>NC_081416.1:160683725-161369012 GCF_949786415.1 Peromyscus eremicus | reverse complement strand
TATTTGCACTGTGTATTGAAATATGAATGCAATAGTGACTTTCCTTACCACAAAACAAATCATGCTCATAGGACCAGAAACATGCATGTTATTCAACTCTGTTTATGAATGGGAAACAAACACAAGCTCGCCTTACAAGAAACACACTCTGCTTTTGAGAAAAGAGCACTCTTCTACTCTACTGTGTTTCCTATAGTGCCAGAGCAGTTAGCTTGCTCAGAACAAAAGAACTGTGCTTTCTACACACAGGAGCAATATCTAGTTCAACTCTGCTAAGAAACTGACAAGAACAGTAGCTTCTCTGAAGTCCAATACACTGTACTAACTGGGAACAGACGTGAGTGCTATTTGCACTGTGTAATGCAGTGGGAGCGCAATAGTGACTCTCCTTACCAGAAAACAACACTTGCTCTTCGACCACATACTTCATGTGATTCAACTCCGTTTATGAATGACAAACAAAAACAAGCTTGCCTAACAAGAAACACACTCTGCTTTTGAGAAAAGAGCACTCTTCTACTCTACTGTGTTTCCTATAGCGCCAGAAGAGTTAGATTGCTCAGAAAAAAAGAACTGTGCTTCCTACAAACACGGATAATATCTAGTTCACTCTGCTTAGGAAACTGACAAGAACAATCACTTTTCTTCAGTCCAATACAGTGTACTTGCTGGGAAGAGACAGGAGTGTTATATGCACTGTGAATGGCAATTGCTGCACAATAGTGACTTTCCTTTCCAGAAAAGAACTCATGCTTGTAGGAACATTAATTTCATGTGAATCAACTCCGTTCATTAATGGGAAACAAACAGTAGCTCGCCTTACAAGAAACACACTCTGCTTTTTAGAAAAGAGCACTCTTCTACTGTACTGTGTTTCCCATATTGCTAAAAGAGTGAGCTATCTCAGAACAAATTAATTGTGCTTCCTAAACTCATGGGCCATATCTAGTTCAACTCTGCTTAGGAAACTGACAAGAACACTAGCTTCTCTTCAGTCCAATACACTGTTCTTGCTGGGAACAGACGCGAGTGCTATGTGCACTGTGTATGGCAATGGGAGCAAAATAGTATCTTTCCTTACCAGAAAACAACTCTTTCTCATAGGACCAGAAGCTACATGTGATTCAACTCTGTTTATGAATGGGAAAAAAACACTAGCTCGCCTTACAAGAAACACACATTTCTATTGAGAAAAGAGCACTCTTCTACTCTACTGTGTTTTCTATTGGGGCAGACCAGTAGCTTGCACAGAAGAAAATAACTGTGCTTCCTAAACACACGGGACATATCTAGTTCAACTCTGCTTAGGAAACTGACAAGACCAGTAGCTTCTCTTCCGTCCAATACAGTGTACTTGCTGGGAACAGACGTGAGTGCTATTTGCACTGTGAATGCCAATTGAAGCACAATAGTGACTTTCCTTTCCAGAAAAAAAACTCTTGCTCGTAGGAACATAAACTGCATGTAATTCAACTACGTTCATGAATGGGAAACAAACACTAGTTCGCCTTACATGAAACACACTCAGCTTTTGAAGAAAGAGCACTCTTCAATTCTACAGTGTTTCTATAGGACTAAAAGAATGAGCTTGCTTAGAACAATAGAACTGTACTGCCTAAACACACGGGCCATACCTAGATCAACTCTGCTTAGGAAACTGACAGAACAATAGTTTCTCTTCAGTCCAATACACTGTACATGCTGGGAACAGACGCGAGTGCTATGTGCACTGTGTATGGCAATGGGAGCAAAATAGTATCTTTCCTTACCAGAAAACAACTCTTGCTCATAGTTCCAGAAACAGCATGTGATTCAACTCGGATTATGGATGTTAAACAAACATTAGCTTGACATACAAGAAACACACATTGCTTTTTAGGAATCAGCACTCTTCTACTCTACTGTGTTTTCTATTGGACCAGAACAGTGAACTTGAACAGAACAAATGAACTGTGCTTCCTACACACACGAGCCATATCTAGTTCAACTCTGCTTAGGAAACTGACAAGAAGAGTAGATTCTCTTCGGTCCAATACACTGTACTTGCTGGCAACAGACGCGAGTGCTATTTGCACTGTGTATGGCAAGGGGAGCATATTAGTGTCTTTCCTTACCAGAAAACAACTCTTGCTCGTAGGACCAGAAACTGAATGTGATTCAACTCCATTTATGAATCGGAAACAAACACTAGCTCGCCTTACAAGAAACACACTCTGCTTTGAAAAAAAAGAACACTCTTCTAGTCTACTGTGTTTCCAATAAGGACAGAAAAGTGTGCTTGCTCAGAACAAAAGAACTGTGCTTTCCACACTCAGGCCATATCTAGTTCATCTATGCTCGAAAAACTGACATGAACTGTGGCTTCTCTTCAGTCAAATACACTGTACTTGCTGGAAACAGACGAGAGTGCTATTTGCACTGTGTATGGCAATGGGAGCTCAATAGTGACTTTACTTACCAGAAAACAACTCTTGTTCATAGGACGGGAAACTGCATGTGATTCAACTCCGTTTATGAATGGGAAACAAACACTAGCTTGCCTTACAAGAAACAGAATCTGCTTTTGAGAAAAGAGCACTCTTCTACTCTACTCTGTTTCCTATAGGGCCAGAAGACTGAGCTTGCTCAGAACAAAAGATCTGTGCTTCCTACACACACTGGCAATATCTAGTTCAACTCTAATTAGGAAACTTATAAGAACAGTAGCTTCACTTCAGACTAATACACTGTACTTGCTGTGTAGAGAAAGGAGGGCGATTTGCACTGTGTATGGCAATGGGAGAGCATTAGTGACTTTCCTTACCAGAAAACAACTCTTGCTCATAGGACCAGAAACTGCATGTGATTCAACTCCGTTTATGAATGGGAAATAAACACTAGTGCGCCTTACAAGAAACACACTCTGCTTTTGAGAAAAGAGCACTCTTCTACTCTACTGTGTTTCTTACAGGGCCAGAACAGTGAGCTTGCTCAGAAAAAAAAGAACTGGGCTTCCTACACACAGGGACTATATTTGGTTCAACTCTGCTTAGGAATCTGACAAGAACAGTAGCTTCTCCTCAGTCCAATACACTGTACTTGCTGGGAAAAGACGCAAGTGCTATTAGCACTATGAATGGCAATGGGTATGCTTTAGTGACTTTAATTACCAGAAAACAACTCTTGCTCATAGGCCCAGTAACTGCATGTGATTCAACTTCGTTTTTGAATCAGAAACAAACACTAGCTTGCCTTATAAGAAACACACTGTGCTTTTGAGAAAAGAGCACTCTTCTACTCTACTGTGTTTCCTATAGGGCCAGAATAGTCAGTAAGCTCAGAACAAAAGAACTGTGCTTCCTACACACAGGGGCCATATATAGTTCAACTCTGCTTAGGAAACTGAAAAAAAAAGTAGCTTCTCTTCAGTCCAATACACTGTATTCCTAGGAACAGACACGAGTGCTATATGCACTTTGTATGGCAGTGGGAGCACAATCGTGACTTTACTTACTATAAAACAACTCTTGCTCGTTGGACCAGATACTGCATGTGATTCAACTCCTCTTATGAATGGGAAACAAACACAAGCTTGCCTAACAAGAAACACATTCTGCTTTTGAGAAAAGAGCACTCTTCTACTCTACTGTGTTTCCTATAGCGCCAGAAAAGTTAGCTTGCTCAGAACAAAGAACTGTGCTTCCTACACACACGGGCAATATCTAGTTCAACTCTGCTTAGGAAAGTGACAAGAAAAGTACCTTCTCTTTAGTCCAAAACACTGTACTTGCTGGGAAGAGATGCGAGTGCTATTTGCACTGTGTATGGCAATGGGAGCGCATTAGTGACTTTCCTTACCAGAATACAACTTTTGCTTGTAGGACCAAAAATTGAATGTGATACAACTCCGTTTATGAATTGGAAACAAACACTAGCTCGCCTTACAAGACACACACTCTGCTTTTGAGAAAAGAGCATTTTTCTACTCTGTTGTGTTTCCTACAGGACCAGAACAGTGAGCTTGCTCAGAACAAAAAAACTGTGCTTTCTACCCCAAAGGGCCATATCTAATTCAAATCTGCTCAGGAAACTGACAAGAAGAGTATTTTCTCTTCAGTCCAATACACCGTAGTTGCTGGGATCAGATGCGAGTGCTATTTACATTGTATAAGGCAAGGAGAGCGCATTAGTGACAATCCTTACCGGAAAACAACTCTTGCTCATAGAATCAGATACTGAAAGTTATTCAACTCCGTTTTTGAATGGGAAACAAACACTAGCTCGCCTTACAAGAAACACACTCTGCTTTTGAGAAAAGTGCACTCTTCTACTCTACTGTGTTTCCTATGGGGCTAGAACAGTGAGCTTGCTCAGAACAAAAGAACTGTGCTTCCTACACACACGGGCTTTATCAGGTTCAACTCTACTTAGGAAAGTGGCAAGAACAGTAGCTTCTCTTTATTACAATACACTGTACTTTTTGGGTAGAGAAGCGAGTGCTATTTGTACTGTGTATGGCAATTAGAGCACAAGAGTGACTTTCCTAACATGAAAACAACTCTTGCTCATAGGACCAGAAAGTGCATGTGATTCAACTCCGTTTATGAATGGGAAACAAACACTAGCTTGCCTTACAAGAAACACACTCTGTTTTTGAGAAAAGAGTACTCTTCTACTTTACTGTGATTTCAAATGGCCACAAGAATGTGCTTGCTCAGAACAAAAGAACTGTGCTTCTTAAACACATGGGACATATCTAGTTCAGCTCTGCTTAGGAAACTGTCAAGAACAGTACCATCTCTTCAGTACAATACACTGTAATTGCTGCGAACAGACTCGAGTGCTACATGCACTGTGCCTGGCAATGGGGGCACAATAGTGACATTCCCTACCAGAAAACAACTCATGCTTGTAAAACCAGAAACTGTATGTGATTCAACTATGTTTATGAATGGGAAACACTAGCTTGTCTTACAGGAAACACACTCTGCTTTTGAGAAAAAAGCACTCTTCTAAACTATTGTGTTTCTTATAGGACCAGAATAGTGAGCATGCTCAGAACAAAGAATTTTGCTTACTATACACATTGTCCATATCTAGTTCAACTCTGCTTAGGAAACTGACAAGAACAGGAGCTTCTCTTCAGTCCAATACACTGTATTTGCTGGGAACATAAGCGAGAGCTGTTTACATTGTGTATGGCAATGGGAGCACAATAGTGACTTTCCTGACCAGAAAACAACTTTTGCTTGTAGGACCTAAAACTGTTTGTGATTCATCTTTGTTTATGAATGTGAAACAAACTCTAGCTCGCCTTACAAGAAACACACTCTGCTTTTGAGAAAAGAGCACTCTTCTACTCTACTGTGTTTCCTATAGGGCCAGAAGAGTGAGCTTTCTCAGAACAAAAGAACTGTGCTTCCTAAACACACCGGCTATATCTAGTTGAACTCTGCTTAGGAAACTAACAAAAATAATAGCCTTTCTTCAGTCCAATACACTTTACTTGCTGGGAACATACACGAGTGCGTTTAGTACTGTGTATGGCAATGGGAGCGCAATAGTGACTTTCATTACCAGAAAACAAATCTTGCTCGTAGAAACAGAATCTGCATGTGTTTGAACTCCATTTATGAATGGGAAACAAACTTTAGCTCGCCTTACGTGAAACTCTCTCTGCTTTTGAGAAAAGAGCATTCTTCTACTCTACTGTGTTTCCTTTAGGGCCAGAACAGTGAGCTTGCTCCGATAAAAAGAACAGTGCTTCCTACACACATGGACCATATCGAGTTCAACTCTGCTTAGGAAACTGTCAAGAACATAGCTTCTTTTCAGTCCAATACAATGTACTTGCTGGGAACAGACGTGAGTGCTATTTGCACTGTGTATGGCAAGGGGAGCGCTAGAGTGACTTACCTTACCAGAAAACAACTCTTGTTCGTAGGAACAGAAACTGCATGTGATTCAACTCCTTTTATGAATCAGAAACAAACACTAGCTCGTCTTACAAGAAACACACTCTGCTTTTGAGAAAAGAGCACTCTTCTACTCTACTGTGTTTCCTGTAGGGCCAGAAGAGTGTGCTTGCTCAGAACAAAAGAACTGTGCTTCCTACACACTCGGGCCATATCTAGTTCAACTCTTTTTAGGAAACTGACGTGAATTGTAGCTTGTTTTTAGTCCAATACACTGTACTTGCTCGTCACAGACGCGAGTGCTATTTGCACTGTGTATGGCAATGGGAGCACAATAGTGATTTTCCTTACAGAAAACAACTCTTGTTCATAGGACCAGAAACTGCATGTTATTCAAATCCGTTTATGAATGGGAAACAAACACTAACTCGCCTTACAAGAAACACTCTCTGCTATTTAGAAAAGAGCACTCATCTACTCAACTGTGTTTCCCTTAAAGCCAGAAAAGTGAGCTTGCTCAGAACAAAAGAACTGTGCTTCCTACACACTGGCCATATCTAGTTCAACTCTGCTTAGGAAACAGAAAAGAACAGTAGCTACTCTTCAGTCCAATACACTGTACTTGCTTGTCACAGACGCGAGTGCTATTTGCACTGTGTATGGCAATGGGAGCACAATAGTGATTTTCCTTACAGAAAACAACTCTTGTTCATAGGACCAGAAACTGCATGTTATTCAAATCCGTTTATGAATGGGAAACAAACACTAACTCGCCTTACAAGAAACACTCTCTGCTATTTAGAAAAGAGCACTCATCTACTCAACTGTGTTTCCCTTAAAGCCAGAAAAGTGAGCTTGCTCAGAACAAAAGAACTGTGCTTCCTACACACTGGCCATATCTAGTTCAACTCTGCTTAGGAAACTGAAATGAACTGTAGCTTCTTTTCTGTGCCATACACTGTACTTGTTGGGAACAGATGCGAGTGCTATTTGCACTGTGTGGCAATTGGATCGCAGCAGTGACTTAACTTACCAGAAAACAACTCTTGTTTGTAGGACCAGAAACTGCATGTGATTCAACTCTGTTTATGAATGGGAAAAAAGACTAGCTCACTTTACAAGAAACAGACTCTGCTTTTGAGAAAAGAGCACTCATCTACTCTACTGTGTTTCCAATATGGCCAGAAGGGTGAGCATGCTCAGAACAAAAAAAAATGTGCTTCCTACAAACACGAGCCATATCTATTTCAACTCTGCTTAGGAATCTGACAAGAACAGTAGCTTCTCTTCAGTCCAAAACACTGTACCTGTTGGGAACAGCCAAGAGTGATATATGCACTGTGTATGGTAAGGGGAGCACATTAGTGACTTTCCTTACCAGAAAACAACTCTTGCTTGTAGGACCAGAAATTGCAAGTGATTCAACTCCGTTTATGAATGGGAAAAAACACTAGCTCGCCTTACAAGAAACACACTCTGCTTTTGATAAAAGAACACTCTTCTACTCAACTGTGTTTTTCTAAAGGACCGAAGTGTGAGCTTGCTCAGAACAAAAAAACTGTGCTTCCTACACACATGGGCCATATCTATTTCAACTCTGCTTAGGAAACTGAAAAGAACAGTAGCTTCTCTTCAGTCCAATATACTGTACTTGCTGGGAACAGAAGTGAGTACAATTTGCACTGTGTTTGGCAATGGGAGAGCAATAGTGACTTTCCTTATCAGAAAACAAGTCTTGTTTGTAGGACCAGACCCTGCATGTGATTCAAATTCGTTTATGAATGGGAAACAAACACTAGCTTGCCTTACAAGAATCACACTCTACTTTTAAGAAAAGAGCACTCTTCTACTCAACTCTGTTTCCCTAAAAGCCAGAGAAGTGAGCGTGCTCAGAACAATAGGACTGTGCTTCCTACACATGGGACATATCTAGTTCAACTCTGCTTAGGAAACTGACATGAACTGTAGCTTCTCTTTAGTCCAATACACTGTACTTTCTGGGAACAGAAACGAGTGTTATTTGCACTGTGTATGGCAAAGGGATCGCTATAGTGACTTACCTTACCAGAAAACAACTCTTGTTCATAAGAACAGAAACTGCATGTGATTCAACTACTTTAATGAATGGGAATCAAATACTAGCTCGCCTTACAAGAAACACACTGTGTTTTTGAGAAAAGAGCACTCTTCTATTCTACTGTGTTTCCTATAGAGACAGAAGAGTGTGCTTGATCAGAACAAATGAACTATGCTTCCTACACAGTCGTGCCATATCTAGTTCAACTCTGTTTAGGAAACTGACATGAATTGTAGCTTCTCTTCAGTCCAATACACTGTACTTGCTGGTCACAGACTCGAGTGCTATTTTCATGGTGTATGGCAATGGGAGCAAAATAGTGACTTTCCTTACCAGAAATCAACTCTTGCTCATAGGACCAGATACTGAATGTTATTCACCTCCGTTTTGAATGGGAAACAAACACTAGCTCGCCTTACAAGAAACACACTCTGCTCTTTAGAAAAGAGCACTCTACTACTCAACTGTGTTTCCCTTAAGGCCAGAAGAGTGAGCATGCTCAGAAGAAAAGAACTGTGCTTCCTACACACTGGCCATATCTAGTTTAACTCTGCTTAGGAAACTGACATGAGCTGTGACTTCTTTTCAGTCCAATACACTGTACTTTTTGGGAACAGACGCAAGTACTATTTGCACTGTGTATGGCAATGGGAGCACAGCAGTGACTTAACTTACCAAAGAACAACTCTTGTTCATAGGACCAGAAACTGCATGTGATTCAACACTGTTTATGAATGGGAAAAAACATTAGTTTGCCTTACAAGAAACACACTCTGCTTTTGAGAAAAGAGCACTCTTCTACTCTACGCTGTTTCCTATAGGGCCAGAAGAGTGAGCTTGCTCAGAACAAAAGTACTCTGCTTCCAACACACACGGGCCATATCAAGTTCAACTCTGCTTAGGAAACTGACATGAACTGTAGCTTCTCTTTAATACAATACACTGTACATTTTGGGAACATACGCGAGCGCTATTTGCCTTGTGTATGGCAATGGGAGCGCAGAGGTGAATTTCCTTACCAGAAAACAACTCTTGTTCGTAGGAGCAGAAACTGCATGTGATTCAACTCCGTTTATGAGTGGGAAACAAACAATAGCTCGCCTTACAAGAAACACACTCTGCTTTTGAGAAAAGAGCACTCTTCTTCTCTACCCTGTTCCCTATAGGGCCAGAGGAGTGAGCTTGCTCAGTACAAAAGAACAGTGCTTCCTACACACACTGGCAATATCTAATTCAACTCTGCTTTGGAAACTGATAAGAACGTTAGCTTCTCTTCAGTCCAATACACTGTACTTCCTGGGCAGAGACGTGAGTGCTATTTGCACTGTGTATTGAAATATGAATGCAATAGTGACTTTCCTTACCACAAAACAAATCATGCTCATAGGACCAGAAACATGCATGTTATTCAACTCTGTTTATGAATGGGAAACAAACACAAGCTCGCCTTACAAGAAACACACTCTGCTTTTGAGAAAAGAGCACTCTTCTACTCTACTGTGTTTCCTATAGTGCCAGAGCAGTTAGCTTGCTCAGAACAAAAGAACTGTGCTTTCTACACACAGGAGCAATATCTAGTTCAACTCTGCTAAGAAACTGACAAGAACAGTAGCTTCTCTGAAGTCCAATACACTGTACTAACTGGGAACAGACGTGAGTGCTATTTGCACTGTGTAATGCAATGGGAGCGCAATAGTGACTCTCCTTACCAGAAAACAACACTTGCTCTTCGACCACATACTTCATGTGATTCAACTCCGTTTATGAATGACAAACAAAAACAAGCTTGCCTAACAAGAAACACACTCTGCTTTTGAGAAAAGAGCACTCTTCTACTCTACTGTGTTTCCTATAGCGCCAGAAGAGTTAGATTGCTCAGAAAAAAAGAACTGTGCTTCCTACAAACACGGATAATATCTAGTTCACTCTGCTTAGGAAACTGACAAGAACAATCACTTTTCTTCAGTCCAATACAGTGTACTTGCTGGGAAGAGACAGGAGTGTTATATGCACTGTGAATGGCAATTGCTGCACAATAGTGACTTTCCTTTCCAGAAAAGAACTCATGCTTGTAGGAACATTAATTTCATGTGAATCAACTCCGTTCATTAATGGGAAACAAACAGTAGCTCGCCTTACAAGAAACACACTCTGCTTTTAAGAAAAGAGCACTCTTCTACTCAACTCTGTTTCCCTAAAAGCCAGAGAAGTGAGCGTGCTCAGAACAATAGGACTGTGCTTCCTACACATGGGACATATCTAGTTCAACTCTGCTTAGGAAACTGACATGAACTGTAGCTTCTCTTTAGTCCAATACACTGTACTTTCTGGGAACAGAAACGAGTGTTATTTGCACTGTGTATGGCAAAGGGATCGCTATAGTGACTTACCTTACCAGAAAACAACTCTTGTTCATAAGAACAGAAACTGCATGTGATTCAACTACTTTAATGAATGGGAATCAAATACTAGCTCGCCTTACAAGAAACACACTGTGTTTTTGAGAAAAGAGCACTCTTCTATTCTACTGTGTTTCCTATAGAGACAGAAGAGTGTGCTTGATCAGAACAAATGAACTATGCTTCCTACACAGTCGTGCCATATCTAGTTCAACTCTGTTTAGGAAACTGACATGAATTGTAGCTTCTCTTCAGTCCAATACACTGTACTTGCTGGTCACAGACTCGAGTGCTATTTTCATGGTGTATGGCAATGGGAGCAAAATAGTGACTTTCCTTACCAGAAATCAACTCTTGCTCATAGGACCAGATACTGAATGTTATTCACCTCCGTTTTGAATGGGAAACAAACACTAGCTCGCCTTACAAGAAACACACTCTGCTCTTTAGAAAAGAGCACTCTACTACTCAACTGTGTTTCCCTTAAGGCCAGAAGAGTGAGCATGCTCAGAAGAAAAGAACTGTGCTTCCTACACACTGGCCATATCTAGTTTAACTCTGCTTAGGAAACTGACATGAGCTGTGACTTCTTTTCAGTCCAATACACTGTACTTTTTGGGAACAGACGCAAGTACTATTTGCACTGTGTATGGCAATGGGAGCACAGCAGTGACTTAACTTACCAAAGAACAACTCTTGTTCATAGGACCAGAAACTGCATGTGATTCAACACTGTTTATGAATGGGAAAAAACATTAGTTTGCCTTACAAGAAACACACTCTGCTTTTGAGAAAAGAGCACTCTTCTACTCTACGCTGTTTCCTATAGGGCCAGAAGAGTGAGCTTGCTCAGAACAAAAGTACTCTGCTTCCAACACACACGGGCCATATCAAGTTCAACTCTGCTTAGGAAACTGACATGAACTGTAGCTTCTCTTTAATACAATACACTGTACATTTTGGGAACATACGCGAGCGCTATTTGCCTTGTGTATGGCAATGGGAGCGCAGAGGTGAATTTCCTTACCAGAAAACAACTCTTGTTCGTAGGAGCAGAAACTGCATGTGATTCAACTCCGTTTATGAGTGGGAAACAAACAATAGCTCGCCTTACAAGAAACACACTCTGCTTTTGAGAAAAGAGCACTCTTCTTCTCTACCCTGTTCCCTATAGGGCCAGAGGAGTGAGCTTGCTCAGTACAAAAGAACAGTGCTTCCTACACACACTGGCAATATCTAATTCAACTCTGCTTTGGAAACTGATAAGAACGTTAGCTTCTCTTCAGTCCAATACACTGTACTTCCTGGGCAGAGACGTGAGTGCTATTTGCACTGTGTATTGAAATATGAATGCAATAGTGACTTTCCTTACCACAAAACAAATCATGCTCATAGGACCAGAAACATGCATGTTATTCAACTCTGTTTATGAATGGGAAACAAACACAAGCTCGCCTTACAAGAAACACACTCTGCTTTTGAGAAAAGAGCACTCTTCTACTCTACTGTGTTTCCTATAGTGCCAGAGCAGTTAGCTTGCTCAGAACAAAAGAACTGTGCTTTCTACACACAGGAGCAATATCTAGTTCAACTCTGCTAAGAAACTGACAAGAACAGTAGCTTCTCTGAAGTCCAATACACTGTACTAACTGGGAACAGACGTGAGTGCTATTTGCACTGTGTAATGCAATGGGAGCGCAATAGTGACTCTCCTTACCAGAAAACAACACTTGCTCTTCGACCACATACTTCATGTGATTCAACTCCGTTTATGAATGACAAACAAAAACAAGCTTGCCTAACAAGAAACACACTCTGCTTTTGAGAAAAGAGCACTCTTCTACTCTACTGTGTTTCCTATAGCGCCAGAAGAGTTAGATTGCTCAGAAAAAAAGAACTGTGCTTCCTACAAACACGGATAATATCTAGTTCACTCTGCTTAGGAAACTGACAAGAACAATCACTTTTCTTCAGTCCAATACAGTGTACTTGCTGGGAAGAGACAGGAGTGTTATATGCACTGTGAATGGCAATTGCTGCACAATAGTGACTTTCCTTTCCAGAAAAGAACTCATGCTTGTAGGAACATTAATTTCATGTGAATCAACTCCGTTCATTAATGGGAAACAAACAGTAGCTCGCCTTACAAGAAACACACTCTGCTTTTTAGAAAAGAGCACTCTTCTACTGTACTGTGTTTCCCATATTGCTAAAAGAGTGAGCTATCTCAGAACAAATTAATTGTGCTTCCTAAACTCATGGGCCATATCTAGTTCAACTCTGCTTAGGAAACTGACAAGAACACTAGCTTCTCTTCAGTCCAATACACTGTTCTTGCTGGGAACAGACGCGAGTGCTATGTGCACTGTGTATGGCAATGGGAGCAAAATAGTATCTTTCCTTACCAGAAAACAACTCTTTCTCATAGGACCAGAAGCTACATGTGATTCAACTCTGTTTATGAATGGGAAAAAAACACTAGCTCGCCTTACAAGAAACACACATTTCTATTGAGAAAAGAGCACTCTTCTACTCTACTGTGTTTTCTATTGGGGCAGACCAGTAGCTTGCACAGAAGAAAATAACTGTGCTTCCTAAACACACGGGACATATCTAGTTCAACTCTGCTTAGGAAACTGACAAGACCAGTAGCTTCTCTTCCGTCCAATACAGTGTACTTGCTGGGAACAGACGTGAGTGCTATTTGCACTGTGAATGCCAATTGAAGCACAATAGTGACTTTCCTTTCCAGAAAAAAAACTCTTGCTCGTAGGAACATAAACTGCATGTAATTCAACTACGTTCATGAATGGGAAACAAACACTAGTTCGCCTTACATGAAACACACTCAGCTTTTGAAGAAAGAGCACTCTTCAATTCTACAGTGTTTCTATAGGACTAAAAGAATGAGCTTGCTTAGAACAATAGAACTGTACTGCCTAAACACACGGGCCATACCTAGATCAACTCTGCTTAGGAAACTGACAGAACAATAGTTTCTCTTCAGTCCAATACACTGTACATGCTGGGAACAGACGCGAGTGCTATGTGCACTGTGTATGGCAATGGGAGCAAAATAGTATCTTTCCTTACCAGAAAACAACTCTTGCTCATAGTTCCAGAAACAGCATGTGATTCAACTCGGATTATGGATGTTAAACAAACATTAGCTTGACATACAAGAAACACACATTGCTTTTTAGGAATCAGCACTCTTCTACTCTACTGTGTTTTCTATTGGACCAGAACAGTGAACTTGAACAGAACAAATGAACTGTGCTTCCTACACACACGAGCCATATCTAGTTCAACTCTGCTTAGGAAACTGACAAGAAGAGTAGATTCTCTTCGGTCCAATACACTGTACTTGCTGGCAACAGACGCGAGTGCTATTTGCACTGTGTATGGCAAGGGGAGCATATTAGTGTCTTTCCTTACCAGAAAACAACTCTTGCTCGTAGGACCAGAAACTGAATGTGATTCAACTCCATTTATGAATCGGAAACAAACACTAGCTCGCCTTACAAGAAACACACTCTGCTTTGAAAAAAAGAACACTCTTCTAGTCTACTGTGTTTCCAATAAGGACAGAAAAGTGTGCTTGCTCAGAACAAAAGAACTGTGCTTTCCACACTCAGGCCATATCTAGTTCATCTATGCTTGAAAAACTGACATGAACTGTGGCTTCTCTTCAGTCAAATACACTGTACTTGCTGGAAACAGACGAGAGTGCTATTTGCACTGTGTATGGCAATGGGAGCTCAATAGTGACTTTACTTACCAGAAAACAACTCTTGTTCATAGGACGGGAAACTGCATGTGATTCAACTCCGTTTATGAATGGGAAACAAACACTAGCTTGCCTTACAAGAAACAGAATCTGCTTTTGAGAAAAGAGCACTCTTCTACTCTACTCTGTTTCCTATAGGGCCAGAAGACTGAGCTTGCTCAGAACAAAAGATCTGTGCTTCCTACACACACTGGCAATATCTAGTTCAACTCTAATTAGGAAACTTATAAGAACAGTAGCTTCACTTCAGACTAATACACTGTACTTGCTGTGTAGAGAAAGGAGGGCGATTTGCACTGTGCATGGCAATGGGAGAGCATTAGTGACTTTCCTTACCAGAAAACAACTCTTGCTCATAGGACCAGAAACTGCATGTGATTCAACTCCGTTTATGAATGGGAAATAAACACTAGTGCGCCTTACAAGAAACACACTCTGCTTTTGAGAAAAGAGCACTCTTCTACTCTACTGTGTTTCTTACAGGGCCAGAACAGTGAGCTTGCTCAGAAAAAAAAGAACTGGGCTTCCTACACACAGGGACTATATTTGGTTCAACTCTGCTTAGGAATCTGACAAGAACAGTAGCTTCTCCTCAGTCCAATACACTGTACTTGCTGGGAAAAGACGCAAGTGCTATTAGCACTATGAATGGCAATGGGTATGCTTTAGTGACTTTAATTACCAGAAAACAACTCTTGCTCATAGGCCCAGTAACTGCATGTGATTCAACTTCGTTTTTGAATCAGAAACAAACACTAGCTTGCCTTATAAGAAACACACTGTGCTTTTGAGAAAAGAGCACTCTTCTACTCTACTGTGTTTCCTATAGGGCCAGAATAGTCAGTAAGCTCAGAACAAAAGAACTGTGCTTCCTACACACAGGGGCCATATATAGTTCAACTCTGCTTAGGAAACTGAAAAAAAAAGTAGCTTCTCTTCAGTCCAATACACTGTATTCCTAGGAACAGACACGAGTGCTATATGCACTTTGTATGGCAGTGGGAGCACAATCGTGACTTTACTTACTATAAAACAACTCTTGCTCGTTGGACCAGATACTGCATGTGATTCAACTCCTCTTATGAATGGGAAACAAACACAAGCTTGCCTAACAAGAAACACACTCTGCTTTTGAGAAAAGAGCACTCTTCTACTCTACTGTGTTTCCTATAGCGCCAGAAAAGTTAGCTTGCTCAGAACAAAGAACTGTGCTTCCTACACACACGGACAATATCTAGTTCAACTCTGCTTAGGAAAGTGACAAGAAAAGTACCTTCTCTTTAGTCCAAAACACTGTACTTGCTGGGAAGAGATGCGAGTGCTATTTGCACTGTGTATGGCAATGGGAGCGCATTAGTGACTTTCCTTACCAGAATACAACTTTTGCTTGTAGGACCAAAAATTGAATGTGATACAACTCCGTTTATGAATTGGAAACAAACACTCGCTCGCCTTACAAGACACACACTCTGCTTTTGAGAAAAGAGCATTTTTCTACTCTATTGTGTTTCCTACAGGACCAGAACAGTGAGCTTGCTCAGAACAAAAAAACTGTGCTTTCTACCCCAAAGGGCCATATCTAATTCAAATCTGCTCAGGAAACTGACAAGAAGAGTATTTTCTCTTCAGTCCAATACACCGTAGTTGCTGGGATCAGATGCGAGTGCTATTTACATTGTGTAAGGCAAGGAGAGCGCATTAGTGACAATCCTTACCGGAAAACAACTCTTGCTCATAGAATCAGATACTGAAAGTTATTCAACTCCGTTTTTGAATGGGAAACAAACACTAGCTCGCCTTACAAGAAACACACTCTGCTTTTGAGAAAAGTGCACTCTTCTACTCTACTGTGTTTCCTATGGGGCTAGAACAGTGAGCTTGCTCAGAACAAAAGAACTGTGCTTCCTACACACACGGGCTTTATCAGGTTCAACTCTACTTAGGAAAGTGGCAAGAACAGTAGCTTCTCTTTATTACAATACACTGTACTTTTTGGGTAGAGAAGCGAGTGCTATTTGTACTGTGTATGGCAATTAGAGCACAAGAGTGACTTTCCTAACATGAAAACAACTCTTGCTCATAGGACCAGAAAGTGCATGTGATTCAACTCCGTTTATGAATGGGAAACAAACACTAGCTTGCCTTACAAGAAACACACTCTGTTTTTGAGAAAAGAGTACTCTTCTACTTTACTGTGATTTCAAATGGCCACAAGAATGTGCTTGCTCAGAACAAAAGAACTGTGCTTCTTAAACACATGGGACATATCTAGTTCAGCTCTGCTTAGGAAACTGTCAAGAACAGTACCATCTCTTCAGTACAATACACTGTAATTGCTGCGAACAGACTCGAGTGCTACATGCACTGTGCCTGGCAATGGGGGCACAATAGTGACATTCCCTACCAGAAAACAACTCATGCTTGTAAAACCAGAAACTGTATGTGATTCAACTATGTTTATGAATGGGAAACACTAGCTTGTCTTACAGGAAACACACTCTGCTTTTGAGAAAAAAAGCACTCTTCTAAACTATTGTGTTTCCTATAGGACCAGAATAGTGAGCATGCTCAGAACAAAGAATTTTGCTTACTATACACATTGTCCATATCTAGTTCAACTCTGCTTAGGAAACTGACAAGAACAGGAGCTTCTCTTCAGTCCAATACACTGTATTTGCTGGGAACATAAGCGAGAGCTGTTTACATTGTGTATGGCAATGGGAGCACAATAGTGACTTTCCTGACCAGAAAACAACTTTTGCTTGTAGGACCTAAAACTGTTTGTGATTCATCTTTGTTTATGAATGTGAAACAAACTCTAGCTCGCCTTACAAGAAACACACTCTGCTTTTGAGAAAAGAGCACTCTTCTACTCTACTGTGTTTCCTATAGGGCCAGAAGAGTGAGCTTTCTCAGAACAAAAGAACTGTGCTTCCTAAACACACCGGCTATATCTAGTTGAACTCTGCTTAGGAAACTAACAAAAATAATAGCCTTTCTTCAGTCCAATACACTTTACTTGCTGGGAACATACACGAGTGTGTTTAGTACTGTGTATGGCAATGGGAGCGCAATAGTGACTTTCATTACCAGAAAACAAATCTTGCTCGTAGAAACAGAATCTGCATGTGTTTGAACTCCATTTATGAATGGGAAACAAACTTTAGCTCGCCTTACGTGAAACTCTCTCTGCTTTTGAGAAAAGAGCATTCTTCTACTCTACTGTGTTTCCTTTAGGGCCAGAACAGTGAGCTTGCTCCGATAAAAAGAACAGTGCTTCCTACACACATGGACCATATCGAGTTCAACTCTGCTTAGGAAACTGTCAAGAACATAGCTTCTTTTCAGTCCAATACAATGTACTTGCTGGGAACAGACGTGAGTGCTATTTGCACTGTGTATGGCAAGGGGAGCGCTAGAGTGACTTACCTTACCAGAAAACAACTCTTGTTCGTAGGAACAGAAACTGCATGTGATTCAACTCCTTTTATGAATCAGAAACAAACACTAGCTCGTCTTACAAGAAACACACTCTGCTTTTGAGAAAAGAGCACTCTTCTACTCTACTGTGTTTCCTGTAGGGCCAGAAGAGTGTGCTTGCTCAGAACAAAAGAACTGTGCTTCCTACACACTCGGGCCATATCTAGTTCAACTCTTTTTAGGAAACTGACGTGAATTGTAGCTTGTTTTTAGTCCAATACACTGTACTTGCTCGTCACAGACGCGAGTGCTATTTGCACTGTGTATGGCAATGGGAGCACAATAGTGATTTTCCTTACAGAAAACAACTCTTGTTCATAGGACCAGAAACTGCATGTTATTCAAATCCGTTTATGAATGGGAAACAAACACTAACTCGCCTTACAAGAAACACTCTCTGCTATTTAGAAAAGAGCACTCATCTACTCAACTGTGTTTCCCTTAAAGCCAGAAAAGTGAGCTTGCTCAGAACAAAAGAACTGTGCTTCCTACACACTGGCCATATCTAGTTCAACTCTGCTTAGGAAACTGAAATGAACTGTAGCTTCTTTTCTGTGCCATACACTGTACTTGTTGGGAACAGATGCGAGTGCTATTTGCACTGTGTGGCAATTGGATCGCAGCAGTGACTTAACTTACCAGAAAACAACTCTTGTTTGTAGGACCAGAAACTGCATGTGATTCAACTCTGTTTATGAATGGGAAAAAAGACTAGCTCACTTTACAAGAAACAGACTCTGCTTTTGAGAAAAGAGCACTCATCTACTCTACTGTGTTTCCAATATGGCCAGAAGGGTGAGCATGCTCAGAACAAAAAAAAATGTGCTTCCTACAAACACGAGCCATATCTATTTCAACTCTGCTTAGGAATCTGACAAGAACAGTAGCTTCTCTTCAGTCCAAAACACTGTACCTGTTGGGAACAGCCAAGAGTGATATATGCACTGTGTATGGTAAGGGGAGCACATTAGTGACTTTCCTTACCAGAAAACAACTCTTGCTTGTAGGACCAGAAATTGCAAGTGATTCAACTCCGTTTATGAATGGGAAAAAACACTAGCTCGCCTTACAAGAAACACACTCTGCTTTTGATAAAAGAACACTCTTCTACTCAACTGTGTTTTTCTAAAGGACCGAAGTGTGAGCTTGCTCAGAACAAAAAAACTGTGCTTCCTACACACATGGGCCATATCTATTTCAACTCTGCTTAGGAAACTGAAAAGAACAGTAGCTTCTCTTCAGTCCAATATACTGTACTTGCTGGGAACAGAAGTGAGTACAATTTGCACTGTGTTTGGCAATGGGAGAGCAATAGTGACTTTCCTTATCAGAAAACAAGTCTTGTTTGTAGGACCAGACCCTGCATGTGATTCAAATTCGTTTATGAATGGGAAACAAACACTAGCTTGCCTTACAAGAATCACACTCTACTTTTAAGAAAAGAGCACTCTTCTACTCAACTCTGTTTCCCTAAAAGCCAGAGAAGTGAGCGTGCTCAGAACAATAGGACTGTGCTTCCTACACATGGGACATATCTAGTTCAACTCTGCTTAGGAAACTGACATGAACTGTAGCTTCTCTTTAGTCCAATACACTGTACTTTCTGGGAACAGAAACGAGTGTTATTTGCACTGTGTATGGCAAAGGGATCGCTATAGTGACTTACCTTACCAGAAAACAACTCTTGTTCATAAGAACAGAAACTGCATGTGATTCAACTACTTTAATGAATGGGAATCAAATACTAGCTCGCCTTACAAGAAACACACTGTGTTTTTGAGAAAAGAGCACTCTTCTATTCTACTGTGTTTCCTATAGAGACAGAAGAGTGTGCTTGATCAGAACAAATGAACTATGCTTCCTACACAGTCGTGCCATATCTAGTTCAACTCTGTTTAGGAAACTGACATGAATTGTAGCTTCTCTTCAGTCCAATACACTGTACTTGCTGGTCACAGACTCGAGTGCTATTTTCATGGTGTATGGCAATGGGAGCAAAATAGTGACTTTCCTTACCAGAAATCAACTCTTGCTCATAGGACCAGATACTGAATGTTATTCACCTCCGTTTTGAATGGGAAACAAACACTAGCTCGCCTTACAAGAAACACACTCTGCTCTTTAGAAAAGAGCACTCTACTACTCAACTGTGTTTCCCTTAAGGCCAGAAGAGTGAGCATGCTCAGAAGAAAAGAACTGTGCTTCCTACACACTGGCCATATCTAGTTTAACTCTGCTTAGGAAACTGACATGAGCTGTGACTTCTTTTCAGTCCAATACACTGTACTTTTTGGGAACAGACGCAAGTACTATTTGCACTGTGTATGGCAATGGGAGCACAGCAGTGACTTAACTTACCAAAGAACAACTCTTGTTCATAGGACCAGAAACTGCATGTGATTCAACACTGTTTATGAATGGGAAAAAACATTAGTTTGCCTTACAAGAAACACACTCTGCTTTTGAGAAAAGAGCACTCTTCTACTCTACGCTGTTTCCTATAGGGCCAGAAGAGTGAGCTTGCTCAGAACAAAAGTACTCTGCTTCCAACACACACGGGCCATATCAAGTTCAACTCTGCTTAGGAAACTGACATGAACTGTAGCTTCTCTTTAATACAATACACTGTACATTTTGGGAACATACGCGAGTGCTATTTGCCTTGTGTATGGCAATGGGAGCGCAGAGGTGAATTTCCTTACCAGAAAACAACTCTTGTTCGTAGGAGCAGAAACTGCATGTGATTCAACTCCGTTTATGAGTGGGAAACAAACAATAGCTCGCCTTACAAGAAACACACTCTGCTTTTGAGAAAAGAGCACTCTTCTTCTCTACCCTGTTCCCTATAGGGCCAGAGGAGTGAGCTTGCTCAGTACAAAAGAACAGTGCTTCCTACACACACTGGCAATATCTAATTCAACTCTGCTTTGGAAACTGATAAGAACATTAGCTTCTCTTCAGTCCAATACACTGTACTTCCTGGGCAGAGACGTGAGTGCTATTTGCACTGTGTATTGAAATATGAATGCAATAGTGACTTTCCTTACCACAAAACAAATCATGCTCATAGGACCAGAAACATGCATGTTATTCAACTCTGTTTATGAATGGGAAACAAACACAAGCTCGCCTTACAAGAAACACACTCTGCTTTTGAGAAAAGAGCACTCTTCTACTCTACTGTGTTTCCTATAGTGCCAGAGCAGTTAGCTTGCTCAGAACAAAAGAACTGTGCTTTCTACACACAGGAGCAATATCTAGTTCAACTCTGCTAAGAAACTGACAAGAACAGTAGCTTCTCTGAAGTCCAATACACTGTACTAACTGGGAACAGACGTGAGTGCTATTTGCACTGTGTATGGCAAAGGGAGCGCTAGAGTGATTTACCTTACCAGAAAACAACTCTTGTTCGTAGGAACAGAAACTGCATGTGATTCAACTCCTTTTATAAATCAGAAACAAACACTAGCTCGTCTTACAAGAAACACACTCTGCTTTTGAGAAAAGAGCACTCTTCTACTCTATTGTGTTTCCTGTAGGGCCAGAAGAGTGTGCTTGCTCAGAACAAAAGAACTGTGCTTCCTACACACTCGGGCCATATCTAGTTCAACTCTGTTTAGGAAACTGACATGAATTGTAGCTTCTCTTCAGTCCAATACACTGTACTTGCTGGTCACAGACTCGAGTGCTATTTTCATGGTGTATGGCAATGGGAGCAAAATAGTGACTTTCCTTACCAGAAATCAACTCTTGCTCATAGGACCAGATACTGAATGTTATTCACCTCCGTTTTGAATGGGAAACAAACACTAGCTCGCCTTACAAGAAACACACTCTGCTCTTTAGAAAAGAGCACTCTACTACTCAACTGTGTTTCCCTTAAGGCCAGAAGAGTGAGCATGCTCAGAAGAAAAGAACTGTGCTTCCTACACACTGGCCATATCTAGTTTAACTCTGCTTAGGAAACTGACATGAGCTGTGACTTCTTTTCAGTCCAATACACTGTACTTTTTGGGAACAGACGCAAGTACTATTTGCACTGTGTATGGCAAAGGGAGCACAGTAGTGACTTAACTTACCAAAGAACAACTCTTGTTCATAGGACCAGAAACTGCATGTGATTCAACACTGTTTATGAATGGGAAAAAACATTAGTTTGCCTTACAAGAAACACACTCTGCTTTTGAGAAAAGAGCACTCTTCTACTCTACGCTGTTTCCTATAGGGCCAGAAGAGTGAGCTTGCTCAGAACAAAAGTACTCTGCTTCCAACACACACGGGCCATATCAAGTTCAACTCTGCTTAGGAAACTGACATGAACTGTAGCTTCTCTTTAATACAATACACTGTACATTTTGGGAACATACGCGAGTGCTATTTGCCTTGTGTATGGCAATGGGAGCGCAGAGGTGAATTTCCTTACCAGAAAACAACTCTTGTTCGTAGGAGCAGAAACTGCATGTGATTCAACTCCGTTTATGAGTGGGAAACAAACAATAGCTCGCCTTACAAGAAACACACTCTGCTTTTGAGAAAAGAGCACTCTTCTTCTCTACCCTGTTCCCTATAGGGCCAGAGGAGTGAGCTTGCTCAGTACAAAAGAACAGTGCTTCCTACACACATGGGCCATATCTATTTCAACTCTGCTTAGGAAACTGAAAAGAACAGTAGCTTCTCTTCAGTCCAATATACTGTACTTGCTGGGAACAGAAGTGAGTACAATTTGTACTGTGTTTGGCAATGGGAGAGCAATAGTGACTTTCCTTATCAGAAAACATGTCTTGTTTGTAGGACCAGACCCTGCATGTGATTCAAATTCGTTTATGAATGGGAAACAAACACTAGCTTGCCTTACAAGAATCACACTCTACTTTTAAGAAAAGAGCACTCTTCTACTCTACTGTGTTTCCTATAGTGCCAGAGCAGTTAGCTTGCTCAGAACAAAAGAACTGTGCTTTCTACACACAGGAGCAATATCTAGTTCAACTCTGCTAAGAAACTGACAAGAACAGTAGCTTCTCTGAAGTCCAATACACTGTACTAACTGGGAACAGACGTGAGTGCTATTTGCACTGTGTAATGCAATGGGAGCGCAATAGTGACTCTCCTTACCAGAAAACAACACTTGCTCTTCGACCACATACTTCATGTGATTCAACTCCTTTTATGAATGACAAACAAAAACAAGCTTGCCTAACAAGAAACACACTCTGCTTTTGAGAAAAGAGCACTCTTCTACTCTACTGTGTTTCCTATAGCGCCAGAAGAGTTAGATTGCTCAGAAAAAAAGAACTGTGCTTCCTACAAACACGGATAATATCTAGTTCACTCTGCTTAGGAAACTGACAAGAACAATCACTTTTCTTCAGTCCAATACAGTGTACTTGCTGGGAAGAGACAGGAGTGTTATATGCACTGTGAATGGCAATTGCTGCACAATAGTGACTTTCCTTTCCAGAAAAGAACTCATGCTTGTAGGAACATTAATTTCATGTGAATCAACTCCGTTCATTAATGGGAAACAAACAGTAGCTCGCCTTACAAGAAACACACTCTGCTTTTTAGAAAAGAGCACTCTTCTACTGTACTGTGTTTCCCATATTGCTAAAAGAGTGAGCTATCTCAGAACAAATTAATTGTGCTTCCTAAACTCATGGGCCATATCTAGTTCAACTCTGCTTAGGAAACTGACAAGAACACTAGCTTCTCTTCAGTCCAATACACTGTTCTTGCTGGGAACAGACGCGAGTGCTATGTGCACTGTGTATGGCAATGGGAGCAAAATAGTATCTTTCCTTACCAGAAAACAACTCTTTCTCATAGGACCAGAAGCTACATGTGATTCAACTCTGTTTATGAATGGGAAAAAAACACTAGCTCGCCTTACAAGAAACACACATTTCTATTGAGAAAAGAGCACTCTTCTACTCTACTGTGTTTTCTATTGGGGCAGACCAGTAGCTTGCACAGAAGAAAATAACTGTGCTTCCTAAACACACGGGACATATCTAGTTCAACTCTGCTTAGGAAACTGACAAGACCAGTAGCTTCTCTTCAGTCCAATACAGTGTACTTGCTGGGAACAGACGTGAGTGCTATTTGCACTGTGAATGCCAATTGAAGCACAATAGTGACTTTCCTTTCCAGAAAAAAACTCTTGCTCGTAGGAACATAAACTGCATGTAATTCAACTACGTTCATGAATGGGAAACAAACACTAGTTCGCCTTACATGAAACACACTCAGCTTTTGAAGAAAGAGCACTCTTCAACTACAGAGTTTCTATAGGGCTAAAAGAATGAGCTTGCTTAGAACAATAGAACTGTACTGCCTAAACACACGGGCCATACCTAGATCAACTCTGCTTAGGAAACTGACAGAACAATAGTTTCTCTTCAGTCCAATACACTGTACATGCTGGGAACAGACGCGAGTGCTATGTGCACTGTGTATGGCAATGGGAGCAAAATAGTATCTTTCCTTACCAGAAAACAACTCTTGCTCATAGTTCCAGAAACAGCATGTGATTCAACTCAGATTATGGATGTTAAACAAACCTTAGCTTGACATACAAGAAACACACATTGCTTTTTAGAAATCAGCACTCTTCTACTCTACTGTGTTTTCTATTGGACCAGAACAGTGAACTTGAACAGAACAAATGAACTGTGCTTCCTACACACACGAGCCATATCTAGTTCAACTCTGCTTAGGAAACTGACAAGAAGAGTAGATTCTCTTCGGTCCAATACACTGTACTTGCTGGCAACAGACGCGAGTGCTATTTGCACTGTGTATGGCAAGGGGGCATATTAGTGTCTTTCCTTACCAGAAAACAAATCTTGCTCGTAGGACCAGAAACTGAATGTGATTCAACTCCATTTATGAATCGGAAACAAACACTAGCTTGCCTTACAAGAAACACACTCTGCTTTGAAAAAAAGAACACTCTTCTAGTCTACTGTGTTTCCAATAAGGACAGAAAAGTGTGCTTGCTCAGAACAAAAGAACTGTGCTTTCCACACACAGGCCATATCTAGTTCATCTATGCTTGAAAAACTGACATGAACTGTGGCTTCTCTTCAGTCAAATACACTGTACTTGCTGGAAACAGACGAGAGTGCTATTTGCACTGTGTATGGCAATGGGAACTCAATAGTGACTTTACTTACCAGAAAACAACTCTTGTTCATAGGACGGGAAACTGCATGTGATTCAACTCCGTTTATGAATGGGAAACAAACACTAGCTTGCCTTACAAGAAACAGAATCTGCTTTTGAGAAAAGAGCACTCTTCTACTCTACTCTGTTTCCTATAGGGCCAGAAGACTGAGCTTGCTCAGAACAAAAGAACTGTGCTTCCTACACACACTGGCAATATCTAGTTCAACTCTAATTAGGAAACTTATAAGAACAGTAGCTTCACTTCAGACTAATACACTGTACTTGCTGTGTAGAAAAAGGAGGGTGATTTGCACTGTGTATGGCAATGGGAGAGCATTAGTGATTTTCCTTACCAGAAAACAACTCTTGCTCATAGGACCAGAAACTGCATGTGATTCAACTCCATTTATGAATGGGAAATAAACACTAGCGCGCCTTACAAGAAACACACTCTGCTTTTGAGAAAAGAGCACTCTTCTACTCTACTGTGTTTCTTATAGGGCCAGAACAGTGAGCTTGCTCAGAAAAAAAGAACTGGGCTTCCTACACACAGGGACTATATTTGGTTCAACTCTGCTTAGGAATCTGACAAGAACAGTAGCTTCTCCTCAGTCCAATACACTGTACTTGCTGGGAAAAGACGCAAGTGCTATTAGCACTATGAATGGCAATGGGTATGCATTAGTGACTTTAATTACCAGAAAACAACTCTTGCTCATAGGCCCAGTAACTGCATGTGATTCAATTTCGTTTTTGAATGAGAAACAAACACTAGCTTGCCTTATAAGAAACACACTGTGCTTTTGAGAAAAGAGCACTCTTCTACTCTACTGTGTTTCCTATAGGGCCAGAATAGTCAGTAAGCTCAGAACAAAAGAACTGTGCTTACTACACACAGGGGCCATATATAGTTCAACTCTGCTTAGGAAACTGAAAAAAAAGTAGCTTCTCTTCAGTCCAATACACTGTACTCCTAGGAACAGACATGAGTGCTATATGCACTGTGTATGGCAGTGGGAGCACAATCGTGACTTTACTTACTATAAAACAACTCTTGCTCGTTGGACCAGATACTGCATGTGATTCAACTCCTCTTATGAATGGGAAACAAACACAAGCTTGCCTAACAAGAAACACACTCTGCTTTTGAGAAAAGAGCACTCTTCTACTCTACTGTGTTTCCTATAGCGCCAGAAAAGTTAGCTTGCTCAGAACAAAGAACTGTGCTTCCTACACACAGGGCCAATATCTAGTTCAAATCTGCTAAAAACTGACAAGAACAGTAGCTTCTCTGCAGTCCAATACACTGTACTTGCTGGGAAGAGACGTGAGTGCTATTTGCACTGTGTATAGCAATGGGAGCGCAATAGTGACTCTCCTTACCAGAAAACATTTGCTCTTGGACCACATACTTCATGTGATTCAACTCCGTTTTTTAATGGCAAATAAACACAAGCTCGCCTAACAAGAAACACACTCTGATTTTGAGAAAAGAGCACTCTTCTACTCTACTGTGTTTCCTATAGTGCCAGAACAGTGAGCTTACTGAGAACAAAAGAACTGTATTTCCCACACACACGGGCCATATCTCGTTCAACTCTGCTTATGAAAATGTCAAGAACAATAGATTCTCCTTTGTCCAACACATTGTAATTGCTGGGAACTGACGTGAAACTGTTTATAATGTGTATGACTATGGGAGCGCATTAGTGACATTCCTTAACAGAAAACAACTCTTGCTCATATGACCAGAAACTGCATGTGTTTCAACTCCATTTATGAATGGGAAACAAACACCAGCTTGCCATACAAGAAACACACTCTGCTTTTGAGAAAAGAGCACTCTTCAACTGTACTGCTTTTTCTATAGTGCAAGAACAGTGAGCTAGCTCAGAAAAAATAATTGTGCTTCCTACACATAAGGGCTATATCTAGTTCAATTCCGCTTAGGCAACTGCCAAGAACAGTTGCTTCTCTTCAGGCCAATACACAGTACTGCTTGGAACAGACTTGAGTGCATTTGCACTTTGTATGGCAATGGGAGCAAAATAGTGAATTTCCTTACCGGAAAACAACTCTTGCTCGTAGGACCTGAAACTGCATGTGATTCAACTCCATTTATGAATCAGAAACAAATACTAGCTCGCAGCACAAAAACACACTCTGCTTTTGAGAAAAGAGCACTCTTCTACTCTACTGTGTTTCCTATAGGGCCAGAACTGTGAGCTTGCTCAGAAAAAGAACTGTGCTTCCTACACACACGGGCCATATCTAGTTCAGTTCTGCCTAGGAAACTGACAAGAGCAGTAGCTTCTCTTCAGTCAAATACACTGTACTTCCTAGGAACAGACACGAGTGCTCTTTGCACTGTGTATGGCAAAGGGAGCACAATAGTGACTTTCTTTACCAGAAAACAGCTCTTGCTTGTAGGTCAAGAAACTGCATGTGATTCAACTCCGTTTATGAATGGGAAAGCAACACTAGCTCACGGTACAAGAAACTGACTCTGTTTTTGAGAAAATAGCACTTTTCTACTTTACTGTGTTTCCTATAGGGCCAGAAGAGTGAACTTGCTCAGAAAAAAAATCTGTGCTTCCTACACACATGGGCCACATCTAGTTCAGCTCTGCTTAGGAAACTGACAAGAACAGTAGCTTCCCTTCAGTCCAATACATTGAAATTGCTGGGAACAGACGCGAGTGTTATTTGCACTGTTTATGGCAATGGGAGACCAATAGTGACTTTTCTTACCAGAAAACAATACTTGTTCGTAGGACTAGAAACTGCATGTGATTCAACTCAATTTATGAATCCAAAACAAACACTAGCTGGCCTTAAAAGCAACAAACTCCACTTTTGAGAAAAGAGCATTCATCTACTGTACTGTGTTTTCTATTGGGCCAGAAGAGTGGTCTTGCTGAGAACTGTGTTTCCTACGCACACGGGCCATATCTATTTCAGCTCTGCTTAGGAAACTGTCAAGAATAGGAGCTGCTCTTCAGTCATATACAGTGCACTTGCTTGGAATAGATGTGAGTGCTGTTTGCATTGTGAATGGCAATGGGAGTAAAAGAGTGATTTTCCTTACCAGAAAACAACTCTTGCTCGTAGGAACTGAAACTGCATGTGATTCAACTCTGTTTATGAATGGGAAACAAAGACTAGCTCACCTTACAAGAAACACACTCTGCTTTTGAGTAAATAGCACTCTTCTTCTCTACTCTTTTTCCTATAGTGCCAAAACAGTGACCTTGTTCAGAACAAAAGAATTGTGCTTCCTACAACCACGGGCCATATCTAGTTCAGCTCTGTTTAAGAACTGACAAGAAAAGTAGCCTCTCTTCAGTCCAATACACTGTACTTACTACGAACAGATACAAGTGTTATTTGCAATGTGTATCGCTATGGGAGCGCAATAGTGACTTTCCTTACTAGAAAACAAATCTTACTCCTAGGACCAGAAACTACATGTGATTTATGTCCGTTTATGAATGAGAAACAAACACTAGACTGCCTTACAAGAAACACACTCTTCTTTTGAGAAAAGAGCACTCTTCTACTCTCCTGTGTTTCCTATAGGGCCAGAACAGTGAGCTTGCTCAGAACAAAAAAACTGTGCTTCCGACTCAAGGGCCATATCTAGTTCACCTCTGCTTAGGAAACTGCCAAAAACAGTAGCTTCTCTTCAATCCAATTCACTGTACTAGCTGAGAAAAGACACGAGTGCCATTTGCACTGTGTATAGCAATGGGAGCAAAATAGTGACTTTCCTTACCAGAAAACAACTCTTGCTCGTAGGACCTGAAACTGCATGTGATTCAACTCCGTTTATGAATGGAAAACAAAGACTAGCTCACCTTAAAAGAAACATACTCCGTTTTTTGAGAAAAGAGCACTCTTCTACTCTACTCTGATTCTTATAGGGCCAGAACAGTGAGCTTGCTCAGTAAAAAGAACTGTGCTTCCTACACACAAGTGACATATCTAGTTCACCTCTGTTTAGGAAACTGACAAGAACAGTAGCTTCTCTTCAGTCCAATGCACTGTACTTGCTGGGAACAGACAGGAGAGATGTTTACATTGTGTATGGCAATGGGAGCACAATAGTGACTTTTCTTACCAGAAAACAACTCTAACTCATCGGACGAGAAACTGCATGTGATTCAACTCCGTTTATGAATGGGAAACAAACACTAGCTCATCGTACAAGAAACTGACTCTGATTTTGAGAAAATAGCACTTTTCTACTTTACTGTGTTTTCTATAGGGCCAGAAGAGTGAGCTCGCTCAGAAAAAAAAAAAATCTGTGCTTCCTACACACACGGGCCACATCTAGTTCAGCTCTGCTTAGGAAATTGACAAGAACAGTAGCTTCCCTTCAGTCCAATACATTGAAATTGCTGGGAACAGACACGAGTGCTATTTGCACTGTGTATGGCAATGGGAGATCAATAGTGACTTTTCTTACCAGAAAACAATTCTTGTTCGTAGGACTAGAAACTGCATGTGATTCAACTCAGTTTATGAATCCGAAACAAATACTAGCCTGCCTTAAAAGCAAGAAACTCTACTTTTGAGAAAAGAGCATTCATCTACTCTACTGTGTTTTCTATTGGGCCAGAAGAGTGTTCTTGCTGAGAACAAAAGAACTGTGTTTCCTACACACACGGGCCATATCTAGTTCAGCTCTGCTTAGGAAACTGTCAAGAACAGAAGCTTCTCTTCAGTCATATACACTGCACTTGCATGGAACAGATGCGAGTGCTGTTTGCATTGTGAATGGCAATGGGAGTAAAAGAGTGATTTTCCTTACCAGAAAACAACTCTTGCTCATAGGACCAGAAACTGCATGTGATTCAACTCCGTTTATGAATGGGAAACAAAGACTAGCTCACATTACAAGAAACACACTCTGCTTTTGAATAAATAGCACTCTTCTACTCTACTCTGTTTCCTATAGTGCCAAAACAGTGACCTTGTTCAGAACAAAAGAATTGTGCTTCCTACACTCACGGGCCATATCTAGTTCAGCTCTGTTTAATAAAGTGACAAGAAAAGTAGCCTCTCTTCAGTCCAATACACTGTACTTGCTATGAACAGATACAACTGTTATTTGCACTGTGTATGGCAATGGGAGTGCAATAGGGACTTTCCTTACCAGAAAACAACTCTTGCTCATAGGACCTGAAACTGCATGTGATTCACCTCCGTTTATGAATGGAAAACAAACACTAGCTTGCCTTACAAGAAACACACTCTGCTTTTGAGAAAAGAGCACTCTTCTACTCTACTGTGTTTATATAGGGCCAGAGGAGTGAGCTTGCTCAGAACAAAAGAACTGTGCTTCCTACACATACGGGCCATATGTAGTTCAACTCTGCTTAGGAAACTGACAAGAACAGTTCCTTCTCTTCAGTAAAATACACTGCGCTTTCTGGGAAAAGATGCGAGTGCTATTTGCACTGCATATGGCAATGGTAGTGCAATAGTGACTTTCCTTACAAGAAAACACTCTTGTTTGTACTACCATGAATCACTGCATGTGATTCAACTCAGTTCAATATGGGAAACAAACACCAGATCCCAAAGAAGTAACACAGCTCTTGCTTGTATGACCAGAAAAAGCATGTGATTCAACTCCATTTATGAATGAGAAACAAACACTAGCTCGCCTTACAAGAAACACACTCTGCTTTTGAGAAAAGAGTTCTCATCTACTCTACTGTGTTTTCTATTGGGCCAGAAGTGTGAGCTTGCACAGACCAAAAGAACTGTGCTTCCTAGACACACGGTCCATATCTTGTTCATCTCTGCTTAGGAAACTGACAAGAACAGAGGCTTCTTTTCAGTCTAATACTTATTGGGAACAGACGCGAGTGCTCTTTGAATTGTGTTTGTAAATGGGAATGCAATAGTGACTTTCCTTACCAGAAAACATCTCTTGCTCCTATGACCTGAAACTGCATGTGATTCAACTCAGTTTATGAATGGGAAACAAACACCAGCTCCCCATACAAGAAACATACTCTGCTTTTAAGAAAAGAGTACTCTTCAACTGTACTGCAATTCCTATACTGCAAGAACATTGAGCTTGCTCAGAACAAGGAATTGTGATTCCTACACACACTGGCCATATCTAGTTCAACTCTGCTTAGGAAACTGCCAATAACAATTGCTTCTCTTCAGTCCAATACACTGTACTGGCTGGGAACAGAAGCTAGTGCTATTTGCACTGTGTATGGCAATGGGAGCTCTATAGTGACTTTCATTAGTAGAAAACAGCTCTTTCTTGTTTACCCAGAAACTGCAGGTGATTCAACTCCGTTTATGAATGAGAAACAAAAACTAGCTCGCCTTACAAAAAAGACACTCTGCTTTTGAGAAAAGAGCACTCTTCTACTCTACTGTGTATCTTTTAGGGCCAGAAGAGTGAGCTTGCTCAGAACAAAAGAACTGTGCTTCCTACACACACGGGCCATATCTAGTCCAACTCTGCTTAGGAAACTGACAAGAGCAGTAGTTTCTCTTCAGTCCAATACACTTTACTCGCTGGGAATAGACACAAGTGCTATTTGCACTGTGTTTGGCTATGGGACCACCATAGTGACTTTTCTTACCAGAAAATATCTCTTGCTCATAGGACCAGAAACTGCATGTGATTCAACCCCGTTTATGAATGGGAAACAAACACTAGCTCTCCTTACAAGAAACACACTCTGCTTTTGAGAAAAGAGCACTCTTCTACTCTACTGTGTTTCTTAAAATGCCAGAATGTGAGCTTGCACAGAACAAAAGAACTCTGTTTCCTAAACACAGGCCATATCTAGTTCAACTCTACTTAGGAAAATGACAAGAACAGTAGCTTTTCTTCAGTCCAATACAATTTACTTGCTGGGAATAGACGCAAAAGCTATTTACACTGTGTATGGCAATTAGAGCACAAGAGTGACTTTTCTAAAATGAAAACAACTCTTGCTCATAGGACCAGAAACTACATGTGATTCATCTCCGTTTATGAATGGGAAAGAAATACTAGGTCGCCTTACAAGAAACACACTCTGTTTTTGGGAATAGAGCACTCTACTACTCTACAGTTTTTCCATAGGGCCAAAACAGTTAGCTTGCTCAAAACAAAAGAATTGTGCTTCCTACACACACGGACCATATCTAGTTCAACTCTGCTTAGGAATCTGACAAGAACAGTAGCTTCTTTTCAGTCAAATACACTGTGCTTGCTGGGAACAGACTCGAGTGCTATTTGCACTGTGTATGGTAATGGGAGCGCATTAGTGACTTTCCTTACAGGAAAACAACTCTTGCTCGTAGGACCTGAAACTGCATGTGATTTAACTCTGTTTATGAATGGGAAACAAACACTAGATCGCCTTACAAGAAACACACTCTGCTTTTGAGAAAATAGCAATCTTCTTCTATACTGTGTTTTCTATTGAGCCAGAAGTGTGAGCTTGCATAGAACAAAAGAAATGTGCTTCCTACACACGGGCATTTTGCTGTTCAACTCTGCTTAGGAAACTGTCAAGAACAGTAGCTTCTCTTCTGTCCAACACACTGTACTTGCAGGGAACAGACGCGAGAGCTGTTTACATTGTATGGCATTGGGAGTGCAATAGTGACTTTCCTTACCAGCAAACAACTCTTGCTCTTAGGATCTGAAACAACTTGTGATTCAAATCAGTTTATGAATGGAAAACAAACGCTAGCTCGCCTTACAAGAAACACACTCTGCTTTTGAGAGAAGAGCACACTTCTACTCTACAGAACAGTGAGTTTGTTCCAAACAAAAGAACTGTGCTTCCTACACACATGGGCCATATCAAGTTAAACTCTGCTTAGGAAACTGTCAAGAACAGAACCTTCTCACTGTCCAATACACTGTACTTGCTTGGAACAGACGCAAGTACTGTTACCATTGTATATGGCAATGGGAATGCAATATTGACTCTCCTTACCAGAAAACAACTCTTGCTCATAGGACTTGAAACTGCATGTGATTGAACTCCATTTATGAATCAGGAACAAATACTATTCGCCTTACAAATAACACACTCTGCTTTTGAGAAAAGAGCACTCTTTTACTCTACTGTGTTTTCCGTGGGGCAGGAAGAGTTAGCCTGCTCCAAACAATGAACTGTGCTTCCTACACACAAGGGCCATATCTAGTTCATCTCTGCTTAGGTAACTGACAAGAACAGTAGCTTCTCTTCAGTCCATTTCACTGTACTTGCTGGGAACAGACACGCGTGCTATTTGCACTGTGTCTGGCAATGGGAGCACAATAGTGACTTTCCTTACCAGAAAACAACTCGTGCGCGTAGGACAAGAAACTGCATGTGATGAAACTCCGTTTATGAATGGGAAACAAACACTAGCTCGTTTTATAAGAAACACATTCTGCTCTTCAGAAAATAATACTCTTTTACTCTACAGTGTTTCCTATATTGCCAGAACTGTGAGCTTGCACAGAACAAAAGAACTGTGCTTACTACACACGGGCCATATCTAGTTCAACTCTGCTTAGGTAACTACAAGAACAGTAGCTTCTCTTCTGTCCATTACACTGTACTTGCTGGGAACAGACGCAAGTACTATTTGCACTGTGTATGACAATGAGAGCGCAATAGTGACTTTCCTTACCAGAAAACAACTCGAGCGCGTAGGACAAAAAACTGCATGTGATGAAACTCCGTTTATGAATGGGAAACAAACACTAGCTCATTTTATAAGAAACACACTCTGCTCTTCAGAAAATAATACTCTTTTACTCTACAGTGTTTCCTATATTGCCAGAACTGTGAGCTTGCACAGAACAAAAGAACTGTGCTTACTACACACGGGCCATATCTAGTTCAACTCTGCTTAGGTAACTGACAAGAACAGTAGCTTCTCTTCATTCCAATACACTGTACTTGCTGGGAACAGATGCGAGTGCTGTTTGCATTGTGTATGGCAATGGGAGCACAATAGTGACTTTCCTTACCAGAAAACAAATCTTGCTCATAGGACCTGAAACTGCATGTGATTCAACTCCTTTTATAAATGGGAAACAAACACTAGCTCGCCTTACAAGAAACACACTCTGCTTTTTAGAAAATAGCACTCTTCTACTCTACTGTCTTTTCTATTGGGCCAGAAGAGTGAGCTTGCACAGAACAAAAGAACTGTGCTTCCTACAAACACATGCATTTTGCTGTTCAGCTCTGCTTAGGAAACTGTCAAGAACAGTAGCATCTCTTCAGTCCAACATACTGTACCTGTTGGGAACAGACGCGAGAGCTGTTACCATTGTATATGGCAATGGGAATGCAATATTTACTTTCCTTACCAGAAAATAACTCTTGTTCATAGGACCTGAAATGCACGTGATTGAACTCCATTTCTGACTGAGAAACAAACACTAGCTTGCCTTACAAGAAACACACTCTGCTTTTGAGAAAAGAGCTCTCTTCTACTCTACTGTGTTTTCTGTGAGGCAGGAACAGTTAGCTTGCTCCGAACAAAAGAACTGTGCTTCCTACACACAGGGGCCATATCTAGTTCAACTCTGCTTAGGTACCTGACAAGAACAGTAGCTTCTTTTCAGTCCATTACACTGTACTTGCTGGGAACAGACGCGAGTGCTATTTGCACTGTGTATGGCAAAGCAAGCACAATAGTGACTTTCCTTACCACAAAAAAAATGAAAAATGACAAGAACAGTAGCTTTTGTACAGACCAATACAATTTATTTGCTGGGAACAGACGTGAGTGCTTTTAGCACTGTGTATAACAATGGGAGCAGAATAGTGACTTTCCTTACCAGAAAACAACTCTTGCTCGTAGGACCAGAAACTGCATGTGATTCATCTCCGTTTATGAAGGGGAAACAAACACTAGCTCGCCTTACAATAAACACACTCTGCTTTTGAGAAAAGAACATTCATCTACTCTACTGTGTTTTCTATTGGGCCAGAAGAGTGAGCTTGCTCAGAACAAAAGAACTGTGCTTCCTACACACATGGGCCATATCTAGTTCAGCTCTGCTTATGAAACTGTCAAGAACAGTAGCTTCTCTTCAGTCTAACACACTGTACTTGCTGGGAAGAGACGCAAGTGCTATTTGCAATATGTATTATTATGGGAGCACAATAGTGACTTTTCTGACCAGAAAATATCTCTTGCTCTTAAGATCAGCAACTGCATGTGATTCAACTCCGTTTATGAATGGGAAACAAGCATGAGCTTGCCTTACAAGAAACACACTCAGTTTTTGAGGAAAGAGCACTCTTCTACTATACTTTGATTCCAAAGAGCCACAAGAGTGTGTTTGCTCAGAACAAAAGAAGTGTGATTCTTAAACACACGGGACATATCTAGTTCAGCTCTTCTGAGGAAACTGTCAAGAACAGTAGCCTCTCTACAGTACAATACACTGTAATTGCTGGGAACAGACTCGAGTACTACATGCACTGTGCCTGGCAATGGGAGCACAATAGTGTCTTTCCTTACCAGAAAACAACTCATGCTCATAGGACCAGAAACTGTTTGTAATTCATCTCTGTTTATGAATGGGAAACATATATAGCTCGCCTTTCAAGAAACACACTCTGCTTTTGAGAAAAGAGCACTCTTCTACTCTACTGAGTTTCCTATAGGGCCAGAACAGTGAGCTTGATCAGAACAAAAGAACTGTGCTTCCTACACACACGGGCCATATCTAGATCAACTTAGAAAACTGACAAGAACAGTAGCTTCTCTTCAGTCCAATACACTGTTCTTGCTGGGAAGAGACGTGAGTGCTATTGGCACTGTGTATGGCAATGGAACGCAATAGTGACTCTTCTTAGCAGAAAACAACTCTTGCTCGTAGGACCAGAAACTGCATGTCATTCAACTCCGTTTAGGAGCATGCTCAGAACAAAGAATTTTGCTTCCTACACACACTGTACATATCTACTTCAACTCTGCTTAGGAAACTGACAAGAACTGTAGCTTCTCTTCTGTCGAATAAACTGTAATTCCTGGGAACAAAAGCGAGAGCTGTTTACGTTGTGTATGGCAATGGGAGCACAATAGTGACTTTCCTGAGCAGAAAACAACTCTTGCTTGTGGAACCTGAAACTGCATGTGATTCATCTTTGTTCATGAATGTGAAACAAACGCTAGCTCGCCTTACAAGAAACACACTCTCCTTTTAAGAAAAGAGCACTCTTCTCCTCTAATGTGTTTCCTATAGGACCAAAAGATTGAGCTTTCTCAGAACCAAAGAACTGTGCTTCCTACACACACCGGCCACATCTAGTTGAACTCAGCTTAGGAAACTGACAATAATAGTAGCCTCTCTTCAGTCCAATACACTTTACTTGCTGGGAACATACACGAGTGCTATTAGTAGTGTGTACGGCAATGGGAGTGGAATAGTGACTTTCCTTACCAGAAAACAAATCTTGCTCGTAGGACCAGAATCTGCATGTGATTCAACTCCATTTATGAATAGAAAACAAACTCTAGCTCGCCTTACATGAAGTTCACTCTGCTTTTGAGAGAAGAGCACTCTTCTACTCTACTGTGTTTCCTAAAGGGCCAGAACAGTGAGCTTGCTCCGAACAAAAGAACTGTGCTTCCTACACACTCTTTTAAGGAAACTGTCAAGAACAGAAGCTTCTCTTCTGTCCAATACCCTGTACTTGCTGGGAACAGACGCGAGAACTGTTACCATTGTATATGGCAATGGGAATGCAATATTGACTTTCCCCACCAGAAAATAACTCTTGCTCATAGTACCTGAAACTGTATGTGATTCAACTCCATTTATGAATTGGGAACAAACACTACCTGCCTTACAGAAAACACATTCTGCTTTTGAGAATAAAGCACTCTTCTACTCTACTGTGTTTTCTGGGGGGCAGGAAGAGGTAGTTTGCTCCGAACAAAAGAACTGTGCTTCCTACACACAAGGGCCATTTCTAGTTCATCTCTGCTTATGAAACTGTCAATAACAATAGCTTCTCTTCATTCTGATACAATGTACTAGCTGGGAACAGACACGAGTGCTGTTTGCATTGTGTATGGCAATTGGAGCACAATAGTGACTTTCCTTACCAGAAAACAACTCTTGCTTGTAGGTCCTGAAACTGCATGTGATTCAACTCCGTTATTGAATGGGAAACAAATACTAGCTCGCATTACAAGAAACACACTCTGCTTTTGGAAAATAGCACTCTTCTACTCTACTGTGATTTCTATTGGGCCAGAAGAATGAGCTTGCACACAACAAAAGAACTGTGCTTCCTACAAACACGGGCATTTTGCTGTTTAGCTCTGCTTAGTAAACTGTCAAGAACAGTAGGTTCTCTTCAGTCCAACACACTTTACTTGCTGGGAACAGACGCGAGTGATATTTGCATTGTGTCTTTTTATGGGAGCACAATGGTGACTTTTCTGATCATAAAATATCTCTTGCTCTTAAGACCAGATACTGCATGTGATTCAACTCCATTTATGAATGGGTAACAATCTCTAGCTCGCCTTTAAAGAAACACACTCTGCTTTTGAGAAGAGAGCACTCTTCTACTCTACTGTGTTTTCTATAATGCCAGAACAGTGAGCTTGCTCAGAGCAAAAGAACTATGCTTCTTAGACACATGGGTCATATCTAGTTCAACTCTGCTTAGGAAACTGACAAGAAGAGTAGCTTCTCTTCAGTTAAATACACTGTACATGCTTGGAACAGACGCGAGTGTTACTGACACTGTGTATGGCAATGGGAGCACATAAGTGACTTTCCTTACCGGAAAACAACTCTTGCTCATAGAATAAGAAACTACATGGGATACAGCTCTGTTTAGAATGGGAAACAATCACTACATTCCCTTAGAAAAAACAAACTCTGCTTTTGAGAAAAGAGCACTCTTCTACTCTACTGTGTTTCCCATAGGGCCAGAACAATGAGCTTGCTCAGAACAAAAGAACTGTGCTTCCTGCGCACACAGGCCATATCTAGTTCAACTCTGCTTAGGAAAGTGACAAGAACAGTAGCTTCTTTTCAGTCCAATATACTGTACTTGCTTGGAACACAAGCGAGTGCTATTTGTACTGTGTATGACAACCGAAGCACAATAGTGACTTTCCTTAGCAGAAACGACTCTTGCTTGTAGGACCAGAAACTGCATGTGGTTCAACTACGTTTATGAATGGGAAACAAACCCTAGGTCGCCTTACAGGAAACATACTCTGCTTTTGAGAAAAGAGCACTCTTCTGCTCTACTCTGTTTCCTATAGGGCCAGAAGAGTGAGCTTGCTCAGAACAAAAGAACTGTGCTTCCTACACACACGGGCAGTATCAAGTTAAACTCTGCTTAGGAAACTGACAAGAACAGTAGCTTCTCTTCAGTCAAATACACTGTACTTGCTTGGAACAGACGCGGGAACTGTTACCATTGTATATGACAATGGGAATGCAATATTTACTCTACTTACCAGAAAACAACTCTTGCTCATAGGACCTGAAACTGCATGTGATTCAACTCCGTTTATGAATTGGAAACAAACACTAGCTCGCCTTACAAAAAGCATACTCTGCTTTTGAGAAAATAGCACTCTTCTACTCTACTGTGATAATTATAGGGCAGGAAGAGTTAGCTTGCTCCGAAAAAAAGAACTGTGCTTCCTACACACAAGGGCCTATCTAGTTCAACTCTGCTTAGGTAACTGACAAGAACAGTAGCTTCTCTTCGGTCCATTACACTGTACTTGCTGGGAACAGACACAAGAGCTGTTTACATTGTGAATAGCAATGGGAGCTCTATAGTGACTTTCCTTACCAGAAAAGAACTCTTGCTCGTAGGACCTGAATCTGAATGTGATTTAACTCCGTTTATCAATGGAAAAAACACTAGCTCGCCTTACCAGAAACACACTCTGCTTTTGAGAAAAGAGCACCCTTCTACTCAACTGTTATTCCTACAGGGCCAGAACAGTGAGCTTGCTCAGAACAAAAAAACTATGATTTCTACACAAAAGGGCCATATCTAGTTCAACTCTCCTTAGGAAACTGACAAGAAGAGTAGCTTCTCTTCAGTCAAATACACTGTACTTGCTTGGAACAGATGTGAGTGCTATGTGTACTGTGTATGGCAATCGGAGCACATTAGTGACATTCCTAACCAGAAAACAACTCTAACTCATAGGACCAGAAACTGCATGTGATTCAACTCCGTTTGTGAATGGGAAACAAACACTAGCTTGCCTTACACGAAACACACTCTGCTTTTGAGAAAAGAGCACTCTTCTACTCTACTTTGTTTTCTATTGTGCCAGAAGAGTGCGCTTGAACAGAAGAATAGAACTGTGCTTCCTACACACACGGGCATTTTCTGTTCAGCTCTGCTTTGAAACTGTCAAGAACAGTAGCTTCTCTTCAGTCCAACACACTCTACTTGCTGCGAAGAGACGCGAGAGCTGTTTACATTGTATCGCAATGGGAGCTCCATAGTGACTTTCCTTACCAGAAAACAACTCTTACTCTTGGGACCTTAGACTTCTTGTGATTCAACTCGGTTTATGAAAGGGAAACAAACACTAACTCCACTTACAAGAAATACATTCTGCTTTTGAGAACAGAGCACTCTTCTACTCTACTGTGTTTTATAGGGCCAGAACTGTGAGCTTGCTCTGAACAAATGAACTGTGCTTCTTACACACGGGCCATATCTACTTCAACTCTGCTTAGGAAACTGTCAAGAACAGAAGCTTCTCTTCTGTCCAATACACTGTACTTGCTGGGAACAGACTTAAGTGCTACATGCACTGTGCATGCCAATGGGAGCACAATAGTGACTTTTCTTACCAGCAAACAACTCTTGCTCCCAGAACATGAAATTGCATGTGATTCAACTCCGTTTATGAATGGGAAACAAATACTAGCTTGCCTTACAAGAAACCCACTTTGCTTTTGAAAAAAGAGCATTCTTCTACTCTACTGTGTTTCCTTAGGGCCAGAAATGTGAGAATGCTCAGAAAAAAACAACTGTGATTCCTACACACGCGCGCCATATCTAGTTCAACTCTGCTTAGGAAACTGTCATGAACCGTAGCTTCTCTTCAGCTCAATACACTGTACGTGCTGAAGAGAGACTCGAGTGCTGTTTGCATTGTGTATGTAAATGAGAGCCCAATAGTGACCTTCCTTACCAGAAAACAACTCTTCCTCGTAGGACCAGAAACTGCATGTGATTCAACTCTGATTATGAATCAGAAACAAACACTAGCTCACCGTACAAGAAACACGCTCTCCTTTTGAGAAAAGTGCACACATGTATTCAACTATGTTTCCTATTGGGCCAGAAGAGTGAGACTGCTCAGAAAAAAAAGAATTGTGCTTTCTACACTCCTGGGCCATATCTAGTTCAACTCTGCTTAGGAAACTGACAAGAACAGTAGCTTCTCTTCCGTCCAATACACTGTACTTGCTGGGAACAGTCTCGAGTACTATTTGCACTGTGTATGGCAATGGGAGCGCAATAGTGACTTTCCTTACCAGAAAACAACTCTTGCTCATAGGACGAGAAATTGCATGTGATTCAAATCTGCTTATGAATGGGAAACCATCACTAGCTCGCTTACAAGAAACACACTCTGCTTTTGAGAAATGAGTACTCTTCTAGTCTATTGTGATTCCTATAGGACCACAAAAGCGTGCTTGCTCAGAACCAAAGATCTGTGCTTCCAACACACGGGCCATTTTTAGTTAAATTCTGCTTAGGATACTGAGAAGAATGGTACCTATCATTAGTCCAAAACACTGTACATGCTGGGAACAGACATGAGTGCTATTTGTTCTATATATGGCAATAGGAGCTCAACTGTTACTTTCCTAACCAGAAAAAAACTCTTGCTTGTAGGACCACAAACTGCATGAGATTCAACTCCGTTTATGAATGGGAAAAAAACACTAACTCGCCTGACAAGAAAAATACTCTGCTTTTGAGAAAAGAGCACTCTTCTACTCTAATGTTATTCTTATAGGGCTAGAATAGTGAGCTTGCAAGGAACAAAAGAACTGTGCCTTTTACACACACGGGCCATATCTAGTTCAACTCTGCTTTGGAAACTGACAAGAACAGTACCTTCTCTTCAGTCCAATACACTATACTTGCTGGGAAGACACGCGAATGCTATTTGCACTGTGAATGGCAATAGAAGTGCAATAGTAATTTTCTTACCAGAAAACAACTCTTGCTCGTAGGACCATTAACTGCATGTGACTCAACTCCGTTTATGAATGGGAAACAAACACTAGCTCGCCTTACAAGAAACACACTCTGCTTTTGAGAAAGGAGCATTCTGCTACTCTTCTCTGTTTCCTATGGGGCCAAAACAGTGAACTTGCATTCAAAAAAAGAACTGCACTTCCTACCCACATGGGCTATATCTAGCTCAACTCTGCTTAAGAAAATAATGAGAACAATAGCTTCTCTTCAGTCCAATACACTGTACTTGCTGGAAACAGACGTGTGTTCTCTTTGGTCTGTGTATAGCAATGGGAGCACAATAGTGTCTTTCCTTATCAGAAAACAACTCGTGCTCCTAGGAACAGAAACTGAATGTGATTCAACTATGTTTATGAATGGGAAACAAACACTAGCTCGCCTTACAAGAATCACACTCTGCTTTTGAGAAAACAGCACTCTTCTACTCTACTCTGATTCCTACAGGGCCAGAACAATGAGCTAGCTCACAACAAAAAAAAACTGCACTTCCTACACATACGGGCCATATATCTAGTTCGACTCTGCTTAGGAAACTGACAAGAACAGCAGCTTCTCTTCATTTCAATACACTGTACTATCTGAGAACAGACGTGTGTGCTATTTACACTGTATATTGCAATGGGAGCAAGTTAGTGACTTTTTTTTTTTATCAGAGAACAACTCTTGCTCGTAGGACCAGAAACTGCATGTGATTCAACTCCATTTGTCAATGGGAAACAAATACTAGCTCGCTTTCCGAGAACACATTCTAATTTGAGAAAACAGCACTCTTCTGATCTACTGTGTTTCCTGTAGGGCCAGAACAGTGTGCTTTCTCAGAACAAAAGAGCTGTTCTTCCTACACACACGGGCCATATCTAGTTCAACTCTGCTTTGGAAACTGACAAGAACAGTACCTTCTCTTCAGTCCAATACACTATACTTGCTTGGAAGACACGCGACCGCTATTTGCACTGTGAATGGCAATAGAAGTGCAATAGTAATTTTCTTACCAGAAAACAACTCTTGCTCGTAGGACCATTAACTGCATGTGACTCAACTCCGTTTATGAATGGGAAACAAACACTAGCTCGCCTTACAAGAAACACACTCTGCTTTTGAGAAAGGAGCATTCTACTACTCTACTCTGTTTCCTATGTGGCCAAAACAGTGAACTTGCATTCAAAAAAAGAACTGCACTTCCTACCCACATGGGCTATATCTAGCTCAACTCTGCTTAAGAAAATAACGAGAACAATAGCTTCTCTTCAGTCCAATAAACTGTACTTGCTGGAAACAGACGTGTGTTCTCTTTGGTCTGTGTATGGCAATGGGAGCACAATAGTGTCTTTCCTTTTCAGAAAACAACTCGTGCTCCTAGGAACAGAAACTGAATGTGATTCAACTACGTTTATGAATGGGAAACAAACACTAGCTCACCTTACAAGAATCACACTCTGCTTTTGAGAAAACAGCACTCTTCTACTCTACTCTGATTCCTACAGGGCCAGAACAATGAGCTAGCTCACAACAAAAAAACTGCAATTCCTACACATACGGGCTATACATCTAGTTCGACTCTGCTTAGGAAACTGACAAGAACAGCAGCTTCTCTTCATTCCAATACACTGTACTTTCTGAGAACCGACGTGTGTGCTATTTACACTGTATATTGCAATGGGAGCAAGATAGTGACTTTTTTTTTTTTATCAGAAAACAACTCTTGCTCTTAGGACCAGAAACTGCAAGTGATTCAACTCCATTTATGAATGGCAAACAAATACTAGCTTGCTTTCCAAGAACACATTCTAATTTGAGAAAACAGCACTCTTCTGATCTACTGTGTTTCCTGTAGGGCCAGAACAGTGTGCTTGTTCAGAACAAAAGACCTGTTCTTCCTACACACACGGGCCATATCTAGTTCAACTCTGCTTTGGAAACTGACAAGAAAAGTAGCTTCTCTTCAGTCCAATACACTGTACATGCTGGGAACAGATGAAGTAATATTTGCACTGTGTATGGCAAAGGGAGCGTAATAGTGACTTTCATTAGCAGAAAACAAATCTTGCTCATAGGAGCAGAAACTACATGTGATTCAACTCTGTCTATCAATGGGAAACAAACTCTAGATCGTTTTACAAGAAACACACCCTGCTTTTGATAAAGGAGTATGCTTCTACTCTACTGTGTTTCCTATAGAGCCAGAACAGTGAGCTTGTTCAGAACAAATGAACTGTGCATTCAACACACGGGCCACATCTAGTTCAACTCGGCTTAGGAAACTGACAAGAGCAATAGCTTCTCTTCAGTACACTACACTACACCTGCTGGGAAGAGAAGCCAGTGCTATTTGCACTGTGAATGGCAATGAGTGTGCAATAGTGACTTTCATTACCAGAAAACAACTCTTGCTTGTAGGACCAGATAATACATGTGATTAAACTCTGTTAATGAATGGGAAACAAACACTAGCTTGCTTTACAAGAAAGATACTCTGCTTTTGAGAAAGGAGCACTCTTCAACTCTACTCTGTTTCCTATAGGACCAGAAGAGTGAGGTTGCTCAGAACAAAAGTACTGTGCTTGCAAAACACTCGGACCATATCTAGTTCAACCCTGCTTAGAAAACTGACAAAAACAGTAGCTCCTCTTCAGTCCTATACGCTGTACTTGCTAGGAACAGATTCGAGTGCTTTTTGTACTGTGTATGGCAATGGGAGCTCAATATTGACATTCCTTACAAAAAAAAAAACAACTCTTGCTCATAGGACCAGAAACTGCATGTGATTCAACTCCATTTATGAATGGGAAACATACACTACCTCACCTTACAAAAAACACACTCTGCTTTTGAGAAAAGAACATCTTCTACACTACTATATTTACTGTAGGACCAGAAGAGTGAGCTTGCTAAGAATAAAAGAACTCTGCTTCCTACACACTTGGGCCATATATACTTCAACTCTGCTTTAAGAAACTGACAAGAATAGTAGCTTCTCTTCAATCCAATACACTGTAATTTTTGGGAAGAGACGCGAGTGCTTTTTGTACTGTGTATGGCAATGGGAGCGCAATAGTGACTTTCCTATCCAGAAAACAACTCATCGCATAGGAGCAGAAACTGAATGTGATTCAACTCTGTTTATGAATGGGAATCAAACACTAGCTCGCCTTACAAGAAACACACTCTGCTTTTGAGAAAAGAGCACTCTTCTACTCTACTCTGTTTCCTATAGGGCCAGAAGAGTGAGCTTGCTCAGAACAAAAGAATTGTGCTTCCTAAACACAAGGGCCACATCTAGTTCAACTCTGCTTAGGTCATTGACAAGAACAGTAGCTTCTATTCAGTCCAATACACTGTACTTGCTGGGAACAGATAGCAGTGATATTTGCACTGTGTATGGCAGTGGGAGCACAATAGTGACATTTTTTACATAAGACAACTCTTGCTCTTAGGACTAGAAACTGCTTGTGATTCAACTGCGTTTATGAATGGGAAACACACACTAGCTCTCCTTACAAGAAACACACTCTGCTTTTGATAAAGGAAGATTCTTCTACTCTACTGTGTTTTCTATATGGCCAGAACAGGGAGGTAGCTCAGAAAAAAAGACCTGTGCTTCCAAACAGCACTTGCCATATCTAGTTCAACTCTGAATAGGAAGCTGACAAGAACAGTAGCTTCTCTACAGTCCACTACTCTGTAATTGCTGGGAACAGACGTGAGTGCTGTTTGCACTGTGTATGGCAATGAGAGCACAATAGTGACTTTAATTACCAGAAAATATCAGTTGCTCGTTGGACCAGAAAGTGCATGTGATTCAACTCCGTTTATGAATGGGAAATAAACACTAGCTCACCTTACAAGAAACACACTCTGCTTTTGATAAAAGAGCACTCTTCTAATCTACTGTGTTTCTTTTAGGGCCAGAACACTGAGCTTGCTCAGAACAAAAGATCTCTGCACCTGCAAACACGGGCCATATGTAGTTCAAGTTTGCTTAGGAAACTGAGAAGAACAGTAGTTTCTTTTCAGTCCAATACACAGTACGTGTGGGGAATAGACGATAGAGATATTTCACTGTGTATGGCAATGGAAGCACAATAGTGACATTCCTTACAAGAAGACAGCTCTTTCTCGTAGGACCAGACACTGCATGTGATTCAACTCCATTTATGAATGGGAAGCACACACTAGCTTGTCTTACAATAATACACTCTGCTTTTGAAAAAAGAGCATTCTTCTACTCTACTGTGTTTCCTATACGGACAGAAGTGTGAACTTGCACAGAACAAAAGAATTGTGCTTATTAAACACACGGGCCATATCTAGTTCAACTCTACATTGGAAACTGAGAAGAACAGTAAGTTCTCTTCAGTCCAATACAGTGTACTTGCTGTGAACAGACTCAAGTGCTATTTGCACTGTGAATGTCAATGGGAACACAATAGAGATTTGCCTAACCAGAAAACAACTCTTGCTCATAGGAACAAAAACTGCTTGTGATTCATCTCCATTTATGAATGGGAAACAATCACTAGCTCACCTTGAAAGAAACACACTCTGCTTTTGAGAAAAGAGGACTCTTGTCCTCCAATCTGTTTACTAAAGGGCCAGAAAAGTGAGCTTGCACTGAACAAAAGAACTGTGCATCCTACACACACAGGCCATATCTAGTTCAACTCTGTTTAGAAAACAGACAAGAACAGTAGCTTCGCTTCAGTCCACTACACTGTACTTCCTGGAACAGACGCGAGTGATATTTGCACTGTGTATGGCAATGGGAGCTCAATAGTGACATTCCTTACAAGAAAACAACTCTTGCTCATAGTGCAAGAAACTGCATGTCATTCAATTCTGTTCATGAATCGGAAACAAACACTAGCTTGCCTTAAAAGAAACACGCTTTGTTTTTGATAAAAGAGCATTCTTCTACTCTACTGTGTTTCCTTTAGATCCATATCAGTGAGCTTGCTCAGAACAAACGAACTGTGCTTCCTCCACACACGGGCCATATGTAGTTCAACTCTGCTTAGGAAACTGACAAGAACAGTAGCTTCTCTTCAGTCCAATGCACTGTACTTGCTGGGAACAGACGCCAGTGCTATTTGCACTGTGTATGGCAATGGGAGCGCAATAGTGACATTCCTTACCAAAAAACTACTCCTGCTCATAGGAATAGTAACTGCATGTGATTTAACTCTGTTTATGAATGGGAAACAAACACTAGCTTGCCTTACAAGAAACACACTCTGCTTTTGATAAAGGAGCATGCTTCTTCTCTACAGTGTTTCCTTTAGGGCCAGAACAGTGAGCTTGCTCAGAACAAAAGAACTGTGCCCTCTACACACGGGTCATATCTAGTTCAACTCGGCTTAGGAAACTGACAAGAACAATAGCTGCTCTTCAGTACTCTAGGCTGTCCCTGCTGGGAAGAGAAGCGTGTGCTATTTGCACTGTGTATGGCAATAGGTGTGCAATAGAACCTTTCGTTATCAGAAAACAACTCTTGCTTGTAGTACCAGAATATCTAGTTCAACTCTGCTTAGAAAACTGACAAGAACAGTAGCTTCTCTTCAGTCCAATACATTGTACATGCTGGGAACCGACGCGAGTGCTATTTGCACTGTGTATGGCAATGGGAGCGCAATTGTGACTTTCCTTACCAGAAAATAACTCTTGTGTGTAGTAGAAACTGCATGTGATTCAATTCCGTGTATGAATGGGAAGCAAACACTAGCTCACCTTACAAGAAACAAACTCTGCTTTCGAGAAAAGAGCAGTCTTCTACTCTACTGTGTTTTTTATTGTGTCATAAGAGTGAGCTTGCACAGAAGAAAAGAACTGTGCTTCCTACACACACGGGCATTTTGCTGTTGAGCTCCGCTTAGGAAACTGTCAAGAACAGTAGCTTCTCTACAGTCCAATACATGTACTTGCTGGCAACAGACGCGAGGGCTATTTGCACTGTGTATGGCAATGGTAGCACAATAGTGACTTTCCTTATCAGAAAACAACTCGTGTGCATAGGACCAGAAACTGCATGTGATGAAACTCCATTATGAATGGGAAACAAACAGTAGCTTGCCTTATAAGGAACACACTCTTGTCTTGAGAAAATAGCACTCTTCTACTCTACTGTGTCTAATATTGCCAGAACTATGAGCTTGCACAGAACAAAATAACTGTGTTTCCAACAAACACACGCACCATATCTAGTTCAACTCTGCTTAGGAAACTGACAACAACAGTAGCTTTTCTTCAGTCCAATACAATTTACTTTCTGGGAATAGACGCAAGAACAATTTGCACTGTGTATGACATTGGGAGCGCAATAGTGACTTTCCTTACCAGAAAACAACTATTGCTCCTGGACCAGAAACTGCATGTGATTCATCTCCCTTTATGAATGGGAAACAAACACTAGCTCACCTTACAAGAAACACACTCTGCTTTTGAGAAAAGAGTACTCAGCTACTCTAATGGGTTTCCTATAGGAACAGAACAGTGAGCTTGCTCTGAACAAAAGAACTGTGCTTCCTACACACATGGGCCATATCGAGTTCAACTCTGCTTCGGAAACTGACAAGAACAGTAGCTTCTCTTCAGTCCAATACACTGTGCTTGCTGGGAACAGACGCGAGTAAGAACTGTGCCTCCTACACACCCAGGCAATATCTAGTTAAACTCTGCTTAGGCAACTGACAGAACAGTACCTTCTCTTCAGTCCAATACACTGTACATGCTGGGAACAGACGCGAGTGCTATTTGCAATGTATATGGCAATGGGAGCGCATTAGTAACTTTCTTTACCAGAAAACAACTCTTGCTCGTAGGACCAAAAACTGAATGTGATTCAACTATGTTTATGAATGGGAAACAAACGCTAGCTCACCTTACAAGAAACATACCCTGCTGTTGAGAAAAGAGCACTCTTCTAGTCCACTGTGATTCCTATAGGGCCAGAACAGTGAGCTTGCCCAGAACAAAAAAAAACTGTGCTTTCTACACAAAAGACCCATATCTAGTTCAACTCTGCTTAGGAAACTGAAAAGAACTCTAAGTTCTCTTCAGTCTAATACACTGTAGTTGCTGGGAACAGACGCGAATGCTATTTGCACTGTGTATGGCATTGGAAACACAATTGTGACTTTCCTTACCAGAAAACAACTCTTGATCGTAGGACCAGAAACTGCATGTGATTCAACTCCGTTTATGAATTGGAAACAAACGCTACCTCGCCTTACAAAAAACACACTCTGCTTTTTGAAAAGAGCACCCTTATACTCTACTGTGTTTCCTATAGGGCAGGAACAGTTAGCTTGCTCTGAACAAAAGAACTTTTCCTACACACAAGGGCCATTTTTAGTTCAACTCTGCTTAGGAAACTGACAAGAACAGTAGCTTTCTTCAGTCCATTACACTGTACTTGCTGGGAACAGACGCAGGTGCTATTTGCACTGTGTATTGTTATGGGAGTACAATAGTGAATTTTCTGACCAGAAAATATCTCTTGCTCGTAGGACCAGAAACTGCATGTGATTCAACTCCATTTTTGAATGTGTAACAATCACTAGCTCGCCTTAGAAGAGACACACTCTGCTTTTGAGAAAAGAGCACTCTTCTACTCTACTGTGTTTCCTATATCCAGAACAGTGAGCTTGCTCAGAACAAAAGAACTGTGCTTCCTACACACAGATCACATCTAGTTCAACTCTGCTTAGGAAACTGACAAGAACAGTAGGTTCTCTTCAGTCAAATACACTGTACTTGCTGGGAACACACACGAGTGCTATTTGCACTCTGTATGGCAATGGGAGTGCATTAGTGACTTTCCTTACCAGAAAACAACTCTTGCTCGTAGGACCAAAAACTGTATGTGATTCAACTCCGTTTTTGAATGGGAAACAAACGGTAGCTCGCCATACAAGAAACACACCCTGCTTTTGAGAAAAGAGCACCCTTCTACTCTACTGTGATTCCTACTGGGCCAGAGCAGTGAGCTTGCTCAGAACAAAAAAACTGTGCTTTCTACACAAAAGGGCCATATCTAGTTCAACTCTGCTTATAGTACTGTCAAGAACGAAAGCTTCTCTTCTGTCCAATACACTGTACTTGCTTGGAACAGACGAGAGAACTGTAACCATTTTATATGGCAATGGGAATGCAATATTGACTCCTCTTACCAGAAAACAACTCTTGCTCATAGGACCTAAAACTGCATGTGATTCAACTCCGTTTATGATTCGGAAACAAACACTAGCTCAACTTGCAAAAAACAAACTCTGCTTTTGAGAAAAGAGCGCTCTTCTACTCTACTGTGTTAACTATAAGGCAGGAACAGTTAGCTTGCTCCGAACAAAATAACTGTGCTTCCTACACACAAGGCCCATATCTAGTTCAACTCTGCTTAGGTAACTGACAAGAACAGTACCAACTCTTCAGACCATTACACTGTACTTGCTGGGAGCATACACTAGAGCTCTTTACATTGTGAATTGCAATGAGAGCGCTATAGTGAATTTCCTTACCAGAAAAGAACTCTTGCTCGTAGGACCTGAAACTGCATGTGTTTCAACTACATTTATGAATGGGAAACAAACACTAGTTCGCCTTACAAGAAACACATTCTGGTTTTGAGAAAAGAGCACTCATCTACTCTACTATGTTCTCTATTGGGCCAGAAGAGTGAGCTTGCTCAGAAAAAAAGAACTGTGCTTCCTAGACACACGAGCCATATCTAGTTCAGTCTGCTTAGGAAACTGGCAAGAACAATAGCTTCTCTTCAGTCCAATACACTGTACTTGCTGGGAATAGACGCGAGAGCTGTTTTCATTGTGTATGGCAATGGGAGTGCAATAGTGACTTTCCTTACCAGAAAACAACTCTTGCTCATAGGACCAGAAACTGAATGTGATTCAACTCCGTTTATCAATGGGAAACAAACACTAGCTCGCCTTACAAGAAACACACTCTGCTTTTGAGAAAAGAGCACTCTTCTACTTTACGGTGTTTTCTATACGGCCAGAACAGTGAGCTTGCTCGGAACAAACAAACTGTGCTTCTTTAACTCAGGGTCCATATCTACTTCAACTCTGCATAGGAAACTGTCAAGAACAGAAGCTACTCTTCTGTCCAATACACTGTACTTACTGGGAACAGACTTGAGTGCTACTTGCACTGTGCATGGCAATGGGAGTGCAATAGTGACTTTCTTTACCAGAAAACAACTCTTGCTCCCAGAACATGAAACTGCATGTGATTTGACTCCATTTATGAATGGGAAACAAACACTAGCTCGCCTTACAAGAAACACACTTTGCTTTTGAAAAAAGAACACTCTTCTTCTCTACTGTGTTTCCTTAGGGCAAGAAGTGTGAGAATGCTCAGAAAAAAAGAACTGTGCCTCCTACACACACGGGCCATATCTAGTTCAACTCTGCTTAGGAAACTGTCAAGAACAGTAGCTTCTCTTCAGTTCAATGCACTGTACATGCTGAAAAGAGACGTGAGTGCTGTTTGCATTGTGTATGTAAATGCTAGCCCAATAGTGACTTTCCTTACCAGCAAAGAACTCTTGCTGTGAAACTGCATGTGATTCAACTCTGTTTATGAATTGGAAACAATCACTAGCTCACCGTACAAGAAACACACTCTGCTTTTGAGAAAAGAGCACTCATCTATTCAACTGTGTTTCCTCAAGGGCCAGAAGAATGAGAATGTTCAGAACAAAAGAACTGTGCTTCCTACAAACACGATCCATGTCTAGTTCAACTCTACTTAGAAAACTGACAATAACAGTTCCTTTTCTTCAGTCCAATACACTGTACTTGCTGGGAACAGACACGAGAGCTATTTGTCTTAAGCATGGCAATGGGAGCACAATAGTTTCTTTCCTTATCAGAGAAAAACTCTTGTTTGTATGACCTGAAACTGCATGTGATTGAACTCCGTTTATGAATGGGAAACAAACACTAGCTAGCCTTTCAAGAAACACACTCTGCTTTTGAGAAAAGAGCACTCATCTACTCTACTGTATTTTCTATAGCACCAGAAAAGTGAGCATGGTCAGAAAAAAAAGAACTGTGTTTTCTCCACAAAAGGGCCATATCTAGTTCAACTCTGCTTAGGAAACTGTCAAGAACAGTAACTTCTTTTCATTCCAATACACTGTACTTGCTGAAAAGAGACGAGAGTGCTGTTTGCATTGTGTATGTAAATGGGAGCCGAAAGAGTGACTTTTCTTACCAGAAAATATTCTTGCTCGTAGGACCTGAAACTGCATGTGATTCAACTCCGTTTATGAATGGGATACAAACACTAGCTCGCCTTACCAGAAACACACCCTGCTTTTGACAAAAGAGCACTCTTCTACTCTATTGTGTTTCCTAAAGGGCCAGAACAGTGAGATTGCTCAGAAGAAAAAAACTGTGCTTCCTACACACAGGCCATATCTAGTTCAACTCTGCTTAGGAAACTGAAAAGAACAGTAGCTTCTCTTCTGTCCATTACACTGTACTGGCTGATAACAGACGCAAGTGCTATTTGTATTGTGCATAGCAATGGGAGTGCAATAGTGACTTTCCTTACCAGAAAACAACTCTTGCTTTTAGGACCAGAAACTGAATGTGATTGAACTCCGTTTATGAATGGGAAACAAACACTAGCTCGCCTTCCAAGAAACACACTCTGCTTTTGAGAAATGAGCACTCTCCAACTCTATTGTGATTCATATAGGACCACAAAAGTGTGCTTGCTCAGAACCAAAGAACTGTGCTTCCTACACATGGGCCATATTTCGTTAAACTCAGCATAGGATACTGAGAAAAACAGTACCTCTAATCAGTCCAAAACACTGTACATGCTGGGAAGCGACGTGAGTGCTATTTGCTCTGTATATGGCATTGGGAGCACAATAGTGTCTTTCCTTACCAGAAAACAACTCTTGCTCATAGGACCAGAAACTGCATGTGATTCAACTCCGTTTATGAATGGGAAACAAACACTAGCTCCCCTTACAAGAAACACACTCTGCTTTTGAGAAAAGAGCACTATTCTATTCTACTGTGTTTCCAATAGGGCCAGAACAGTGAGCATGCTCAGAACAAAAGAACTGTGCTACATGCACAAACGGGACTAACCTAGTTCAACTCTGCTTAGGAAATGGACAAGAACTGTAACTTCTCTTCAGTCCAATACTCTGTACTTGTTGGGATCATACGCGAGTGCTATTTGCACTGTGTATGACAACAGAAGCACAATAGTGACTTTCATTACCAGAAAACAACTCTTGCTCGTAAGACCAGAAACTGCATGTGGTTGAACACCGTTTATGAATGGGAAACAAACAAGAGCCCGCCTTACAGAAAACACACTCTGGTTGTGATAAAAGAGCACTCTTCTACTCTAATCTGTTTCCTGTAGGGCCTGAAGAGTGAGCTTGCTCAGAACAAAAGAACTGTGCTTCCTACACACACGGGCAATATCTAGTTCAACTCTGCTTAGGAAACTGACAAGAACAGTATCTTCTCTTCAGTCCAATACACTGTAATTTTTGGACAGACAGGAGTGCTATTTGCACTATGTATAGCAATGGAAGCACATTAGTGCCTTTCCGTACCAGAAAACAACTCTTGCTTGTAGGACCAGAAACTGAATGTGTTTCAATTCCGTTTATGAATGGGAAACAAACACTAGTTCGCCTTACAAGAAGCACACTCTGCTTTTGAGAAAAGAGCCCTCTTCTACTCAACTGTGTTTCCTAAAAGGCCAGTACAGTGAGCTTGCTCTGAACAAAAAAACTGGGGTTTTTAAACATTGTTCATATCTACTTCAACTCTGCATAGGAAACTGTCAAGAAGAGAAGCTACTCTTCTGTCCAATACACTGTACTTTCTGGGAACAGACTTGAGTGCTACTTGCACTGTGCATGGCAATGAGAGCACAATAGTAACTTTCTTTACCAGAAAACAACTCTTGCTCATAGGACCAGAAACTGCATGTGATTCAACTCCGTTTATGAATCGGAAACAAACTCTACCTTGTCTTACAAAAAACACACTTTGCTTTTGAGAAAAGAGCACTCTTCTACTCTACTCTGTTTCCTATAGGGGCAGAATAGTGAGCTTGCTCAGAACAAAAGAACTGTGCTTCACACACACACAAGCAAAATCTAGTTCAACTCTGCATAGGAAACTGACAAGAACAATAGCTTCTCTTCATTCCAATACACTGTACTTGTTGGGACAGACGCGAGTGCTATTTCTACTATGTATGGCAATGGAAGCACATTAGTGACTTTTCTTACCTGAAAACAACTCTTGCTTGTAGGACCAGAGACTGAATGTGATTCAACTCCGGTAATGAATGGGAAACAAACACTAGCTCGCCTTTCAAGAAACACACTCTGCTTTTGAGAAATGAGCACTCTTCTTCTCTACTGTGTTTCCTATAGGGCCAGAAGAGTGAGCTTGCTCCGAAAAAAAGAACTGTGCTTCCTTCACACAAGGGTCATAACTAGTTCAACCCTGCTTAGGTAACTGACAAGAACAGTAGCTTCTCTTCCATCCAATAAACTGTACTTGCTGCGAACAGTCGCGAGTGCTATTTGCGCTGTATATGGCCGTAGGAGCACAATAGTAACTTTCCTTACCAGAAAACAACTCTTGCTCATAGGACGAGAAACTTCATCTGATTCAACTGCACATATGAATGGGAAACAATCAGTAGCTCGCTTACAATAAACACACTCAGTTTTTGAGAAATGAGCACTCTTCTACTCTATTGTGATTCCTATAGGACCACAAAAGTGTGCTTGCTCAGAACCAAAGAACGGTGATTCCTACACACGGGCCATACTTAGGTAAACTCTACTTAGGATACCGAGAAGGACAGTACCTGTCATCAGTCCAAAACACTGTCCATGCTGGGAACAGATGTGAGTGCTGTTTGTGCTGTATATGGCAATGGGAGCACAATGGTGACTTTCCATACCAGAAAGCAACTCTTGCTCATATGACCTGAAACTGCATGTGATTCAACTCCGTTTATGAATGGGAAACAAACATTAGCTCGCTTTTAAGAAACATACTTTGCTTTTGAGAAAAGAGCACTCTTCTCCTCTACTGCATTTCCTATAGGGCCAGAAGAGTGAGCTTTCTCAGAACAAAAGAACTATGCTTCCTACACACACCAGCCTAATCTAGTTGAACTCTGCTTAGGAAACTGACAAGAACAGTAGCTTCTCTTCAGTCCAATACACTGTACTTGCTGAGAACACACGCGAGTGCGATTAGTACTGTATATGGCAATGGGAGTGTAATAGTGACATTCCTAACAAGAAAACAAATCTTGCTCATAGGACCAGAAATCGCATGTGATTCAACTCTGTTTAAGAATGGAAAACATACACTAGCTCACCTTTAAAGAAACACACTCTGCTTTTGAGAAAAGAGCACTCTTCTACTCTACTCTGTTTCCTATAGTGCCAGAAGATTGAGATTTCTCAGAACAAATGAACTGTGCTCCCCACACATACGAGCTATAACTAGATCAACTCTGCTTAGGCAACTGACAAGAACCATAGCTTCTCTTCAGTCCAATACACTGTAGTTGCTGGGAACAGACGCAAGTGCTATTTGCACTGTGAATTGTTCTGGGAGCACAATAGTAACTCTCTGACCAGAAAATATCTCTTGCTCGTAGGACCAGAAACTGAATGTGATTCAACTCCGTTTATGAATGGGTAACAATCACTAGCTTGTCTTAGAAGAAACACACTCTGCTTTTGAGGAAATGGCACTCTTCTACTCTACTGTGTTTCCTATAACGCCAGAACAGTGAGCTTGCTCACAACAAAAGAACTGTGTTTCCTACACACATGGGTCATATCTAGTTCAACTCTGCTTAGGAAACTGACAAGAACAGTAGCTTCTCTTCAGTCAATTACACTGTACTTGCTTGGAACAGAACCGAGTGCTATTTGCACTGTGTATGGCAACGGGAGCACATAAGTGAATTTCCTTACCAGGAAACAACTCTTGCTCATAGGACAGAAACTGCATGTGATTCAACTCCTTTTATGAATGGGAAACAAACACTACCTCGTCTTACAAGAAACACACTCTGGTTTTGAGAAAAGAGCACTCTTCTACTCTACTGATGTTCCTTCAGGGCCAGAACAATGAGCTTTGTCAGAACAAAAAAACTGTGTTTCCTACACACATGGGTCATATCTAGTTCAACTCTGCTTAGGAAACTGACAAGAAGAGTAGCTTCTCTTCAGTCAATTACACTGTACTTGCTTGGAACAGAACCGAGTGCTATTTGCACTGTGTATGGCAACGGGAGCACATAAGTGAATTTCCTTACCAGAAAACAACTCTTGCTCATAGACAGAAACTGCATGTGATTCAACTCCTTTTATGAATGGGAAACAAACACTATCTCGTCTTACAAGAAACACACTCTGGTTTGAGAAAAGAGCACTCTTCTACTCTACTGATGTTCCTTCAGGGCCAGAACAATGAGCTTTGTCAGACCAAAAAAACTGTGATTTCTACAAAAAAGGGCCATATCTAGTTCAACTCTGCTTAGGAAACTGACAAGAAGAGTAGCTTCTCTTCAGTCCAATACACTGTACTTGCTTGAAAGAGACACCAGTGCTATTTGCACTGTTTATGGCAATGGGAGCACATTAGTGACTTTCCTTACCAGAAAACAACTCTTACTCGTAGGAACAGAAACTGAATGTGATATAACTCCGTTTGTGAATGGGAAACAAACACTAGCGTGCCTTACAAGTAACACACTCTGCTTTTGAGAAAAGAGCACGCTTCTACTCTACTGTGTTTCCTAGAGTGCCAGAACAGTGAGCTTGCTCAGAACAAAAGAACTGTGCTTTGTACACAAAACGGTCATATCTAGTTCAACTCTGTTTAGGAAACTGACAAGAAGAGTAGCTTCTCTGCAGTCCAATACATTGTAGTTGCTGGGAACAGACACAAGTGCTATTTGTACTGTGTATTGTTATGGGAGCACAATAGTGACTTTTCTGAGCAGAAAATATCTCTTGCACGTAGGACAAGAAAATGCATGTGATTCAAATCTGTTTATGAATTGGAAAGAAACACTAGCTTGCCTTAAAAGAAACACACTGTGCATTTCAGAAAATAGTACTCTTCTACTCTACAGTGTTTCCTATAGGGCCAGAAGAGTGAGCTTGCTCAGAACGAAAGAACTGTGCTTCCTACACACGGCCTAATCTAGTTCAACTCTGCTTAGGAAACTAACAAAAAAAACAGTTTCTTTTCAGTCCAATACACTGTACTTGTTGAAAACATACGTGAGTGTTATTTGCACTGTGTATGACAACGGGAGCGTAGTAGTGACTTTCCTTACCACAAAATAACTCTTGCTCTTAGGAGCAGAAACTACATGTGATTCAACACCGTTTATGAATGTGAAACAAACACTAGCTCGCCTTACAAGAAACACACTCTGCTTTTGAGAAAAGAGCACTCTTCTACTCTACTGTGATTCCTACAGTTCCAGAACAGTGAGCTTGCTCAGAACATAAGAACTGTTATTCTTACACACACGGGCCATATCTAGTTCAACTCTGCTTAGGAAACTGACAAGAACAGGAGCTTTTCCTCATTCAAATACTCTGTACTTGCTGGGAACAGACACGTGTGCTATTTGCACTGTGTATGCCCTGGGAGCGCATTAGTGACTTTCCTTACCAGAAAGCAACTCTTGCTCATAGGACCAGAAACTGAATGTGATTCAACTCCAGTTATGAATGGGAAACAAACACTAGCTCGTTTTACAAGAAACACACTCTGCTTTTGAGAAAAGAGCACTCTTCTACTCTCCTGTGTTTCCTATAGGGCCAGAAGCGAGAGCTTGCTCAGAACAAGAGAACAATTGTCCTACACAAACAGGCAATATCTAGTTCAACTCTCCTTAGAAAACTGACAAGAAGAGTAGCTTCTCTTCTGGCCAATATACTGTACTTGCTGTGAAGAGACACGAGTACTATTTGCACTCTGTATTGCAATGGGAGTGCAATAGTGACTTTCCTTACCAGAAATCAACTCTTTCTGGTAGAACCTGAAATTGCATGTGAATCAACTCCATTTATGAATGAGAAAAAAACACTAGCTCGTCTAAAAAAAAACACTCTGTTTTTGATAAAAGAGCACTCTTCTACTCTACACTGTTTTCTGTGGGGTCAGAACAGTGAGCTTGCTCAGAACAAAAGAACTGTGCTTCTTACACACACGTGCCATATCTAGTTCAACTCCGCTTAGATAACAGACAGGAACTGTAGCTTCTCTTTATTCCAATTCACTGTACTTGCTGGGAATAGACGCGAGTGCTATTTGAACTGTGTATGGCAATGGGAGCGCAAGAGTGACTCTTCTTACCAGAAAACAACTCTTGCTCGTAGGAGCAGAAACTGCATGTGATTCAACTCCATTTATGACTGGGAAAAAAAACACTAGCTCACCTTACAAGAAACACACTCTGCTTTTGAGAAAAGAGCACTCTTCTACTTTACTGTGTTTCCTATAGTGCCAGAAGAGTGAGCTTGCTCAGAACAAAAGAACTGTGCTAGCTAACCACAAGAGCCATAAATAGTACAACACTGCTTAGGAAACTGACAAGAACAGTAGCTTCTCTTCAGTCCAATACATTGTACTTGCTGGGAACAGACACGAGGGCTATTTGAACTGAGTATGGCAATGGGAGCACAATACTGTCTTTCCTTACGAGAAAACAACTCTTGCTATGGGACCAGAAACTGCATGTGATTCAACTCGGTTTATGAATGGGAAACTAACACTAGCTCGCCTTACAAGAAACACACTCTGCTTTTCAGAAAAGAGCACTCTTCTACTCTACTGTGCTTCTTATAGGGCCAGAAGAGTGTGTTTGCTCAGAACAAAAGATCTGTGCTTCCAACACAAACGGGCCATATCTAGTTCAACTCTGCATAGAAAACTGACAAGAAGAGTAGCTTCTCTTCAGTCCAACACACTGTTGTTGCTGTCAACAGACATGAGTAATATTTGCACTGTGTATGGCAAAGGGAACACATTACTGACTTTCCTTACCAAAAACAACTCTTGCTCGAAGGACTAGTAACTGAATGTCATTCAACTTCGTTTATGAATGGGAAACAAACACTAGCTTTTCTTACAAGAAACACACTCTGCTTTTGAGAAAAGAGCACTCTTCTACTCAACTGTGTTTATTGAAAGGCCAGAAGAGTGAGCTTGCTCAGAACAAAAGAACTGTTCTTCCTAAACACACGGGCCATATCTAGCTCAACTCTGCTTAGGAAACTGACATGAACAGTAGCTTCGCTTCAGTAAATACACTGTACTTGCTGGGAACAGACGCCAGTGTTATTTGTACTGTGTATGGTAATGTGAGTGTAATAGTGACTTTCTTTACCAGAAAACAACTCTTGCTTGTAGGACGAGAAACTGCATGTGATTCAACTCTGTTTATGAATGGAAACAAACACTAGCTCGACATACATGAAACACACTTGATTTTGAGAAAAGAGCACTCTTGTACTCTACTGTGTTTCCTAAAAGGCCAGAACAGTGACCTTGCTCAGAACAAAAGAACTGTGCTTCCTAAACACACAGGACATATTTAGTTCAACTCTGCTTAGGAAACTGACAAGAACAGTAGCTTCTCTTGTGTCCAACACACTGTACTTGCTAGTAACAAACACGAGTGCTATTTGCACTGTGTATGGCAATGGTAGTGCAATAGTGACATTCCTTATCAGACAACAACTCTTGCACGTAGGAACAGAAAGAGCATGTGATTCAAATCCGTTTATGAATGGGAAACAAACACTAGCTCGCCTTACAAAAAAGACATTCTGCTTTTGAGAAAAGAGCACTCTTCTACTTTACTCTGTTTTCTATATTGGCAGAACAGTGTGCTTGCTCAGAACAAAAGAATTATTTTTCCTAAACACACGGGCCATATCTAGTTCAACTCTGCTTAGAAAACTGACAAAAACAGTAGCTTCCCAGCAGTAATACTCTGTAATTACTGGGAACAGACGCGAGTGCTATTTGCACTGAATATGGCATTTGGAGCACAATAGAGACACTTCTTACCAGAAATGAACTCCTGTTCATAGGACCAGAAACTGCATGTGATTCAAATCCAAATATGAATGGGAAACAAACACTAGCTCATCTTACAAGAAACACACTCTGCTTTTGAGAAAAGAGCACTCTTCTTCTCTATTGTGTTTGCTATAGGGCCAGAACAGTGAGCTTGCTCAGAATAAAAGAACTGTGCTTTCTACATGCACGGGCCATATATAGTTCAACTTTGCTTAGGAACCTACAAGAACAGTAGCTTCTCTTCAGTCCAATACACTGTAATTTCTGCGAACAGACGTGAGTGCTATTTGCATGGTGAATGGCAATGGGAGCACAATAGTGACATTCCTTACCAGAAGACAACTCCTTCTCATAGGACCAGAAACTGCATGAGACTCAACTCCGTTTATGAATGGGAAAGATAAATTAGCTCGCCTTACAAGAACCACACTCCGCTTTTGAGAAAAAAGCACTCTTCTAATCTACTGTGTTTCCTATATGGCCAGAAGAGCAAGCTTGCTCAGAACAAAAGAACTGTGTTTCAAAAACACATGTGCCATATCGAGATCAACTCTGATTAGGAAACTGACAAGAACAGTATCTTCTCTTCATTGCAATACACTGTACTTGCTGGGAAAAGACGAGAGAGCTATTTGCACTGAGTATAGCAAGGGGAGCACAATACTGACTTTCCTTACCTCTACAGTATTTCCTATAGGGCCAGAAAAGTGAGCGTGCTCAGAACAAAACAACTGTGCTTCCTAAACACACAGGCCATATCTAGTTCAACTCTGCTTATGAAACTGACAAGAACAGTAGCTTCTCTTCAGTAAATACTCTGTTCTTGCTGGGAACAGATGTCAGTGCTCTTTGTACTGTGTATGGTAATGTGAGACCAATAGTGACTTTCCTTACCAGAAAACAACTCTAGCTCACAGGACCAGAAACTGCATGTGATTCAACTCATTTTATAAATGGGAAACAACCCTACCTCGCCTTAAAAGAAACACACTCTGCTTTTGAGAAAAGAGCATTCTTCTACTCTACTGTGTTTCCTATAGGGCCAGAAGAGTGAGCTTGCTAAAAACCAAAGAAATGTGCTTCCTACACACACAGGCCATATCTATTTCAACTCTGCTTAGGAAACTGACAAAAACAGTAGCTTCTCTTCAGTACAATACACTGTACTTCCTGGGAACAGACACAAGTGCTTTTTCCACTGTATATGGCAAGGGGAGCACAATAATGACTTTCCTTACCAGAAAACAACTCTTGCTCATAGGACCAGAAAAGGCATTAGATTCAACTCCGTTTATGAATGGGAAACAAACACTTGCTTTCCTAACAATAAACACACTCTGCTTTTAAGAAAAGAGCACTCTTCTACTCAACTGTGTTTCCCTTAATGCCAGAAGAGTGAGCTTGCTCAGAACAAAAGACCTGTACTTCTTACACATGGGTCATATCTAGTTCAACTGTGCTTAGAAAACTGACATGAACTGTAGCATCTCTTCATTCCATTACACTGTACCTGCTGGGAACAGACGCGAGTGCAATTTGCACTGTGTATGGCAATGGGAGCGCAATAGTGACTTTCCTTACCAGAAAACAATTCTTGCTCGTAGCACCAGAAACTGAATGTGATTCAACTCCGTTTATGAATGGGTTAACAAACACTAGCTGCCTTACTAGAAACACACTCTGCTTTTCAGAAAAGAGCACTCTTCTACTCTACTGTGTTTCCTATAGGGCCAGAAGAGTGAGTTTGCTCAGAAGAAAGAACTGTGCTTCCAACACACAGGGGCCATATCTAGTTCAACTCGGCATAGGAAACTGACAAGAACAGTAGCTTTTCTTCAGTCCAACACACTGTACTTGCTGTAAACAGACACGAATGATGTTTGCACTGTGTATGGCAATGGGAGCATAATACTGACTTTCCTTAAAGAAAACAACTCTTGCTCGTAGGACCTGTAACTGAATGTGATTCAACTCCGTTTATGAATGGGAAACAAACACTAGCTTGTCTTACAAGAAAAACAATCTGCTTTTGAGAAAAGAGCACTCTTCTACTCAACTGTGTATATTGAAAGGTCAGAAGAGTGAGCATGCTCAGAACATAAGAACTGTACTTCCTAAACACACGGGCCATATCTAGTTCAACTCTGCTTAGGAAACTGACAAGAACAGTAGCTTCTCTTCAGTAAATACTCTGTACTTGCTTGGAACAGACATGAGTGCTGTTTGTACTGTGTATGGTTATGTGAGAGCAATAGTGACTTTCCTTACCAGAAAACAACTCTAGCTCGTAGGACCAGGAACTGAATGTGATTCAACTCATTTTATAAGTGGGAAACAACACTACCTCACCTTAAAAGAAACCTGCTCTGCTTTTGAGAAATGAGCACTATTCTACACTACTGGATTTCCTATAGGGCCAGAAGAGTGAGCTTGCTCAGAACAAAAGAACTGTGCTTCATACATCAATGAGCCATATTTAGTTCAACTCAGCTAAGGAAACTGACAAGAACAGTAGCTTCTCTTCAGTCCAATACACTGTACTTGCTGGGAACAAACGCAAGTGCTATTTGCACTGCATATGGCAATAAAATTGCAATAGGGACTTTCCTTACAAGAAAACAACTCTTGCTTGTAGGACCAGAAACTGCATGTGATTCAACTCCTGTTATGAATGGGATCAAAAACTAGCTTGCCTTACAAGAAACACACTCTGCTTTTGAGAAAAGAGAATTCTTCTACTCTACTGTGTTTCCTGTAGGGCCAGAGAGTGAGCTTGCTCAGAACAAAAGAACTGTGCTATCTACACACACGTGCCATATCTAGTTCAACTCTGCTTAGGAATCTGACATGAACTGTGGCTTCTCTTCAGTAAAATACACTGTAATTGCTGGGAAGAGACATGAGTGCTATTTTCATTGTGTATGTCAATGGGAGCGCAATAGTGACTTTCCTTACCAAAAACAACTCTTGCTCCTAGGACCAGAAACCGCATGTGATTCAAATCCTTTTATGAATGGGAAACAAACAGTACCTCACCTTACAAGAAACACACTCTGCTTTTAAGAAAAGAGCAATCTTCTACTCTACTGTGTTTCCTATAGGGCCAGAAGAGTGAGCTTGCTCAGAAGAAAAGAACTGTGCTTCCTACACACACGGGCCATATCTTGTTTAACTCTGCTTAGGAAACAAACAAGAAGAGTAGCTTCTCTTCAGTCCAAAGGACTGTACCTGCTGGGAACATATGCGAGTGCTATTTGCACTGTGTATGGCAACATGAGCACATTAGTTACTTTCCTTACGAGAAAACAACTCTTGCTCATAGGACCAGAAACTGAATGTGATTCAACTCCGTTTATGAATAGGAAACAAACACTTGCTTTCCTAACAATAAACACACTCTGCTTTTAAGAAAAGAGCACTCTTCTACTCAACTGTGTTTCCCTTAATGCCAGAAGAGTGAGCTTGCTCAGAACAAAAGACCTGTACTTCTTACACATGGGTCATATCTAGTTCAACTCTGCTTAGAAAACTGACATGAACTGTAGCATCTCTTCATTCCATTACACTGTACCTGCTGGGAACAGACGTGAGTGCTATTTGCACTGTGTATGGCAATGGGAGCGCAATAGTGACTTTCCTTACCAGAAAACAATTCTTGCTCATAGCACCAGAAACTGAATGTGATTCAACTCCGTTTATGAATGGGAAACAAACACTAGCTTGCCTTACTAGAAACACACTCAGCTTTTGAGAAAAGAGCACTCTTCTACTCAACTGTTTTTCCTGTAAGGCCAGAAGAGTGAGCTTGCTCAGCACAAATCAACTGTGCTTCTTACACACACGGGCCATATCTAGTTCAACTCTGCTTAGGAAACTGACAAGAACAGTAGCTTCTTTTCAGTCCTATACACTGTACTTTCTGGGAACAGAAGGGCGGGTGTTTGCACTATGTATGGCAATGGGAGGGCATTAGTGACTTTCTTTACCAGAAAACAACTGTTGCTCATAGGACCAGAAACTGCATGTGATTCAACTCGTTTTATGAATGGAAAACAAACTCTACCTCACCTTAAAATAAACACACTCTGCTTTTGAGAAATGAGCACTGTTCTACTCTACTGTATTTCCTAAAGTGCCAGAAGAGTGAGCTTGCTCAGAATACAAGAATTATGCTTCCTACACACACGGGCCATCTCTAGTTCAACTCTGCTTAGGAAACTGACAAGAACAGTAGCTTCTATTCAGTCAAATACAGTGTACTTGCTGGGAACTGACGCGAGTGCTATTTGTACTGTGTATGGCAATGGTAGTGCCATAGTGACTTACCTTAACAAAAAAAAAAAAACTGTTGTTCATAGGACCAGCAACTGCATGTGATTCAACTCCATTTATGAATGGGAAACAAACACTAGCTCCCATTACAAGAAAGACACTCTGCTTTTGATAAAATAGCATTCATCTACTCTACTTTGTTTCCTATATGGCCAGAGGAGTGAACTTACTCAGAACAAAAGAACTGTGCTTCCTACACAAATAGGCCATATCTAGTTCAACTCTGCTTAGGAAACTGAAAAAAACAGTAGCTTCTCTTCAGTCCAATACACTGTACCTGCTTTGAACAGACGCGAATGTTATATGCACTGTGTATGGTAAGGGGAGCACATTAGTGACTTTCCTTATGGAAAAACAACTCTTGCTCATAGGACCAGAAACTGCATGTGATTCAACCCCGTTTATGAATGGGAAACAAACACTAGCTCGCCTTACAAGAAACACACTCGGCTTTTGAGAAAAGAGCACTCTTCTACTCTAATGTGTTTCTTGTAGGGTCAGTAGAGTGAGCTTGCTCAGAACAAAAGAACTGTGCTTCCTACACACACGGGCCACATCTAGTTCAACTCTGCTTAGGAAACTGACATGAACTGTAGCTTCTCTTCAGTCCAATACACTGTACCTGCTGGGATCACATGCAAATGCTAAATGCACTGTGTATGGTAAGGAGAGCACATTAGTGAGTTTCCTTACTAGAAAACAACTCTTGCTCATAGGAACAGAAACTGAATGTGATTCAACTCCGTTTATGAATGAAAAACGAACACTAGCTTGCCTTGCGAGAAACACACTCTGTATTTAAGAAAAGAGCACTCTTCTACTCAACTGTGTTTCCCATAAATCCAGAAGGGTGAGCTTGCTCAGAACAATAGAACTGTGATTTCTACACACACGGGCCATATCTATTTCAACTCTGATTAGGAAACCGACAAGAATTGTAGCTTTTCTTCAGTAAATACACTGTACTTGCTGGGAACAGATGCGAGTGCTATTTGTACTTTGTATGGCAATGAGACCATAATAGCGACTTTCTTTACCAGAATAAAAATTCTTGTTTGTGGGACCGGAAACTGCATGTGATTCAACTCTGTTTATGAAGGGGAAACAAACACTAGTTTGCCTTACAAGAAACACACTCTAGTTTGGAGAAAAGAGCACTCTTCTACTCAACTGTGTTTCCCTTAAGGCCAGAAGAGTGAGCTTGCTCAGGACAAAAGAACTGTGTTTCTTACACACACGGGCCATATCTAGTTCAACTCTGCTTAGGAAACTGAAATGAACTGTAACTTCTCTTCAGTCTAATACACTGTACTTTCTGGGAACAGACGGGAGTGCTATTTGCAATGTGTATGACAATGGAAGCACAACAGTGACTTTCCTTACCAGAAAACAAGTCTTGTTTGTAGGACCAGAACCTGCATATGATTCAACTCTGTTTATGAATGGGAAACAAACACTAGCTCGCCTTACAAGAAAAACACAATGCTTTTGAGAAAAGAACCCTCATCTACTCTACTCTGTTTCCTATAGGTCCAGAAGAGTGAGCTTGCTCAGAAAAAAAGAACTGTACTTTTTACACACACAGGCCATATCTAGTTCAACTCTGCTTAGGAATCTGAAATGAACTGTAGCTTCTCTTCAGTCCAATGCACTGTACTTGCTTGGAAGAGATGCGAGTGCTATTTGCACTGTGTATGGCAATGGGAGCACCATATTGACTTATGTTACCACAAAACAACTCTTGTTCGTAGGACCAGAAACTGCATGTGATTCAACTACTTTTATGAATGGGAAACAAACACTAGCTTGCCTTAGAAGAAACAAACTCTACATTTGAGAAAAGAGCACTCTTCTACTGTATTGTGATTTTTACATGGCCAGAAGAGTGAGCTTGATCAAACAAAAGAACTGTTCTTCTTACACACACTGACCATATTTAGTTCAACTCTGCTTAGGAAAGTGACATGAACTGTAGCTTCTCTTCAGTCCAATACACTGTATTTGCTGGGAACAGACGTGACTGCTATTTACTGTGTGTGGCAATGGGAGCACTATAGTGACTTTCCTTACCAGAAAACAACCATTCCTCGTAGGACCAGAAACTGCATATGATTCAACTCCGTTTACGAATGGGAAACAAACACTATCTTGCCTTCCAAGAAAAACACTCTGCTTTGGAGAAAAGAGCACTCTTCTACTCAACTGTGTTTTCCTTAAGGCCAGAAGAGTGAGCTTGCTCAGAACAAATAACTGGGCTTCTTAAACACACAGGCCATATCTAGTTCAACTCTACTTAGGAAAGTGAAATGAACTGTAGCTTCTCTTCAGTCCAATGCACTATACTTGCTTGGAACAGACACAGGTGCTTTTTGCACTGTGTATGGCAATGGGAGCAGCATAGTGACTTACCTTACCAGAAAACAACTTTTGTTCATAAGACCAGAAACTGCATGTGATTCAACTCCGTTTATAAATGGGAAACAAACACTAGCTCACCTTACAAGAAACACACTCGGCTTTTGAGAAAAGAGCACTCTTCTACTCTAATGTGTTTCCTGTCGGGTCAGAAGAGTGAGCTTGCTCAGAACAAAAGAACTGTGCTACCTACACACACGGGCCACATCTAGATCAACTCTGCTTAGGAAACTGACATGAACTGTAGCTTCTCTTCAGTCCAATACACTGTATATGCTGGGATCACACGCAAATGTTATAGGCACTGTGTATGGTAAGGGGAGTACATTAGTCAGTTTCCTTACTAGAAAACAACTCTTGCTCATAGGACCAGAAACTGAATGTGATTCAACTCCGTTTATGAAATGCAAACAAACACTAGCTTGCCTTGCAAGAAACACACTGTGCATTTGAGAAAAGAGCACTCTTCTACTCAACTGTGTTTCCCGTAAGTCCAGAAGGGTGAGCTTGCTCAGAACAAAAGAACTGTGCTTCCTACACACACGGGCCATATCTATTTCAACTATGATTAGGAAACTGACAAGAACAGTAGCTTTTCTTCAGTAAATACACTGTAGTTGCTGGGAACAGACGCGAGTGCTATTTGTACTTTATATGGCAATGAGACCACAATAGTGACTTTCCTTACCAGAAAAAAAAAAGTCTTGTTTCTGGGACCAAAAACTGCATGTGATTCAACTCTGTTTATGAATGGGAAACAAACACTAGTTTGCCTTACAAGAAAAACACTCTAGTTTGGAGAAAAGAGCACTCTTCTACTCAACTGTGTTTCCCTTAAGGCCAGAAGAGTGAGCTTGCTCAGAACAAAAGAACTGTGTTTCTTACACACATGGGCCATAACTAGTTCAACTCTGCTTAGGAAACTTAAATGAAATGTAGCTTCTCTTCAGTCTAATACACTGTACTTTCTGGAAACAGACGCACGGGCTATTTGCACTATGTATGGCTATGGGAGCACAATAGTGACTTTCCTTAACAGAAAACAACTCTTGATCGTAGGACCAGAAACTGCATGTTATTCAACTCCGTTTATGAATGGGAAACAAACACTAGCTTGCCTTAAAACAAACACATTTTGCTTTGGAGAAATGAGCACTCTTCTACTCTACTGTGTTTCCTATAGGTCCTGAAATGTGAGCTTGCTCACAACAAAAGTCCTGTGCGTCCTACACACACGGGCCATATCTAGTTCAACTCTGCTTAGGAAACTGACAACAACAGTAGCTTCTCTTCATTCCAATATACTGTACTTCCTGGGAACAGACGCTGGTGCTATTTGCACTGGGTATGGCAAGGGAAGCGCAATAGTGACTTTCCTTACCAGAAAACAACTCTTGCCCATAGGACCATAAACTGCATGTGACTCAACTCCGTTTATGAATGCAAAACAACACTAGCTTGCCTTACAAGAAACATACTCTGCTTTTGAGAAAAGAGTACTCTTCTACTCTACTGTGTTTCCTATAGGGCCAGAATAGCAAGCTTGCTCAGAAAAAAAAAAACTGTGTTTCCTACACACACCGGCCATATCTAGTTCAACTCTGCTTAGGAAACTGACAAAAACAGCAGCTTCTCTTCAGTCCAATAAACTGTACTTCCTGGGAACAGACGCAAGTGCTATTTTCACTATGCATGGCAAGGGGAGCACAATAGTGACTTTACTTTCCAGAAAACAACTTTTGCACCTAGAATGAGAAACTGCATGTGATTCAACTCTGTTTATGATTGGGAAAGAAACACTAGCTCGCCTTACAAGAAACACACTCTGCCTTTGAGAAAAGAGCACTCTTCTACTCTTCTGTGTTTCCTATAGGGCCAGAAGAGTGAGCCTCTTCACAACAAAAGAACTGTGCTTCCTACACACAAGCCATATCTAGTTCAACTCTGCTTAGCAAACTGACAAGAACAGTAGTTTCTCTTCAGTCTAATACACTCTACTGGCTGGGAACAGACGCGAGTGATATTTGTACTGTGTATGGCAAAGGGAGCACAATAGTGACTTTCCTTACCAGAAAACAAGTCTTGTTTGTAGGACCAGAAACTGCATGTGATCAATGCATTTATGAATGGGAAACAAACACTATCTCGCCTTACAAGAAAAACACTCTGCTTTTGAGAAAAAAAGCACTCTTCTATTCTATTGTGTTTTTTATAGGGCAAGAAAAGTGAGCTTGCTCAGAACAAAACAACGTGCTTCCTACACACACGAGCCATATCTAGTTCAACTCTGCTTAGGAAACTGACAAGAACAATATCTTCTCTTCAGTCCAATACACTGTACTTGCTGGGAAGAGACGCAAGTGCTATTTGCACTGTGTATGGCAATGGGAGGGCATTAGTGTCTTTCCTTACCAGAAAACAACTCTTACTCCTAGGACCAGAAACTGCATGTGATTCAACTCCTTTTATAAATGGGAAAAAACACTAGCATGCCTTACAAGAAACACACTCTGCTTTTGAGAAAGAGCACTCTTCTACAATACTGTGTTTCCTTGAGGGCCAAAAGGGTGAGCTTGCTCAGAACAAAATAACTGTGCTTCCTACACATACGTCCATATCTATTTCAACCCTGGCTGGAAACTGACAAGAACAGTAGCTTCTCTTCAGTCTAAAACACTGTACTTGCTGGGAACAGACGCGAGTGCTATTTGCACTGTATATGGCAATGGGATCAGAATATTGTCTTTCCTTCCCAGAAAACAAGTCTTGTTCATAGGACCAGAAACAGCATGTGATACAACTCTGTTTATGAATGGGAAACAAACACTAGCACGCATTACAAGAAACTCTCTCTGCTTTAGAGAAAAGAGCACTCTACTACTCTCCTCTGTTTACTATAGGGCCAGAAGAGTGAGCTTGCTCAGAACAAAAGAACAGGGCTTCATACACAGGAGCCATATCTAGTTCAACTCAGCTTATGAAACTGACAAGAACTGTAGCCTTGCTTCAGTCCAGGAACTGTAATTGATGAGAACAGAGGTGAGAGTTATTTTCACTGGGTTTGACAAAGGGAGTGCAATAGAGACTTTTGTTACCAAAAACAAATATTGCTCATAGTACCAGAAACTTCATGTGATTCAACTCTGTTTATGAATGGGAAACAAACACTAGCTTGCCTTACAAGAAATACACTCTTCTTTTGAGAAAAGGGCTCTTTTCTACTCTACTCTGTTTCCTATAGGGCCAGAAGAGTAAGCTTGCTCATAAAAAAAGAACTGTGCTTCCTACACACACGTGCTATGTATCTAGTATGACTCTGCTTAGGAATCTGTCAATAACTGTAGCTTCTCTTCAGTCCAATAAACTGAACTTGCTAAGAACAGACGTGAGTGCTATTTGCACTGTGTGTGGCAATGGGAGCACAATAGTCACTTGAGTTACCAGAAAACAACTCTTACTCATAGGAACAGACACTGCATGTGATTCAACTCCGTTTATGAATGGGAAACAAACACCAGCTCGTCTTAAAAGAAAGACACTCTGCTTTTGAGAAAGGAGTACTCTTCTACTCTACTCTGTCTCCTATAGGGCCAGAACAGTGAGCTAGGTCAGAACAAAAGAACTGTGCTTCCTACACACACAGGACATATCTAGTTCAACTCTGCTTAGGAAAATAACGAGAACAGTAGCTTCGGTTTAGTCCAATACACTGTATTGCTGGGAACAGAAGCGAGTGCTATTTGCACTGTGTATGGGAATGGGACAGCAATAGTGACTTTCCTTACCAGAAAAAAAAAACCTCTTGCTCATAGGACCAGAAACTGCATGTGATTCAACTCCGTTTATAAAGGAAACAAGCACTAGCTCGCCTTTCAAGAAACACAATCTGCATTTCAGAAAAGAGCACTCTTCTACTCTACTCTGTTTCCTATAGGACTAGAAGAGAGAGCTTGCTCAGAACAAAATAATTGTGATTACTAAACACACGGGCCATATCTATGTCAACTTTGCTTCAGATACTGAAAAGAACAGTATCTTCTCTTCAGTTAAATACACTGTACTGGCTGGGAAGAGACACGAGTGCTATTTGCACTGTGTATTTCAATGGAGGCGCAATAGTGAATTTCATTACCAGAAAAAAAAAAAAAACTCTTGCATATACGACCAGAAGCTGCATGTGATTCAACTCTGTTTATGAATGGGAAACAAACACTAGCTCGCCTTACAAGAAACACACTCTGCTTTTGAGAAAAGAGCACTCTTCTACTCTACTGTGTTTCCTATAGGGCCAGAAGAGTAAGCTTGCTCAGAACAAAACAACTGTGCTTCCCACACACATGGGCCATATCTAGTTCAACTCTGCTTAGGAAACTGACAAGAACAGTAGATTTTCTTCAGTCCAATACACTGCACTTGCTGGGAACAGAGGCGAATGCTGATTGTATGGTGTATGTAAATGGGAGCTCAATAGTGACATTCCCTACCAGAAAAAAACTCTTGTTCCTATGTCCAGAAACTGCATGTGATTCAACTTTGTTTATTAATGAGAAACAAACACTAGCTCACCTTACAAGAAACACACTCTGCTTTTGATAAAGGAGCATTCTTCTATACTACTGTTTTTACTTTAGGGCCAGAACAGTGAGCTTGCTCAGAACAAAAGACCTGTGCTCTCTACACACACGGGCTATATCGAGTTCAACTCTGTTTAGAAAATTGACAAGAAGATTAGCTTGTCTTCAGTCCAATATACTGTACTTGCTGGGAACAGACATGAGTGCTATTTGCACTGTGTATGGCAATGGGAGCACAATCGTGACTTGCCTATCCAGAAAAAACTCTTACTCGTAGGACCCAAAACTGCATGTGATTCAACTCCGTGTATGAATGGGAAAAAAAAAAACACTAGCTCGCCTTACAAGAAACACACTCTGCCTTTGAGAAAAGAGCACTCTTCTACTCTACTCTGTTTCCTATAGGACCAGAACAGTGAACTTTCTCAGAACAAAAGGCTGTGCTTCCTACACATGGGCCATATCTACTTCAGCTCTGCTTAGGAAACTGACAAGAACAGTTGAATCTCTTCAGAACAATACACTGTACTTGCTTGGAAGAGACAAGAGTGTTACTTGCACTAAGTATTTCAATGGGAGTGCAATAGGGACATTCTTAACCAGAAATCAACTCTTGATCGTAGAACCAGAAACTGCATGTGATTCAACTCCATTTATGTAGTGGAAACCATCACAATTTCGCCTTTCAAGAAACACACTCTTTTTGAGGAAGGAGCACTCTTCTACTCTACTGTGTTTCCTATAGGGCACGAAAAATGAACTTACTCAGAAAAAAAGAAATGTGCTTCCTACACACATGGGCCATATCCAGTTCAGCACTGCTTAAGAAATTGACAAGAACAGTAGCTTCTCTCTGTCCAATACACTGTACTTGCCGGGAAAAGACATGAGAGCTATTTGAACTGTGTATGGGTCAGAACAGTGAGCTTCCTCAGAACCAAGGTACTGTGCGTCTGAAACACATGGGCCATGCCTCATTTGGCTCTGCTTAGGAAACTGACAAGAACAGTAGCTTCTCTTCAGTACAATACACTGTAATTCCTGGGAACAGACATGAGTGCTATATACACTATATGGCAAAAGGGGCTCAGTAGAAACTTTCCTTACCAGAAAACAACTCTTGCTCATAGGACCAGAATCTGCATGTGATTCAACTCCGTGTATGAGTGGAAAACAAACACTAGCTCGCCTTACAAGAAACACACTCTGCTTTTGAGAAAGGAAAACTCTTCTACTCTACTCTGTCTCCTATAGGGCAAGAACAGTGAGCTTGCTCAGAACAAAAGAACTGTGCTTCCTACACACACAGGACATATCTAGTTCAACTCTGCTTAGGAAAATAACGAGAACATTAGCTTCGGTTTATTCCAATACACTGTATTGCTGGGAACAGAAGTGAGTGCTATTTGCACTGTGTAGGGCAATGGGACCGCAATAGTGACTTTCCTTACCAGAAAAAAAGCTCTTGCTCATAGGACCAGAAACTTCATGTGATTCAACTCTGTTTATAAAGGGAAACAAACACTAGCTCGCCTGCTGTGGGATGTTCTGTATGGCTAATATGTTGCTAATTAGTCAATAAATAAAACACTGATTGGCCATTGGCTGGGCAGGAAGTGTAGGCGGGACAAGGAGGAGAATAAAGCTGGGAAGTGGAAGGCTGAGTCAGAGAGACACTGCCAGCTGCCACGATGAGAAACAGCTTGTGAAGATGCCGGTAAGCCATGAGCCATGTGGCAAGGTATAGATTTATGGAAGTGGATTAATTTAAGCTGTAAGAACAGTTAGCAAGAAGACTGCCATGGCCATACAGTTTGTAACCAATATATGTCTCTGGGTTTACTTGGTCGGGTCTGAGTGGCTGTGGGACTGGCAGGTGAGAGAGATTTGTCCTGACTGTGGGCCAGGCATGAAAACTCTACCTACACTCGCCTTTCAAGAAACACAATCTGCTTTTGAGAAAGGCGCACTATTCTACTCTACTCTGTTTCCTATAGGGCTAGAAGACAGAGCTTACTCAGAACAAAGAATTGTGGTTACTAAACATACCGGCCATATCTAGTTCAACTCTGCTTAGGAAACTAACAAGAACAGTTTCTTCTCTTCAGTCCAATACACTGTACTGGCTGGGAACAAACACGAGTGCTATTTGTACTGTGTGAGGCAATGGAGGCTCAATAGTGACTTTCATTACAGGAAAAAAATGTCTTGCATGTAGGACAAGAAACTGCATGTGATTAAACTCCGTTTTTGAATGGGAAACAAATACTAGCTCGCCTTACAAGAAACACACTCTACTTTTCAGAAAAGAGCACTCTTCTACTCTACTGTGTTTCCTATAGGACCAGAACACTACGCTTGCTCAGAACAAAGGAACTGTGCTTCCTAAACACACGGGCCATATCTAGTTCAACTCTGCTTAGGAAACTGACAAGAACAGTAGATTTTCTTCAGTCCAATACACTGTACTTGCTGGGAACAGACGCCAATGCTGCTTGCACTATGTATGTAAATAGGAGCACAATAGTGACATTCCCAACCAGAAAACAACTCTTGTTCGTATGTCCAGAAACTGCATGTGATTCAACTACATTTATGAATGGGAAACAAACACTTGCTCGCCTTACAAGAAATACACTCTGCTTTTGATAAAGGAGCACTCTTCTATACTAATGTTTTTACTTTAGGGCCAGAACACTGAGCTTGCACAGAACAAAAGAACTGTGCTTTCTGCACACACGGGCCATATCTAGTTGAACTCTGTTTAGAAAATTGACAAGAAGAGTAGCTTCTGTTCAGTCCAATACACTGTACTTGCTGGGAACAGACGCGAGTGCTATTTGCACTGCTTATGGCAATGGGAGCACAAGAGTGACTCTTCTTACCAGAGAGCAACTCTTGCACGTAGGACCAGTTTCTGCATGTTATTCAACTCCATTTAGGAATGGGAAACAAACACTAGCTCGCCTTGCAAGAAACACACTCTGCTTTGAGAAAAGAGCACTCTTCAACTGTACTGTGTTTCTTAAAAGGCCAGAAGAGTGAGCTTGCTCAGAACAGAAAAACTGTGCTTCCTACACACACGGGAGATATCTAGTTCAACTCTGCATAGGAAACTGACAAGAACAGTACCTTCTCTTCAGTCTAGTACACTGTACTTGCTGGGAAGAGACGCGAGAGCTATTTGCACTGTGAATGGCAATGGGACCAAAATAGTGATTCTTCTTACCAGAAAACAACTCTTCCTCTTAGGACCAGAAACTGCATGTGATTCAACTCCATTTATAAGTGGGAAACAAACACTAACTCACCTTACAAGAAACACACTCTGCTTTTGAGAAAAGAGCACTCTTCTACTCTCCTGTGTTTCCTATAGGGCCAGAAGAGTGAGCTTGCACAGAACAAAAGAACTGTGCTTCCTACACACACGGGCCATATCCAGTTCAACTCTGCTTAGGAAACTGACAAGAGCAATAGCTTCTCTTCAGTCCAATACACTGTACTTACTGGGAACTGACGCGAGTGCTATTTGCACTGTGTATGGCAATGGGAACGCAATAGTGACTCTTCTTACCAGAAAACAACTCTTGCTCCTAGGACCAGAAACTGCATGTGATTCAACTCCATTTATGACTGGGAAACAAACACTAGCTCGCCTTATAAGAAACACTCTCAGCTTTTGAGAAAAGAGCACTCTTCTACTCTACTGTGTTTCCTATAACAAGAACAGTGAGCTTGCTCAGAACAAAAGAACTGTGCTTCTTAAACACACGGGCCATATCTAGTTCAACTCTGTTTAGAAAATTGACAAGAAGAGTAGCTTCTGTTCAGTCCAATACACTGTACTTGCTGGGAACAGACACGAGTGCTCTTTGCACTGTGTATGGCAATGGGAGCACAATAGTGACTCTTTTTACCAGAACAACTCTTCCTGTTAGGACCAGAAACTGCATGTGATTCAACTCCATTTATGACTGGGAAACAAACAGTTGTTCGCCTTAAAAGAAACACACTCTGCTTTTGAGAAAAGAGCACTCTTCTTCTCTACTGTGTTTCCTACAGGGCCAGAACAGTGAGCTTGCTCAGAACAAATGAACTGTGATTCCTACACACGGGCCATATCTGGTTCAACTCTGCTTAGGAAACTGACAAGAACAGTAGCTTCTCCTCAGTCCAATACACTGTACTTGCTGGGAACAGACGCGAGTGCTATTTGCACTGCTTATGGCAATGGGAGCGCAAGAGTGACTCTTCTTACCAGAAAACAACTCTTGCTCGTAGGAACAGTTTCTGCATGTGATTCAACTCCATTTAGGAATGGGAAACCAACACTAGCTCGCCTTACAAGAAACACACTCTGCTTTTGAGAAAAGAGCACTCTTCAAATCCACTGTGTTTCCTATAGGGCCAGAAGAGTGAGCTTGCACAGAACAAAAGAACTGTGCTTCCTACACACATGGGCCATATCTAGTTCAACTCTGCTTAGGAAACTGACAAGAACATTAGCTTCTCTTCAGTCCAATACAATGTACTTGCTGGGAACTGTCGTGAGTGCTATTTGTACTGTGAATGGCAATGGGAACGGAATAGTGACTCTTCTTACCAGAAAACAACTCTTGCTCCTAGGACCAGAAACTGCATGTGATTCAACTCCATTTATGACTGGGAAACAAACACTAGCTCGCCTTATAAGAAACACTCTCAGCTTTTGAGAAAAGAGCACTCTTCTACTCTACTGTGTTTCCTATAACCAGAACAGTGAGCTTGCTCAGAACAAAAGAACTGTGCTTCCTACACACCTGCCATATCTAGTTCAACTCTGCTTAGGAAACAGAAAAGAACAGTAGCTTCTCTTCACTCCAATACACTGTACTTGCTGGGAACAGAAGCGAGTGCTATTTGCACTGTGTATGGCAATGGCAGCACAGTAGTGACTCTTCTTACCAGAAAACAACTCTTGCTCGTAGGACCAGAAACTCCAAGTGATTCAACTTCATTTATGACTGGGAAACAAACACTAGCTGGCCTTAGAAGAAACACACTCTGCTTTTGAGAATAGAGCACTCTTCTACTCCACTGTGTTTCCTTTATTGCCAGAAAAGTGAGCTTGCTCAGAACAAAAGAATTGTGCTTCCTACACACACGAGCCATATCTAGTTCAACTCTGATTAGGAAACTGACAAGAACAGGAGCTTCTCTTCAGTCCAATACACTGTACTTGCTGGGAACAGACGTGAGTGCTGTTTATACTGTGTATGGCAATGGGAGCACAATAGTGACTGTTCCTACCAGAAAACAACTCTTCCTCTTAGGACCAGAAACTGTATGTGATTCAACTCCATTTATGACTGGGAAACAAACACTAACTCGCCTTACAAGAAACACACTCTGCTTTTGAGAAAAGAGCACTTTTCTACTCCACTGTGTTTGCTATAGGGCCAGAAGAATGTGCTTGCACAGAACAAAAGACCCTTGATTCCTACACACACGGGCCATATCTAGTTCAACTCTGCTTAGGAAACTGACGAGAACAGTAGCTTCTCTTCAGTCCAATACACTGTACTTGCTGGGAACAGACGTGAGTGCTGTTTATACTGTGTATGGCAATGGGAGCACAATAGTGACTGTTCCTACCAGAAAACAACTCTTCCTCTTAGGACCAGAAACTGTATGTGATTCAACTCCATTTATGACTGGGAAACAAACACTAACTCGCCTTACAAGAAACACACTCTGCTTTTGAGAAAAGAGCACTTTTCTACTCCACTGTGTTTGCTATAGGGCCAGAAGAATGTGCTTGCACAGAACAAAAGACCTGTGATTCCTACACACACGGGCCATATCTAGTTCAACTCTTCTTAGGAAACTGATGAGAACAGTAGCTTCTCTTCAGTCCAATACACTGTACTTGCTGGGAACAGACGTGAGTGCTATTTATACTGTGTATGGCAATGGGAGCACAATAGTGACTGTTCCTACCAGAAAACATCTCTTCCTCTTAGGACCAGAAACTGCATGTGATTCAACTCCATTTATGACTGGGAAACAAACACTAACTCGCCTTACAAGAAATACACTCTCCTTTTGAGAAAAGAGCACTTTTCTACTCCACTGTGTTTGCTATAGGGCCAGAAGAATGTGCTTGCACAGAACAAAAGAACTGTGATTCCTACACACGGGCCATATCTAGGTCAACTCTGCTTAGGAAACAGAAAAGAACAGTAGCTTCTCTTCAGTCCAATACACTGTACTTGCTGGGAACAGATGCGAGTGCTATTTGCACTGTGTATAGCAATGGGAGTGCAATAGTGACTCTTCTTACTCGAAAACAACTCTTGCTCGTAGGAAGAGAAACTGCATGTGATTCAACTCCATTAATGACGAGGAAACAAACACTAGCTTGTCGAGTCTGCCTCGACCAGCAAGGACGACGCGATGCCAGGCTCTTCTCTAAGCAGTTTATTCAGAAACCTTGAACAATCTTCTGACCCCGGGGAAAGTCATTTTCTTATTCTCTCTCTCTCTCACTCTCACTCTCTATCTCTCCCTCTCTCTCCCTCTAAAGCCAGCCCACGCCCTTTTATAGCCACTGGGCAAATCAACCCCTTGGTGCCACGTGAACAATGCCGCTAGGGTCAGACATATGCAAGCAAGCCAGATTAGGTCCAGGTGTGCAGAAGCAAGCCAGATCCTAGCCTTAGCCAAATAAGGAGCACCTGCCATCGGGAAGGCAGAAGCCAGACGCTGCGCCATCTTTGAGGCATGGCCGTGCACGGCTCTCTACAGCTCCCCCTTTATTGTTTTAAGCAGCAGGCAAGAGCAGAGGTGGGAATTAGGGCATCAACCCACATGCAATTAGACTTGCTCTTCTTGGCTTTTTGCAATACAGCTAGACCCAAGTGCAGTGCACTAGCCTCGCATCCTGCGCGATCAAGTTTTTAATGCGGCCAGCCAGGCCTGGGGAGACTGTGCAGCCTCTATGGCTGTAAAGGCTTGGATAATCATGGCTGCATTGCGTTGCTGAGAAACCCTTAAACGAACAATGCACCACAGGCACATCAGCGAGACAAGTACCAGTAGGCCTGCCAGGGCACCTAATCCCGCCCACTTCTTTAGAATTGATGTTATGGGCAAAGGGTATAGCCAGGCTTTTATAAGAGCCCAGAGTAGTCAGCTGCTCCCGCTGGCACGCTTGTCAGAATCAGGGCTATCAGGATCAGGCACATCAGCTTCCGGGGTGTCATCACGTCTCTCCATCTGAGGGGCCCGTCGCACCAATCGTTCAGGTACCCAGATAGGGTCTAGCCGGTCCTGCGGAAAAACACAAACAGAACCTCGTGCCCATGTCAGCACGGGATCGGGGCCATGCCAGCTGCCCATGAGGATATCTTTCCACTTCACCATGCCCTTCATAGGGCTGTGTGGATTATGATGCCTATCTGCTGAATAACTTCCCGAGGCATCCAAATTCAAAAAATTTAAGGTGAATAATGCCAGAGAGAGTCTTTCTCTTGGGATTCGGTCACAGCCTATTCCCCCTTTTTGTTTTTGAAGAATTTCTTTAAGGGACCGATGCGCACGCTCCACAATGCCTTGGCCTTGAGGATTATAAGGGAGACCGTGAGTTAACTGCACATCCATGTGCTGACAGAAGGAATTAAATTTCTGTCCTGTATACGCCGGCCCATTGTCAGTCTTTATTTGCTGAGGTTTTCCCCATGCTGCCCAGGCTTCCAGACAGTGGGAAATGACATTCAATGCTTTCTCCCCAGTCATAGGTGAGGCATATATAATCCCTGAACAAGTATCCACAGAGACATGCACATATTTGAGATGCCCAAAGTCAGGGATATGTGTAACATCCATTTGCCAAACTTTTAAGGGACGTAAACCACGGGGGTTAATTCCCAAACTAGGGGGATGATGAAAAATAACACATTGAGGACAATCCACGACTACTTGGTGCGCATCTGCACGAGAAAGGGAAAATTTAGCCTGTAACGTGCGTGCATTCACATGGAATTCTTTATGAAAATCAGAGGCTCGCTGTATAGCTGAGGCCATAAACATCCACACTTGTCGGGTACACTGATCTACTAAGTCATTGCCTTTAGCTAAAGGACCAGGCAGTCTTGTATGAGCACGAATGTGCTGAACGAAAAATGGATGTTTACGCAGCCAAATCAAACTTTGTAATTGCTGAAATAAGGAGCTCACAGAACTAGATGGTTTAATCAGTCCTGCACATTCAAGATATTTCAAAGCATTAACAACATAGCAGGAATCTGATACCAAATTGAAAGGAAAAGGGCAAGCTCTAAAAACTTCCAAAACAATTTGCAGTTCCACCTGTTGCAGTGACCCTGGGGAAAATTGATGTATGACCGGTGTCCCATTATCCACCATATATGCTCCAGCACCAGTTTTAGAACCATCTGTAAAAATAGTGCTTGCTCCCACAATGGGTTGAGCAGCAGTCATTTTGGGAAACACTACCGGATGTTCCTTGAAAAAGGTTAACAAGGGATGTTTAGGGAAATGACAATCAATGGACCCTGAAAATGAACAACGTTATATGGCCCATGCATCTATCGTGGCAGTTAATATTTTAATTTGATTGCTATCATATGACGTAATGAGTTCCTTGGGTGACACTCCAAAATGCTGCACACATAATAAGATTCCCTGTTGGGCAAGCTCTGCCACAGCAGTGGGATAATGCTGTATAGTTTGTGCAGGTGACAACTTTGGGTGAATCCACAACAGAGGTCCATCTTGCCATAAAATCCCTGTAGGCTGTAACAGGGTAGGCAATATGCATAAGCTAATCTTGTCTGGACTCTGTACTCTCATAAGGAACGCCTTTTGTAGTCTATCTTCTACCTTCTGCAATGCATCCCTAGCCTCTTGAGTTAATACTCTTGGTGAATCCAAGGCCGGATCTCCATTTAATATATCAAAAAGAGGCTTCAAATCATAGTTGGACATATGCAAACTCCCTCGGACCCAATTTATGTCTCCCAATAATTTTTGGAAATCATTAAGAGTACGAAGATGATCCTTCCTCAGCTCTACCTTTTGTGGGACAACCTGATTAAAGGTTATATTAGAGCCTAAATAATGAGCGATCCCATTCTTTTGAACCTTTTCTGGGGCAATGCAAAGACCTTTCTTTCTTAATGCTTCATTCAAGCAGGAATAAGCTTCCTCTAATATTCCTTCATCTTTTGCGGCAAGGAGGATATCATCCATGTAATGGACACATCTTACTATGGGAAAACGCTGCCGCATGGGTGCCAGAGCTGCAGCCACATAGATCTGACACATAGTGGGGCTATTAGCCATGCCTTGGGGCAAGACCACCCACTCATATCTCTTATCAGGTTCCTCATGATTGATGGAAGGGAGAGTAAAGGCGAATCTGGCACTATCATCTTGAAATAAGGGAATAGAAAAGAAACAATCCTTTATATCCATGGCAATAATATGCCAGGACGCTGGCAGAGCCGATAGAAGTGGTAGCCCTCGCTGCACTGGACCCATGACCTGCATCTGATTATTAATAGCCCTAAGGTCATGTAACAATCGCCACTTTCCAGATTTTTTTCTAATGACAAATATAGGTGTATTCCAAGGGGACACAGAGGGTCGTATATGTCCAGCCTCAAGCTGTTCTTTTACTAGCTCTTCTGCCACTGATAACTTTTCAGAGGAAAGTGGCCACTGAGGTACCCATACTGGGTCCTCTGTTTTCCAGGAAATGGGAATTCCTTCCTCAGTGGCCCCTATGAAAAACCCAATCCCTGCCTAGGCGGTCTACTCTGCGCCTTGACTGGATCTTTTCTACCTTGGAGAAACTTCCCCAAACCAAACCTAGGATGACATCCCATCTTCATCATAATTTCCTGAGACTCCTTAGAATAGTCGTTATTCAATTTGAATCCCATAGATTGCATAAGTTCCCTTCCCCAAAGGGACACTGGAAGCTCGAGGACGTAGGGTTGCATAACACCCGAATGCCCCCCTTCATCCTGCCACTGTAATTGCCCTGCACTAATATCTGGTGAATTGGTATATCCTAGCCCTTGTAGAGTTTGAGAGGAGACTTGCACTGGCCACCCACGGGGCCAGTCTTTACGAGCAATGATGCTCCAATCTGCACCAGTGTCCAGGAGCCCCGTTATCTTGGTACCATTAATAGTTAATTGCAAGGTGGGTCTTTGATCTAAATCAAGGGACAGAAAAGTTAAATCTGTCCCCGTGGATCCAAAACCTTTATTTCCTCTGTTTCGATCAGCGGCTGGATAGGACTCATGTAAACTGGGTAATAACACTAGCTGTGCAATCCTATCACCTGGTGAAATGGCAGTAATTCCTTTTGGAGACTCAACCATAATTTTCACAATCCCAGTATAATCAGGATCAATCACTCCTGGGTGTACTTTAAGACCTCTTATGGTGGTGGAGGATCTTCCTATCAATAAACCCACCGTGCCCGGTTTCAAAGGGCCTTTAAAATCAGACTCCACCAATTGTACTCCCATCTGTGGAGTCAGTACGAGTCTGGTGGTAGCACGGAGGTCCAACCCTGCTGAGCCTGTAGTGGCTCTCCGTGGTTCCTCGGATGACGGAGGGTTGGCCACTGCTCCGGGTTCCCGCCTTGCTCCTGATTCTCCACTGCCCCATATATTTGCGGGCCCTGAGGCCAGGGGCCCCGCTGTCCATTTTTTGAAAGATTGCCCATTGTTATAGGCTGACCATTTATGTCCTTGACTGACCTACACTCATTCGCCCAATGCTTCCCCTTTTTACACCTAGGACAAAGTCCAGGCCGTGTGGGGCATTGACTCCTCCCTATTCCTTGGTTACCTTCTCCTTGAGGGCAGCTACGTTTGAGATGACCCATTTTTCCACACCGAAAACATGCCCCAGTGTTCCCTTCTTTCTTGTTACTAAGTTGTATAACTGCAGCCGCAAGGTCTGCGTTAGTTAGAGGTCCCCCTAATTCTCTGCATACTTTTATCCATACTTCTAGACCTTTGTTCTTATAAGGGGTGATCGCAGCCTTGCATTCTTTGGTACACTGCTCATAAACTAGCTGCTTTATAAACGGCATCGTGGTATCTGGGTCCCCAAAGATTCTGCCTGCAGCCTCGACCATGCGGGCCACAAAATCTGAAAAAGGTTCCATAGGTCCCTGAAGGATCTTAGTAAGGTTACTGCTCACTTCGCCTTTATTAGGTAGTGATTTCCATGCCCTTGTTGCTAATTGATTTATCTGGTCATAAACCTGCTGTGGATATCCATTTTGTTGATTGGCAAATCGGCCTTGTCCCAGCAGCATGTCTACATCCCAAGCTGCTTGACCTCCACCTGCAGCCCTGTTAATCGCAGCTTGCTCACTGGCAAATTCTATCAAAAATGCCTTCCAGTCTAAATACTGTCCTGCGCTGAGACATGCTCAAGTAAGATTCATCCAATCGGATGGAGTCATGCAAAATCTGTGCAGAGCCTCCACTTGAGCAACAGTGTATGAGGCTGTGATGCCATAAGTCCGGACAGATTCCGCTAGAGACTTGATGACCTTAAAATCCAAAGGTTCATGGTATCTCTGCTGAGTCTGGGCATTGAGAAACACTGGGCAAGCTAACTGCATTTCAGTTCTAACCTGTCTCCAAACCTCCGGGTTAAAAGAATTCCCCATAGAGACAACTCTAGGCATGGAGGCAGATTCCAGATACAGTGGAGGAGCTGAGGGAACGGCTCCACACTCAGACTCACATCCTTTAATTCTTTCTCTTTCTCCCTTATTTCTACCCCTTTTCTTTCTTATTCTCACACTCTGCAAGGTTTCACATAATGACTCTACACCATCAGAATCAGGGGAAGAGATAGGGGACTCGGAATGCTCTAGGTCCGAAAAGTCAGCATATAACCTTGTTTTTTCTTTCCCCTTTTTTGTTTTACTTCTGGTAGACGCTGCTCTAGCAGACATGGCCTTTTCTGATCTTTCCTCCTGCAACATTTCTAAGGCTGCCTGTCCATTCTCTACCACATTGCTGCAGTGCTGGTCTTTGAGACACCCTCTCACTAATTTCCAAACTGGTCTAACTCCATGTTTAAGCGTCCCTTGTTCCGCAGTGAAGTCTAGATCATGGCCCAACTTTTCCCAGGAAGCTACCGTGAGGCTTCCGGAGACTGCAAACCAGGGTGCCACGACATCACATTCCTCTAGAAATCTTTCCAAAGTACCCTTCTTAATCTCTAATTTCTTTGAAAGGAGCAGCTCGTTAAGAGCCAGAAAAATTGGGTGCGAAGAGGTTGCGCCCATGATACTAGCAGCACCTTTTCCTTCACCTGCTTTCACTTTAATTTCCCTGCCCGCTTTTGTCGCCGTTCCACTTAACCTTCCTGTCCACTTTAGCCACGGCTCCACTTAATTCTCCTGTCTGCTTTTGTCGCAGCTCTACTTAATTCTCCTGTCTGCTTTTGTCGCAGCTCTACTTAATTTTCCCGTTTTTATCGCGGATCCCAGCCTTACCGGGGGACTTACCAGTGCACTGCCCTGACTGCGAAGAGTTCTGAGCCTTAAAAGGGCTCCCCGTACGGGCCACCACTTGTCGTGTCCGCCTCGACCAGCAAGGACGACGCGACGCCAGGCTCTTCACTAAGCAGTTTATTCAGGAACCTTGAACAATCTTCTGACCCCGTGGAAAGTCATTTTCTTATTCTCTCTCTCTCTCTCACTCTCACTCTCTCTCTCTCACTCTCTCTCCCTCTAAAGCCAGCCCACGCCCTTTTATAGCCACTGGGCAAATCAACCCCGTGGTGCCACGTGAACAATGCCGCTAGGGTCAGACATATGCAAGCAAGCCAGATTAGGTCCAGGTGTGCAGAAGCAAGCCAGATCCTAGCCTTAGCCAAATAAAAAGTACCTGCCATCGGAAAGGCAGAAGCCAGATGCTGCGCCATCTTTGAGGCACGGCCATGCACGGCTCTCTACACTAGCTCGCCTTGCAAGAAACACACAGTGATTTTGAGAAAAGAGCACTCTTCTACTCTACTGGGTTTCCTATAAGGCCAGAACAGTGAGCTTGCTCAGAACAAAAGAACTGTGGTTCCTACACTTGGGCCATATTTAGTTCAACTCTGGTTTGAAACTGACAATAACAGTAGCTTCTATTCAGTCCAATCCACTGTACTTGCTGGGAACAGATGCGATTGCTATTTGCACTGTGTATGCAATGGGACCAAAATAGTGACTCTTCTTACCAGAAAACATCTCTTCCTCTTAGGACCAGAAACTGCATGTGATTCAACTCCATTTATGACTGGGAAACAAACACTAACTCGCCTTACAAGAAACACACTCTGCTTTTGAGAAAAGAGCACTTTTCTACTCCACTGTGTTTCCTATAGGGCCAGAAGAGTGTGCTTGCACAGAACAAAAGAACTATGCTTCCTACACACACGGGCCATATCTAGTTCAACTCTGCTTAGGAAAATCACAAGAACAAAACCTTCTCTTCAGTCCAATACACTGTACTTGCTGGGAACTGACGCTAGTGCTATTTGCACTGTGTATGGCAATGGGAACGCAATAGTGACTCTTCTTACCAGAAACAACTCTTGAACCAGGACAAGAAACTGCATATGATTCAACTCCATTTATGACTGGGAAACAAACACTAGCTCGCCTTACAAGAAACACACTCTGCTTTTGAGAAAAGAGCACTCTTCTCCTGTACTGGGTTTAATATAGGGCCAAAACAGTGAGCTTGCTCAGAACAAAAGAACTGTGCTTCCTACACACGGGCCATATCTGGTTCAACTCTGCTTTGAAACTGACAAGAACAGTAGCTTCTCTTCAGTCCAATACACTATACTTGCTGGGAACAGACACGAGTGCTACTTCCAATGTATATGGCAATGGGAGCACAATAGTGACTCTTCTTACAAGAAAACAACTCTTTCTTGTATAACCTGAAACTGCATGTGTTTCAGCTCCATTTATGACTGGGAAAAAAACACTAACTCGCCTTACAAGAAACAATCTCAGCTTTTGAGAAAAGAGCACTCTTCTACTCTACTGTGTTTCCTATAACCAGAACAGTGAGCTTGCTCAGAACAAAAGAACTGTTGTTCTTACACACGCGAGCCATATCTAGTTAAACTCTGCTTAGGAAACAGAAAAGAACAGTAGCTTCTCTTCTGTCCAATACACTGTACTTGCTGGGAACAGAAGCGAGTGCTATTTGTACTGTGTATGGCAATGAGAGCACAGTAGTGACTCTTCTTACCAGAAAACAACTCTTGCTCATAGGACCAGAAACTGCAGGTGATTCAACTCCATTTATGACTGGGAAACAAACACTAGCTCGCCTTACAAGAAACACTCTCAGCTATTGAGAAAAGAGCACTCTTCTACTCTACTGTGTTTCCTATGTCTAGAACAGTGAGCTTGCTCAGAACAAAAGACAAATGGGCCATATCTAGTTCAACTCTGCTTAGGAAACAGAAAAGAACAGTAGCTTCTCTTCAGTCCAATACACTGTACTTGCTGGGAACAGATGCGAGTGCTATTTGCACTGTGTATGGCAAAGGGAGTGCAATAGTGACTCTTCTTATCAGAAAACAACTCTTGCTTGTAGGAAGAGAAACTGCATGTGATTCAACTCCATTAATGACTAGGAAACAAACACTAGCTCGCCTTACAAGAAACACACAGTGCTTTTGAGAAAAGAGCACACTTCTACTCTAGTGGGTTTCCTATAAGGCCAGAACAGTGAGCTTTCTCAGAATAAAAGAACTGTGGTTCCAACACTTGGGCCATATTTAGTTCAACTCTGGTTTGAACCTGACAATAACAATAGCTTCTCTTCAGTCCAATCCACTGTACTTGCTGGGAACAGATGTGATTACTATTTGCACTGTGTATGGCAATGGGACCAAAATAATGACTCTTCATATCAGAAAACATTTCTTCCTCTTAGGACCAGAAACTGCATGTGATTTAATTCCATTTATGACTGGGAAACAAACACTAACTCGCCTCACAAGAAACACACTCTGCTTTTGAGAAAAGAGCACTTTTCTACTCCACTGTGTTTCCTATAGGGCCAGAAGAGTGTGCTTGCACAGAACAAAAGAACTGTGCTTCCTACACACACGGGCCATATCTAGTTCAACTCTGCTTAGGAAACTCACAAGAACAATAACTTCTCTTCAGTCCAATACACTGTACTTGCTGGGAACTGACGCGAGTGCTATTTGCACTGTGTATGGCAATGGGAACGCAATAGTGACTCTTCTTACCAGAAACAACTCTTGCTGCCAGGATAAGAAACTGCATATGATTCAACACCATTTATGACTGGGAAACAAACACTAGCTCCCCTTACAAGAAACACACTCTGCTTTTGAGAAAAGAGCACTCTTCTACTCTACAGTGTTACCTATAGGGCCAGAACAGTGAGCTTGCTCAGAACAAATGAACTGTGCTTCCTACACACACGGGCCACTTCTAGTTCAACTCTGCTTAGGAAACTGTCAAGAACAGTAGCTTCTCTTCAGTCCAATACACTGTACTTGCTGGGAACAGACGCGAGTGCTATTTGCACTGTGTATGGCAATGGGAGCGCAATAGTGACTCTCCTTACCAGAAAACAACTCTTGCTCCTAGGACCAGAAACTGCATGTGATTCAACTCCATTTATGACTGGGAAACAAACACTAGCTCGCCTTACAAGAAATACACTCTGCTTTTGAGAAAAGAACACTCTTCTACTCTGCTGTGTTTCCTATAGTGCCAGAAGAGTGAGCTTGCTATGAAGAAAAGAATTGTGCTTCCTACACACACGCGGCCATATCTAGTTCAACTCTGCTTAAGAAACTGACAGGAACAGTAGCTTCTCTTCAGTCCAATACACTGTAATTGCTGGGAACAGACGTGAGTGCTATTTGCACTGTGGATGGCAATGGGAGCACAATAGTGACTCTTCTTACCAGAAAACAACTCTTGCTCATAGGACCAGAAGCTGCATGTGATTTAACTCCATTTATGACTGAGAAACAAACACTACCTCGCCTTACAGGAAACACACTCTACTTTTGAGAAAAGAGCACTCTTCTACTCTAGTGTGTTTTCTATAAGGAAAGAACAGTGAGCTTGCTCAGAACAAAAGAACTGTGCTTCCTACACACGGGCCATATTTGGTTCAACTCTGCTTTGAAACTGACAAGAACAGTAGCTTCTCTTCACTCCAATACACTATACTTGCTGGGAACAGACACGAGTGCTACTTGCACTGTGTATGGCAATGGGAGCACAATAGTGACACTTCTTACCAGAAAACAACTCTTCCTTGTATAACCTGAAACTGCATATGTTTCAGCTCCATTTATGACTGGGAAACAAACACTAACTCGTCTTACAAGAAACACACTCTGCTTTTGTGCAAAGATTACTTTTCTACTCCACTGTGTTTCCTACAGGACCAGAAGACTGTGCTTGCACAGAACAAAAGAACTGTGCTTCCTACACACAGGGGCCATATCTAGTTCAACTGCTTAGGAAACTGACAAGAACAATAGCTTCTCTTCAGTACAATACACTGTATTTCGTGGGAACTGATGCGAGTGCTATTTGCACTGTGTATGGCAATGGGAACGCAATAGTGACTCTTCTTACCAGAAAACAACTCTTGCTCATAGGAACTGTTTCTGCATGTGATTCAACTTCATTTATAACTGGGAAACAAACTTTAGCTCGCCCTGCAAGCAACACACTCTGCTTTTGAGAATAGAGCACTCTCCTACTCTACTGTGTTTCCTATAGGGCCAGAACAGTGAGCTTCCTCAGAAAAAATGAACTGTGCTAACTACACACACGGGCCATATCTAGTTCAACTCTGCTTTGAAAGTGACAAGAACAGTAGCTTCTCTTCAGTCCAATACACTGTACTTGCTGGGAACAGACGCAAGTGCTATTTGCAATGTTCATGGAAATTGGACCACAATAGTAACTCTTCTTACCAGAAAACAACTCTTGCACATAGTACCAGAAACTGCATGTGATTCAACTCCATTAATGACTGTGAAACAAACACTAGCTCGCCCCTACAAGAAACACACTCTGCTTTTGAGAAAAGAGCACTCTTCTACTCTACTGAGTTTCCTATAGGGCCAGAACAGTGAGCTTGCTCAGAACAAAAGAACTGTGCTTCCTACACACACGGGCCATATCTAGTTCAACTATGCTTAGGAAACTAACAAGAATAGTAACTTTTCTTCAGTCCAATACACTGTACTTGTTGGGAAAAGATGCGAGTGTTATTTGCACTGTGTACGGCAATGGGAACACAATAGTGACTCTTCTTACCAGAAAACAACTCTTGCTCGTAGGACCAGAAACTGCATGTAATTCAGCTCCTTTTATGACAGGGAAACAAACACTAGCTCGCCTTACAAGAAACACACTCTGCTTTTGAGAAAAGAGCACTCTTCTTCTCTACTATGTTTCCAGTAGGGCCAGAACATTGAGTATGCTCAGAACAAAAGAACTGTGCTTCCTACACACCTGCCATATCTAGTTCAACTTTGCTTAGGAAACATAAAAGAACAGTAGCTTCTCTTCAGTCCAATACACTGTACTTGCTGGGAACAGACGTGAGTGCTATTTGCACTGTGTGTGGCAATGGGAGCACAATAGTGACTCTTCTTACCAGAAAACAACTCTTGCTCGTATGACCAGAATCTCCATGTGATTCAACTCCATTTATAACTGGGAAACAAACACTAGCTCGCCTTACAAGAAACACACTCTGCTTTTGAGAAAAGAGCACTCTTCTACTGTACTGTGTTTAATATAGGGCCAGAACAGTGAACTTCCACAGAACAAATGAACTGTGCTTAATACACACATGGGCCATATCTAGTTCAACTCTGCTTAGAAAGTGACAAGAACATTAGCTTCTCTTCAGTCCAATACACTGTACTAGCTGGGAACAGATGCCAGTGCTATTTGCAGTGTGTATGGCAAAGGGAGCGCAATAGTGACTCTTCTTATCAAAAAACAACTCTTGCTCAGAGGACCAGAAACTGCATGTGATTCAACTACATTTAAGACTGGGAAACAAACACTAGGTCGCCTTACAAGAAACACACTCTGCTTTTGCGAAAAGAGCACTCTTCTACTCTACTGTGTTTTCTATAGGGTCAGAACAGTTACCTTGCTCAAAACAAAAGAACTGTGCTTCCTACAGACACGAGCCATATCTAATTCAATTCTGCTTAGGAAACTGACAAAAACAGTAGCTTCTCTTCAGTCCAATACACTGTACTTGCTGGGAACAGACACTAGTACTATTTGCACAGTGTATGGCAATGGGAACTCAATAGTGACTCTTCTTAACTGCAAACAACTCTTGCTCGTAGGACCAGAAAGTGCATGTGATTCAACTCCATTTATGAATGGGAAACAAACACTAGCTCGCCCCTACAAGAAACACACTCTGCTTTTGAGAAAAGAGCACTCTTCTACTCTACTGAGTTTCCTATAGGGCCAGAACAGTGAGCTTGCTCAGAACAAAAGAACTGTGCTTCCTACACACACGGGTCATATCTAGTTCAACTCTGCTTAGGAAACTAACAAGAATAGTAACTTCTCTTCAGTCCAATACACTGTACTTGTTGGGAAAAGATGCGAGTGGTATTTGCACTGTGTACGGCAATGGGAACACAATAGTGACTCTTCTTACCAGAAAACAACTCTTGCTCCTAGGACCAGAAACTGCATGTGATTCAGCTCCTTTTATGACAGGGAAACAAACACTAGCTCGCCTTACAAGAAACACACTCTGCTTTTGAGAAAAGAGCACTCTTCTACTCTACTGTGTTTCCAGTAGGGCCATAACATTGAGTATGCTCAGAACAAAAGAACTGTGCTTCCTACACACCTGCCATATCTAGTTCAACTTTGCTTAGGAAACAGAAAAGAACAGTAGCTTCTCTTCAGTCCAATCCACTGTACTTGCTGGGAACAGATGCGATTGATATTTGCACTGTGTACGGCAATGGGACCAAAATAATGACACTTCATACCAGAAAATATCTGTTCCTCTTAGGACCAGAAACTGCATGTGATTCAACTCCATTTATGACTGGGAAACAAACACTAACTCGCCTTACAAGAAACACACTCTGCTTTTGAGAAAAGAGCACTTTTATACTACACTGTGTTTCCTGTAGGACCAGAAGAGTGTCCTTCCACAGAACAAAAGAACTGTGCTTCCTACACACACGGGCCATATCTAGTTCAACTCTGCTTAGGAAACTCACAAGAATAATAACTTCTCTTCAGTCCAATACACTGTACTTGCTAGGAACTGACGCGAGTGCAATTTGCACTGTGTATGGCAATGGGAAGGCAATAGTGACTCTTCTTACCAGAAAACAACTCTTGCTCCTAGGACAAGAAACTGCATATGATTCAACTCCATTTATGACTGTGAAACAAACACTAGCTCGCCTTACAAAAAACACACTCTGCTTTTGAGAAAAGAGCACTCTTCTACTCTACTGTGTTTCTAAAGGGCCAGAAGAGTGAACTTGCTCAGAACAAAAGAACTGTGTATCCTACAAAACGGGCCATATATAGTTCAACTCTGCTTAAGAAACGTACAACAACAGTAGCTTCTCTTCAGTCCAATACACTGTACTTGCTGGGAACAGAAGTGAGTGCTATTTGCACTGTGTATGGCAATGGGAGCACAATAGTGACTCTTCTTTCCAGAAAACAACTCTTGTTCATAGGACCAGAAACTGCATGTGATTCAACTCCATTTATGACTGGAAAACTAACACTAGCTTGCCTTAGAAGAAACACACTCTGCCTTTGAGAAAAGAGCACTCTTCTACTCTAGTGTGTTTTCTATAATGCCAGAACAGTGAGCTTGCTCAGAACAAGAACTGTGCTTCCTACACACGGGCCATATTTAGTTCAACTCTGCTTTGAAACTGACAAGAACAGTAGCTTCTCTTCAGTCCAATACACTGTACTTGCTGGGACAAGACATGAGTGCTACTTGCACTGTGTATGGCAATGGGACCACAATAGTGACTCTTATTACCAGAAAACAACTCTTCCTTGTATAACCTGAAACTGCATGTGATTCAGCTCCATTTATGACTGGGAAACAAACACTAGCTCGCCTTACAAGAAACACTCTCAGCTTTAGAGAAAAGAGCACTCTTCTACTCTACTCTGTTTCCTATATCCAGAACGGTGAGCTTGCTCGGTACAAAAGAACTGTGCTTCTTACACAAATGGGGCATATCTAGTTCAACTCTGCTTAGGAAACTCACAAGAATAATGGATTCTCTTCAGTCCAATACACTGTACTTGCTGTGTAATGACGCCAGTGCTATTTGCACTGTGTATGGCAATGGGAACGCAATAGTGACTCTTCTTACAAGAAAACAACTCTTGCTCCTAGGACAAGAAACTGAATATGACTCAACTCCATTTATGGCTGGGAAACAAACACTAGCTCGCCTTACAAGAAACACACTCTGCTTTTGAGAAAAGAGCACTCTTATAGTCTACAGTGTTTCTATAGGGCCAGAAGAGTGAACTTGCTCAGAACAAAAGAGCTGTGCTTCCTACAAACACGGGCCATACCTAGTTCAACTCTGCTTAGGAAACAGAAAAGAACAGTAGCTTCTTTTCAGTCCAATACACTGTACTTGCTGGGAACAGAAGCAATTGCTATTTGCACTGTGTATGGCAATGGGAGCACAGTAGTAACTCTTACCAGAAAACAACTCTTCCTCGTAGGACCAGAAACTGCATGTGTTCAACTCCATTTATGACAGGGAAAAAAACACTAGCTCCTTACAAGAAACACTCTGCTTTTGAGAAAAGAGCACTCTTCAACTCTTCTGTGTTTCCTATAGGGCCAGAAGAGTGAGCTTCCTATGAACAAAAGAATTGTGCTTCCTACACACACGGGCCATATCTATTTCAACTCTGCTTAGGAAACTGACAAGAACATAGCTTCTCTTCAGTGCAATACACTGTACTTGATGGGAACAGACTCGAGTGCTATTTGCACTGTGTATGGCAATGGGAACACAATAGTGACTCTTCTTACCAGAAAACAACTCTTGCTCCTAGGACCAGAAACTGCATGTGATTCAACTCCATTTATGTCTGGGAAACAAATACTAGCTCGCCTTATAAGAAACACTCTCAGCTTTTGAGAAAAGAGCACTCTTCTACTCTACTGTGTTTCCTATAACCAGAACAGTGAGCTTGCTCAGAACAAAAGAACTGTGCTTCTTACAACACGGGCCATATCTAGTTCAACTCTGCTTAGGAAACAGAATAGAACAGTAGCTTCTCTTCAGTCCAATACACTGTACTTGCTGGGAACAGAAGCGAGTGCTATTTGCACTGTGTATGGCAATGGGAGCACAGTAGTGACTCTTCTTACCAGAAAACAACTCTTGCTTGTAGGACCAGAAACTCCATGTGATTCAACGCCATTTATGACTGGAAAACAAACACTAGCTCGCCTTACAAGAAACACACTCTGCTTTTGAGAAAAGAGCACTCTTCTACTCCACATTGTTTCCTTTATTGCCAGAAAAGTAAGCTTGCTCAGAACAAAAGAATTGTGCTTCCTACACACACGAGCCATATCTAGTTCAACTCTGCCTAGGAAACTGACAAGAACAGTAGCTTCTCTTCAGTCCAATACACTGTTCTTGCTGGGAAGAGATGCGAGTGCTATTAATACTGTGTATGGCAAAGAGAGCACAATAGTGACACTTCCTACCAGAAAACAACTCTTCCTCTTAGGACCAGAAACTGCATGTGATTCAACTACATTTATGACTAGGAAACAAACACTAACTCGTCTTACAAGAAACACACTCTGCTTTTGTGCAAAGAGCACTTTTCTACTCCACTGTGTTTCCTATAGGACCAGAAGACTGTGCTTGCACAGAACAAAAGAACTGTGCTTCCTACACACAGGGGCCATACCTAGTTCAACTAGGCTTAGGAAAATGACAAGAACAATAGCTTCTCTTCAGTACAATACACTGTACTTGCTGGGAACAGAAGCGAGTGCTATTTGCATTGTGTATGCCAATGGGAACGCAATAGTGACTCTTCTTACCAGAAAACAACTCTTGCTCATAGGACCTGAATCTGCATGTGATTCAACTTCATTTATAACTGGGAAACAAACTCTAGCTCGGCCTGCAAGCAACACACTCTGCTTTTGAGAATAGACCACTCTTCTACTCTACTGTGTTTCCTATAGGGCCAGAACAGTGAGCTTCCTCAGAAAAAATGAACTGTGCTTCCTACACACACGGGCTATATCTAGTACAACTCTGCTTTGAAAGTGACAAGAACAGTAGCTTCTCTTCAGTCCAATACACTGTACTTGCTGGGAACAGACGCGAGTGCTATTTGCAATGTGTATGGCAGTTGGAGCACAATAGTGACTCTTCTTACCAGAAAACAACTCTTGCTCATAGAACCAGAGACTGCATGTGATTCAACTCCATTTATGACTGGGAAAGAAACACTAGCTTGCCATACAAGAAACACACTCTGCTTTTGAGAAAAGAGCACTCTTCTACTCTACTGTGTTTCTAAAGGGCCAGAAGAGTGAACTTGCTCAGAACAAAAGAACTGTGCATCCTACAAACACGGGCCATATCTAGTTCAACTCTGCTTATGAAACTGACAACAACAGTAGATCTCTTCAGTCCAATACACTGTATTGCTGGGAACAGAAGCGAGTGCTATTTGTACTGTGTATGGCAATGGGAGCACAAGAGTGACTCTTCTTACCAGAAAACAACTCTTCTTCGTAGGACCAGAAACTGCATGTGATTCAACTCCATTTATGACTGGGAAAAAAACAGCACTAGCTCCTTACAAGAAACACACTCTGCTTTTGAGAAAAGAGCACTCTTCTACTCTTCTGTGTTTCCTATAGGGCCAGAAGTGTGAGCTTGCTAAGAACAAAAGAATTGTGCTTCCTACACATATGGGCCACATCTAGTTCAACTCTGCTTAAGAAACTGACAGGAACAATAGCTTCTCTTCAGTCCAATACACTGTACTTGCTGGGAACAGACACGAATGCTATTTGTACTGTGAATGGCAATGGGAGCACAATAGTGACTCTTCTTTCCAGAAAACAACTCTTGTTCATAGGACCAGAAACTGCATGTGATTCAACTCCATTTATGACTGGAAAACGAACACTAGCTTGCCTTAGAAGAAACACACTCTGCTTTTGAGAAAAGAGCACTCTTCTACTCTAGTGTGTTTTCTACAATGCCAGAACAGTGAGCTTGCTCAGAACAAAAGAACTGTGCTTCCTACACACGGGCCATGTTTAGTTCAACTCTGCTTTGAAACTGACAAGAACAGTAGCTTCTCTTCAGTCCAATACACTGTATTTGCTGGGACAAGACATGAGTGCTACTTGCACTGTGTATGGCAATGGGAGCACAATAGTGACTCTTCTTGCCAGAAAACAACTCTTCCTTGTATAACCGGAAACTGCATGTGATTCAGCTCCATTTATGACTGGGAAACAAACACTAGCTCGCCTTACAAGAAACACACTCAGCTTTAGAGAAAAGAGCACTCTTCTACTCTACTGTGTTTCCTATATCAAGAACAGTGAGCTTGCTCAGAACAAAAGAACTGTGCTTCTTACACACACGGGCCATATCTAGTTCAACTCTGCTTAGGAAACTGTCAAGAACAGTAGCTTCTTTTCAGTCCAAAACACTATGCTTGCTGGGAACAGTTGCCAGTGCTATCTGCACTGTGTAAGGCAAAGGGAGCACAGTAGTGGCTCCTCTTACCAGAAAACAACTCTTGCTCCTAGGATCTGAAACTGCGTGTGATTCAACTCCATGTATGACTGGGAAACAAACAATAGCTTGCCTTACCAGAAAAAAACTCTGCTTTTGAGAAAAGAGCACTCTTCTACTCTACTGTGTTTCCTATATCCAGAACAGTGAGCTTGCACAGAAAAAAGAACTGTGCTTCCTACACACATCTAGTTCAACTCTGCTTAGGAAACTAACAAGAACAGTAGCTTCTCTTCAGTCCAATACACTGTACTTGCTGGGAACAGACGCGAGTGCTATTTGCACTGTGTATGGCAATGGGAGCACACTAGTGACTCTTCTTACCAGAAAACAACTCTTGCTCGTAGGATCAGAAACTCCATGTGATTCAACTCCATTTATAACTGGGAAACGAACACTAGCTTGCCTTACATAAATCACACTCTGCTTTTGAGAAAAGAGCACTCTTCTAATTTACTGTGTTTCCTATAGTGCCAGAACAGTGAGCTTCTTCAGAACAAATGAACTGTGTTTCCTACACACACGGTCCATATTTGGTTCAACTCTGCTTTGAGAGTCACAAGAACAGTAGCTTCTCTTCAGTCTAATACACTGTACTTGCTGGGAAGAGACGCCAGTGGTTTTTGCACTGTGTATGGCAATGGGAGAGCAATAGTGACTCTTCTTACCAGAAAACATCTCTTGCTTCTAGGACCAGAAACTGCATATGATTCAACTCTATTTATGACTGGGAAACAAACACTAGCTCGCCTTACAAGAAACACACTCTGCTTTTGAGAAAAGAACACTCTTCTTCTCTACTGTGTTTTCTATATCCAGAATAGTGTGCTTGCTCAGAACAAAAGAACTGTGCTTCCTACACACACGGGCCATATCTAGTTCAACTCTGCTTAGGAAACAGAAAAGAACAGTAGTTTCTCTTCAGTCCAATACACTGTACACTGTACTTGCTGGGAACAGAAGTGAGTGCTATTTGCACTGTATATGGCAATGGGAGCACAGTAGTGACTCTCCTTACCAGAAAACAACTCTTGCTCATATAACCAGGAACTGCATGTGATTCAACTCCATTTATGTCTGGGAAACAAACACTAGCTTGCCTTACAAGAAACACACTTTGCTTTTGAGAAAAGAGCACTCTTCTACTTTACTGTGTTTCCTATAGGGCCAAAACAGTGAGCTTCCTCAGAACAAATGAACTGTGCTTCCTACACACATGGGCCATATCTAGTTCAACTCTGCATTGAAAGTGACAAGAACAGTAGCTTCTCTTCAGTCTAATACACTGTACTTGCTGGGAACTAACGCCATTGCTAATTGAACTGTGTATGGCACTCAGAGCAAAATAGTGACTCTTCTTACCATAAAACATCTCTTGCTCCTAGGACCAGAAACTGCATGTGAAACAACTCCATTTATGACTGGGAAACAAACAATAGCTTGCCTTACAAGAAACACACTCTGCTTATGAGAAAAGAGCACTCTTCTACTCTACTGTGTTTCTTATATCCAGAACAGTGAGCTTGCTCAGAACAAAAGAACTGTGCTATCTACACATGGCCCATATCTCGTTCTACTCTGCTTAGGAAACTGACAAGAACAGTAGATTCTCTTCAGTCCAATACACTGTACTTGCTGGGAACAGACGCAAGTGCTATTTGCACTGTGTATGGCAATGGGAGCACAGTGGTGTCTCTTTTTACCAGAAAACAACTCTTGCTCGTAGGACCAGAAACTCCATGTGATTCAACGCCATTTATGACTGGAAAACAAATACTAGCTCGCCTTACAAGAAACACACTCTGCTTTTGAGAAAAGAGCACTCTTCTACTCCACATTGTTTCCTTTATTGCCAGAAAAGTGAGCTTGCTCAGAAGAAAAGAATTGTGCTTCCTACACACACGAGCCATATCTAGTTCAACTCTGCTTGGGAAACTGACAAAAACAGTAGCTTCTCTTCAGTCCAATACACTGTTCTTGCTGGGAACAGACGCAAGTGCTATTTATACTGTGTATGGCAAAGGGAGCACAATAGTGACACTTCCTACCAGAAAACAACTCTTTCTCTTAGGACCAGAAACTGCATGTGATTCAAATATATTTATGACTGGGAAACAAACACTAACTCGTCTTATAAGAAACACACTCTGCTTTTGTGAAAAGAGCACTTTTCTACTCCACTGTGTTTCCTTTAGGGGCAGAAGAGTGTGCATGCACAGAACAAAAGAACTGGGATTCCTACACACACGGGCCATATCTAGTTCAACTCTGCTTAGGAAACTGACAAGAACAATAGCTTCTCTTCAGTCCAATACACTGTACTTGCTGGGAACTGATGCGAGTGCTATTTGCACTGTGTATGGCAATGGGAACACAATAGTGACTCTTCTTACCAGAAAACAACTCTTCCTCGTAGGACCTGAAACTGAATGTGACTCAGCTCCATTTTTGACTGGGAAACAAACACTAGCTTGCCTTACAAGAAACACACTCTGCTTTTGAAATAAGACCACTCTTCTACTCTACTGTGTTTCCTGTAGGGCCAGAACAGTGAGCTTCCTCAGAACAATTGAACTGTGCTTCCTACACACACGGGCCATATTTAGTTCAACTCTGCTTTGAATATGACAAGAACGGTAGCTTCTTCTCAGTCCAATACACTGTACTTGCTGGGAACAGACGCGAGTGCTATTTGTACTGTGGATGGCAATGGGATCACAATAGTGACTTTCCTTACCAGAAAAGAACTCTTGCAAGTAGGACCAGAAACAGCATGTGATTCAACTCCATTTATGAAGTGGAAACTAACACTAGTTCGCCTCACAGGAAACACACTCTGCTTTTGAGAAAGGAGCACTCTCCTACTCTACTGTGTATCCTACAAGCCAGAACAGTGAGCCTGCTCAGAACAAAAGAACTGTGCTTCCGACAAACACGGGCCATGTCTAGTTCATATCTGTTTAGGAATCTGACAAGAACAGTAGCTTCTCATCCGTCTCATACACTGTACTTGCTGGGAAAAGACCTGTGTGCTATTTGCACTGTGTACGTCAATGGGAACGCTATAGTAATTTCATTACCAGAAAATAACTATTGTTAGTAGGGACAGAAACTGCATGTGACTCAATTCCATTATGAAGAGGATACCAAAAGTAGCTCGCCTTACAAGAAACACACTCGGCTTTTGAAAAAGGAGCACTCTAGTCCTCTACCGTGTTTCCTAAAGAGTCAGAACAGTGATCTTGCTCAGTACAAAAGAACTGTGCTTTATAAACACTCTGGCCATATCTAGTTAAACTCTGTTTAGGAAACTGACAAAAACAGTAGCTTCACTTCTGTCCCATACACTGTACTTGCTGAGAATAGGTGCGAGTGCTATTTGCACTGTGTGGCTATGGGAGGACAATAGTGTCTTTCCTTACAAGAAAAGAACTCTTGTTCATAGGACCAGAAACTGCATGTGATTCAACTCCATTTATGAAGGGGAAACCAACACTGGCTCGCCTTACAAAAAAAAAAAAAAAAACACTCTACTTTGATAATGGAGCACTCTCCTACTCTACTGTGATTCCTATATAGCCAAGACAGTGATCTTGCTCAGAACAAAAGAACTGTGCTTCCTACATACACTGTCCATATCTAGTTCAACTCTGCTTAGGAATTTGACAAGAACTGTATCATCTCTTCATTCCCATACACTGTACTTGCTGGGGACAGACGCGAGGGCTGTTTACACTGTGAATGGCAATGGGAGTGCAATAGTGACTTTCTTTACCAGAAAAGAACTCTTGCTCATAAGACGAGAAACTGCATGTGACTAAACTTCATTTATGAAGTGAAAACTAACACAAGATCGCCTTACTAGAAACACACTCTGCTTTTGAGAATGGAACACTGCCCTATTCTACTGTGTTTCCTCTATAGTCAGAACAGTGTGTTTGCTCAGAACAAAAGAACTGTACTTCATACACATATGGGCCATACCTAGTTCAACTCTGCTTAGAAAAACTTACAAGAACAGTCGCTTCTCTTGCGTCTCATACACTGTACTTGCTGGGAAGAGACGCCAGTGCTATTTACACTGTGTATGGCTATGGGAATACAGTAGTGACTTTCCTTACCAGAAAAAATCTCTTGCTCATAAGACCAGCAACTGCATGTGATTCAACTCCGATTATGAAGGGGAAATGCAAATTAGCTCGCCTTACAACAAACACAATCTGCTTTTGAAAAAGAAACACTCCCCTTCTCTACTGTGTTTCCTATAGAGCCAGAACATTGAACTTGCTCCGAACAAAAGAACTGTGCTTTCTACACACACGGGCCATATCTAGTTCAACTCTGCTTAGTAAACTGACAAGAACAGTAGCTTCTCTTCCATCAAATACACTGTACTTGCTGGGAAAAGATGGGAGTGCTCTCTGAACTGTGTATGTCAATGGGAGCACAATAGTGACGACTTTCTTTATCAGAAAAGTATTGTTGCACATAGTAATAAAAACTGCATGTGATTCAACTCCGTTTATGAAGGGGAATTCAACACTAGCATGCCTTACAAGAAATACACTCTGTTTTTGAGAAAGGAGCACTCTTCTACTCTACTGTGTTTCCTATACAGCTGGAACAGTGAGCTTGCTCAGATCAGAGGAATTGTGCTTCCTACACACACAGAGCCATATCTATAACAACTCTGTTTAAGAAACTGACAAGAACAGTAGCTTCTCTTCCCTTCAATACACTGTACTTGCTGGGAACAGACATGAGTGCTATTTGCACCGTGTATGGCAATTGGAGCACAATAATGACTTTCCTTACCAGAAAAGAACTCTTGCTCATAGGACCAGAAACTGCATGTGACTCAACTCAGATGATAAAGCGGAAACCAACGCTTGCTTGCATTAGAAGAAACAGACTCTGCTTTTGAGAAAGGAGCACACTTCTACTCTCCTGTGTTTCCTATACTGCCAGAACACTGAGCATGCTCAGAACAAAAGAATTGTGCTTCCTACATACTCGGACCATATCTAGTTCAACTCTGCTTTGGAAACTGAGAATAACACTAGCTTCTCTTCTGTCCAATACACTGTTCTTGTTGGAAACAGACTCGAGAGCTATTTGCACTGCGTATTTCAATGGGAGCTCAATAGTGGCTACTTTCCTTACTAGAAAAGAACTCTTGCACGTAGGACAAGAAACTGTATGTGATACAATTCTGGTTGTGAAGAGGAATTCAAAACTAGCATGCCTTACAAGAAACACACTCTGCTTTTGAGAAAGTAGCACTGTTGTACTAAAGTGTGTTCCCTTCACAGCCATAGCAGGGAGCTTGCTCAGAATAAAGAACTGTGCTTCTTACACATCTTACTATATATAGTTCAAAGCTGCTTATGAAACTTATAAAAACAGTAGTTTCTCTTTCATCCAATACACTGTATTTTCTGAGAACAGACACGAGTGTTATTATTTGCAATGTGTATGTCAATGGGAGCGCAAAATGACTACTTTCCTTACCAGAAAAGAATGCTTGCTATACCACAAAAAGTGCAAGTGATTCAACTCCGTTTATGAAGGAGAATTCACCAATAGCTGACCTTAGAAGAAACACATTATGATTTGAAAAAGGAGCACTCTTCTTCTCTACTGTGTTTCCTAAACATCCAGAACAGTGAGCTTGCTCAGAACAAAGGAACTATGCTTCCTACACACACGGGCCATATTTTGTTCAACTCTGCTTAGGAAACTGACAAGTACAGTAGCTTCTCTTCTGACAAATACACTGTACTTGCTAGGAACAGACGCCAGTGCTCTTTGCACTGTGTATGGCAATGGGAGCGCAATAGTGATAACTTTCCTTAACAGAAAGGAACTCTTGCTCATAGGACAAGGAACTCCATGTGATTCAACTCGGTTTATGAGGGGGAATTCAACACTTGCTTGACTTACAAGAAACATACTCTGTTTTTGAGAAAAGAGCATTGTTCTACTCTGCTATGTTTCCTATACAGCCAGAACAGTGAGCTTGCTCAGAAAAAACAAGGGCCACATCTACTTCAACTCTACTTAGGAAACTGACAAGAACAGTAGCTTCTCTTCCGTCCAATACACTATACTTGCTGGGAAGTGACGCGAGTGCTATTTGCACTGTGTATCTCAATGGAAGCCTAATAATGACATTCCTTACAAGAAAAGAACTGTTGTTCATTGGACAGGAAACTGCCTGTGATTCAACCCCATTTATGAAAGGGAATTGAACACTGTGTCTCTTTAAAATTAACGCTCTTCTTTTGAGAAAGGAGCACACTCCTATCCTTCTGTGTTTCCTATACAGCCAGAACTGTGAGCTTGCTTAGTACAAAGCAACTGTGCTTCCCACACAAGCACCATATCCAGTTCAACTCTGCTTAGGAAAGTGACAAGAACAGTATTTTCTCTTTTGCCCAATACACTGTACTTGCTGGGAACAGACAGGAGTGTTATTTGTTCTGTGTGTCAATGGGAACCTAATAATGACTTTCCTTACCAGAGAAGAACTGCTACTCATAGGACAAGAAACTACATGTAGTTCAACTCCGTTTTGAATGTGAATTGAACACTAGCTTATTTTATAGGAAACTCATTCTGCTTTTGAGAAAGGAGCACTCTTCTCCTCTACTGTGTTTCCTATACAGCCAGAACAGTGAGCTTGCTCAGAACGTAAGAACTCTGTTTCCTTCACACACTGGGCATATCTAGTTCAACTGTGGTTTCAAAACTGACAAGAACAGTAGCTTCTCTTCCGTGTAATACATTGTACATGGTGGGGAAAGTCACGCTTGCTATTTGTACTGTGTATCTCAATAGGAGCCAAATAACGACTTTCCTTACCAGAAAAGAACAGTTGCTTGCAGCACAAAAAAAAACTGCACATGATTCAGCTCCATTTATGGATGCGAGTTGAACATTAACTTGTCTTACAAGAAACACACTCTGCTTTTGAGAAAGGAGCACTCTTCTACTCTACTGATTTTTCTATACAGCCAGAACAGTGAGCTACCATAGAACATAAGAACTGTGCTTCCTATACACACAGGCCATAAGTTTTCAACTCTGCTTAGGACACTAACAACAACAATAACTTCTCTTCCATCCAACACTGTTCTTGCTGGGAACAGACGGGAATCCTATTTGCACTGTGTTTCTCAATGGGATCCCAATAGTGACTTTCCTTACCAGAATAGAACTGTTGTTCATAAGAAAAGAAACTGCATTTGATTCAACCCCATATATCAAGGGGTTTTGAATACTAGCTTGCCTTACAACAAACACACTCTCCTTTTGAGAATGGAGCACCCTTCTGTTCTCCTGTGTTTCCTCTAGATCCAGAATATTGAGTTTGCTCAGAGCAAAAGAACTTTGTTTCCTACACACAGGACATATCTAGTTCAACTCTGCTTAGGAAATTCAACACCACAGTCACTTTTCTTCCATCCAATGCACTGTACTTGCTGGGAACAGAAGCAAGTGCCATTTACACCTTGTATCACAATGGATGGCCAGTAGTGACTTCCCTTACCTGAAGAGAACTGTTGCTCATATGAAAAGAGAGAGCATGTAATACAACTCCATTTTTGAACAGGAAATGAACCATGGATTATTGTGTTATTTTATTTGTATTAAAATGTTATTTGTATGTTAATAAATAAAGTTGCCTGGGGGTCAGAGCTATTAGCAAGCCATAGGAAAGCAGGGCATTGGTGGCATATGCTTTTAATCCCAGCACTTGGTAGGCAGAGCTGGGTAAGTCTCTGTGTGTTCAGGGATACAGCCATTATTGGATACACATGCCTTCAATCTCAATACCAATCATGGAAAACCTGGAGGCCTATACAGACAGGCCGTGATGAGGCGGTCATGTGGTTGGGTTTACAACCAATGAGAAGACAGAACAGAACTCTATATAAAGACTTTAACACAGGGGTAGCTCTGGTTTGGAGAGGTAGGACCACTGCAGGAGGAAGGGTAAGGTTTTAGCTCTTAGGTCTGACCTCTTGGCTTTCTTCTTTGCATTGGTTTTGTGTTTCTTATTTAATAAGAAGTTTGTTTGCATCTACATTTGGCGCCCAACATGACAAGAATCCATTAAAAATCGCTTGACTTGGCTTGGCGGCAGGTCCGGTTTCCAGCCTGGGCGGCTCAGCTGCCTAGCTCGGGCCCAGGCCTGGCTGACCCACAGCTGGAGCTACTTGCAACGGCTACAAACAACTCAGGCCTGCCCTGCCAAACAGTGCCCCTGCCTGTAAAGGCAAAGCTTGAGTCGGCTCAAGCAGCTACGCTTTCTCTCTCTCTCTCTCTCTCTCTCTCTCTCTCTCTCTCTCTCTCTCTCTCTCTCTCTCGATTCACACCTGGAACACCAGGTGGCTGTTTTGAAATTCCCTGGGATTCTACTGTTCTACACAGACATAGTAAGTCAATTAACGTATCTATTTAAAAGAGAATTTTTTTCTACATTAAAAAAATGGGCTTTATGTGTACATTGGAAGAAAATTGGGCTTTGTTTGAAATTTTAGGCACTCTGACAATGGAACAACTATATGACAAGATTAATATTGATCGAATTATTCAGTTTATTACTTTTCTTATCCTCATTTTACTATTTAAAAAGATACTCAATTTAAGGGCCAGGATAACAGTCTTACAAAAACCTGTTAAACCGGGAAAAATGAATTATAGAGAAATTCAAATTCAGACAGAAGAAATAAATAGTGAAATTGTTTCAAAATTGGATCATAAGGTTATAGAAAGAAAGCCAGTTTTCACACAATCACCCTTAATTTATCCAGTAGCCATACAACAGCTACCTGATGAAAAGAATGAACAAAATAATTGGGTTCCAGTTAAAATGTTAGACTTAAGAAAATTTAAGGAGGCAATAGCATCTTATGGCATGCACTCCCCATATGTAAAGCAAATGTTAAACACCTGGTCAACTTGTAAAAGGACTGGCGAGATTTGCACAGGCTGTTCTTGAACCCGGACAAAATCTCCAGTGGAAAATGTGGTTCAATAATGAGGCTAAAAATATAGAAAAACAATGGAGGGATAGCAGAATACAAGTCTTCCAGGATCAGCTTATTGGAGAAGGCCAATATGCTTCAGCACAAACACAATGTTCATATGATGTCCAAGCCCTAGTTCTATGTCGAACGGCAGCTTTGAATGCATGGGACAGAGTTGAAGAACCAGGAAAAAAACTGAGTCATTTACAAAGTTTATACAGGGCCCAAAAGAATCTTTCACAGATTTCTTACACAGATTGACTTCAACAGTACAAAAAATGGTCCCAAATTCAGAGGCTAGTCAGATAATAATTGAATCTTTGGCCTTTGAGAATGCAAATGCAGCATGCAAAAGAATAATCAGGCCATTAAAGGCAAGATCTGTACCTTTGGAAGATTGGATTAGAGACACAGTTAATGTTGAGGCTTATGACCATGATTATATGTGGGTAGGAAAAGCAATTTCAAAAGGTTTGAGAAATGTTAGATGTTTTGGATGTGGAAAGCAAGGACTTTTGAAAAGTAATTGTAAACAGGTCATTCCTAGAAATAATGTTTCTTCAAGGAACACTGGCAACAGAATGCCCCTTCCTTCTGGAGTATGCAGAAGGTGTGGTAAGGGAAAACACTGGACCAACAAATGTAGATCAACAAGGGACAGACAGGGTAATCCTCTGCCTGGAGCTTCGAGAAACTCTCAGAGGGGCCTCAGGCAGGCCCCCACCATAAATCCAGTTCAAACCTTTCCTGCAGTTGTAGAGGAAACCCCTACTCAAAGCAACTAAATAACCAAATGTGTATTGGAATAAATCATGTTGGTTGAGAAGATGAAACAGAGAAATTAGGAAATTCAGGAAAAAACATAAAGAAAATTTTTTGGCAAACTTCTATTATGAACAAAGACCAAAACTAACAATAATTAATTATAAATGATGTTTTTTTTTGTCTGGTCTGGTAGACACAGGTGCAGACATTACCATAATTGCACCAGAATTTTGGCATCCATCTTGGCCTCTTCAAGAGGTAAACGTACAACTGTTAGGAATTGGGACATTATCTCGAGTGAAACAAAGTGCAAGATGGCTTGAATGTATAGGTCCAGAAGGACAGAAAGGAAAATTAAAACCATATATGGCTAACATAGCTATGAACCTGTGGGGTCGAGACTTGTTACAACAATGGAATACTCAGATTAATATCCCTCCAATCTCAGAAACAAATCATAAATTAGTACATGTTTCTGAGAGAAATATTAAAAGATATTATTCTAATGAGTGCTCACCAGCCATCCATGTCATACAAGAACAGGGCACAAGAACTGATAATTTTCCAAAAACAACAACAGCTCTACCTTTAAAATGGTCAACAGACAAGCCTGTATGGGTTCAGCAATGGCCTTTAACAATAGAGAAACTCGAGGCTTTAGAAGAGCTAGTACAAGAACAGTTAAATGCTCATCATATTGAAGAATCAACCAGCCCTTGGAATTCTCCTGTATTTGTTATTAAAAAGAAATCTGGTAAATGGAGAATGGTAACAGACCTTAGAGCAATTAACAAAGTAATTCAGCCAATGGGCTCTTTACAATCTGGAATTCCTTTGCCTACTCTGTTACCAAAAGGATGGCCTGTCATAGTTATTGATTTAAAAGACTGTTTCTTTTCAATACCCTTACAAGGAAAAGACAGAGAAAGATTTGCTTTCACAGTGCCTACTTATAATAATTCTCAACCAGTTAAAAGATTTCAATGGAGGGTTCTCCCACAGGGAATGTTGAATTGCCCAACTCTGTGCCAATATTTTGTACAACAGCCATTGGATGTGGTACATAAAAATTTCCTAAATCTATAATCTGGTGTGATTCCTCTACAGCCAGAACAGTGAACTTACTCATAACAAAAGAGCTGTGCTTCAGACACAGACAGGCCATATCTAGTTCAACTCCGCTTAGGAAACTGAGAGAAAGTAGTTTCTCCTCCATACAATGCACTGTACTTGCCAGGGACAGACTCAAGTGCCATTTCTAATGTTTATCTCAATGGGAGCCCAATAGTGACTTTCCTTACCCTAAAAGAACTGTTGCACAAGGACAGAAGACGGCTTGTAATTTCACTTCATTTTTGAATGGGAACTGATCACTACGTTACCTAATGTGAAACACATTCTGCATGTGAGAAAAGAGCACTCTACTCTAGTGTGTTTCCTATACAGCCAGAACAGTGAGCTTACTCAGAACAAAAGAACTGTGTTTCGTAAACACATGAGCCATATCTAATTCAACTCCACTTAGGAAACTGAGCAAAACAGAAATTTCTCTTCCATCTAATGCACTGTACTTGCTGGGAACAGACACGAGTGCCATTAGCATTTTGTATCTCAATGGGATTGAATTTCCTTACCCCAAAAAAAACTGTTGCTCTTAGGAAAGAGACAGGATGTGATTCAACTCAGTTTATGAGTCGGAATTCAGCACTGGGTTGCCTTAGGAGAAATATACTCTGCTTTTCAGAAAAGAGCACTCTTCTACTCCACTTTGATTCCGACACAGTCAGAACAGTGAGCTTTATTAGAAAAAAGAACTGGGCTTACTACACATGCGCTATATCTAGTTCAACTCTGCTTAGCTGACTGAGGACAACAGTATCTTCACTTCCATCCATTGTACTCTAATTGCTGGGAACAGATGTGAGAGCCCTTTCTACTTTGTTTCACAATGGGAGCCCAATAATGACTTTCCTCACCCAAAGAAAAAGTTGCTAATGGGACAAGAGACAGCATTAATTAAACTCCATTTATGAAGGGGAATGCAACACTTGTTTGTCTAACACTTAGGAAAGTGCACAAAACAGCAGCTTCTCTTACAATCAATGCACTGTACTTGCTGGGATCAGATGCGAGTGCCATTTGCACTGTGTATCTCAATGGGATCCAAATAGTGACTTTCTTTACCAGAAAAGAACTGTTGTTCGTAGAACAGGAGAAAGGGTGTGATTCAACTCCATTCCTAAAGGGGAATTCAATACTCAATTCCCTAACGAGAAACACATTCCAATTTTGAAAAAAGACCACTCTTCTACTCTACTGTGTTTCCTATAGGGCCAGAACATTGAGCTTGCTCAGAACAAAAGAACTGTTTCTCCTAAAACACGGCTATGTCTAGATCAATTCTACTAGGGAAGCTCAGCACAACAGTAGCTTCTCTTCCATCCAATGCACTGTACTAGCTGGGTACAGACGCGAGTGTCTTTTCCACTGTGTATCTCAAAGGGAGCCCAATGTTGACTTTCCTAACCCGAAAAGAACTGTTGTTCATAGAAGAAGATACAGCATGTGATTCAACTCCATTTATGAAAGGAAATTGGACACTGTTTTGCCTAACGACAAATACACTGTGTTTCTGAGAAAAGAGCACTCTTTACTTCACGGTGTTTCCTATACAACCAGAACGTTGAGTTTACTCAGAACAAAAGAAATGTGTTTCCTAAATGTATGGGCCATATATATTTCAACTCTGCTTAGGAAACTGAGGACAACAGTATCTTCTCTTCCATCTAACGCACTCTACTTCCTGGGAACAGAGGCGAGATCCACTTCCACTGTGTATCTCAATGGGAACCCACAGTTAATTTCCTTACAAAAAAAGTGCTGTTACTCATAGGACAAAAGACAGCATGTGACTCAACTTCGTTTACAATGGGGAATTAAACATTGGTGTGCCTAATGGGAAACACACTCTGCTTTTGAAAAGAGCACTCTTCTACTCTAATGTGTTTCCTATAGAGCCAGAACAGTGAGCTTGCTCAGAACAAAAGAACTGTGCTTCCTACAAACATGGGCCATATCTTGTTCAACTCTGTTTCAGAAACTGTGCACAACAGTAGCTTCTCTGCCATCTAATGTACTGTACTTGCTGGGGACAGATGTAAGTGCCATTATCCTGTGTACCTCAATGGGAGTCCAATAGTGACATTTCTTACCCGAAAAGAACTGTTACTCATAGGACAAAAGACAGCATGTGATTCAACTCCAATTATGAAAGGGAATTCAACACTGTGTACCATATTGAGAAACACACTCTGCTTTGGAGAAAAGAGCACTCTCCTTCACTACTGTGTTTCCTATACAGCTTGTCTGTGAGCTTGCTCAGAACAAAAGAACTGTGCTTCCTAATCAAATGAGCCATATTTATTTCAACTCTTGTTAAGAAACTGGGCACAACCATAGCCTCTCTTTCATCCAATACACTGCAATTTCTGGGAGAAGATTCCAGTGCCATTTCCACTGTATATGTCAACAGGTGCCAAATAGTGTCTTTCCTTACCCGAAAATATTGTTACTCTTAGAACAAGAGACAGCATGTGATTCAGTTCTGTTTATGAAGGGGAATTAAATACTGGGTTGCCTAATGAGGAACTTACTCTGATTTTCAGAAAAGAGCACTCTTCTACTCTACTGTGTTTCCTATACAGTTAGGACAGTGAGCTTTCTCAGAACAAAAGAACTGTGCTTCCTACACATAGGAGGCATATAAAGTTCAACTCTGCTTAGGAAACTCAGCACAACAGTAGATTCTCTTCCATCCAATGCACTGTTCAACAGACACGAGTGCCATTTCCGTTGTGTATATCAATGGGATCCCAATACTGACTTTCCTTACCCGAAAAGAAATGTTGCCGGTAGGACAAGGTACAGCATGTGATTCAACTCCATTTATGAAGGTGAATTCTATAGTGGGTTGCCTTATTAGCAACATACTCGGTTTTGTGAAAAAAGCACTCTTCTACTCTTCTGTATTTCCTATTAAACCAGAACAGTGTGCTTGCTCTGAACAAAAGAACTGTGCTTCCTACTTTCACGTGCCACATATAGTTCAACTCTGCTTATGAAAGTGAGCAAAACAGTAGTTTCTCTTCCATCCAATGCTGTGTACTGGCTGGGAACAGACGCGAGTGCCATATCCTCTTTGTATCTCAATGGGAGACCAATAGTGACTTTCTTTCAATGAAAATAACTGTTGCTCATAGGACAAGGAACAGCATGTGATTCAACTCGGTTTTTGATGAGGAATTTAACACTGGTTTGCCTAAGGAGAATCACAATCTGCTTTGAGAAAAGAGCATTGTACTATCAACTGTGTTTCCTATACAGCCAGAACAGTGAGCTAGCCCAGAACAAAAGAACTGTGCTTGCTAAACACTTGGACCATATCTAGTTCAATTGTGCTTAGGAAATTGAGCCAAAAGTAGCTTCTCTTCCATGCAATGCACTGTACTTGCTGGGAACATATGTTACTGTCATATCCAATGTGTATCTCAATGGAAGCCTAATTGTGACTTTCCTTACCCAAAAAGAACTGTTGCTCATAGGAGAAGAGACAGCATGTGACTAAACTCCTTTTATGAAAGGGAATTCAATACTGGGTTACCTTACGAGAAACATACTCTCTTTTTGAGAAAAGAGTACTCTTTTACTCTACTGTGTTTACTATAGAGCCAGAACAGTGAGCTTGCTCAGAACAAAAGAATTGTGCTTCCTATACACATGGGCCATATCTACTTCAACTCTGCTTAGGAAACTGAGCACAATAGTAGCTTCTCTTGCATCCAATGCACTGTGCTTGCTGGGAGCAGACGTGAGTGCCATTTCACTGTGTATCCCAATGGGAGCTCAATAGTTACTTTCCTTACCTGAAACAAACTTTTGCAGGGAGGACAAGAGATAGCATGTGATTCAACATCGTTTATGAAATGGAATTCTACACAGGGTTTCCAAATGAGAAACACACTCTGCTTTTTAGAGAGGATCACTATTCTCCATTACTGTGTTTCCTATTAAACCAGAACAGTGAAATTTCTGAGAACAAAGATCTGTGCTTAGTACAAACGTGCGCCATATCTTGTTCTTCTCTGCTTAGGAAATTGAGCACAACACTAGCTTCTTTTCCATCCAATGCACTCGAATTGCTGGAAACAGGCAGTATGCCATTACTACTGTGTTCTCAAGTAGAGTCCAATAGTGACTTTCCTAACCTGAAAAGAACTGTTGCTCATAGGACAAGAGATAGCATGTGATTCAACTCCCTTTTTTAAGGAGAATTCAACACTTGCTTGCCTAACAAGAAACATAGTCTGCTTTTGAAAAACAAGCACTCTTCTTCTCTTCTGTTTTTTTCTTTTACAGGCTGAACAATGAAGTTGTTCAGAACAAAATAACTGTGCTTACTACATGTTCAGGCCATATCTATTTCAACTCTACTTAGGAAACTGAGCAAAACAGTAGATTCTCTTCCATCCATGTACTGTATATGCTGGAAACATATGCAAATGTGATTTCCACTGTGTACCTAAAAAGAAGCCCAATAGTGACTTTCCTTACTCGAAAAAATCTGTTGCTCATAGGACAAGAGACAGCCTGTGATTCAAGTTCATATAAGAAAGGGAATTCAACACTGCTTTGCCTAATGTGAAACTGACTCTGCTTTTGAGAAAAGAGCACTCTTCTACTCTACAGTGTTTCCTATACAACCAGAGCAAGGGGCTTTCTCAGAACAAAAGAACTGTGCTTCCTACACACACGGGCCTTATCTAGTTCAAACTTGCTTATGAAACTGAGCACAATACCTTCTATTCCATCCAATGCACTGTACTGGCTGGAAAGAGACGAGGGTGCTATTTGCACTGTGCATCTCAATGGGAGCCCAATAGTGACTTTTCTTACCAGAAAAGAACTTTTGCTCTTAGGACAATAGATAGCATGTGATTCAACTCCTGTTATAAAGGGGAATTCAACACTGGGATGCCTAAAGAAAAACACACTCTGATCTTCAGAAAAGAGCACTCTTATACTCTGCTGTGTTTCCTACAGAGCCAGAATAGTGAGCTTGCTCAGAATAAAAGAACTGTGCTACCCAAAACAGCTATATCTACTTTAACTCTGCTTAGGAAACTGGGCACAACAGTAGCGTCTCTTTAACCAAGCCACTGTACTTTCTCGGAACAGACGCCAGTGCCCTTTTCACTGTTTATCTCAATGGGAGCTCAATAGTGACTTTTTTTACCTGAAAAGTTCTGTTGCTCATAGGACAAAAGACAGCATGTGATTCAATTCTGTTTATGACGGGGAATTCAAGAATGGGTTGACTAAAGAGTAACACTCTTTTATTTTGTGAAAAGAACACTCTTCTATTCTACTGTGTTTCCTCTACTGACAGATCAGGGAGCTTGCTCAGTACAAAAGAACTGTGCTTCCTTCACATACAAGTCACATAAAGTTGGACTCTGCTTAGGAAACTCAGTCCAACATTAGGTTCTCTTCCATCAAATGAGTTATTTTATCTTGGAACAGAAAAAAGTGCCATTTCCTTTGTATATCAATGGGATCCCAATAATGACTTTCCTTACCTGAAAAGCATTGTTGCTAGTAGGACAAGACACAGCATGTGATTCAACTTGGTTTATGACCGTGAGTTCAATACGGGGTTGTCTTACGAGCAACACACTCTGCTTTTGAGAAAAAAGCACTCTTCAATTCTTCCATGTTTCCTATCTTACCAGTACAGTGAGCTTGCTCGGAACAAAAGAACTGTGCTTCCTAGTTTCACGCACCATATATAGTTTAACTCTGCTTTGGAAAATGAACAAAACAGTAGCTTATCTTCCATCCTATGCACTGTACTTGCTGGAATCATATGTGAGTGCCATATCTTCCTTGTATCTCAATGGGAGACCAATAATAACTTTCTTTACCCTCAAAGAACTGTTGCTCATAGGACAAGGAACAGCACGTGATTCAACTCTGTTTTGGTGAGGAATTCAACACTGGGTTGCCCAAGGAGAATCACACTCTGCTTTGAGAAAAGAGCTTTGTATTATCAACGGTGTTTCCTATACAGCCAGAACAGTGAGCTTGCTCAGAACAAAACAACTGTGCTTCCTAAACACATATCTAGTTCATATCTAGTTCAACTCTGCTTAGGAAACTGAGCCAAAAGTAGCTTCTCTTCCATGCAATGCACTGTACTTGCTGGGAACATATGCCAGTGCCTTTTCTACTGTGTATCTCAATGGGAGCTCAATAGTGAATTTCCTTACCCAAAAAGACCTGTTGCTCATAGAACAAGAGACAGCATGTGACAGAACACCATTTATGAAAAGGATCCAATACTAAATTGCCTTATGAGAAACACACGCTCTTTTTGAGAAAAGAGCACTCTTTCACTTTATTGTGTTTCCTATAGAGGAAGAACTGTGAGCTTGCTCAGAACAAAAGAACTATGCTTCCTACACACACGGGCCATATCTAGTCCAACTTTCCATAGGAAACTGAGCACAATAGTAGCTTCTCTTCCATCCAATGCACTGAACTTGCAGGGAACAGACATGAATGCCATTTCCAACTTGTATCGCAGTTGGTGCCCAATAGTGACTTTCCTTACCTGAAAAGTAGTGTTGTTCATAGGACCAGAGACAGCATGTGATTTAATTCCTTTTAGGAGGGGGAATTCTACAGTGGGTAGCCTTATGGGAAACACACACTGCTTTTGAGAAAAGAGCACTGTCCTACTCTACTGTGCTTCCTATACAGCCAGAACAGTAAACTTGCTCAGAACAAAAGAATTGTGTTTCCTACACAAGAGCCATATCTAGTTCAACTCTCCTAAGGATACTGAACGCAACAGTAGCTTCTCTTTCATTCATTGCACTGTACTTACTGGGAAAGGACGCGAGTGTCATTTCTACCTTGAATCAAAATGGGAGGCCGATAGTGACTTTCCTAACCCAAAAAGGTCTGTTGCTCCTAGGACAAGAGACAGCTTGCGATTCAACTCGTTTTGTGAAGCAGAATTCAAAACTGTGTTGCCTAACCAGAAACACACTCTGTTTTTGAGAAAAGAGCACCCTTCTACTCTACTATATTTTTTATACAGCCAGAACAGTGAGCTTCCGCAGAACAAAAGAACTGTGCTTCCTACACAAGAGCCAAATATAGTTAAACTCTTCTTGGAAAACTGATTAATACAGTAACTTCTCTTCCATCCAATGCACTGTACTTGCTGGGAAAAGATGTGAGTCCCATTTGCACTGTGTATCTCAATAGGAGTCCAAAAGTGCCTTTCCTTACCAGAAAAGAACTGTTGCTCATAGGCTAGAGACAGCATGTGATTCAACTCCGTTTGTGAAGGGGGATTTAAAACTGGGTTGCTTAATGAGAAACACACTCTGCTTTTGAAAAAAGAGCACTCTTCTACTCTACTGTTTCGCATAGGGCCAGAACTGTGAGCTTGCTCAGAAAAAAAGCACTGTGATTCCTGTACACACGGGCCATATCTAGTTCAACTCTGCTTAGGAAACTGTAAAGAACAGGATCTTCTCTTCAGTCCAATTCACTGTACTTGCTGGGAACAGACGCGAGTGCTATAAGCACTGTGTATGGAAATGTGAGCGCATTAGGGACTTTCCTTACCAAAAAAGAACTCTTGCTGGTAGGTACTAGAAACTGCATGTGATTCAACTCCATTTCTGAATTTGAAACAAACACTAGCTTGCCTTACAAGAAAAACAATCTACTTTTGAGAAAAGAGCACTCTTCTACACTACTGTGTTAACTATAGTGCCAGAAGAGTGAGCTTGCTCAGAACAAAAGAAATGGACTTCTTACACACACGGGTCATAACAAGTTCAACTCTGCTTAGGAAACTGACAACAACAGTAGCTTCTATTCAGTCCAATACACTGTATTTGCTGGGAATAGACGCGAGTGCAATCTGCACTGTGTAAGGCAAAGGGAGCTCATTAGTGTCTTTGCTACCCAGAAAACAACTCTTGCTCTTAGGACCAGATATAAATGTGATTCAACACCATTTATGAATGGGAAACAAACACTAGTTTGCCTTACAAGAAACATACTTTGTTTTTGAGAAAAGAGCACTCTTCTATTCTACTGTGTTTCCTATATGCCCAGAACAGTGAGCTTGCTCAGAACAAAAGAACTGTGCTTCCCACACACACAGGCCATATCTAGTTCAAATCTGCTTAGGAAACTTACAACAACAGTAGCTTCTCTTCAGTCCAATACACTGTACTTGCTTGGAACAGATGCGTGTGCTATTTGCACAGTGTATGGCAAAGGGAGCGCAATAGTGACTTTCTTACCGGAAAAGAACTCTTGCTCGTAGGACCAGAAACTGCATGTGATTCAACTCTGTCTAGGACTGGGAAACAAACGCTTGCTCGCCTTACAAGAAACACACTCTGCTTTTGAGAAAAGAGCACTCTTCTACTCTCCTGTGTTTCCTATAGGGCCAGAACAGTGAGCTTGCTCAGAACAAAAGAACTGTGCTTTCTACACACACAGGCCATATCTAGTTCAACTCTGCTTAGGAAACTGACAAAAACAGTAGCTTCTCTTCAGTCCAATACAGTGTACTTGCTGGGAACCTATGTGAGTGCTATTTACACTGTGTATGGCAAGGGGAGTTGCTATAGTGACTTTCCTTACCAGAAAACAACTCTTGCTCATAGGACCAGAAACTGCATGTGATTCAACTCCGTTTATGAATGGGAAACAAACACAATCTCGCCTTAAAGAAACATACGCTGCTTTTGAGAAAAGAGCACTCTTCTACTCTACTGGGGTTCCTATAGAGCTAGAAGAGTGAGCTTGATCACAACAAAAGAATTGTGCATCCTACATACACGGGCCATATCTAGTTCAACTCTGCTTAGAAAACTGCCAAAAACGGTAGATTCTCTTCCGTTTAATTCACTGAACTTGCTGGGAACAGACGCGAGTGCCATTTCCACTGTATATGGCAAGGAAAGATAAGTGACTTTCCTTATTGGAAAAGAACTCTTGCTCGTAGGACCAGAAACTCCATAAGATTCAACTCCGTTTGTGAATGGGAAACAAACACTAGCTTGCCTTACAAGAAACACTCTGCTTTTGAGAAAAAAGCACTCTTCTACTCTCCTTTGTTTCCTATAGGGCCAAAATAGTGAGCTTACTCAGAACAAAGAGATGTGCTTCCAACACACACGGGCTATATCTAGTTCAACTCTGCTTAGGAAGGTGATAAGAACAGTAGCTGCTCTTCACCCAATACACTGTACTTGCTGGGAACAGACGCGAGTGCTATTTTTGCTGTGTAATGCAATGGGAGGACATTAGTGACTTTCCTTACAAGAAAACAACTCTTACTCATAGGACAAGAAACTGTATGAGATTCAACTCCATTCATGAATGGGAAACAAACAGTAGCTTGCCTTACAAGAAACACACTCTGCTGTTGAGAAAAGAGCACTCTTCTTCTCTACTGAGTTTCCTATGGGACCAGAACAGTGAGCTTGCTCAGAACAAAAGAACTGTGCTTCCTACACAATGGAAATATCTAGTTCAACTCTGCTTAGGAAACTGACAGGAACAGTAGCTTCTCTTCAGTCCAATACACTGTACTTGCTGGGAACAGTCGTGAGTTGTATTTGCACTGCCTATGGCAATGGGAACTCATTAGTGACTTTCCTTACCAAAAAACAACTCTTGCTCGTAGGAGCAGAACCTGTATGTGATTCAACTCCGTTTCAGAATGGGAAACAAACACTAGCTTGCTCTACAAGAAACAAACTCTGCTTTTGAGAAAAGAGCACTCTTCTACTCTACTGTGTTTCCTGTAAGGCCAGAAGAGTGAGCTTGCTCAGAACAAAAGAACTGTGCTTCCTACACACAAGGGTCGTATTTAGTTCAACTCTGCTTAGGAAACTGACAAGAACAGTAGCTTCTCTTCAGTCCAATACAGTGTACTTGCTGGGAACAGACGCGAGTGCTATTTGCACTTTGTATGGTAATGGGAGTGCAATAGTGACTTTCCTTACAAGAAAACAACTCTTGCTAATAGGACCAGAAACTGACGTTATTCAACTCCATTTATTAATAGGAAACAAACACTAGCTCGCCTTACAAGAAACACACTCTGCTTTTGAGAAAAGAGCACGCTTCTACTCTACTGTGTTTCCTTTTGGGCCAGAAGAGTGAGCTTGCTCAGAACAAAAAAACTGTGCTTACTACACACGGGGCTTATTCAGTTCAACTCTGCTTAGGAAACTGCCAAAAACAGTAGCTTCTCTTCAGTCCAATACAGTGTCCTTGCTGGGAACCGACGCGAGGGCTATTTGCACTGTGTATTGCAAGGAGAGCGCAATAGTGACTTTCCTTACCAGAAAACAACTCTTGCTCATAGGACCAGAAACTGCATGTGATTCAACTCCGTTTATTTATGGGAAACAAACACAAGCTTGCCTTAATGAAACATACTCTGCTTTTGAGAAAATAGCACTCTTCTACTCTACTTTTTTTTCTATAGAGCTAGAAGAGTAAGCTTGATCACAACAAAAGAACTGTGCGTCCTACACACATGCCATATGTAGTTCAACTCTGCTTAGGAAACTGACAATAACTGTAGCTTCTCTTCAGTCTAATACACTGTACTTGCTGGGAACATACGCGAGTGCTATTTGCACTGTGTATGGCCAGCGGAGCACAATAGTGACTTTTCTTACCGGAAAACAACTATTGCTCATAGATCCAGAAACTGTATAAGATTCAACTCCATTTATGAATGGGAAACAAACACTATCTCGCCTTACAATAAACACACTCTGCTTCTGAAAAAGAACACTCTTCTACAGTACTGTGTTTCCTATAAGGCCAGAACAGTGAGCTTACTCAGAACAAAGAACTGTGTTTCTTACACACGCGCAATATCGAGTTCAATTCTGCATAGGAAACTGACAAGAATAGTAGCTTCACTTCAATCCAGTACACTGTACTTGCTGGCAACAGACGCAAGTGCTATTTGCGCTATATATGGCAATGTGAGGACATTAGTGACTTTCCTTACCAGAAAACAACTATTGCTCATAGGACCAGAAACTGCATATCATTCCACTTTGTTTATGAATGGGAAATAAACACTAGCTCGCCTTACAAGGAACACACTCTGCTTTTGAAAAAAGAGCACTCTTCTTCTCTACTGAGTTTTCTATAGGGCCAGAAGTGTGAGATTGCTCAGAGCAAAAGAACTGTGCTTCCCACACATGGGCAATATCTAGTTCAACTTTGCTTAGGAAACTGAAAAGAACAATATCTACTCTTCAGTCCAGTACTCTGTACTTGATGGGAACAGACGTGAGTGGTATTTGCACTGTTATGGCAATGGGAGGGCATTAGTGATGTTCCTTACCAAAAAACAACTCTTGCTCATAGGACCAGCCACTGCACGTTATTCAACTTCGTTTATGAACGGGAAACAAGCACTAGCTCGCCTTACAAGAAACACACTTTGCATTTTAGAAATGAGGACTGTTCTTCTCTACTGTGTTTCCTTTAGAGCCAGAAAAGTGAGCTTGCTCAAAACAAATGAACTGTGCTTCCTAAATACACGGGCCATATCTATTTCAACTCTTCTTAGAAAACTGACATGAATAATAGCTTCTCTTCAGTAAATACACTGTACTTGCTGGGAACAGACACGAGTGCTATTTGCCCTGTGTATGGCAAGGGGAGCACAATAGTGACTTTCCTTACCAGAAAACAACTCTTGCTCATAGGAGAGAAACTGCATATGATTAAACTCCGTTTATGAATGGGAAACAAAAACAAGCCCGCCTTAAAGAAACATACTCTGCTTTTGATAAAAGAGCACTCTTCTACACTACTGTTTCCTATAGAGCCAGAAGAGTAAGCTTGCTCACAACAAAAGAATTTTGTGTCCTGCACACATGGGCCATATCTAGTTCAACTCTGCTTAGGAAACTGACAACAACAGTAGCTTCTCTTCAGTCCAATACACTGTACTTTCTGGGAACAGACGCAAGTGCTATTTGCACTGGGTATAGCAAGGGGAGCGTAATAGTGACTTTCCATACTAGGAAACTACTCTTGCTCATAGGAACAGAAAATGCATGAAATTCAACTCCGTTTGTGAATGGGAAATAAAAACTAGCTCGCCTTACAAGAAACAAACTCTGCTTTTGAAAAAAAGATCACTCTTCTACTCTACTGAGTTTCCTATAAGGCCAGAACTGTGAGCTTGTTCAGAACAAAGGAGCTGTGCTTCCTACACACACAGGCTATATCTAGTTCAGCTCTGCATAGGAAACTGACATGGACTGCAGCTTCTCTTCAATCCAAAACACTGTACTTGCCTGGAACAGATGCGAGTGCTATTTGCACTGTGTATGGCAAAGGGAGCACATTAGTGACTTTCCTTACCAGAGAAAAACTCTTGCCCATAGGAAAAGAAACTGCATGTGATGTAGCTCCTTTTAAGAATGGCAAACGAACACTACCTCGTCTTACAAGAAACACACTCTGCCTTTGAGAAATGAGCATTATTCTACTCTACTGTATTCCCTATAGTGCAAGAAGAGTGAGCTTGCTCAGAACAAAAGAACTGTGCTTCCTACACACACAAGCCATCAAGCCATATCTAGTTCAGCTCTGCTTAGGAAACTGACAAGAACAGTACCTTCTCTTCACTCCAATACACTGCACTTGCTGGAAACAGATGCGAGTGCTATTTGTACTGTGTATGGCAAGGGGAGCGCAATAGTGACTTTCGTTACCAGAAAAAAACTCTTGCTCGTAGGACCAGAAACTCCATGAGATTCAACTCCGTTTATGAGTGGGAAACAAACACTAGCTTGCCTTACAAGAAACACACTCTGATTTTGAGAAAAGAGCACTCTTCCACAGTACTGTGTTTCCAATAGGGCCAGAACAATGATCTTACTCAGAACAAAGAAATGTGCTTCCGACACACTCGGCTATATCTAATTCAACTCTGCTTAGAAAAGTGATAAGAACAGTACCTTCTCTTCACCCAATAAACTGTACTTGCTGAGAACAGACGTGATTTGTATTTGCACTGTGTATGGCAATGGGAACACATTAGTGATTTTCCTTATTAAAAAACAACTCTTGCTTGTAGGGCCTGAAACTGCATGTGACTCAAATCCGTTTTTGAATGCGAAACAAACACTAGCTTGCCCTACAAGAAACACATTCTGCTTTTGAGAAAAGAGCACTCTTCTACTCAACTGTGTTTCCTATAAGGCCAGAAGAGTGAGCTTGCTCAGAACAAAAGAACTGTGCTTCCTACACACACGGGCCATATCAAGTTCAACTTTTCTTAGGAAACTGACAAGAACAGTAGCTTCTCTTCAGTCCAATAAACTGTACTTGCTTGGAACACAAACGAGTGCTGTTTGCACTGTGAATGGCAAGGGGAGCACAATAGTGATTTTCCTTACCAGAAACAACTCTTGCTCAATGGACCAGATACTGAATGTAATTCAACTCCGTTTATGAATGGGAAACAGACACTAGCTCGCATTACAAGAAATAACTCTGCTTTTGAAAAGAGCACTTTTGTACTCTACTGTGTTTCCTTTAGGGCCAGAACAGTGAGCTTACTAAGAACAAAAGAACTGTGCTTCCTAAATACACACGGACCATATCTAGTTCAACTCTGCTTAGAAAACTGACAAGAACAGTAACTTCTCTTCAGTCCAATACACTGTACTTACTTGGAACAGAAACGAGTGTTATTTGCACTGGGTATGGCAATGGGAGTGCATTAGTGACTTTCCTTACCAGAACACAATTCTTGCCCATAGGACCAGAAACTGAATGTGATTCAAGTCCGTTTAGGACTGGGAAACAAACACTAGCTCGCCTTACAGGAAATACTCTTTGCTTTTGAACAACGAGAACGCTTCTACTCTACTGTGTTTCCTAAAAGGTCAGAAGAGTGAGCTTGCTCAGAAATAAAGATCTGTGCTTCCTACACTCACGGACCATATCTAGTTCAACTCTGTGTAGGAAACTGAAAAGGACATTAGCTTCTCTTCAATACAATACACTGTAGTTGCTGGTAAGAGACGCAAGTACTATTTACACTGTATGGCAATGGGAACACATTAGTGTCTTTCCTTACTAGAAAACAACTCTTGCTAGTAGGAGCAGAAACTGAATTTGACTCAACTCCTTTTATGAATGGGAAACAAACACTAGCCTGCCTTACAATAAACACACTGTACTTTTGAGAAAAGAGCACTCATCTACTCTCCTGTGTTTCCTAGATGGTCAGAACTGTGATCTTGCTCAGACCAAAAAAACTGTGCTTCCTGCACACACGGGCCATATCTAGTTCAACTCGTCTTAGGAAACTGACAAGAACAGTAGCCTCTCTTTTGTCCAATACACTGTACTTGCTGGGAACAGACGTGAGTGCTATTAGCCCTGTGTTTGGCAATTTGAGTGCACAAGGGACTTTCCTTACCAAAAAAAAACTCTTGCTGGTAGGAACTAGAAACTGCATGTGATTCAACTTCGTTTCTGAATGGGAAAGAAACACTAGCTCGGCTTAGAAGAAACACACTCTGCTTTTGAGAAAAGAGCACTCTTCTACTCTACTGTGTTAACTATAGGTCCAGAAGGTTGAGCTTGCTCAGAACAAAAGAACTGTGTTTTCTACACACACAGGCCATATCTAATTCAACTCTGCATAGGAAACTGACAAGAACTGTAGATTCTCTTCAGTCCAATACACTGTACTTGCTGGGAATCGACACGAGTGCAATTTGTACTGTGTATAGCTATGGGAGCACAATTGTGTCATTCCTTAGCAGAAAATAACTCTTACTCATAGGACCAGAAACTGCATGTGATTCAACTCCGTTAAAGAATGGGAAACAAACACTAGCTTTCCTTACGATAAATACACTCTGCTTTTGAGAAAAGAGCAGCTAGAACAGTGAACTTGCTCAGAACAATAGAACTGTGCTTTCTACAAGCACGGGCCATATCTTGTTCAACTCTGCTTAGGAAACTGACAAGAACAGTAGCTTCTCTTCATTCCAATACACTGTACTTGCTGGGAACAGATGCCAGTGCTAATTGAAATGCATATCGCAATGGGAGCACAATAGTGACTTAACATACCGGAAAACAACTCCTGCATGTTGGACAAGAAACTGCATGTTATTCAACTCCTTTTATGAATGGGAAACAAACACTAGTTTGCCTTGCAAGAAACGCATTCTGCTTTTGAGAAAGAGCACTCTTCTACTCTATTGTGATTCCTATAGGGCCAGAAGAGTGAGCTTGCTCAGAAAAAAAAAGCATGCTTCCTACACACAATAGCCATATTTAGTTCAACTCTGCTTAGGAAACTGAAAAGAACAGTAGCTTCTATTCAGTCCAATACACTGTACTTGCTGGGAACAGACACGAGTGCTTTTTGCACTGCATATGGTAATGGGAGCACAATAGTGACTTTCCTTACAAGAAAACAACTCTTGCTCGTAGGACCAGAACCTGCATGTGATTCAACTCTGTTTATCAATGGGAAACAAACACAAGCTCGCCTTACAAGAACCACACTTTACTATTGAAGAAAGAGCACTCTTCTACTTCACTGTGTTTCCTATAGGGCCAGAAGAGTGACCTTGCTCAGAACAAAAGAATTGTCCTTCCTACACTCAAGAGCAATATCTAGTTCAACTCTGCTTAGAAAACTGATAAGAACAGTAGCTTCTCTACAGTTCAATACACTGTACTTACTGGGGACAAAAACGAGTGCTATTTGCACACTGTATGGCAGTAGGAGGGCATTAGTGACTTTCCTTACCAGAAAACAACTCTTGATCGTAAGACCAGAAACTGCACATGATTCAATCCGTTTATGAATGGGATTCAAACACTAGCTTGCCTTACAAGAAACACACTCTGCTTTTGAGAAAAGAGCACTCTTCTACTCTACTGTGTTTACTATAGAGTTAGAAGAGTGAGCCTCCTCAGAACAAAAGAACTTTGCATCCTACACACACGGGACATGTCTAGTTCAACTCTGCTGAAGAAACTAGCAAGAACAGTAGCTTCTCTTCAGTCCAATACACTGTAATTGCTGTGAACAGACGTGAGTGCTATTTGCCCTGAATTTGGCAATGGGAGCACAATTGTGACTTTCCTTACCAGAAAACAAGTCTTGCTCGTAGGACCAGAAACTGCATGTGATTCAACTCCGTTCATGAATGTTAAACAAACACAGGCTTGCCTTATGAGAAACACACTCTGCTTTTGAGAAAAGATCACGCTTTATGTCTAGTCTGTTTCCTATAGGGCCAGAAGAGTGAGCTTGCTCAGAAAAAAAGAACTGTGCTTCCTACACCCACAGGCCATACCTAGTTCAACTCTGCTTAGGAAACTGAAAGTGTCATTATCTTCTCTTCAATCCAATACACTGTAGTTGCTGGTAACAGGCGCGAGTGCTATTTATACTGTGTATAGCAATGGGAGCTCATTAGTGTCTTTCCTTACCAAAAAACAACTCTTGCTCGTAGGACCAGAAACTAAATGTGATTCAACTCCGTTTATAAATGGGAAACAAACACTAGCCTGCCTTACAAGAAACTCACTGTGTTTTGAGAAAAGAGCACTCTTCTAGTCTACTGTGTTTCCTAGAGGGCCAGAACTGTGATCTTACTCAGACCAAAAAAACTGTGCTTCCTGCACACACGGGCCATATCTAGTTCAACTCTGCTTAGGAAACTGACAAGAACAGTAGCCTCTCTTTTGTCCAATACACTGTACTTGCTGGGAACAAATGCGAGTGCTATTAGCCCTGTGTTTGACAATTTGAGCGCATTAGGGACTTTCCAAACCAAAAAACAACTCTTGCTGGTAGGAACTAGAAACTGCATGGGATTCAATTCCATTTATGAATGGGAAACAAACACTAGCTCGCCTTAGAAGAAACACACTCTGCTTTTGAGAAAAGAGCACTCTTCTACTCTACTGTATTAACTACAAAACCAGAAGAGTGAGCTTGCTCAGAACAAAAGAACTGTGTTTCCTACACACACGGGCCATATCTAATTCAACTCTGCTTAGGAAACTGACAAGAACTGTAGCTTCTCTTCAGTCCAATGCACTGTACTTGTTGGGAACAGACGCGAGTGCTATTTGCACTGTGTATGGCAATGGGAGCGCAATAGTGACTTTGCTTTACAGAAAACAAGTCATGTTTGTAGGACCAGAAAGTGAGTGTGATTCAACTCCATTTATAAATGGGAAACAACATTAGCTCGCCTTACAATAAACACACTCTGCTTTTGAGAAAAGAGCACTCTTCTACTCTACAGTATTACCTTTAGGGCCAGAACAGTGTGATTGCTCAGAACAAAAGAACTGTGCTTCCTACACACACGGGCCATATCTAGTTCAACTCTGCTTAGGAAACTGACAAGAACAGTATCTTCTCTTCAGTCCAATACACTGTACTTGCTGGGAACAGACGCGAGTGCTATTTGTACTGTGTATGGCAGTGGGAGCGCAATAGTGACTCTTCTTAGCAGAAAACAACTCTTGCTCGTAGGACCAGAAACTGCATGGGATTCAACTCCATTTAGGACTTGGAAACAAACGCTAGCTCGCCTTACAAGAAACACACTCTGCTTTTCAGAAAAGAGCACTCTTCTACTCTCCTGTGTTTCCTATAGGGCCAGAACAGTGAGCTTGCTCAGAACAAAAGAACTGTGCTTCCTACACAATGGCAATATCTAGTTCAACTCTGCTTAGGAAACTGACAAGAACAGTAGCTTCTCTTCAGTCCAATACACTGTACTTGCTGGGAACAGTCGTGAGTTGTATTTGCACTGCCTATGGCGATGGGAACTCATTAGTGACTTTCTGTACCAAAAAACAACTCTTGCTCGTAGGAGCAGAACCTGTATGTGATTCAACTCCGTTTCTTAATGGGAAACAAACACTAGCTTGCTACAAGAAACACACTCTGCTTTTGAGAAAAGAGCACTCTTCTACTCTACTCTGTTTCCTGTAAGGCCAGAAGAGTGAGCTTGCTCAGAACAAAAGAACTGTGCTTCCTACACACAAGGGTCGTGTTTAGTTCAACTCTGCTTAGGAAACTGACAAGAACAGTAGCTTCTCTTCAGTCCAATACAGTGTACTTTCTGGGAACAGACGCGAGTGCTATTTGCACTTTGTATGGTAATGGCAGTGCAATAGTGACTTTCCTTACAAGAAAACAACTCTTGCTAATAGGACCAGAAACTGATGTTATTCAACTCCATTTATGAATAGGAAACAAACACTAGCTCGCCTTACAAGAAACACACTCTGCTTTTGAGAAAAGAGCACGCTTCTACTCTACTGTGTTTCCTTTTGGGCCAGAAGAGTGAGCTTGCTCAGAACAAAAGAACTGTGCTTACTACACACGGGGCTTATTCAGTTCAACCCTGCTTAGGAAAGTGCCAAAAACAGTAGCTTCTCTTCAGTCCAATACAGTGTCCTTGCTGGGAACCGACGCAAGTGCTATTTGCACTGTGTATGGCAATGGGAGCACAATAGAGACGTTTCTTACAGGAAAACAACTCTTTCTCATAGGACCAGAAACTGCATGTGATTCAACTCTGTTTATGGATGGTAAACAAAAACTAGCTCACCTTACAAGAAACAAACTTTGCTTTTGAGAAAAGAGCACTCTTCTTCTATACTTTGTTTCCTAAAGGGCCAGAAGATTGAGCTTGCTCAGAAAAAAAGAACTGTGCTTCCCACACATGAGCAATATCTTGTTCAACTTTGCTTAGGAAACTGAAAAAAACAGTAGCTTCTCTTCAGTCCAGTACTCTGTACTTGCTAGGAACAAACGTGAGTGCTATTTGCACTGTGTATGGCAATGGGAGTGCAATAGTGACTTTCCTTACCAGAAAACAACTCCTGCTCATAGGACCAGATACTGCATGTAATTCAACTCTGTTTATGAATGGGAAACAAACACTAGCTTGCCTTACAAGAAACACACTCTGCTTTTGAGAAAAGAGCACTCCTCTACTCTTTCCTATAGAGCCAGAAGTGTGAGCTTTTGAGAACAAAAGAACTGTGCTTCCTACACATGGGCCATATCTAGTTCAAATCTGCTTAAGAAAGTGACAAAAACAGTAGCTTCTCTTCAGTCCAATTCACTGTACTTGCTGAGAACAGATGCAAGTGCTATTTGCACTGTATATGGCAAAGGGAGTGCAATAGTGACTTTCCTTACCAGAAAACAACTCTTGCTCGTAGGAACAGAAACTGCATGTGTTTCAACTCTGTTTATGAATGGGAAACAAACACTAACTCTCCTTACAATATACACACACTGCTTTTGAGAAAAGAGCACTATTCTACTCAACTGTGTTTCCTATAGGGGCAGAAGAATGAACCTGCTCAGAGAAAAAGAACTATGCTTCCTACACAAGGGCATTATCTAGTTCAGCTCAGCTTAGGAAACTGACAAGAACAGTAGCTTCACTTCAGGCCAGTACACTGAACTTGCTGGGAAGGGAAGCGAGTGCGTTTTGCACTGTGTATGGCAATGGGAGCGCAAAAGTGACTTTCCTTACCAGAACACAACTCTTGCTCATAGGACCAGCAACTGCATGTTATTCAACTCCGTTTATGAATGGGAAACAAACACTAGCTCGCCTTACAAGAAACACACTTTTCATTTTAGAAATGAGCATTCTTGTTCTCTACTGTGTTTCCTATAGGGCCACAAGAGTGTGCTTGCTCAAAACAAAAGAACTGTGTTTCCTAAACACAGGGGCCATATCTAGTTTAACTCTTCTTAGGAAACTGACAAGAACAATAGCTTCTCTTCAGTAAATACACTGTACTTGCTGGGAACAGACGGGAGTGCTATTTGCACTGTGTATGGCAAGGGGAGCACAATAGTGAATTTCCTTACCAGAAAACAACTCTTGCTCATAGGACCAGAAACTGCATGTGACACAACTCCATTTATGAATGGGAAACAAACACAAGCTTGCCTTAAAGAAACATACTCTGCTTTTGATAAAATAGCACTCTTCTGCCTTTCTGTATTTCCTATAGAGCAACAAGGGTAAGCTTGCTCACAACAAAAAAACTCTGCGTCCTACACACATGGGCCTAATCTAGTTAAACTCTGCTTAGGAAACTGACAACAACAGTAGCTTCTCTTCAGTGCTATACACTGTACTTTCTGGTAACAGAGGCAAGTGCTATTGGCCCTGTGTATGGCAAGGGGACCGCAATAGTGACTTTCCTTCCTAGAAAACAAGTCTTGCTAATAGGACAAGAAACTGCATGTGATTCATCTCCTTTTAAGAATGCGAAACAAACACTACTTAGTCTTACAGGAAACACACTCTGCTTTTGAGAAAAGAGCACTATTCTACGCTATTGTATTTCCTATAGGGCCAGAGGAGTGAGCTTCCTCAGAACAAAAAACTATGTTTCCTACTCACACAGGCCATATCTAGTTCAACTCTGCTTAGGAAACTGACAAGAACAGTAGTTTCTCTTCTGTCCAATACACTGTACTTGCTGGGAACAGATGCAAGTGCTATTTGCACTGTGTATGGCAATGGGAGCAAATTAGTGACTTTCTTACCAGAAAAAAAACACTTGCTCGTAGAACCAGAAAGTGCATGTGATTCAACTCCGTTTATGAATGGGAATAAAATCTAGCTTTCCTTCCAATAAACACATTCTGCTTGGAGAAAAGAGCAAACTTCTACTCTACTGTTTTTCCTATAGGGCCAGAACAGTGAGCTTATCAGAACAAAACAACTGTGCTTCCTACACAATGGCAATATCTACTTCAACTCTGCTTAGGAAACTGACAAGAACAGTAGCTTCTCTTCAGTCCAATACACTGTATTTGCTGGGAACACACGCTAGTGCTATTTGCACTTTGTATGGTAATGGGAGCGCAATAGTGACTTGCCTTACAAGAAAACAACTCTGGATCATGGGACCAGAAACTGGATGTTATTCAACTCCGTTTATGAATGGAAAACAAACACTAGCATGCCTAACAAGAAACCCACTCTGCTGTTGAGAAAAGAGCACTCTTCTACTCTTCTGTGTTTCCTATAGGGCCAGAACAGTGAGCTTACTCAGAACAAAAAAACAGAGCTTCCTACACAAGGGCAATATCTACTTCAACTCTGTTTAAGAAACTGACAAGAACAGTAGCTTCTCTTCAGTCCAATACAGTGTGCTTGCTGGAAACACACGCAAGTGCTATATGCACTTTGTATGGTAATGGGAGTGCAATAGTGACTTTCCTTACAAGAAAACAACTCTTGCTCATAGGACCAGAAACTGGATGTTATTCAACTATGTTTATGAGTGGGAAACATACACTAGCTTGCCGTACAAGAAACACACTCTGCTTTTGAAAAAAGAGCACTCTTCTACTCTACTGTGTTTCCTATAGAGCCAGAAGAATGAGCCCCTTCAGAACAAAAGAACTGTCCATCATACACACACGGGCCTTATCTACTTTAACTCTGCTTAGGAAACTGGCAAGAACAGTAGCTTCTCTTCTGTCCAATACTCTGTACTTGCTGGGAACAGATGCGAGTGCTATGTGCCCTGAATATGGCAATTGGAGCACAATAGTGACTTTCCTTACCAGAAAACAAGTCTTGTTTGTAGAACCAGAAACTGCATGTGATTCAACCCGTTTATGAATGGGAAACAAACACTAGATTGTCTTAGGAGAAATACACTCTGCTTTTGAGAAAAGAGTACTCTTCTACTCTACTGTGTTTCCTATAGGGCCAGAAGAGTGAGCTTGCTCAGAACAAAAATTCTGTGCTTCCTACACACACGAGCCATATCATGTTCAACTCAGCTTAGGAAACTGACATGAACTGTATCTTCTCTTCAGTCCAATACAGTGTACTTGCTGGGAAAAGTCGTGAGAGCCATTTGCAATGTATATGGCCATGGGAGAACAATAGTGACTTTCCTTACCAGAAAACAACTCTTGCTCGTAGGTCCAGAACCTGCATGTGATTCATCTCTGTTTATCAATGGGAAACAAACACTAGCTCGCCTTACAATAAACACACTCTGCTTTTGAGAAAAGAGCACTCTTCTACTCTACTGTTTTTCCTATAGGGCAAGAAGAGTGAGCTTGCTCAGAAAAACAGAACTGTGCTTCCTACACACAGGCAATATCTAGTTCATCTCTGCTCAGGAAACTGTCAAAAACAGTAGCTTCACTTCTGCACAATACAGTGTAAGTGCTGGGAACATACATGAGGGCTATTTGCCCTTTTATGGCAATGGGAGCGCATTAGTGACGTTCCTTACCAAAAATTGACTCTTGCTCTTAGGACAAGAAACTGAATGTGATTCAAATCCTTTTATGAATGGGAAACAAACAGAAGCTCGCCTTAAAGAAACATACTCTGCTTTTGATAAAAGAGCACTCTTCTACTCTACAGAGATTCCTATAGGGTCAGAACAGTGAGCTTGCTCAGAAAAAAAGAACTGTGCATCCTACACATGGGCCATATCTAGTTCAACTCTGCATAGGAAACTGAAATGGACTGCAGCTTCTCTTAACTCCAATACACTGTACTTGCTGGGAACAGACACAAGTGCTATTTCACTGTGTATGGCTAGGGGAGCACAATAGTGACTTTCTTTACCAGAAAAAAACTCCTGCTCATAGGAACAGAATCTGCATGTGATTCAACTCATTTTATGAATTGGAAACAAACACTACCTCGTCTTACAAGAAACATACTCTGCTCTTGAGAAAAGAGCACTATTCTACTCTACTGTGTTTCCTATAGGGTCTGAAGAGTGAGCTTGCACAGAACAAGAGACCTGTACTTCCTACACACACAGGCCATATCTAGTTCAACTCTGCTTAGGAAAGTGATAAGAACAGCAGCTTCTCTTAACCCAATACACTGTACTTGGTGGGAACAGACTTAAGTGCTACTTGCACTGTGTATGGCAAGGGGAGCACAATAGTGACTTTCCTTACCAGAAAACAATTCTTGCTCATAGGACCAGAAACTGCATGTGATTCAACTCTGTTTATGAATGGGAAACAAACACAAGATCGCCCTAAGGAAACATACTCTGCTTTTGAGAAAAGAGCACTCTTATACTCTACTGTGTTTCCTATACGGCCAGAACAGTGAGCTTGATCACAACAAAAGAAATGTGCATCCTACACACACGGGCCATATCTGTTCAACTCTGCTTAGGAAACTGACAATAACAGTAGCTTCTCTTCAGTCTAATACACTGTACTTGCTGGGAACAGACATGAGTGCTATTTGTACTGTTAATGGCAAGGGGAGCACAATAGTGACTTTCCTTACCAGAATACAACTCTTGCCCATAGAACAGGAACTACATGAGACTCAACTCCGTTTATGAATGGCAAACAAACACTAGCTAGCCTTACAAGAAACACACTCTGCTTTTGAGAAAAGAGCCCTCTTCTACAGTACTGTGTTTCCTATAGGGCCAGAACAGTGAGCTTATTCAGAACAATGAAATGTGCTTCCGACACACAGGGGCTATATCTAGTTCAACTCTGCTTAGGAAAGTGATAAGAACAGGAGCTTCTCTTCATCCAATACACTATACTTGCTGGGAACAGACGCATGTGCTATTTGCCCTGTGTATGGCAATGGGAGCGCTTTAGTGACTCTTCTTACCAGAAAACAACTCTTGCTCATAGGACCAGAAACTGCATGTGATTCAACTCCATTTATGAGTGGGAAAAAAAAAAACACAAGCTCGCCTTAAAGAAACATTCTCTGCTTTTGAGAAAAGAGCAGTCTTCTACTCTACTGTGTTTCCTATAGAGCTAAAAGCGTGAGCTTGCTCAAAAGAAATGTATTGTGCGTCCTACACACACGGGCCATATCGAGTTCAACCCTGCTTAGGAAACTGACAATAACAGTAGCTTCTCTTCAGTCTAATACGTTGTACTTGATGGAAACAGACGCGAGTGTTTTTTGCACTGTGTATGGCAAGAGGAGCACAATAGTGACCTTTTTTTTTTTCCAGAAAACAACTTTTGCCCATAGGACCAGAATGTACATGAGATTCAACTCTGTTTATGAATGGGAAACAAACACTAGCTAGCCTTACAAGAAACACACTCTGCTTTTGAGAAAAGAGCACTCTTCTACAGTACTGTGTTTCCTATAGGGCCAGAACAGTGAGCTTATTCAGAACAAATAAATATGCTTCTGACACACACAGGTGATATCTAGTTTAACTCTGCTAAGGAAAGTGATAAGAACAGTAGCTTCTCTTCACCAAATACACTGTACTTGCTGGGAACAGACGCGAGAACTATTTTTGCTGTGTATGTCAGTGTTAGGACATTAATGACTTTCCTTACCAGAAAACAACTCTTGCTCGTAGGACCAGAAACTGCATGAGATTAAACTACATTTATGAATGGGAAACAAACAGTAGCTTGCCTTACAAGAAACACACTCTGCTGTTGAGAAAAGAGCACTCTTCTACTCTACTGTGTTTCCTATTGGGACAGAAGAGTGAGCCTGCTCACAACAAAAGAACTGTGCTTACTACACATGGGCCTTATTCAGTTAAACTCTACTTAGCAAACTGCCCAAAACAGTAGCTTCTCTTCAGTCCAATACACTATACTTGCTGGGAACAGACATGAGTGCTATTGGCACTGTGTATGGCAATGTGAGCGCATTAGTTACTTTCCATTCCAAAAAACAACTCTTGCTCATAGGACCAGAAACTGCATGTGATCCAACTCCGTTTATGAATGGGATATAAACACTAGCTCTCCTTACAATAAACACACTCTGCTTTTGAGAAAAGAGCAAACATCTACTCTACACTGTTTCCTATAGGGGCAGAAGAGTGAGACTGCTCAGAAAAAAAGAACTGTCCTTCCTACACACGGGCAATATCTAGTTCAACTCTGCTTTGGAAACTGACAAGAATAGTAGCTTCACTTCAATCCAGTACACTGTACTTGCTGGGAACAAACGTGAGTGCTATTTGCACTGTGTATGGCAATGCGAGCAAAAAAGTAACATTTCTTCCCAGAAATAAACTCTTGCTCATAGGACCAGAAACTGCATGATATTTAACTCCGTTTATGAATGGGAAGCAAACACTAGCTCACCTTAAAAGAAACTCACTTTGCTTTTTAGAAATGAGCGCTCATCTTCTCTACTGTGTTTCCTAAAGGTCCAGAAGAGTGAGGTTGTTCAGAACAAAAGAATTGTGTTTCCTAAACCCACGGGCCATATCTAGTTCAACTCTGCTAAGGAATGGACAAGAATAGTAGCTTGTCTTCAGTAAATACACTTTTCTTGCTGGGAAAAGATGCTTGTGCTATTTGCACTGTGTATGTCAAGGGGAGCACAATAGTGACTTTCCTTACCAGAAAACAACTCTTGCTCATAGGACGAGAAACTGCATGTGATTCAACTTCGTTTATGAATGGGAAACAAACACTAGCTCACCGTACAAGAAACTGACTCTGTTTTTGAGAAAATAGCACTTTTCTACTTTACTCTGTTTCCTATAGGGCCAGAAGAGTGAGCTTGCTCAGAAAAAAAAATCTGTGCTTCCTACACACACGGGCCACATCTAGTTCAGCTCTGCTTAGGAAACTGACAAGAACAGTAGCTTCCCTTCAGTCCAATACATTGAAATTGCTGGGAACAGACGCGAGTGCTATTTGCACTGTGTATGGCAATGGGAAACCAATAGTGACTTTTCTTACCAGAAAACAATTCTTGTTCGTAGGACTAGAAACTGCATGTGATTCAACTCAGTTTATGAATCCAAAACAAACACTAGCTGGCCTTAAAAGCAACAAACTCTACTTTTGAGAAAAAAGCATTCATCTACTCTACTGTGTTTTCTATTGGGCCAGAAGAGTGTTCTTGCTGAGAACAAAAGAACTGTGTTTCCTACACACACGGGCCATATCTAGTTCAGCTCTGCTTAGGAAACTGTCAAGAATAGGAGCTTCTCTTCAGTCATATACACTGACTTGCTTGGAACAGATGCGAGTGCTGTTTGCATTGTGAATGGCAATGGGAGTAAAAGAGTGATTTTCCTTACCAGAAAACAACTCTTGCTCATAGGACCAGAAACTGCATGTGATTCAACTCTGTTTATGAATGGGAAACAAAGACTAGCTCACCTTACAAGAAACACACTCTGCTTTTGAGTAAATAGCACTCTTCTACTCTACTCTGTTTCTTATATTGCCAAAACAGTGACCATGTTCAGAACAAAAGAATTGTGCTTCCTACACTCACGGGCCATATCTAGTTCAGCTCTGTTTAATGAACTGACAAGAAAAGTAGCCTCTCTTCAGTCCAATACACTGTACTTGCTACGAACAGATACAAGTGTTATTTGAACTGTGTATGGCGATGGGAGCGCAATAGTGACTTTCCTTACAAGAAAACACTCTTGTTCATACTACCTTGAATCACTGCATGTGATTCAACTCAGTTCAATATGGGAAACAAACACCAGATCCCAAAGAAGAAACACAGCTCTTGCTTGTATGACCAGAAAAAGCATGTGATTCAACTCCATTTATGAATGAAAAACAAACACTAGCTCGCCTTACAAGAAACACACTCTGCTTTTGAGAAAAGAGTTCTCATCTACTCTACTGTGTTTTCTATTGGGCCAGAAGAGTGAGCCTGCTCAGAACAAAAGAGCTGTGCTTCTTAGACACACGGTCCATATCTTGTTCATCTCTGCTTAGGAAACTGACAAGAACAGAGGCTTCTTTTCAGTCCAATACACTGTACTTATTGGGAACAGACGCGAGTGCTGTTTGCATTGTGTTTGTAAATGGGAATGCAATAGTGACTTTCCTTACCAGAAAACAACTCTTGCTCCTATGACCTGAAACTGCATGTGATTCAACTCAGTTTATGAATGGGAAACAAACACCAGCTCCCCATACAAGAAACATACTCTGCTTTTGAGAAAAGAGCACTCTTCTACTCTACTGTGTTTCTTAAAATGCCAGAACTGTGAGCTTGCACAGAAGAAAAGAACTGTGTTTCCTAAACACAGGCCATATCTAGTTCAACTCTGCTTAGGAAAATGACAAGAACAGTAGCTTTTCTTCAGTCCAATACAATTTACTTGCTGGGAATAGACATGAGAGCTATTTGCACTGTGTATGGCAATTAGAGCACAAGAGTGACTTTTCTAAAATGAAAACAACTCTTGCTCATAGGACCAGAAACTACATGTGATTCATCTCCGTTTATGACTGGGAAACAAACACTAGCTCGCCTTATAAGAAACACACTCTGCTTTTGAGAAAAGAGCACTCTTCTAATCTACTGTGTTTCTTATATCCAGAACAGTGAGCTTGCACAGAAAACAGAACTTTGCTTCCTACACACCCGGGCCATATCTAGTTCAACTCTGCGTAGGAAACAGAAAAGAACAGTAGCTTCTCTTCAGTCCAATACACTGTACACTGTACTTGCTGGGAACAGAAGCGAGTGCTATTTGCACTGTGTATGGCAATGGGAGCACAGTAGTGACTCTCCTTACCAGAAAACAACTCTTGCTCATAGGACCAGAAACTCCATGTGATTCAACTCCATTTATGACTGGGAAACAAACACTAGCTTGCCTTACAAGAAACACACTTTGCTTTTGAGAAAAGAGCACTCTTCTACTTTACTGTGTTTACTATAGGGCCAGAACAGTGAGCTTCCTCAGAACAAATGAACTGTGCTTCCTACACACATGGGCCATATCTAGTTCAACTCTGCATTGAAAGTGACAAGAACAGTAGCTTCTCTTCAGTCTAATACACTGTACTTGCTGGGAACTGACGCCAGTGCTACTTGAACTGTGTATGGCAATGGGAGCAAAATAGTGACTCTTCTTACCAGATATAAACATCTCTTGCTCCTAGGACCAAAAACTGCATGTGAAACAACTCCATTTATGACTGGGAAACAAACACTAGCTTGCCTTACAAGAAACACAATCTGCTTGTTAGAAAAGAGCACTCTTCTACTCTACTGTGTTTCCTATATCCAGAACAGTGAGCTTGCTCAGAACAAAAGAACTGTGCTTTCTACACACACGGCCCATATCTAGTTCAACTCTGCTTAGGAAACTGACAAGAACAGTAGCTTCTCTTCAGTCCAATACACTGTACTTGCTGGGAACAGACACCAGTGCTATTTGCACTGTGTATGGCAATGGGAGCACAATAGTGACTCTTCTTACCAGAAAACAACTCTTCCTCGTAGGACCTGAAACTGTATGTGATTCATCTCCGTTTATGAATGGGAAACAAACACTAGCTCGCCTTACAAGAAACACACTCTTCTTTTGAGAAAAGAGCACTCTTCTACTCTACTGTGTTTCCATAGGGCCAGAGGAGTGAGCTTGCTCAGAACAAAAGAACTGTGCTTCCTACACATACGGACCATATGTAGTTCAAATCTGCTTAGGAAACTCACAAGAACAGAGGCTTATATGGCCAGAAGAGTGAGATGCTCAGCACAGAGAACTGTGCTTCCTACTCACACGGACCATATCTAGTTCAACTCTGCTTAGGAAACTGACAAGAACAGTTCCTTCTCTTCAGTACAATACACTGCGCTTTCTGGGAAAATACGCGAGTGCTATTTGCACTGCATATGGCAATGGTAGTGCAATATGACTTTCCTTACAAGAAAACACTCTTGTTCGTACTACCTTGAATCACTGCATGTGATTCAACTCAGTTCAATATGGGAAACAAACACCAGATCCCAAAGAAGAAACACAGCTCTTGCTTGTATGACCAGAAAAAGCATGTGATTCAACTCCATTTATGAATGAAAAACAAACACTAGCTCGCCTTACAAGAAACACACTCTGCTTTTGAGAAAAGAGTTCTCATCTACTCTACTGTGTTTTCTATTGGGCCAGAAGAGTGAGCCTGCTCAGAACAAAAGAGCTGTGCTTCCTAGACACACGGTCCATATCTTGTTCATCTCTGCTTAGGAAACTGACAAGAACAGAGGCTTCTTTTCAGTCCAATACACTGTACTTATTGGGAACAGACGCGAGTGCTGTTTGCATTGTGTTTGTAAATGGGAATGCAATAGTGACTTTCCTTACCAGAAAACAACTCTTGCTCCTATGACCTGAAACTGCATGTGATTCAACTCAGTTTATGAATGGGAAACAAACACCAGCTCCCCATACAAGAAACATACTCTGCTTTTGAGAAAAGAGCACTCTTCTACTGTACTGCAATTCCTATACTGCCAGAACATTGAGCTTGCTCAGAACAAGGAATTTTGATTCCTACATACACTGGCCATATCTAGTTCAACTCTGCTTAGGAAACTGCCAATAACAATTGCTTCTCTTCAGTCCAATACACTGTACTGGCTGGGAACAGACGCTAGGGCTATTTGCACTGTGTATGGCAATGGGAGCTCTATAGTGACTTTAATTACTAGAAAACAGCTCTTTCTTGTTGAATCAGAAACTGCAGGTGATTCAACTCCGTTTATGAATGGGAAACAAAAACTAGCTTGCCTTACAAAAAACACACTCTGCTTTTGAGAAAAGAGCACTCTTCTACTCTCCTGTGTTTCCTATAGGGCCAGAAGAGTGAGCTTGCTCAGAACAAAAGAACTGTGCTTCCTACACACACTTTCCATATCTAATTCAACTCTGCTTAGGAAACCTACAAGAACAGTAGCTTCTCTTCAGTCCAATATACTGTACTGGCTGGGAATAAACGTGAGTGCTATTTGCACTATATATGGCAATGGGAGCGCAATAGTGACTTTCCTTACCAGAAAACAAGTCCTGTTCCTAAGACCAGAAACTGCATGTGATTCAACTCCGTTTATGAATAGGAAACAAACACTAGCTCAACTAACAAGAAACACACTCTGCTGTTGAGAAAAGAGCACTTATCTACTCTACTCTGTTTCCTAGAAGACCAGAAGAGTGAGCTTGCTCAGAAAAAAAAAACTGTGCTTTCTCCACCAAAGGGACATATCTAGTCCAACTCTGCTTAGGAAACTGACAAGAACAGTAGTTTCTCTTCAGTCCAATACACTTTACTCGCTGGGAACAGACGCAAGTGCTATTGGTACTGTGTTTGGCTATGGGACCACCATAGTGACTTTTCTTACCAGAAAATATCTCTTGCTCGTAGGACCAGAAACTGCATGTGATTCAACCTCGTTTATGAATGGGAAACAAACACTAGCTCTCCTTACAAGAAACACACTCTGCTTTTGAGAAAAGAGAACTCTTCTACTCTACTGTGTTTCTTAAAATTCCAGAACTGTGAGCTTGCACAGAACAAAAGAACTCTGTTTCCTAAACACAGGCCATATCTAGTTCAACTCTGCTTAGGAAAATGACAAGAACAGTAGCTTTTCTTCAGTCCAATACAATTTACTTGGTGGGAATAGACACGAGAGCTATTTGCACTGTGTATGGCAATTAGAGCACAAGAGTGACTTTTCTAAAATGAAAACAACTCTTGCTCATAGGACCAGAAACTACATGTGATTCATCTTCGTTTATGACTGGGAAACAAACACTAGCTCGCCTTATAAGAAACACACTCTGCTTTTGAGAAAAGAGCACTCTTCTAATCTACTGTGTTTCTTATATCCAGAACAGTGAGCTTGCACAGAAAAAAGAACTTTGCTTCCTACACACCCGGGCCATATCTAGTTCAACTCTGAATAGGAAACAGAAAAGAACAGTAGCTTCTCTTCAGTCCAATACACTGTACACTGTACTTGCTGGGAACAGAAGCGAGTGCTATTTGCACTGTGTATGGCAATGGGAGCACAGTAGTGACTCTCCTTACCAGAAAACAACTCTTGCTCATAGGACCAGAAACTCCATGTGATTCAACTCCATTTATGACTGGGAAACAAACACTAGCTTGCCTTACAAGAAACACACTTTGCTTTTGAGAAAAGAGCACTCTTCTACTTTACTGTGTTTACTATAGGGCCAGAACAGAGAGCTTCCTCAGAACAAATGAACTGTGCTTCCTACACACATGGGCCATATCTAGTTCAACTCTGCATTGAAAGTGACAAGAACAGTAGCTTCTCTTCAGTCTAGTACACTGTACTTGCTGGGAACTGACGCCAGTGCTACTTGAACTGTGTATGGCAATGGGAGCAAAATAGTGACTCTTCTTACCAGAAAACATCTCTTGCTCCTAGGACCAAAAACTGCATGTGAAACAACTTCATTTATGACTGGGAAACAAACACTAGCTTGCCTTACAAGAAACACAATCTGCTTGTGAGAAAAGAGCACTCTTCTACTCTACTGTGTTTCCTATATCCAGAACAGTGAGCTTGCTCAGAACAAAAGAACTTTGCTTTCTACACACACGGCCCATATCTAGTTCAACTCTGCTTAGGAAACTGACAAGAACAGTAGCTTCTCTTCAGTCCAATACACTGTACTTGCTGGGAACAGACGCCAGTGCTATTTGCACTGTGTATGGCAATGGGAGCACAATAGTGACTCTTTTTACCAGAAAACAACTCTTCCTCGTAGGACCAGAAACTGCATGTGACTGAGCTCCATTTTTGAGTGGGAAACAAACACTAGCTTGCCTTACAAGAAAACACACTCTGCTTTTAAAAAAAGACCACTCTTCTACTCTACTGTGTTTCCTATAGGGCCAGAACAGTGAGCTTCCTCAGAACAATTGAAATGTGCTTCCTACACACACGGGCCATATCTAGTTCAACTCTGCTTTGAATATGACAAGAATGGTAGCTTCTCTTCAGTCCAATACACTGTACTCGCTGGGAACAGAGGCCAGTTCTATTTGCACTCTGTATGGTAAAGGGAGCGCAATAGTGACTCCTCTTACCAGAAAACAACTCTTGCTCATATGACCAGAAACTGCATGTGATTCAACTCCATTTATGACTGCGAAACAAACACTAGCTCACCTTACAAGAAACACGCTCTGCTTTTGAGAAATGAGCACTCTTCTACTGTGTTTCCTATAGGGCCAAAACAGTGAGCTTGCTCAAAACGAAAGAACTGTGCTTCCTACACACACGGGCCATATCTAGTTCAACTCTGCTTAGGAAACTGACAAGAACCTTAGCTTCTCTTCAGTCCAATACACTGTACTTGCTGGGAAGAGACTCGAGTGCTACTTGCACTGGGTATGGCAATGGGAACGAAATAGTGTCTCTTCTTACCAGAAAACATCTCATGCTCATTGGACCAGAAACTGCATGTGATTAAACTCCATTTATGACTGGGAAACAAACACTAGCTCACCTTACAAGAAAGACATTCTGCTTTTGAGAAAAGAGTACTCTTCTAATCTACTGTGTTTCCTGTAGGTGCAGAATAGTAAGCTTGCTCAGAACAAAAGAACCGTGCTTCCTACACACACGGACCATATCTAGTTCAACTCTGCTTAGGAAAGTGACAAGAACCTTAGCTTCTCTTCAGTCCAATACACTGTACTTGCTGGGAAGAGACTCGAGTGCTACTTGCACTGGGTATGGCAATGGGAGCGCAATAGTGACTCTTCTTACCAGAAAACAACTCTTCCTCGTAGGACCTGAAACTGCATGTGATTCAGCTCCATTTATGACTGGGAAACAAACACTAGCTCGCCTTACAAAAAAACACTCTACTTTTGAGAAAAGAGAACTCTTCTACTCTACTGTTGTTCCTATATCCAGAACAGTGAGCTTGCTCAGAACAAATGAACTGTGCTTCCTACACACACAGGCCATTTCTAGTTCAACTCTGCTTCAAAAGTGACAAGAACAGTAGCTTCTCTTCAGTCCAATACACTGTACTAGCTGGGAACAGAGGCCAGTGCTATTTGCACAGTGTTTGGTAAAGGGAGCGCAATAGTGACTCTTCTTACCAGAAAACAACTCTTGCTCATATGACCAGAAACTGCATGTGATTCAACTCCATTTATGACTGTGAAACAAACACTAGCTCGCCTTACAAGAAACACACTCTGCTTTTGAGAAAAGAGCACTCTTCTTCTCTACTGTGTTTCCTATAGGTGCAGAACAGTGAGCTTGCTCAGAACAAAAGAACTGTGCTTCCTACACACACGGGCCATATCTAGTTCAACTCTGCTTAGGAAACTGACAAGAACAGTAGCTTCTCTTCAGTCCAATACACTGTGCTTGCTGGACAAGATGCAAATGCTACTTGCACTGTGTATCGCAATGGGAGCTCAATAGTGACTCTTCTTATCGCAAACAACTCTTGCTCGTAGGTCCAGAAAGTTCATGTGATTCAACTCCATTTATGACTGGGAAACAAACACTACCTCATCTTACAAGAAACACACTCTGCTTTTGAGAAAAGAGCACTCTTCTACTCTACTCTGTTTCCTATAGGGTCTGAACAGTGAGCTTGCTCAGAAAAAAAGAACTGTGCTTCCTAAACACGTAGGCCACATCTACTTCAGCTCTCCTTAGGAAACTGACAAAATCAATAGCGTCTCTTCAGTCCAATACATTGTACTTACTGGGAAAAGTTGCGAGTACAATTTGCACTGTGTATGGAAAAGGCAGTGCATCAATGACTTTCCTTACCAGAAAACAACTCTTGCTCATGGGACCAGAAACTGCATGTGATTCAACTCCGTTTATGAATGGGAAACAAACACTGGCTTTCCTTACAAAAAACACACTCTGCTTTTGAGAAAAGAGCACTCTTCTACTCTACTGTTTTCCTATATTCCAGAACAGTGATCTTGCTCAGAACAAAAGAACTGTGCTTGCTACACATACAGGACATATCTCGTTCAGCTCACTTAGGACACTGACAAGAACAATAGCTTCTCTTCTGTCCAATACACTGTACTTGCTAGCAACAGAAACGAGTGCTATTTGTACTGTGTATGGCAATGGGAGCACAATAGTGACTTTCTTTACCAGAAAACAACTCTTGATCATAGGACCAGAAAGCATATGTGATTCAACTCAGTTTATGAATGGGAAACAAACACTAGCTCGCCTTACAAGAAACACACTCTGCTTTTCAGAAAGGAGCACCCTTCTACTCTACTGGGTTTCCTATACTGCACGAACAATGAGCTTGCTCAGAACAAAGTACTATGCTTCCTATACACGGGCCACATGTAGTTCAACTATCTTTAGAAAACTCTAAAGAACAGTAGCTTCTCTTCAGACCATTACACTGTACAGGCTGGGAAGAGACAAAAGTGCTATTTGCATTGTGTATGGCAATTGGAGCACAATAGTGACTTTCCTTACCAGAAAAAATCTCTTGCTTTAGGAGCAGAAACTGCATGTGATTCAACTCCTTTTATGAATGTGAAACAAACATTAGCTCTTCTTGCAAGAAACACACTCTGCTTTTGAGAAAAGGGCAGTCTTCTACTCTACTCTGTTTCCTATAGGGCCAGAACAGTGAGATTGCTAAGAACAAAAGAACTGTTCTTCCTACACACATGGGCCATATCTAGTTCAGTTCTGCATAGGAAACTGATAAGAACAGTAGTTTCTCTTCCGTCCAATACACTGTACTTACTGGGAATAGACGCGAGTGCTATTTGCACTGTGTATGACAATGGGAGTACAACAGTGACTTTCCTTGCGAGAAAAAACTCTTGCTCATAGGACAAGAAACTGCGTATGATTCAACTCTGTTTATTAATGTGAAACCAACACTAGCTCGCCTTACAAGTAATTCACTCTGCTTTTGAGAAAAGAGCTCTCTTCTACTCTACTCTGTTTCCTATAGAGCAAGAACAATGAGCTTGCTCAGAACAAAAGAACTGTGCTTCCTACACACATTGGCCATTTCTACTCCAGCTCTGCTTAGGAAACGGACAAGAAGAGTAGCTTCTCTTCAGTCCAATACACTGTACTTGCTAAGTAAAGACGCGAGTACTATTAGCACTGTGTAAGGCAAAGGGTTGGCAGTAGTGACTTTCCTTTCCAGAAAACAACTCTTGTGCATAGGACCAGAGAATGCATGTGATTCAACTCCGTTTGTGAATAGGTAAGAAAAACTAGCTTGCCTTACAAGAAACACACTCTGCTTTTGAGAAAGGAGCACTCTTCTACCCTATTCTGTTTCTTATAGGGCAAGACAGTGAGCTTCATAAGAACAAAAGAACTGTGCTTCCTACACACACAAGCCATATCTCTTTTGGCTCCGCATAGGAAACTGACAAGAACCTTATCTTCTCTTCAGTCCAATACACTATATTTGCTGGGAAAAGACGCAAATGCTATATACACTGTGTTTGGCAATGGGAGCACAGTACTGACTTTCCTAACCAGAAAACAACTCTTGCTCATAGGAATAGAAACTGCATGGGATTCAAATCTGTTTATGTAGTGGAAACCAACACTAGGTCACCTTACAAGAAACATACTCTGCTTTTGAGAAAAGAGCACACTTCCACTCTACACTATTTCCTATAGGACCAGAACAGTGAGCTTGCTCAGAACAAAAGAATTGCGTTTTCTAAACATGGGCTATATCTAGTTCAACTCTGCTTAGGAAACTGACAAGAACAGTAGCTATTCTTCAGTCCAGTACACTGTACTTGCTGGGAACAGACTCGAGTGCTATTTGCACTGTGTATGGCAAAGGGAGCACAATAGTGACTTTCCAACCAGAAAACAACACTTGCTCGGAGGACAAGAAACTACATGAAATTCAACTCTGTTTTTGTAGTGGAAACCAACACTAGCTGGCACTACAAGAAACACACTCTGCTTTTGAAAAGTAACACTCTTCTACTCTACTGTGTTTTCTATAGGGAATGAACAGTGAGCTTGCTCAGAATAAAAGAAATGTGCTTACTACACACATGGGCTATATCTAGTTCAGCTCTGCTTGAAAAAAGACAATAACAGTTGCTTCTCTTCATTGCATTGCCCTGTACTTGCTGGGAACAGAGGCGAGTGCTATTTGCACTGAGTATGGCAATGGGAGCACAATAGTGACATTCATTACCTGAAAACAACTATTGCACATAGGACCATATCCTGCATGTGATTCAACTCTGTTTATGTAGTGGAAACTAATACTAGCTCATTTTACAACATACATACCCTGTTTTTAATAAAGGAGCAGTCTTCAATTCTGCTGTATTTCCTATAGAGCCAGAACAGTGAGCTTGCTCAGAACCAAAGAACTGTACTTCTTATACACATGGGCCATATCTAGTTCAGCTCTGCTTAGGAAACTGACAAGACCAGTACTTTCCCTTCTGTCCAATACACTGTACTTGCTGTGAGGAGACACAAGTGCAATTTGCCCTGTAAATAGCAATGGGAGCGAAATAGTGACTTTCCTTACCAGAAAAGAACTCTTGCTTGCAGGACCAGATATTGCTTGGGATTCAACTCCTTTTATGAATGAGAAACAAACAGTAGCTGGCCTTACAAGAAACACACTCTGCTTTTCAGAAAAGAGCACTCTTCTACTCTACTGTTTTACTATATTCCAGAACAGTGATCTTGCTCAGAACAAAAGAACTGTGCTTGCTACACATACGGACATATCTCGTTCGACTCACTTAGAACACTGACAAAAACAGTAGCTTCTCTTCTGTCCAATACACTGTACTTGCTAGCAACAGGAACGAGTGCTATTTGCACTGTGTATGGCAATGGGAGTGCAATAGTGACTTTCTTTACCAGAAAACAACTCTTGATCATAGGACCAGAAAGCATATGTGATTCAACTCCGTTTATGAATGGGAAACAAACACTAGATCACCTTACAAGAAACACACTCTGCTTTTCAGAAAGGAGCACCCTTCTACTCTACTGGGTTTCCTATACTGCACGAATAATGAGCTTGCTCAGAACAAAGTACTGTTCTTCCTACACACGAGCCATATCTAGTTCAACTCTGTTTAGAAAACTTTAAAGAACAGTAGCATTCTCTTCAGACCATTACACTGTACATGCTGGGAACAGACGCGAGTGCTATTTTCATTGTGTATGGCAATTGCAGCACAATAGTGACTTTCCTTACCAGAAAAAACTCTTGCCTTTGGAGCAGAAACTGCATGTGGTTCAACTCATTTTAGGAATGGGAAACAAACACTAGCTCTTCTTGCAAGAAACATACTCTGCTTTTGAGAAAAGGACAGTCTTCTACTCTACTCTTTTTCCTATAAGGCCAGAACAGTGAGCTTGCTCAGAACAAAAGAACTGTTCTTCCTACATACATGGACCATATCTAGTTCAGTTCTGCATAGAAAACTGACAAGAACAGTAGCTTCTCCTCCATCCAAAAGACTGTACCTGCTGGGAATAGACGCAAGTGCTATTTGCATTGTGTATGACAATGGGAGTGCAATAGTGACTTTCCTTGCGAGAAAAAACTCTTGCTCATAGGACCAGAAACTGCATGTGATTCAACTCTGTTTATGAATGGGAAACCAACACTAGCTCGCCTTACAAGTAATTCACTCTGCTTTTGAGAAAAGAGCTCTCTTCTACTCTACTCTGTTTCCTATAGAGCAAGAACAATGAGCTTGCTCAGAACAAAAGAACTGTGCTTCCTACACACATTGGCCATTTCTACTCCAGCTCTGCTTAGGAAACGGACAAGAAGAGTAGCTTCTCTTCAGTCCAATACACTGTACTTGCTAAGAAACGATGCAAGTACTATTTGCACTGTGTAAGGCAAAGGGATGGCAGTAGTGACTTTCCTTACCAGAAAACAACTCTTGAGCATGGGATAAGACAATGCATGTGATTCAACTCCGTTTGTGAATAGGTAACAAACACTAGCTTGCCTTACAATAAACACACTCTGCTTTTGAGAAAGAAGCACTCTTCTACCATATTCTGTTTCCCATAGGGCAAGACAGTAAGCTTCATAAGAACAAAAGAACTGTGCTTCCTACACACGGGCCATATCTCTTTTGGCTCCGCATAGGAAACTGACAAGAACCTTATCTTCTCTTCAGTCCAATACACTATATTTGATGGGAACAGACGCAAATGCTATATACACTGTGTATGGCAATGGGAGCACAATCCTGACTTTCCTAACCAGAAAACAACTCTTGCTCATAGGAAAAGAAACTGCATGGGATTCAAATCTGTTTATGTAGTGGAAACCAACACTAGCTGGCATTACAAGAAATACACTCTGCTTTTCAGAAAGGTGGACCCTTCTACTCTACCATGTTTACTATAGGGCTAGAGCAGTGAGCTTGCTCAGAACAAAAGAATTGTGTTTCCTATACACATTGGCCTAATCTAGTCCAGCTCTGCTTAGGAAACTGACAAGAACAGTAGCTTCTCTTCAGTCCAATACACTGTACTTGCTGGGAAAAGACGCGAGTGCTTTTTGCACTGTGTATGACAATGGGATCGCAATAGTGACTTTCCATACCAGAAAACAACTCTTGCTTGTAGAAGCAGAAACTGCATGTTATTTAACTCCGTTTATGCAGAGGAAACCAACACTAGCTCGCCTTACACGAAACAAACTCTACTTTTGAGAAAGGAGCACTCCTCTACTCTACTGTGTTTCCTATAGGGCACGGAAAGTGAGCTTGCTCAGAATAAAAGAACTGTGCTTCCTACACACATGGGCCATACCTATTTCAGCTCTGCTTAAGAAACTGACAAGAACAGTAGCTTCTCTTCCGTCCAATACACTGTACTTGCTGGGAACAGACGAGAGTGCTATTTGCACTGTGTATGGCAATGGGAGCGCAATAGTGACTCTTCTTAGCAGAAAACAACTCTTGCTCGTAGGACCAGAAACTGCATGGGATTCAACTCCATTTAGGACTGGGAAACAAACCCTAGCTCGCCTTACAAGAAACACACTCTGCTTTTGAGAAAAGAGCACTCTTCTACTCTCCTGTGTTTCCTATAGGGCCAGAACAGTGAGCTTCCTCAGAACAAAAGAACTGTGCTTCCTACAAACAAGAGCCACATCTAATTCATCTCTGCTTAGTAAACTGACAAGAACAGTAACTTCTCTTCAGTCCAATACACTGTAATTGCTGGGAACAGACGAGAGTGATATTTGCAGTGTGTATGGCATTGGGAGCACAATAGTGACTTTTTTTTTTTTTTACAAAAAACAACTCTTGCTCTTAGGACCTGAAACTGCAAGAGATTCAAATCCGTTTATGTAGTGGAAACAAACACTAGCTCGCCTTACAAGTAACCCACTCTGCTTTTGAGAAAAGAGCACTCTTCTTCTCTACTGTTTTTCGTAAAGGGCCAGAACAGTGAAATTTCTGACAACAAAAGAACTGTGCTACCTAAACACATGGGCCATATCTAGTTCAGCTCTGCTTGGGAAACTTATAAGTACAGTAGATTCTCTTGCGTCCAATACAATGTACTTGCTGGGAACAGAAACGACTGCTATTTGCACTGTGTTTGGCAATGGGAGCACAATAGTGACTTTCCTGATAGAAAACAACTCTTGCTGGTAGGACCAGAAACTTCATGTGATTCAACTCCGTTTCTGTAATGGAAACCAATTTTAGTTTGCCTTTCCAGAAACACACTCTGCTTTTGAAAAAGGAACACTCTGCTACTCTCCTGTGTTTCCTAAAGGGCCAGAACAGTGAACTTTCTCAGAACAAAAGAACTGTGCTACCTCCATCCTGGGCCATATCTAGTTCAGCTCTGTTTAGAAAACTGACAAGAACAGTAGCTTCTATTCTATCCGATATACTGTACTTGCTAGGAACAGACGTGAGTGCTATATGCACTGTGTACGTCAATGGGAGGGCAATAGTGACTTTCCTTAACAGAAAACAATTCTTACTCCTAGGAACAGAAACTGCATTTGATTCAACTCCATTTATGAATGGGAAACAAACAGTAGCTCGCCTTACAAGAAACACGCTCTGCTCTTCAGAAAGGTGCACCCTTCTACTCCACCGTGTTTCCTATAGGGCCAGAATAGTGAGCTTGCTCAGAAGAAAAGAACTGTGCTTCCTACACACATTGGCCATCTCTCGTTTGGATCCGCATAGGAAACTGACAAGAACAGTAGCTTCTCCTCAGTCCAATACACTATACTTGCTATGAACAGACCCAAGAGCTATATGCACTGTGTATGGCAATGGGAGCACAATACTGACTTTCCTTACCAGAAAACAACTCTTGCTCATAGGACCAGAAACTGCAAGTGATTCAACTCCGTTTATGTAGTGGAAACCAACACTAGCTCGCCCTATAAGAAACACACTCTGCTTTTGAGAGAAGAACACTCTTCTACTCTACTGTGTTTCCTAAAGGGCCAGAACAGTGAACTTTTTCAGAACAAAAGAAATGTGCTACCTACACACATGGGCCATATCTAGTTCAGCTCTGATTAGGAAACTGACAAGAGCAGTAGCTTCTATTCCATCGAATATACTGTACTTGATGTGAACAGATGTGTGTGCTATATGCACTGTGTATGTCAATGGGAGTGCAATAGTGACTTTCTTTACCAGAAAACAACTCTTGCTCCTAGAACAGAAACTGCATTTGATTCAACTCCGTTTATGAATGGGAAACAAACAGTAGCTCGCCTTACAAGAAACACACTCTGCTTTTGAGAAAAGAGCACTCTTCTACTCTACTGTGTTTCCTATTGGACCAGAACAGTGAGCTTGCTTAGAAGAAAATAACTGTGCTTCCTACACACAGGGGCCATATCTTGTTTGGCTCTGCTTAGGAAACTGACGAGCACAGTAGCTTCTCTTTTGTCCAATACCTGTACTTGCTGGGAACAGAGGGGAGTGCTCTTTGTACTATTTATGGCAATCAGAGCACAATAGAGATATTTCTTACCAGAAAAAAACTATTGCTTGTAGGAAAAGAACCTGCAGTTGATTCAATTCTGTTTATGTAGTGGAAACTAATACTAGCTCGCCTTACAACAAACATACCCTGCTTTTGTTAAAGAACACTCTTCTACTCTATTGTATTTGCTATAGTGCCAGAACAGTGAGCTTGCTCAGAACAAAAGAACTGTGCTTCCTATACACATGGGAAGTATGTGGTTCAGCTCTGCTTAGGAAACTGACAAGAACAGTAGCTTCTCTTCTGTCTGATACACTGCACTTGCTGGGAACAGAGGCAAGTGCTATTTGCACTGTGTAATGCATTGGGAGCCCAATAGTGACTTTCCTTACCAGAAAACAACTCTTGTTCTTAGGAACAGAACCTGGATATGATTCAACCATGTTTATTTAATGGAAACCAACACTAGCTTGCCTTACAAGAAACATATTCTACTTTTGATAAAGGAGCACTCTTCTACTCTAATGTGTTTCCTATAGGGCCAGATCACTGAGCTTGCTCAGAACAAAAGGACTGGGTTTCCAGAAACATTGGCAATATCTAGTTCAGCTCTCCTTTGGAAAATGAAAAGAACAGTTGCTTCTCTTCAGGCCAATACACTATGCTTGCTAGGAACAGACAAGTTTGCTATTTGCCCTATGTATTCAAATGGGAGCACAATAGTGACTTTCCTTACCAGAAAACAACTCTTGGTCATAGGAACAGAAACTGCATAGGATTCAACTCTGTTTATGAATGGTAAACCAACACTAGCTCACCTTACAAGAAACACACTCTGCTATCGAGTAGAGTACTCTTCTACTCTACTGTGTTTCCTGTAGGGCCAGAATAGTGAGCTTGCTAAAAACAAAAGAACTGTGCTTCCTACACACATGGGCCATGTCTAGTTCAACTATACTTAGGAAACTGACAAGAACAGTAGCTTCTCTACAGTCCAATACATTGTACTTGCTGGTAACAGACGTGAGTACTATTTGCACTGAATATGGCAATGGGAGTGCAATAGTGACTTTCCTTACCAGAAAACAACTCTTGCTTGTAGGTACAGAAACTGTATATGATTCAACTCTGTTGATGTATTGGAAACCAACACTAGCTCGCCTTACTAGACACACACTCTGCTTTTGAGAAAGCAACATTCTCCTACTCTACTTTGTTTCTTATAGGACACAAACAGTGAAGCTTGCTCAGAATAAAACAACTGTGCTTCCTACACACATGGGCGATATCTAGTTCACCTCTGCTTAATAAACTGACAATAACAGTAGCTTCTCCTACTTCCAATACACAGCACTTGCGGAGATGAAAACAGAGGGTTATTTGCACTGTGTATGGCAATTGGAGCACAATAATGACTTTCCTTACCAGAAATCAACTCTTGCTCGTAGGACCAGAAACTGCATGTCATTAAACTCTGATTGTGAATAGGAAACCAACACTAGCTCACCTTACAAGAAACAAACTCTGCTTTTTTGAAAAGAGCACTATTCTACTCTACTCTGATTCTTACAGGGACAGAAGAGATACCTTGTTCAGAACAAAAGAACTGTGCTACCTACACACAGGGGCCATATCTACTACAACTCTGCTTAGAAACTTGAAAAGAACAAGAGCTTACCCTCCTTCCAATACACTGCACTTGCTGGGAAGAGAGTTGAGTGTTACTTGCATTGTGAATGGCAGTGGGAACACAATACTGACATTCTTACAAGAAAACAACTCTTGCTCATAGGACCAGAACCTGCATGTGGTTCAACTCCATTTATATAGTAGAAACCATCACTTTCTCCCCTTACAAGAAATATACTCTGCTTTTGAGAAAGGAGCACTTTTCTACCCTATTCTTTTTCGAATAGGGCAAGATGAGTGAGCTTACTAAGAACAAAAGAACTGTGCTTCCTACGCACACGGGCCACATCGCGTTCGGCTCAGCTTAGGAAACTGACAAGAACAGTAGCTTCTCTTCTGTCCAATACACTGTACATGCTGGGAACAAACACGAGTTATATTTGCACTGTGTATGGCAAGGGGAGCATAATAGTGACTTTCCTTACCAGAAAACAGCTCTTGCGCATAGGACCAGAAAATGCATGTGCTTCAACTCTTCTTATGAATGGGAATCAAACACTAGTTCGCCTTAACAGAAACGCACTCTGATTGTGAGAAAAGAGCACTCTTCTACTCTACTCTTTTTCTTGTAGGGCCTGAACAGTGCGCTTGCTCAGAATCAAAGAACGGTGCTTCCTAAACACATGGGCCATATCTAGTTCACCTCTGCTTAGAAAACTGACAAGAACAGTTGCTTCTCTTCATTCCAATACCCTGCACTTGCTGGGAAAAGAGGTGAGTGATATTTGCATTGTGTATGGCAATAGGAGCACAATAGTGACATGCCTTACAAGAAAACAAGACTTGCTCGTAGTAACAGAAACTGCATGTGATTCTACTCCGTTTATGTACTGGAAACCAACACTAGCTCGCCTTACAAGAAACATACTCTGCATTTGAGAAAGGAACACTCTTCTACTCTACTGTATTTCCTATAGTGACAGAAGAGTGAGCATACTCAGAACAAAAGATCTGTGCTTCCTACACACATGGGTCATATCTAGTTCAGCTCTGCTTACAAAACTGACAAGAGCAGTAGCTCTCTTCCGTCCAATACACTCTACTTTCTGGGAACAGACGCAAATGTTATATGTACTGTTTACAGCAATGGGAGCACAATAGTGACTTTCTTTACCAGAAAACAACTCTTGCTTGTAGGACCAGAAACTGCATGTGATTCAATTCCATTTATGTAGCGCAAACCCACACTAGCTCGCCTTAAAGAAACACACTCTGCTTTTGAGAAAAGAGCACTCTTCTACTCTACTGTGTTTCCTAAAGGGCCAGAACAGTGAACTTTCTCAGAACAAAAGAACTGTGCTACCTACACACATGGGCCATATCTAGTTCAGCTCTGTTTATGAAACTGACTAGAGCAGTACCTTCTCCTCAGTCCAATACACTATAGTTGCTATGAAAAGACGCAAGAGCTATATGCACTGTGTATGGCAATGGGTGCACAATACTGACTTTCCTTACCAGAAAACAACTCTTGCTCGTAGGACCAGAAACTGCATATGATTCAACTTCATTTATGTAGTGGAAACCCACACTAGCTAGCCCGATAAGAAACACACTCTGCTTTTGAGAAAAGAGCACTCTTCTACTCTACTGTGTTTCCTAAGGGCCAGAACAGTGAACTTTTTCAGAACAAAAGAACTGTGCTTCCTACACACAGGGGCCATATCTTGTTCGGCTCTGCTTAGGAAACTGACAAGCGCAGTAGCTTCTCTTTCATCCAATACCCTGTAATTGCTGAGAACAGAGGGGAGTGCTCTTTGTACTATGTATGGCAATAGGAGCACAATAGTGACATTCCTTACCGTAAAAGAAATTTGCTTTTAGGACCAGAACCTGCATTTGATTCAACTCTGTTTATATAGATAAAACTAATACTAGCTCGCCTTACAACAAACATACCCTGCTTTTGATAAAGGAGCACACTTCTACTCTACTGAATTTGCTATAGTGCCAGAACAAAAGAACTGGGCTTCCTTTACACATGGGAAATATCTAGTTCAGCTCTGCTTAGGAAACTAACAAGAACAGTAGCTTCTCTTCCATCCAATACACTGTACTTGCTGGGAAGAGACACGAGTGCTATTTGCACTGTGTATGGCAATGGGAACACAATAGTGACTTTCCTTACCAGAAAACAACTCTTGTGTGTAGGACCAGAAAATGCATGTGCTTCAGCTCTGTTTATGAATGGGAATCAAATACTAGCTCTCCTTAACAGAAACGCACTCTTCTTTCGAGAATAGAGCACTCGTCTTCTCTACTCTGTTTCCTATACCGCTAGAACAGTGAGCTTGCTAAGAACAAAAGAACTGTGCTTCCTAAAAATACGGTCCATGTCTAGATCAGCTCTGCTTACAAAACTGACAAGAACAGTTGCTTCTCTTCAGTCCAATACAACGTACTTGCTGGGAAGAGACACGAGTGCTATTTACACTGTGTATAGCAATGAAAGCGCAATACTGACTTTCCTTTTCGGAAAACAACTCTTGATCATAGGACCAGAAACTGCATGAGATTCAACGCAATTTATGAATGGGAAACAAACACTAGACCGCCTTACAAGGAACATACTGTGCTTTTGAGAAAGGAGCACTCTTCTACTCTACTGTGTTTTCTACAGGGCACGAACAGTGAGCTTGATCAGAACAAAAGAACTTTGCTTCTTACACACACGAGCCATATCTAATTCAACTCTGCTTAGGAAACTGACAAGAACAGTAGCTTCTCTTCAGTCCAATACTCTGTATTTTCTGGGAACAGACGCGAGTGATATTTGCACTATGTATGGCAATGGGAGCGCAAGAGTGACTTTCCTTACCATAAAACAATTCTTCTCATAGGACAAGAAACTGCATGTGATTCAACTCCGTTTATGTAGTGGAAACCAATGCTAGCTCGCCTTACAAGTAACACACTCTGCTTTTGAGAAAAGAGCATTATTCCACTCTACTGTGTTTCCTAAAGGGCCAGAACAGTGAACTTTCTCAAAACAAATGAACTGTGCTACCTACACACACGGGCCATATCAAGTTCAGCTCTGTTTAGGAAACTGACAAGAACAGTAGCTTCTCTTCCATGCAATACACTGTACTTGCTGGGAAGAGACCAGAGCTATTTGCACTGTGTATGGCAATGGGACCACAATAGTGACTTTCCTTACAAGAAAACAATTCTTGCTGTTAGGACCAGAAACTTCATGTGATTTAACTCCGTATATGTAGTGGAAACCAACTGTAGCTCATCTTGCAAGAAACACACTCTTCTTTTGATAAAGGAGCACTCTTCTACTCTACTCTGTTTCCTACAGAGCCAGAACATTGAGCTTGCTAAGAACAAAAGATCTGTGCTTCCTATACACACAGGCCATATCTTGTTCGGCTCTGCTTAGGAAACTGACAAGAACAGTAGCTTCTCTTTGGTCCAATACACTGTACTTTCAGGAAACAAACGTGAGTGCTATATGTCAATGGAAGCACAATAATGACTTTCCTTACCAGAAAACAATTCTTGTTCATAGGACCAGAAATTGCATGTGATTGAACTCTGTTTATGTACTGGTAACCAATACTAGCTTGCCTTACAAGAAACACACTCTGCTTTTGAGAAAGGAGTACTCTTCTACTCTACTCTGTTTCCTATACGGCCTGAACAGCAAGCTTGCTCAGATCAAAAGAACTGTGCTTCCTACACACAGTGCCATATCTAGTTCAACTCTGCTTAGGAAAATGACAAGAACAGGAGCTTCTCTTCCTTCCAATACACTGCACTTGCTGGGAAGAGAGGCGAGTGCTATTTGCATTGTGAATGGCAGTGGGAACACAATATTGACATTCTTACAAGAAAACAACTCTTGTTCGTAGGACCAGAACCTGCATGTGATTCAAATCTGTTTATGTAGTAGAAACCAACACTTTCTCGCCTTACAAGAAACATACTCTGCTTTTGAGAAAGGAGCACTCTTCTACCCTATTCTTTTTCGAATAGGGCAAGATGAGTGAGCTTACTAAGAACAAAAGAACTGTGCTTCCTACACACACGGGCCACATCGCATTCGGCTCAGCTTAGGAAACTGACAAGAACAGTAGCTTCTTTTCCGTCCTATACACTGTACAGGCTGGGAACAAACGCGAGTTATATTTGCACTGTGTATGCAAGGGGAGCGCAATAGTGACTTTCCTTACCAGAAAGCAGCTATTGCACATAGGACCAGGAAATGCATGTGCTTCAACTCTGCTTATGAATGGGAATCAAACACTAGTTTGCCTTAACAGAAACGCACTCTGGTTGTGAGAAAAGAGCACTCTTCTACTCTACTCTATTTCTTGTAGGGCCTGAACAGTGTGCTTGGTCAGAACCAAAGAATTGTGCTTCCTAAACACACAGGCCATGTCTAGTTCATCTCTGCTTAGGAAACTAACAAGAACAGTCGCTTCTCTTCATTCCAATACCCTGCACTTGCTGGGAACAGAGATGAGTGCTATTTGCATTGTGTATGGCAATAGGAGCACAATAGTGACATGCCTTACAAGAAAACAAGACTTACTCATAGTAACAGAAACTGCATGTGATTCCACTCTGTTTATGTATTGGAATCCAACACTAGCTTGCCTTACAAGAAAAATATTCTGCATTTGAGAAAAGAACACTCTTCTACTCTACTGTATTTCCTATAGTGCCAGAGGAGCAAGCTTTCTCAGAACAAAAGAACTGTGCTCCTGAATACATGAGCCCATATCTAGTTCAACTCTGCTTAGGAAACTGACAAGAACAGTAGCTTCTCTTCAGTCCAATACACTGTACTTGCTGGGAACAGATGCGAGTGCTATTTGCACTGTGCATGGCAATAGGAGTGCAATAGTGACTCTTTCTTAACAGAAAACAACTCTTGCTCATAGGACCAGAAACTGCATGTGATTCAACTCTGTTTTTTAATGGGAAACAAACACTAACTAGGCTTAAAAAAAAAACGCACTTTGCTTTTGAGAAAAGAGGACTCATCTACTCTACTCCGTTTCCTATAGGGCCAGAACAGTGAGCTTTCTCAGAACTAAAGTACTGTGCTTTCCACCCACACGGGATATATCTAGCTCAACTCTGCTTAGGAAACTTACAAGAACAGTAGCTTCTCTTCAGTCCAATACACTATACTTGCTTGGAAAAGACGCTAGTGCTATTTGCACTTTTTATGGCAAAGGGAATACAGTAGTGACTTTCCTTACCAGAAAACAACTCTTGGTTGTATGACCAGAAACTGCATGTGATTCAACTCCATTTATGAATGGGAAACAAACACTAGCTCACCTTTTGAGAAAAGAGCACTCATCTCTTCTCCTTTGTTTCCTATAGGGCCAGAACAGTGAGCTTTCTCAGAATAAAGAACTGTGCTTCCTACACACACGGGCCAGATCTAGTTCAACACTGCTTAGGAAACTGAAAAGGGCAGTAGCTTCTCTTCCTTCCAATACCCTGCACTTGCTGGGAACAGAGGCGAGGGCTATTTGCACTGTGTATGACAAAAGTGACTTTCCTTACCAGAAAACAACTTTTGCTCGTAGAACCAGAAACTGCATGTGATTCAACTCTGTTTATTCATTGGAAATCAACACTACCTCGCCTTATAAAAACATAGTCTCCTTTTGAGAAAGGATCACTCTTCTATTCTACTGTGTTTCCCACAGGGCCAAATCAGTGAGCTTGCTCATAATCAAAGAACTGTGCTTCACACACATGGGCCATATCTACTTAAGCTCTGCTTCAGAAACTGACAAGAACAGTAGCATCTCTTCCGTCTAATACACTGTACTTGTTGGGAACAGACACTAAACAATTTGCACTGTGTATTGCAATTGGAGCGCAATAGTGACTTTTCTTACCAGAAAACAACTCTTGCTCGTAGGACCCAAAAGTGCATGTGATTCAACTCCGTTAATGAATGGGAAACAGTCACTACCTCCCCTTAAAAGAAACATACTCTGCTTTTGAGAAAAGAGCACTCTTCTACTCTACTGTGTTTCCTTTGGGGCCAGAACAGTGAGCTTGCTCAGAACAAAAGAACTATGCTTCCTACACACAAGGGCCATATCTAGTTCAACTCTACTTAGGAAACTGACAAGAACAACAGCTTCTTTTCAGTCCAAAACACTGTACTGCCTGGGAACAGAAGCAAGAGCTATTTGCACTGTGTATGGCAATGGGAGCACAATGGTGATTTTCCCTATCAGAAAACAACTCTTGCTCATAGGAACAGAAACTGCTTGTGATTCAACTCTGTTTATATAGTGAAAACCTAAATTATCTTGCATTACAAGAAACACACTCTGCTTTTGTAAAAGGAGTACTCTTCTACTCTACTGAGTTTTCTATAGGGCCAGAACTGTGAGGTTGCTCAGAACAAAAGAAGTGTGTTTCCAACACACATGGGCCATATCTAATTCAACTCTGCTTAGGAAACTAACAAGAACAGTAGCTTCTCTTCAGGCCAATACACTGTACTTGCTGGAAACAGACGCGAGTGCTATTTGCATTCTTTATGGCAATGGGAGGGCAATAGTGACTTTCCTTGCCAAAAAAACAACTCTTGCTCATGGATTCAGAAACTGAATGTGATTCAACTCCATTTATGAATGGGAAACCAACACCAGCTCGCATTACAAGAAACACACTCTGCTTTTGAGAAAGGAGCACTCTTCTGCTCTACTGTGTTTCCCATAGGGCTACAACTGTTAGGTTGCTCAGAACAAAAGAATTATGTTTTTGACACACATGGGCCATATCTAGTTCAACTCTGCTAAGGAAACTGACAAGAACAGTAGCTTCTCTTCAATCCAATACACTGTACTTGCTTGGAACAGATGCGAGTGCTATTTGCACTGTGTATGGCAATGGGAGCATAATAGTGAGTTTCCTTACCAGAAAAAAATTCTTGCTCATAGGCCCAGAAACTGCATATGATTCAACTCCATTTATGAATGCCAAAGAAACACAAGCTTGCCTTACCAGAACCACACTCTGCTTTTCCAAAAACAGCACGCTTCCACTCTACTGTTTTTCCTATTGGGCCAAAACACTGAGCTTGCTCAGAATAAAAGTACTTTGCTTTCTACACACATGGGCCATATTTAGTTGAGCTCTGCTTAGGAAAATGACAAGAATTGTAGCTTCCTGTCTGTCCAATACACTGTACTTGCTGGGAACAGACACGAGTGCTATTACACTGTGTATGGCAATGAAAGCACAATTGTGTCTTTCCTGACAGGAAAACTACTCTTCTTCCTAAAACCAGAAACTGCATGTGATTCAACTCCGTTTATGTAGTGGAATACAACCCTAGCTCTCCTTAAAAGAAACATACTCTGCTTTTGAGAAAGAGCACTCTTCTACTCTACTATGTTTCCTTTAGAGCAAGAACAGTGAGATTGCTCAGAACAAGAGAACTGTCTTTCCTAAACACACAGGCCATATCTAGTTCAACTCTGCTTAAAAAACTGACAAGAACAACAGCTTCTTTTCAGTCCAATACACTGTACTGCCTGGGAACAAATGCGAGTGCTATTAGCACTGTGTTTGGCAATGGCAGCACAATAGTAACTTTCGCTACCAGAAAACAACTCTTGCTCGTAGGAACAGAAACTGATTGTGATTCAACTCTGTTTATATAGTGAAAACCAAAATTATCTTGCCTTACAAGAAACACACTCTGTTTTTGTGAAAGGGGCACTCTTCTACTCTACTGTGTTTCCTATAGAGCCAGAACTGTGAGGTTGCTCAGAACAAAAGAACTGTGATTCCTACACACATGAGCCATGTCTAGTTCAACTTTGCTTTAGAAACTGACAAGTACAGTAGCTTCTCTTCCTTCCAATACACTGCACTTGCTGGGAACAGAGGCAAGTTCTATTTGCACTTTGTATGGAATTGGAAGCAGAATAGTAACTTTCAACTCTGTTTATGAATGGGAAACAAACACTACATCCCCTTACAAGAAACAACCTCTGCTTTTGTGAAAGGAGCACTCTTCTACTCTATTGTGTTTCCGATAGGGCCAGAACAGTGAGCTTGCTCAGAACAAAGAAATGTACTTCCTAAACACATGGGCCATATCTAGTTCAGCTCTGCTTAGGAAACTGACAAGAACTGTAGCTTCTCGTCTGTCGAATACACTGTACTTCCTGGGAACAGACACGAGTGCTATGTGGATTGTGAATGGCAATATGGGAGCACAATAGTGAATTTCCTTACCAGAAAAGAACTCTTGCTCATAGGACCAGAAAATGCATGTGATTCAACTCCATTTATGAATGGAAAACCGACACTAGCTCGCCTTACAAGAAACACCATCTGTTTTTGTGAAAGAAACCCTCCTTTACTCTACTGTGTTTCCTAAAGATCCAGAAGAGTGAACTTTCTCAGAACAAAAGAACTGAGCTTCCTACACACACGGGCCATATCTAGTTCAACTCTGCTGAGGAAACTGACAAGAACAGTAACTTATCTTGTGTCCCATACACTGTACTTGCTGGGAACAAAAGCCAGTGCTATTAGCTCTGTGTATGGCAACAGGAGCACAATAGTGACTTTCCTTACCAGAAAAGAACTCTTGCTCATAGGACCAGAAACTGCATGTGATTCAGCTCCATTTATTAAAGGGAAACCAACACTAGCTTGCGTTACAAGAAACACACTCTGCTTTTGAGAAAGGAGCCTTCCACCACTCTACTGTGTTTCCTATATAGCCAGAACAGTGAGCTTGCTCAGAACAAAAGAACTGAGCATCCTACACAAATGGGCCATATCTAGTTCAACTCTGCTTAGGAAACTGACAAGAACAGTAGCTTCTCTTCAGTCCTATAAACTGTACTTGCTGGGAACAGACGCGAGTGCTATTTGCTCTGTGTATGGCAATGGGAGCACAGAGTTACTCTCCTTATCAGAGACGAACTCTTGCTCTTAGGAGCAGAAACTGAATGTGATTCAACTCCATTTATGAAGTGAAACCAACACTAGCTCGCCTTACAAGAAACACACTCTGATTTGTAGAAAGGAACACTCCCCTACTGTTCTGTGTTACCTATAGAGTCAGAACAGTGAGCTTGCTCAGAACAAAAAATTGTGCTTCCTACACCCTAGCGCCATATCTAGCTCAACTCTGCTTAGGAAACTGTCAAGAACTGTAGCTTCTCTTGCGTCCCAAACACTGTACCTGCTGGGAACACATGCGAGTGCTATTTGCACTGTGTTTGGCAATGGCAGCACAATAGTGACTTTCCTTACCAGAAAAGAATTCTTGCTCGTAGGACCAGAAAATCCATGTCATTCAACTCCATTTATTAAGGGGAAACCAACACTAGCTCACCTTACAAGAAACACACTCTGATTTTAAGAAAGGAGCACTCCCCTACTCTACTGTGTTTCCTATGGATCCAGAACAGTGAGCTTGCTCATAAAAAGAACTGTACTCCCTACACACACGGGCCATATCTAGTTCAACTCTGTTTAGGAAACTGACAAGTACTGTAGCTTCTATTGCGTTGTATACACTGTACTTGCTGGGAACAGATGAGAGTGCTATTTGCACTGTGTATGGCAACTGGAGAGCAAATGTGAGTTTCCTTACAAGAAACAAGAACTCTTGCTCATAGGAACAGAAACTGCGTGTGATTCAACACCGTTTATGAAGTAAAAACCAACACTAGCTCGCCTCACAAGACACACTCTGCTTTTGAGAAAGGAGCACTGCCCTTCTCTACTATGTTTCCTATAGAGCCAGAACAGTGAGCTTGCTCAGACCAAAAGAAATGTGCTTCCTAAACACACAGGCCATATCTAGATCAACTCTGCTTAGAAAACTGATAAGGACTGTAGCTTCTCTTGCGTCCAATACTCTGTACTAGCTGGGAACAGACGCCAGTGCTATTTGCACTGTGTATGGCAATGGGAACACAATAATGACTTTCCACACCAGAAAACAACTCTTGCTCATAAGACCAGAAACTGCATGTGATTCAACTCCATTTATCAAGGGGAAACCAAAATTAGCTCGCTTTACAAGAAAAACACTCTACTTTTTAAACAGGAGCACTGCCCGACTCTAATGTGTTTCCCATTGGGACAGAACTGTGAACTTGCTCAGAACAAAAGAACTGTGCTTCCTACATACTCGGGCCTTATCTAGTTCAACTCTGCTTAGGAAACTGACAAGAACAGTAGCTTCTCTTGCGTCCCGTACACTGTACTTGTTGGGAAGAAACGCCAATGCTATTTCCACATTGTATGGCAATGGGAGCACAATAGTGACTTTCCTTACCAAAAAAGAACTCTTGCTTGTAGGACCAGAAAATGCATGTGATTCAACTCCATTTATGAAGGGGAAACTAACACTAGCATGCCTTTCAAGAAACACACTCTGCTTTTGAGAAAGGAACACTCCCTTGCTCTACTATGTTTCCCATAGAGCCAGAACAGTGAATTCCTCAAAACAAAAGAACTGACCTTCCTACACACTCAGGCCATATCTAATTCAACTCTGCTTAGGACTCTTACACGAATTGTAGCTTGTCTTGTGTCCCATACACTGTACTTGCTGGGAACAAAAGCAAGGACTATTAGCACTGTATATGGCAACGGGAGCACAACAGTGACTTTCCTTACCAGAAAAGAACTCTTGCTCCTAGGACCAGAAAATGCATGTTATTCAGATCCATTTATTAAAGGGAAACCAACACTAGCTCGCATTACAAAAAACACACTCTGCTTTTGAGAAAGGAGCTCTGACCTACTCTACTGTTTTTCCTATGGAGCCAGAACAGTGAGCTTGCTCAGAACAAAAGAACTGTGTTTCCTACACACACGGGCCATATCTAGTTCAATTCTGCTTAGGAAACTGACAAAAATAGCACCTTCTCTTCAGTCCTATAAACTGTACTTGCTGGGAACAGACGCGAGTGCTATTTGCACTGTGTATGGCAATGGGAGGACAGAGTGACTTTCCTTACCAGAGAAGAACTCTTCCTTTAGGAGCAGAAAGTGCATGTGATTCAACGCCATTTATGAAGTGAAACCAACACTAGCTCACCTTACAAGAAACACACTCTGCTTTTGAGAAAGGAGCACTGCCCTACTCTACTGAGTTTTCTATGGAGCCATAAGAGTGAGCTTGCTCAGAACAAGAAAACTGTGCTTGCTGCACACACGGATCATATCTAGTTCAACTCTGTTTAGGAAACTGATAAGAACTGTAGCTTCTCTTGCATTGCATACACTGTACTTGCTGGGAACAGATGTGAGTGCTATTTGCACTGTGTATGGCAACTGGAGAGCAAATGTGACTTTCCTTACAAGAAAAGAACTCTTGCTCGTAGGACAAGAAACTGGCATGTGATTCAACTCCGTTTATGAAGTGGAAACCAACACTAGCTTGCCTCACAAGAAACACTCTGCTTTTGAGAAAGGAGCACTGCCCTACTCTACTGTGTTTCCTAAAGAGCCAGAACAGTGAGCCTGCTCAGACCAAAAGAAGTGTGCTTCCTAAACACACGGGCCATATCTAGATCAACTCTGCTTGGGAAACTGACAAGAACAGTAGCTTCTTATCAGTCCCATACACTGTATTTGCTGGAAACAGATGTGAGTGCTATTTGAACTGTGTAAGAAAATGGCAGCACAATAGTGACTTCTCTTACCAGAAAACAACTCTTGCTCGTAGGACCAGAAACTGCATGTGATTCAATTCCATTTTTGAAGGGGGAAACCAACACTAGCTCGCCCTACAAGAAACACACTCAGCTTTTGAGAAAGGAGCACTGCCCTACTCTACTGTGTTTCCTATGGAGCCAGAACACTGAGCTTTCTCAGAACAAATGAACTGTGCTTCCTACACACATGGACCATATGTAGTTCAACTCTGTCTAGTAAACTGTCAAGAACTATGGCTTCTCTTTTGTCCAATACACTGTACTTACTGGGAACAGACGTGAGTGGTATTTGCACTGTGTATGGCTATGGGAGCACAATAGTGACTTTCCTTACTTGAAAAGAACTCTTGCTCATAGGACCAGAAACTGCATGTGATTCCACTCCATTTATGAAGCAGAAACTAACACTAGCTTGTCTTATAAAAAACACACTTTGCTTTTAAGAATGGTGCACTTCACTACTCTCCTGTTTTTCCTATAGTGCCAGAACAGTGAGATTGCTCAGAACAAAAGAACTGTGCTTCCTTCACACACGGGCCATATCTAGTTCAACTCTGCTTAGGAAACTGTCAAGAACAGTAGCATCTCTTCTGTTCCATACACTGTATTTGCTGGGAACAGACATGAGTGCTATTTGCACTCTGTATGGGAATGAGATCACAATAGTGACTTTCCTTAGGAGAAAAGAACTCTTGCTCGTAAGACCAGAAACTACATGTGATTCAACTCGTTTTATCGAGGGGGAAACCAAAATTAGCTCACCATACAAGAAAAACATTCTGCTTTTTAAAAAGGAGCACTCCCCTACCCTACTTTGTTTTATATAGAGCCAGAAGAGTGAGCTCGCTCAGAACAAAAGAAACTGTGCTTCCGACACACTCTGGCAATATCTAGTTCAATTCTGCATAGGAAACTGATAAGAACAGTTGCTTCTCTTGCGTCTCATACACTGTACTTGCTGGGAACAGACAGGAAGGCTATTTGTACTGTGTATTGCAATGGGAGTGCTATAGCGTCTTTTCTTAGCAGAAAAGAACTCTTGCTCATAGGACCAGAAACTGCATGTGATTCAACTCCATTTATGAAGTGGGAAACTAACACTAGCTCGCCTTACAAGAAACACACTCTGCTTTTGAGAATGGAGCCCTGCCCTACTCTACCCTGTTTCCTATAGAGCCAGAACAGTGAGCTTGCTCAGAACAAAAGAACTGTTCTTCCTGCACACTCGCGCCATATTAGGTCAACTCTGCTTAGGAAACTCACAAGAACAGTTGCTTCTCTTGCGTCTCATACACTGTACTTGCTAGGAACAGACCCGAGTGCTATTTGCACTCTGTATGGCAATGGAAGCACCATAATGACTTTCCTTACCAGTAAAGAGCTCTTGCTCTTAGAAGCAGAAACTGCATGTGATTCAACTCCATTTATGAAAGGGAAACCAACACTAGCTTGCCTTACAAGAAACACACTCTGCTTTTGAGAAATGAACTCTCCCTTACTCTACTGTGTTTCCTATAGAGCCAGAACAGTGAGCTTGCTCAGAAAAAAAGAACTGTGCTTCCTACACACTCGGGGCATATCGAGTTCAACTCTGCTTAGGAAACTGACAAGCACTGTAGCTTCTCTTGTGGCCAATAAACTGGACTTGTGGGGAAATATGCAAGGAGTATTTGCACTGTGTATGGCAATGGGAGCGCTATAGTGACTTTCCTTACCAGGAAAGAACTCTTGCTCATAGGACCAGAAATTTCATGTGATTCAGCTCCATTTATGAAGTGGAAACAAACACTAGCTCACCTTAAAGAAACACTGTCTACTCTTGAGAAAGGAGCACTGCCCTACTCTGCTGTGTTTCCTACAGAGCCAGAACAGTGAGCTTGCCTCAGACCAAAAGAACTGTGCTTGCTACACACACGGGACATATCTAGTTCAACCATGCTTAGGAAACTAACAAGAACAGTAGCTTCTCTTCTATCCCATACGCTGTACTTGCTGGGAAGAAATGCCAAAGCTATTTGCACTGTGTATGGCAAATGGAGCCCCATAGTGGCTGTCCTTACCAGAAAAAGAACTCTTACTCGTAGCACCAGAAACTGTGTGTGATTCAACTCCGGTTATGAAAGGGAAACCAAAATTAACTCGCCTTACCAGAAACACATTCTGCTTTTTAAAAAGGATCACTCCCCTACTCTACTGTGATTCCAATGGAGCCAGAAGAGTAGCTTGCTCAGAACAAAATAACTTTGCGTCATACACACTAGGGTCATATCTAGTTCAACTCTGCCAGGAAACTGACAAGAACAGTCCCTCTCTTGAGTCTCACACACTGTACTAGCTGAGAACAGACACAAGTACTATTTACACTGCGTATTTCAAAGGGAGCAAAATAGTGACTTTCCTTACAGAAAACAACTCTTGCTCATAGGAACAGAAACTGCATGTTATTCAACTACATTTATGAAGTGGAAACTAACACTAGCTCATCTTACAAGAAACACACTCTGCTTTTTAGAAAGGGGCACTCCCCTACTCTACTATGTTTCCTATACAGCCAGAATAGTGAACTTGCTCAGAACATAAGAACTGTGCTTCCTACACACATGGGCCATATCTCGTTCAACTCTGCTTAGGAGACTGACAAGAACTGTAGCTTCTCGTGCCTCCTATACACTGTACTTGCAGGGAACAGACGCGAGGGTTATTTGCACTGTGTATGGCTATGGGAGCACAATAGTGACTTTCCTTACCAGAAAAGAACTCTTGCTCGTAGGAACAGAACCTGCATGTGATTCAACTCCATTTATGAAAAGGAAACCAACACTAGCTCGACTTACAAGAAACAAAATCTGCTTTTGAGATAGGAGTACTCTCCTTCTGTACTGTGTTTTCTATAGAGCCAAAACATTGGGCTTGCTCAGAACAAAAGAACTATGCTTCCTACACACACGGGCCATATCTAGTTCAACTCTGCTTAGGAAACTGACAAGAACAGTAGCTTCTTTTCTGTCACATATACTGTACATGCTGTGAAGAAATGCCAATGCTATTTTCACTGTATATGGCAATGGGAGCATTATAGTGACTTTCCTTACCAGAAAAGAACTCTTGCTCAAAGACCAGAGTCTGCATGTGACTCAACTATGTTTATCAAGGGGAAACCAAAATTAGTTCACCTTACTGGAAACACATTCTGCTTTTTAAAAAGGAGCACTCCCTTACTCTAATGTGTTTTTATAGAGGCAGAAGAGTGAGCTTGCTCAGAACAAAAGAATTGTGCTTCCTACACACTCGGGCCATATCTAGTTCAACTCTGCTTAGGAAACTGACAAGAACAGTCGCTACCCTTGCGTCTCATACACTGTACTTGCTTGGAACAGAAGCGAATGCTATTTGCACTGTGTATGACTATGCGAGGACATAGTGACTTTCCTTACCAGAAAAGAACTCTTGCTCATAGAAACTGCATGTAATTCAACTCGATTTATGAAGTGGAAACCAACACTAGCTTGCCTTACAAGAAATACACTTTGCTTTTGAGAAAGGAACACTTTCCTACTCTACTGTGTTTCCTATGGAGCCAGAACAGTGAGCTTGATCAGAACAAAGAACTGTGGTTTCTACAAACACACACCATATCTAGTTCAACTCTGCCTAAGAAAATGACAAGAACTGTAGCTTCTCTTGCGTTTATACACTATACTTGCTGGGAAAAGACGGAAGGGCTATTTGCACTGTGTATGGAAAAGGGAGCGCTATAGTGACTTTCCATACCAGAAAAGAACTCTTGCTCATAGGACCAGAAACTGCATTTGATTCCACTCCATTTATGAAGCAGAAACTAACACTAGCTTGCTTTACAAGAAATACTCTTTGCTTTTGAGAAAGGAGCACTGCCCTACTCTCCTGTTTTTCCTATAGAGCCAGAACAGTGAGATTGCTCAGAACAAAAGAACTGTGCTTCCTTTACACACGGGCCATATCTAGTTCAACTCTGCTTAAGAAACTGTCAAGAACAGTAGCATCTCTTCTGTCCCATACACTGTACTTGCTGGAAACAGACGTGAGTGCTGTTTGCACTCTGTATGGGAATGAGAGCACAATAGTGACTTTCCGTAGCAGAAAAGAACTCTTGCTCATAAGACCATAAACTACATGTGATTCAACTTGGTTTATCAACGGGAAACCAAAATTAGCTCACCTTACAAGAAAAACATTCTGCTTTTTAAAAAGGAGCACTCCCCTACTCTACTAAGTTTCGTATAGAGCCAGAAGAGTGAACTCGCTCAGAACAAAAGAACTGTGCTTCCTACACACTCTGGCAATATCTAGATCAATTCTGCATAGGAAAGTGACAAAAACAGCTGCTTCTCTGGCGTCTCATACACTGTACTTGCTGGGAACAGACAGGAGGGCTATTTGTACTGTGTATGACAATGGGAGTGCTATAGCATCTTTCCTTAGCAGAAAAGAACTCTTGCTCGTAGGACCAGTAACTGCATGTGATTCAACTCTTTTTATGAAGTGGAAACTAACACTAGCCCGCCTTACAAGAAACACACTCTGCTTTTGAGAATGGAGCACTGCCCTACTCTACCCTGTTTCCTATAGAGGCAGAACAGTGAGCTTGCTCAGAACTAAAGAACTGTGCTTCCTGCACACTTGGGCCATATTAGGTCAACTCTGCTTAGGAAACTCACAAGAACAGTCGTTTCTCTTGTGTCTCATACACTGTACTTGCTGAGAACAGACCTGAGTGCTATTTGCCCTGTGTATGGCAATGGAAGCACAATAATGACTTCCTTTGCCAGAAAAGAGCTCTTGCTCTTAGAAGCAGAAACTGCATGTGATTCAACTTCATTTATGAAGGGTAACCAACACTAGCTTGCCTTACAAGAAACACACTCTGCTTTTGAGAAATGAACTCTCCCTTTCTCTACTGTGTTTCCTATAGAGCCAGAACAGTGAGCTTGCTCAGAAAAAAAGAACTGTGCTTCCTACACACTCGGGGCATATCGAGTTCAACTCTGCTTAGGAAACTGACAGGCACTGTAGTTTCCCTTGTGGCCGATAAACTGGACTTGCTGGGAAAAGATGGAAGAACTATTTGCACTGTGTATGCCAATGGGAGCGCCATAGTGTCGTTCCTTACAAGGAAAAAACTCTTGCTCATAGGATCAGAAATTTCATGTGATTCAGCTCCATTTATGAAGTGGAAACTAACACTAGCTCACCTTAAAGAAACACTGTATACTTTTGAGAAAGTAGCACTGCCCTACTCTACTGTGTTTCCAATAGAGCCAGAACAGTGAGCTTGCTCAGACCAAAAGAACTGTGCTTGCTACACACACGGGACATATCTAGTTCAACTGTGCTTAGGAAACTAACAAGAACAGTAGCTTCTCTTCTGTCCCATATGCTGTACTTGTTGGGAACAGACATGAGGGCTATTTGCACTGTGTATGGCAATGGGAACGCTACAGTGACTTTCCTTACCAGAAAAGAATTCTTGCTCATAGGACCAGAAACTGCATGTTATTCAACTCCATTTATGAAGTGGAAACTAACAATAGCTTGCCTTGCAGAAAAACACTCTGCTTTTGAGAAAGGAGCACTGCCTTACTCTACTATGTTTCCTATAGTGCCAGAACATTGAGCTTCCTCAGAGCAAAAGAAGTGTGATTCCTACACACAAAAGCCATATCTAGTTAAACTCTGCTTAGGAAACTGACATGAACTGTAGCTTCTCTTGCACCCCATACACTGTATTTGCAGGGAACAGACACGAGGGCTATTTGCACTGTGTATGTCAATGGGAGCGCTATAGTGACTTTCCTTATCAGAAAATAACTGTCACTAATAGGACCAGAAACTACGTGTGATTCAACTCCATTTATGATGTGGAAACTAACACTAGCTCGTCTTACAAGGAACACACCCTGCTTTTGAGAAAGAGCACTGCCCTACTGTACTGTGTTTCCTATAGAGCCAAAACAGTGAGCTTTCTCAAAACAAAAGAACTGTGCTTCCTGCACACATGGGCCATATCTAGTTCAACTCTTCTTAGGAAACTGACAAGAACAATAGCTTCTCTTCCATCCTATACACTGTAGTTGCTGGGAAGAGACGCCAGTGCTATTTGCACTGTGTATCGCAAAGGGAGCGCAATAGTGACTTTCCTTACTAGAAAAGAACACCTGCTCCGAGGACCAGAAACTGCGTGTGATTCAACTCCATTTATCAAGGGGAAACCAAAATTAGCTCGCCTTACAGGTTGCACATTCTGCTTTTTATAAAGGAGCACTCCACTTCTCTACTGTGTTTCCTGTAGAGCCTGAACAGTAAGCTTGCTCAGAACAAAAGAACTGTGCTTCCTACACACTCGGGCCATATATAGTTCAACTCTGCTTAGGAAACTGACAAGAATGGTTGCTTCTCTTGCATCTCATACACTGTACTTGCATTTACAAATGCGAGAGCTATTTGTATTGTGAATGGCCATGGGAACACAATAGTGACTTTCCCTATTAGAAAGATCTCTTGCTCATTGGAGCAGAAACTGCATGTGATTCAACTCCATTTATGAAGGACAAACCAGCTTTTGCTTGCTTTACAAGAAACAAAATAGCTTTTTAGAAAAGAGCACTCCCCTACTCTACAGTGTTTCATTTAGAGCCAGAACAGTGAGCTTGCTCAGAACAAAAGAACTGTACTTCCTACACACAGGCCATATCTAGTACAACTCTCTTAGGAAACTGACACAACACTAGCTTCTCTCCTGTCCCATACACTGTACTTACTGGGAATTGACATGTGTGCTATCTGCAATGTGTATGGCAATGGGAGGCTATACTGACTTTCCTTACCAGAAAAGAACTCTTGCTCATAGGACCAGAAACTGCATTTGATTTAAATCCATTTATGAAGGGGAAACCAACACTAGCTTGCATTACAGGAAACACACTATGCCTTTGATATAGGAACACTCTCCTACTCTACTGTGTTTACTATAGAGCCAGAACAGTGAGCTTGCTCAGAACAAAAGAACTTTGCTTTCTGCACACACAGGCCTTATCTAGTTCCACTCTGCTTAGGAAATTAAAAGAAACAATAGCTTCTCTTCCGTCCCATACACTGTAGTTGCAGGGAAGAGACGCCAGTGCTTTTTGCACTCTGTATGGCAATGGGAGCGCAATAAAGACTTTCTTACCAGAAAAGAACACTTGCTCCTAGGACCAGAAACTGCATGTCATTCAGCTTCATTTATCAAGGGGAAACCAAAATTAGCTCGCCTTGCAAGAAACACATTCTGCTTTTTAAAAAGGAGCATTCCCCTTCTCTACTGTGTTTCCTGTAGAGCCAGAGCAGTGAGCTTGCCAGAACAAAAGAACTGTGCTTGCTACACACACGGGCCATATCAAGTTCAACTGTGCTTAGGAAACTGACAAGAATAGTAGCTTCTCTTCTGTCCCATACGCTATACTTGCTGGGAAGAAACACCAATGCTATTCGCACTGTGTATGGCAATGGGAGCGCCATAGTGGCTTTCCTTACCAGAAAAGAACTCTTGCTTGTAGGACCAGAAACTGTGTGATTCAACTCTGTTTATCAAGGGGAAACGAAAATTAGATCGCATTACAAGAAACACATTCTGCTTTTGAAAAAGGAGCACTCCCCTACTCTACTGTGATTCCAATAGAGCCAGAAGAGTAGCTTGGTCAGAATAAAAGAACTGTGCTTCCTACATACTCGATTCATATCTAGTTCAACTCTGCTAGGAAACTGACAAGAACAGTCACTTCTCTTGCATCTCATACTGTAGTATCTGGGAACAGACGCGCGTGCTATTTGCACTGTGCTGTGCAATGGGATCACAATAGTGACCTTCCTTACCAGAAGAGAACACTTGCTCCCAGAACCAGAAACTGCATGTGATTCAATTCCATTTATCAAGGGGAAACCAAAATTAGCTCGCCTTACAAGAAACACATTCTGCTTTTTAAAAAGGAGCATTCCCCTTCTCTACTGTGTTTCCTGTAGAGCCAGAGCAGTGAGCTTGCTCAGAAAAAAAGAACTGTGCTTGCTACACACACAGGCCATATCAAGTTCAACTGTGCTTAGGAAACTGACAAGAACAGTGGCTTCTCTTCTTTCCCATATCTGTACTTGCTGGGAAGAAACGCCAATGCTATTCGCACTGTGTATGGCAATGGGAGCACCATAGTGGCTTTCCTTACCAGAAAAGAACTCTTGCTTGTAGGACCAGAAACTGTGTGTGATTCAACTCTGTTTATCAAGGGGAAACCAAAATTAGATCGCGTTACAAGAAACACATTCTGCTTTTGAAAAAGGAGCACTCCCCTCCTCTACTGTAATTCCAATAGAGCCAGAAGAGTAGCTTGGTCAGAACAAAAGAACTGTGCTTCCTACACACTCGATTCATATCTAGTTCAACTCTGCTAGGAAACTGACAAGAACAGTCACTTCTCTTGCATCACATACTGTAATATCTGGGAACAGACACGCGTGCTATTTGCACTGTGCTGTGCAATGGGATCACAATAGTGACCTTCCTTACCAGAGAGAACACTTGCTCCCAGGACCAGAAACTGCATGTGATTCAACTCCATTTATCAAGGGGAAACCAAAATTAGCTCACCTTACAAGAAACATGTTCTGCTTTTTAAAAAGGAGCATTCCCCATCTCTACTGTGTTTTCTATTCAGCCAGAACAGTGAGCTTGCTCAAAACAAAAGAAATGTGCTTCTTACACACTTGGGCCATATCTCGTTGAACTCTGCTTAGGAAACTGACAAGAATTGTAGCTTCTCTTGTATCCCATACACTATACTTGCTCGGAAAAGATGCGAGGGATATTTACACTGTGTATGGCAATGGGAGCGCTATGGTGACTATCATTACCAGAAAAGAATACTTGCTCATAGGACCAGAAACTCCAAGAGATTCAAATCCATTATTGAAGTGGAAACTAACACTAAATCATCTTACAAGAAACACACTCTTCTTTTGAGAAAGGAGCACTGCCCTACTCTAATGTGTTTACTATAGAACCAGAAAAATGAGCTTGCTCAAAACAAAAGAACTGTGCTTTTTCCACACACAGGCCATATCTAGTTCAACTCTGTTAAGGGAATTGAAAAGAACAATAGCTACTCTTCAATCCCATACACTGTAGTTGCTGGTAAGAAACGCCAGTGCTATTTGCACTGTGTATGGCAATGGGAGTGCTATAATGACTTTCCTTACCAGAAAAGACCTCTTCTAGTAGGACCAGAAACTGCATGTGAATCAACTCCATTTATGACGGGTAAACCAAGACTAGCTCACCTTAGAATAAACACAAACTGCTTTTGAGAAAGGAACACTCCCTTACTCTAATGTGTTTCTTACAGAGCCAGAATAGTGAGTTTGCTCAGAACAAAAGAACTGTGCTTCCTACACACATGGGCCATATCTAGTTCAACTCTGCTTAGGAAACTGAAAAGAACAGTATCTTCTCTTCAGTCCCATTCAATGTACTTGCTTGGAACAGACGCAAGTGCTATTTGCACTGTGTATGGCAATGGGAGCACAATTGTGACTTTCCTTAACAGAAAAGAACTCTTGCTCGTAGGACCAGAAACTGCATGTGATTCACCTCCATTTATGAAGGGGAAACCAACACTAGCTCCCTTACAAGAAACACTCCCTGCTTTTGAGAAAGGAACTCTCCCTTACTCAACTGTGTTTCCTATTGAGCCAGTACAGTGAGCTTGCTCAGAACAAAAGAACTGAGCCTCCTACACACCCATGACATATTTCGTTCAACTCGGCTTGGGAAATTGACAAGAACTGTAGCTGCTTTTCACTCCCATACACCATACTTGCTGGGAGCAGACACGAGTGCTATTTGCACTGCGTATGGCAAAGGGAGCACAATACAGACTTTCCTTACCAGAAAGGAACTGTTGCTCCTGGGACCAGAAAGTGCATGTGAATCAACTCCATTTATGATGGGTAAACCAAGACTAGCTCACCTTAGAATAAACACACTCTGCTTTTGAGAAAGGAACACTCCCTTACTCTAATGTGTTTCTTACAGAGCCAGAACATTGTGCTTGCTCAGAACAAAAGAACTGGGGTTCCTACAAACACGGGCCATATCTAGTTCAACTCTGCTGAGGAAACTGAAAAGAAGAGTAGCTTCTCTTCAGTTCCATCCACTGAACTTGTTTGAAACAGATATGAGTGCTATTTGCACTGGGTATGGCAATGGGAGCACAATAGTGGCTTTCCTTACCAGAAAAGAACTCTTATTTATAGGACCAGAAACTACATGTGATTCAACTCCATTTATGAAGTGGAAACTAACACTAACTCGCCTTACATGAAACACAATGAGCTTTTGAGAAAGGAGCACTGCTTTACTCTACAGTGTTTCCTATAGAGCCAGAACAGTGAGCTTGCTCAGAACAAAAGAACTGTGCTTCCTACACACGGGCCATATCTAGTTCAACTCTGATTAGGAAACTGAAAAGAACAGTAGCTTCTCTTCAGTCCCATACACTGTACTTGCTGAGAACAGAAGCAAGTACTATTTGCACTGTATAGGGCATAGGGAGCAAAACGGTGACTTTCCTTACCAGAAAAGAACTCTTGCTTGTAGGACCAGAAACTGCATGTGATTCTATGGCATTTATGAAGGGGAAACCAACACTAGCTCGCCTTACAAAAAACACACTCCACTTTTGAAAAAGGAACACACCCTTACTCTACCATGTTTCCTACAGAGCCAGAAAACTGAGTTTGCTCAGAGCAAAAACTGTGCTTCCTGCAAACTGGGGCCATATCTTATTCAACTCTCCTTAGGAAACTGACAAAAACTTTAGCTTCTTTTGCTTCCCATACGCTGCACTTGCTGGGAACAGACACATGTTCTATTTGCACTGTGTATGGCAATGGGAGCACTATAGTGACTTTATTTACCAGAATAGAACTCTTGCTCAAGGGACCAGAACATGCACATGATTCAAATCCATTTATGAAGGGGAAACCAGCACTAGCTCCCATACAAGAAACACACTCTGCTTTTGAGAAAGTAACACTCCCTTACTCTACTGTGTTTCCTATAGAGCCAGAACAGTGAGCTTGCTCAGAACAAAAGAACTGTGCTTCATACACACTCGGGCCATAACTAGTCCAACTCTGCTTAGGAAACTGACAAGAACAATAGCTTCTCTTCCGTCCCATACACTGTAGTTGCTGGGAATAAACGCCAGTGCTGTTTGCACTGTGTATGGCAATGGGAGAGCAATAGTGACTTTCCAAACCAGAAAAGAACACTTGCTCCCAGGACCAGAAACTGCATGTGATTCAACTCCATTTATCAAGGGGAAACCAAAATTAGCTCGCCTTACAAGAAACACATTCTGCTTTTTAAAAAGGAGCACTCCCTTTCTCTAATGTGTTTCCTGTAGAGCCAGAACAGTGAGCTTGCTCAGAACAAAAGAACTGTCCTTCCTACACACTCGGGCCATATCTAGTTCAACTCTGCTTTGGAAACTGACAAGAACAGTCACTTTTCTTGTGTCTCATACACTGTACATGCTGGGAACAGAGGCAAGTGCTATTTGCACTGTGTGTGGCTATGGGAGCACAACAGTGACTTACCTTACCAGAAAAGAACTCTTGCTCATAGGAACAGAAACTGCATGGTACTCAACTCCATTTATGAAGGAGAAAGCAACCCTAGCTCGCCTTACAAGAAACAAATTCTGAAATTGAGAAAGGATCACTTTTCTACTCTACTGTGTTTAATATAGCAACAGAACAGGGAGCTTGCTCAGAACAAAAGAAGTGTGCTTCCTACAAACATGGGCCATATCTAGCTCAACTCTGCTTCGGACACTGACAAGAACAATAGATTTTGTTCCGTCCCATACACTGTACTTGTTGGGAACTGACGCTTGTGCTATTTGCACTGTGTATGACAAAGGGAGCAAAATAGTGACTTTCCTTATCAGAAAAGTACTCGTGCTTGTAGGACCAGAAACTGCATGTGATTCAACTCCAATTATAAAGGGAAAACCAACACTATCTCCCTTACAAGACACACTCTGCTTTTGAGAAAGGAACTCTTCCTTACTCTACTGTGTTTCCTATAGAGCCAGAACAGGGAGGTTGCTCAAAACAAAAGATATGTGCTTCCTACACACTCGGGCCACATCTCATTCAACTCTGCTTAGGAAACTGACAAGAACTGTAGCTTCTCTTGCCTCCCATACACTGTACTTGCTGGGAACAGATGCAGGGGCTATTTCCACTGTATATGGCAATGGGAGCGCTATAGTGACTTTCCTTACCAGAAAAGAACTCTTGCTCATAGGACCAGAAACTGCATGTGAATCAACTCCATTTATGAAGTGGAAACTAACACTAGCTCACCTTATAAGAAACACACTCTGCTTTTGAGAAAGGAGCACTCCCCTACTACTGTGTTTCCTACAGAACCAGAACAGTGAGATTTCTCAGAACAAAAGTACTGTGCTTCCTACACACATGGGCCATATCTAATAAAACTCTGCTTTGGAAACTGACAAGAACAGTATCTTCTCTTGCATCCCATACACTGTACTTGCTGGGAATAGACACGAGAGGTATTTGCACTGTTTATGGCAATGGGTGCGTTATATTGACTTTCCTTACCAGAAAAGTACTCTTGCTCGAAGGAAACGAAACTGCATGTGATTCAACTCCATTTATGAAGTGCAAACTAAGACTAGCTTGTCTTACAAGAAAAACAGTCTGCTTTTGAGAAAGGAGCACTTCTCTATTCTGTTGTGTTTCCTATTGAGCCAGAACAGTGAGCTTGCTCAGAACAAAAGAACTGTGCTTCCTACACACTCGGGCCATATATAGTTCAAGTCTGCTTAGGAAACTGACAAGACCAGAATCTTCTCTTTAGTGCCATACACTGTGCTTGCTGAGAATAGACGTGAGTGCTATTTGCACTGTGTATGGCAATGGGAGCATAATAATGACTTTCCTTTCCAGAAAAGAACTCTTGCTCATAGGACCACAAACTGCATGTGATTCAACTCCATTTATGAAGGAGAACCCAAGACAAGCTCATCTTAGAATAAACACACTCGGATTTTGAGAGAGGTACACTCCCTTACTCTACTATGTTTCCTACAGAGCCACAACATTGACCTTGCTCCGAACAAAAAATTGTGTTTCCTACACACTGGGGCCATATCTCATTCAGCTCTGCTTAGGAAACTGACAAAAACTGTAGCTTCTATTGGGTCCGATACACTGTACTTTCTGGGAACACACGCATGTGCTATTTGCACTGTTTATGGCAATGGGAGTGCCATAGTGACTTTATTTACAAGAAGATAACTCTTGCTCATAGGACCAGAAACTTCATGTGATTCAACTCCATTTATGAAGTAGAAACTAACACTAGCTTCCCTTACAAGAAAAACACTCTGCTTTTGAGAAAGGAGCACTGCCCTACTCTACTGTGTTTCCTTTTGAGCCAGAACAGTGAGCTTGCTCAAAACAAAAGAACTTTGCTTCCTACACACACAGGCCATATCTAGTTCAACTCTGCTTTGAAAACAGACAAGAACAGTAGCTACTCTTGCATCCCATACACTGTAAATACTGTGAATAGACGCGAGGGCTATTTGCACTGTGTATGATAATGGGTGCACTATAGTGACTTTCCTTACCAGAAAAGAACTCTTACTCATAGGACCAGAAACTGCATGTTATTCAACTCCATTTATGAAGTGGAAACTAACACTAACTCGCCTTACATGAAACACAATGAGCTTTTGAGAAAGGAGCACTGCTTTACTCTACAGTGTTTCCTAAAGAGCCAGAAGAGTGAGCTTGCTCAGAACAAAAGAACTGTGCTTCTTACACACGGGCCAGATCTAGATCAACTCTAATTCGAAAACTGAAAAGAACAGTAGCTTCTCTTCAGTCCCATACATTGTACTTTCTGGGAACAGATATGATTGCTATTTGCACTGTGTATGGCAATGGGAGCACAACAGTGACTTTCCTTACCAGAAAAGAACTCTTGCTCGTATGACCAGAAACTGCATGTGATTCAACTCCATTTATGAAGAGGAAACCAACACTAGCTCGCCTTACAAAAACACACTCTGCTTTTGAGAAAGGAACACTCCCTTACTCTACTGTGTTTACTATAGAGCCAGTATAGTGAATTTGCTCAGAACAAAAGAAATGTGCTTCCTACACACTCGGGCCAAATCTCGTTCTACTCTGCTTAGGAAACTGACAAGAACTGTAGCTTCTCTTGCCTCCCATACACTGTACTTGCTGGAAACAAACGTGAGGGCTATTTGTACATTATATTGCAATGGGAGAGCTATAGTGACTTTCCTTAAGAGAAAAGAAATCTTGCTCATAGGACCAGAAACTGCATGTGATTCAACTCCATTTATGAAGTGGAAACTAACACTAGCTTGTTTTACAAGAAAAACACTCTGCTTTTGAGAAAGGAGCACTGCCCTACTCTACTGTGTTACCTATATAGCCAGAACAGTGACCTTGCTCAGAACAAAAAACTGTGCTTCTTACACACACGGGCCATATCTAGTTCAACTCTGCTTAGGAAACTAACAAGAACTGTAGACTCTCTTGCATCCCATACACTGTACTTGCTGGGAATATACGCGAGGGCTATTTGCACTGTGCATGGCAATGGGTATGCTATAGTGACTTTCCTTACCAGAAAGAATTCTTGCACATTGGACCAGAAACTGCATGTGATTCAACTCAATTTATGAAGTGGAAACTAACACTAGCACGCCTTACAAGAAACACACTCTGCTTTTGAGAAAGGAGCATTCCCCTACTCTACTGTGTTTCCTATGGAGCCAGAACAGTGAGCTTGCTCAGAACAAAAGAACTGTGCTTCCTACAAACACGGGCCATATCAAGTTCAACTCTGTTTGGAAAATAACAAGAAAAGTAGCTTCTCTTGTCTGCCATACACTGTACTTGCTGGGAATAGACGCGAGGGCTATTGCACTTTATATGGCAATGGGTGCGCTATAATGACTTTCATTATCAGTAAAGAACTCTTGCTCATAGGACCAGAAATTTCCTGGAATTCAACTCCATTTATTAAGTGGAAACTAACACTAACTCCTCTTTCATGAAACACACTGAGCTTGAGAAAGGATCAGTGCTTTACTCTACAGTGTTTCTTATACAGCCAGAACAGTGACCTTGCTCAGAACAAAAGAACTGTGCTTCCTACACACACGGGCCATATCTAGTTCAACTCTGCTTAGGAAACTGACAAGAACAGTAGCTTCTCTTCATTCCAATACACTGTACTTGCTGGGAACAGACGCGAGTGCTATTTGAACTGTGGATGGCAATGGGAGCACAATAGTGACTCTTCTTACCAGAAAACAACTCTTGCTCATAGGACCAGAAACTGCATGGGATCAACTCCATTTGTGAAGGGGAAACCAACAGTAACTCGCCTTACAATAAACACACTCTGCTTTTGAGAAAGGAGCACTCTCCTACTCTACTGTGTATCCTACAAGACAGAACAGTGAGCCTGCTCAGAACAAAAGAACTGTGCTTCCGACAAACACGGGCCATATCTAGTTCTTCTCTGTTTAGGTATCTGACAAGAAAGTAGCTTCTCATCCGACCCATACACTGTACTTTCTGGGAACAGACCTGTGTGCTATTTGCACTGTGTACAGCAATGGGAACACTATAGTAATTTCGTTACCAAAAAATAACTCTTGTTAGTAGGGACAGAAACTGCATGTGACTCAATTCCATTTATGAAGAGGATACCAAAAGTAGCTCGCCTTACAAGAAACAGACTCGGCTTTTGAAAAAGGAGCACTCTTTTCCTCTACTGTGTTTCCTAAAGAGTCAGAACAGTGATCTTGCTCAGTACAAAAGAACTGTGCTTTATAAACACTCTGGCCATATCTAGTTAAACTCTGTTTAGGAAACTGACAAGAACAGTAGCTTCACTTCCGTCCCATACACTGTACTTGCTGAGAGTAGATGCTAGTGAAATTTGCACTGTGTGGCTATGGGAGGACAATACTGTCTTTCCTTACAAGAAAAGAACTCTTGTTCATAGGACCAGAAACTGCATGTGATTCAACTCCATTTATGCAGGGGAAACCAACACTACCTCGCCTTACAAGAAAAACACTCTACTTTTGATAATGGAGCACTCTCCTACTCTACTGTGATTCCTATATAGCCAAGACAGTGATCTTGCTCAGAACTAAAGAACTGTGCTTCCTACATACACTGTCCATATCTAGTTCAACTCTGCTTAGGAATCTGACAAGAACTATATCATCTCTTCATTCCCATACACTGTACTTGCTGGGAACAGACGCGAGGGCTGTTTACACTGTGAATGGCAATGGGAGTGCAATAGTGACTTTCTTTACCAGAAAAGAACTCTTGCTCAGAAGATGAGAAACTGCATGTGACTCAACTCCATTTATGAAGTGAAAACTAACACAAGATCACCTTACTAGAAACACATTCTGCTTTTGAGAATGGAGCACTGCCCTATTCTACTGTGTTTCCTCTATAGTCAGAACAGTGTGTTTGCTCAGAACAAAAGAACTGTACTTCATACACATATGGGCCATACCTAGTTCAACTCTGCTTAGAAAAACTGAAAAGAACAGTCGCTTCTCTTGTGTCTCATACACTGTACTTGCTGGGAAGAGACGCCAGTGCTATTTACACTGTGTATAGCTATGGGAACACAGTAGTGACTTTCCTTACCAGAAAAAAACTCTTGCTCATAAGACCAGCAACTGCATGTGATTCAACTCCGATTATCAAGGGGAAACGCAAATTAGCTCGCCTTACAACAAACACAATCTGCTTTTTAAAAAAGGAGCACTCCCCTTCTCTACTGTGTTTCCTATAGAGCCAGAACGGTGAGTTTGCTCAGAACAAAAGAACTATGCTTCTTACACACAAAAGCCATATCTAGTTCAACTATGCTAAGGAAACTGACAAGAACAGTAGCTTCTCTTCCGTCCCATACACTGTACTTGCTGGGAAGAGACACCAGTGCTATTTGCACTCTGTATGGCAATGGGAGCTCAATAGGGATTTTCTTACCAGAAAAGAACTCTTGCTCGTAGGACCAGAAACTGCGTGTGATTCAACTCGGATTTTCAAGGGGAAACCAAAATTAGCTTGCCTTACAAGAAACACATTCTGCTTTTGAAAAAGGAGCACTCCCCTACTCAACTGTGTTTCCTATAGATCCAGAACAGTGATCTTGCTCAGTACAAAAAAACTGTGCATCCTAAACACTCTGGTCATATCTACTTCAAATATGTTTAGGAAACTCAAAAGAATAGTCGCTTCTCCTGCATCTCATACACTGTACTCGCTGGGAAGAGACGCGAGGGCTATTTGCACTGTGTATGGCAAAGAGAGCTCTATAGTGACTTTCGTTACCAGAAAAGAACTCTTGCTTGTAGGAACAGAAACTGCATGTGATTCAACTAAATTTATGAAGGAGAAACCAAAACTAGCTCGCCTTACAAGAAATACACTCTGTTTTTGAGAAAAGAACTCTCTCCTTCACTATTGTTTTTCCTACAGAGCCAGAGCAGTGAGCTTGCTCAGAATAAAAAAAAAACTGTGCTTCCTACACACTCTGGCCATATTTAATTCAACTCTGCTTAGGAAACTGACAAGAACAGTATCTTCTCTTCAGTCTCATACACTGTACTTGCTCGGAACAGACACGACTGTTCTTTGCACAGTGTTTAGCAATGGGAGCACAATAATGACTTTCCTTACCAGAAAAGAACTCTTGCTCATACGACCAGAAACTGCATGTGATTCAACTCCGTTCATCAAGAGGAAACCAAAATTAGCTCGCCTAACAAGACACACATTCTGCTTTCGAAAAACGAGCACTTCCCTTCTCTACTGTGATTCCTATAGAGCCAGAACAGTGAGCTTGCTCAGAACAAAAGAACTGTGTTTCCTACAAACTCGGGCCATATCTCCTTCAACTCTGCTTAGGAAACTAACAAGAACTGTCGCTTCTCTTCAGTCCCATACACTGTAATTGCTGGGAACAGATGCGAGTGCTATTTGCACTGTGAATGACAATGGGAGCAAAATAGTGACTTTCCTTACCAGAACTCTTGCTTGTAGGACCAGAAACTGCATTTGATTCAACTCCATTTATCAAGGGGAAACCAACACTAGCTCGCCTTACAAGAAACACACTCTGCTTTTGAGAAAGGAAACTCCCATACTCTACTGTGTTTCTATAGAGCCAGAACAGTGAACATGCTCAGAACAAAGAACTGTACTTCCTACACACATGGGCCATATCTAGTTCAACTCTGCTTAGGAAAGAAACTGACAAGAACTAAAGCTTCTCTTGTGTCCCATACACTGTACTTGCTGGGAATAGACGGGAGGGCTATATGCACTATGTATGCCAATGAGAGTGTGACAGTTACTATCCTTAACAGAAAAGAACTCTTGTTCATAGGACCAAAAACTGCATGTGACTCAACTCCATTTATGAAGGGGAAACCAACACTAGCTTGCCTTACAAGAAACACACTCTGCTTTGAGATTGGAGTACTCTCCTACTCTACTGTGTTTCCTATATAGCCAGAACAATGATGCTGCTCAGAAAAAAAAGAACTGTGCTTCATACACACATGGGCCATATCTATTTCAACTATGCTGAGGAATCTGACAAGAAGAGTATCTTCGCTTCAGTCCCATACACTGTACTTGCTGAGAACAGACAAGAGGGCTATTTGCACTGTGAATAGCAATAGGAATACAGTAGTGACTTTCCTTACCAGAAAATAATGCTTGCTCATTAGACGAGAAACTGCATGTGATTCAACTCCATTTATGAAGAGGAAACTAACACAAGCTTTTTTTACAAGGAAAACACTCTGCTTTTGAGAATGGAGGACTGCCCTACTCTACTGTGTTTCCTCTAGAGCCAGAACAGTGTGTTTGCTCAGAACAAAAGAACGGTGCTTCCTACACACTCTGGAATTATCTAGTTCAACTCTGCTTAGGAAACTGACAAGAATATTCGCTTCTCTTGCATTTCATACACTGTAATTGCTGGGAATACATGCGAGTGCTATTTACACTGTGTATTGCTATGGGAGCACAGTAGTGACTTTCCTTACCAGAAAACAACTCTTGCTCATAGAACCAGAAACTGCATGTGATTCAACTCCATTTATGAAGGGGAAACCAACACTAGCTCGCCTTACAAGAAACACACTCTGCTTTGGAGAAAGGAACACACCCATACACTACTGTGTTTCCTATATAGCCAGAACAGTGACCTTGCCCAGAAAAAAGAACTGCTCTTCCTACACACATGAGCCAAATCTAGTTAAACTCTGCTTAATAAACTAACAAGAACTGTAGCTTCTCTTGCGTCCCATACACTGTACTTGCTGAGAATAGACGCGAGGGCTATTTGCACTGTGTATGGCAATGGGAGAAAAAAAGTGATTTTCCTTACCAGAACCATTGCTCATAGGACCAGAAACTGCATGTGATTCAACTCCATTTATGAAGGGGAATTCAGCACTAGCTCACCTTTCCAGAAACACACTCTGCTTTTGAGAAAGGAGCACTCTTGTACACTACTGTGTTTCCTGTAGAGGCAGAACATTGAACTTGCTCCGAACAAAAGAACTGTGCTTTCTACACACACGGGCCATATCTAGTTCAACTCTGCTTAGTAAACTGACAAGAACAGCAGCTTCTCTTCCATCAAATACACTGTACCTGCTGGGAAAAGATGGGAGTGCTCCCTGAACAGTATATGTCAATGGGAGCACAATAGTGACGACTTTCTTTATCAGAAAAGTATTGTTGCACATAGTACTAAAAACTGCATGTGATTCAACTCCGTTTATGAAGGGGAATTCAACACTAGTGTGCCTTACAAGAAATACACTCTGCTTTTGAGAAAGGAGCACTCTTCTACTACTGTGTTTCCTATACAGCTGGAACAGTGAGCTTGCTCAGATCAGGGGAATTGTGCTTCCTACACACACAAAGCCATATCTATAACAACTCTGTTTAAGAAAATGACAAGAACAGTAGCTTCTCTTCCCTTCAATACACTGTACTTGCTGCGGGAACAGACACGAGTGCTATTTGCACCATGTATGGCAATTGGAGCGCAATAATGACTTTCCTTACCAGAAAAGAACTCTTGCTCATAGGACCAGAAACTGCATGTGACTCAACTCAGATGATAAAGCAGAAACCAACACTAGCTTGCCTTAGAAGAAACACCACTCTGCTTTTGAGAAAGGAGCACTCTTCTACTCTACTATGTTTCTTATACTGCCAGAACAGTGAGCGTGCTCAGAACAAAAGAATTGTGCTTCCTACATACTCGGACCATATCTAGTTCAACTCTGCTTTGGAAACTGAAAAGAACATTAGCTTCTCTTCTGTCCCATACACTGTTCTTGCTGGAAACAGACCCGAGAGCTATTTGCACTGCGTATTTCAATGGGAGCTCAATAGTGGCTACTTTCCTTAGTAGAAAAGAACTCTTGCACATAGGACAAGAAACTGTATGTGATGCAATTCTGGTTATGAAGAGGAATTCAAACTAGCATGCCTTACAAGAAACACACTCTGCTTTTGAGAAAGTAGCACTGTTGTACAAAAGTGTGTTCCTTCACAGCCATAGCAGGGAGCTTGCTCAGAATAAAGAACTGTGCTTCCTACACATCTTAACTATATATAGTCCAAAACTGCTTATGAAACTTATAAAAACAGTAGCTTCTCTTCCATCCAATACACTGTATTTTCTGAGAACCGACACGAGTGTTGTTATTTGCAATGTGGTATGTCAATGGGAGCGCAAATGACTACTTTCCTTACCGGAAAGAATGCTTGCTATACCACATAAAACTGCAAGTGATTCAACTCCATTTATGAAGGAGAATTCACCAATAGCTGACCTTAGAAGAAACACATTATGATTTGAAAAAGGAGCACTCTTCTTCTCTACTGCGTTTCCTAAACATCCAGAACAGTGAGCTTGCTCAGAACAAAAGAACTGTGCTTTCTACACACACGGGCCATATTTAGTTCAACTCTGCTTAGGAAACTGACAAGTACAGTAGCTTCTCTTCTGACAAATACAATGTACTTGCTAGGAAGAGACGGCAGTGCTCTTTGTACTGTGTATGGCATTGGGGAGCGCAATAGTGATAACTTTCCTTGACAGAAAAGAACTCTTGCTCATAGGACAAGGAACTCCATGTTATTCAACTCAGTTTATGAGGGGGAATTCAACACTTGCTTGACTTAGCAAGGAAACACACTCTGTTTTTGAGAAAAGAGCATTGTTCTACTCTGCTATGTTTCCTATACAGCCAGAACAGTGACCTTGCTCAGAACAAAAGAACTGTGCTTCCTACACACACGGGCCATATCTAGTTCAACTCTGCTTAGGAAACTGACAAGAACAGTAGCTTCTCTTCATTCCAATACACTGTACTTGCTGGGAACAGACGCGAGTGCTATTTTGAACTGTGGATGGCAATGGGAGCACAATAGTGACTCTTCTTACCAGAAAACAACTCTTGCTCATAGGACCAGAAACTGCATGGGATCAACTCCATTTGTGAAGGGGAAACCAACAGTAACTCGCCTTACAATAAACACACTCTGCTTTTGAGAAAGGAGCACTCTCCTACTCTACTGTGTATCCTACAAGACAGAACAGTGAGCCTGCTCAGAACAAAAGAACTGTGCTTCCGACAAACACGGGCCATATCTAGTTCTTCTCTGTTTAGGTATCTGACAAGAAAGTAGCTTCTCATCCGACCCATACACTGTACTTTCTGGGAACAGACCTGTGTGCTATTTGCACTGTGTACAGCAATGGGAACACTATAGTAATTTCGTTACCAAAAAATAACTCTTGTTAGTAGGGACAGAAACTGCATGTGACTCAATTCCATTTATGAAGAGGATACCAAAAGTAGCTCGCCTTACAAGAAACAGACTCGGCTTTTGAAAAAGGAGCACTCTTTTCCTCTACTGTGTTTCCTAAAGAGTCAGAACAGTGATCTTGCTCAGTACAAAAGAACTGTGCTTTATAAACACTCTGGCCATATCTAGTTAAACTCTGTTTAGGAAACTGACAAGAACAGTAGCTTCACTTCCGTCCCATACACTGTACTTGCTGAGAGTAGATGCTAGTGAAATTTGCACTGTGTGGCTATGGGAGGACAATACTGTCTTTCCTTACAAGAAAAGAACTCTTGTTCATAGGACCAGAAACTGCATGTGATTCAACTCCATTTATGCAGGGGAAACCAACACTACCTCGCCTTACAAGAAAAACACTCTACTTTTGATAATGGAGCACTCTCCTACTCTACTGTGATTCCTATATAGCCAAGACAGTGATCTTGCTCAGAACTAAAGAACTGTGCTTCCTACATACACTGTCCATATCTAGTTCAACTCTGCTTAGGAATCTGACAAGAACTATATCATCTCTTCATTCCCATACACTGTACTTGCTGGGAACAGACGCGAGGGCTGTTTACACTGTGAATGGCAATGGGAGTGCAATAGTGACTTTCTTTACCAGAAAAGAACTCTTGCTCAGAAGATGAGAAACTGCATGTGACTCAACTCCATTTATGAAGTGAAAACTAACACAAGATCACCTTACTAGAAACACATTCTGCTTTTGAGAATGGAGCACTGCCCTATTCTACTGTGTTTCCTCTATAGTCAGAACAGTGTGTTTGCTCAGAACAAAAGAACTGTACTTCATACACATATGGGCCATACCTAGTTCAACTCTGCTTAGAAAAACTGAAAAGAACAGTCGCTTCTCTTGTGTCTCATACACTGTACTTGCTGGGAAGAGACGCCAGTGCTATTTACACTGTGTATGGCTATGGGAACACAGTAGTGACTTTCCTTACCAGAAAAAAACTCTTGCTCATAAGACCAGCAACTGCATGTGATTCAACTCCGATTATCAAGGGGAAACGCAAATTAGCTCGCCTTACAACAAACACAATCTGCTTTTTAAAAAAGGAGCACTCCCCTTCTCTACTGTGTTTCCTATAGAGCCAGAACGGTGAGTTTGCTCAGAACAAAAGAACTATGCTTCTTACACACAAAAGCCATATCTAGTTCAACTATGCTAAGGAAACTGACAAGAACAGTAGCTTCTCTTCCGTCCCATACACTGTACTTGCTGGGAAGAGACACCAGTGCTATTTGCACTCTGTATGGCAATGGGAGCTCAATAGGGATTTTCTTACCAGAAAAGAACTCTTGCTCGTAGGACCAGAAACTGCGTGTGATTCAACTCGGATTTTCAAGGGGAAACCAAAATTAGCTTGCCTTACAAGAAACACATTCTGCTTTTGAAAAAGGAGCACTCCCCTACTCAACTGTGTTTCCTATAGATCCAGAACAGTGATCTTGCTCAGTACAAAAAAACTGTGCATCCTAAACACTCTGGTCATATCTACTTCAAATATGTTTAGGAAACTCAAAAGAATAGTCGCTTCTCCTGCATCTCATACACTGTACTCGCTGGGAAGAGACGCGAGGGCTATTTGCACTGTGTATGGCAAAGAGAGCTCTATAGTGACTTTCGTTACCAGAAAAGAACTCTTGCTTGTAGGAACAGAAACTGCATGTGATTCAACTAAATTTATGAAGGAGAAACCAAAACTAGCTCGCCTTACAAGAAATACACTCTGTTTTTGAGAAAAGAACTCTCTCCTTCACTATTGTTTTTCCTACAGAGCCAGAGCAGTGAGCTTGCTCAGAATAAAAAAAAAACTGTGCTTCCTACACACTCTGGCCATATTTAATTCAACTCTGCTTAGGAAACTGACAAGAACAGTATCTTCTCTTCAGTCTCATACACTGTACTTGCTCGGAACAGACACGACTGTTCTTTGCACAGTGTTTAGCAATGGGAGCACAATAATGACTTTCCTTACCAGAAAAGAACTCTTGCTCATACGACCAGAAACTGCATGTGATTCAACTCCGTTCATCAAGAGGAAACCAAAATTAGCTCGCCTAACAAGACACACATTCTGCTTTCGAAAAACGAGCACTTCCCTTCTCTACTGTGATTCCTATAGAGCCAGAACAGTGAGCTTGCTCAGAACAAAAGAACTGTGTTTCCTACAAACTCGGGCCATATCTCCTTCAACTCTGCTTAGGAAACTAACAAGAACTGTCGCTTCTCTTCAGTCCCATACACTGTAATTGCTGGGAACAGATGCGAGTGCTATTTGCACTGTGAATGACAATGGGAGCAAAATAGTGACTTTCCTTACCAGAACTCTTGCTTGTAGGACCAGAAACTGCATTTGATTCAACTCCATTTATCAAGGGGAAACCAACACTAGCTCGCCTTACAAGAAACACACTCTGCTTTTGAGAAAGGAAACTCCCATACTCTACTGTGTTTCTATAGAGCCAGAACAGTGAACATGCTCAGAACAAAGAACTGTACTTCCTACACACATGGGCCATATCTAGTTCAACTCTGCTTAGGAAAGAAACTGACAAGAACTAAAGCTTCTCTTGTGTCCCATACACTGTACTTGCTGGGAATAGACGGGAGGGCTATATGCACTATGTATGCCAATGAGAGTGTGACAGTTACTATCCTTAACAGAAAAGAACTCTTGTTCATAGGACCAAAAACTGCATGTGACTCAACTCCATTTATGAAGGGGAAACCAACACTAGCTTGCCTTACAAGAAACACACTCTGCTTTGAGATTGGAGTACTCTCCTACTCTACTGTGTTTCCTATATAGCCAGAACAATGATGCTGCTCAGAAAAAAAAGAACTGTGCTTCATACACACATGGGCCATATCTATTTCAACTATGCTGAGGAATCTGACAAGAAGAGTATCTTCGCTTCAGTCCCATACACTGTACTTGCTGAGAACAGACAAGAGGGCTATTTGCACTGTGAATAGCAATAGGAATACAGTAGTGACTTTCCTTACCAGAAAATAATGCTTGCTCATTAGACGAGAAACTGCATGTGATTCAACTCCATTTATGAAGAGGAAACTAACACAAGCTTTTTTTACAAGGAAAACACTCTGCTTTTGAGAATGGAGGACTGCCCTACTCTACTGTGTTTCCTCTAGAGCCAGAACAGTGTGTTTGCTCAGAACAAAAGAACGGTGCTTCCTACACACTCTGGAATTATCTAGTTCAACTCTGCTTAGGAAACTGACAAGAATATTCGCTTCTCTTGCATTTCATACACTGTAATTGCTGGGAATACATGCGAGTGCTATTTACACTGTGTATTGCTATGGGAGCACAGTAGTGACTTTCCTTACCAGAAAACAACTCTTGCTCATAGAACCAGAAACTGCATGTGATTCAACTCCATTTATGAAGGGGAAACCAACACTAGCTCGCCTTACAAGAAACACACTCTGCTTTGGAGAAAGGAACACACCCATACACTACTGTGTTTCCTATATAGCCAGAACAGTGACCTTGCCCAGAAAAAAGAACTGCTCTTCCTACACACATGAGCCAAATCTAGTTAAACTCTGCTTAATAAACTAACAAGAACTGTAGCTTCTCTTGCGTCCCATACACTGTACTTGCTGAGAATAGACGCGAGGGCTATTTGCACTGTGTATGGCAATGGGAGAAAAAAAGTGATTTTCCTTACCAGAACCATTGCTCATAGGACCAGAAACTGCATGTGATTCAACTCCATTTATGAAGGGGAATTCAGCACTAGCTCACCTTTCCAGAAACACACTCTGCTTTTGAGAAAGGAGCACTCTTGTACACTACTGTGTTTCCTGTAGAGGCAGAACATTGAACTTGCTCCGAACAAAAGAACTGTGCTTTCTACACACACGGGCCATATCTAGTTCAACTCTGCTTAGTAAACTGACAAGAACAGCAGCTTCTCTTCCATCAAATACACTGTACCTGCTGGGAAAAGATGGGAGTGCTCCCTGAACAGTATATGTCAATGGGAGCACAATAGTGACGACTTTCTTTATCAGAAAAGTATTGTTGCACATAGTACTAAAAACTGCATGTGATTCAACTCCGTTTATGAAGGGGAATTCAACACTAGTGTGCCTTACAAGAAATACACTCTGCTTTTGAGAAAGGAGCACTCTTCTACTCTACTGTGTTTCCTATACAGCTGGAACAGTGAGCTTGCTCAGATCAGGGGAATTGTGCTTCCTACACACACAAAGCCATATCTATAACAACTCTGTTTAAGAAAATGACAAGAACAGTAGCTTCTCTTCCCTTCAATACACTGTACTTGCTGGGAACAGACACGAGTGCTATTTGCACCATGTATGGCAATTGGAGCGCAATAATGACTTTCCTTACCAGAAAAGAACTCTTGCTCATAGGACCAGAAACTGCATGTGACTCAACTCAGATGATAAAGCAGAAACCAACACTAGCTTGCCTTAGAAGAAACACACTCTGCTTTTGAGAAAGGAGCACTCTTCTACTCTACTATGTTTCTTATACTGCCAGAACAGTGAGCGTGCTCAGAACAAAAGAATTGTGCTTCCTACATACTCGGACCATATCTAGTTCAACTCTGCTTTGGAAACTGAAAAGAACATTAGCTTCTCTTCTGTCCCATACACTGTTCTTGCTGGAAACAGACCCGAGAGCTATTTGCACTGCGTATTTCAATGGGAGCTCAATAGTGGCTACTTTCCTTAGTAGAAAAGAACTCTTGCACATAGGACAAGAAACTGTATGTGATGCAATTCTGGTTATGAAGAGGAATTCAAAACTAGCATGCCTTACAAGAAACACACTCTGCTTTTGAGAAAGTAGCACTGTTGTACAAAAGTGTGTTCCCTTCACAGCCATAGCAGGGAGCTTGCTCAGAATAAAGAACTGTGCTTCCTACACATCTTACTATATATAGTCCAAAACTGCTTATGAAACTTATAAAAACAGTAGCTTCTCTTCCATCCAATACACTGTATTTTCTGAGAACCGACACGAGTGTTGTTATTTGCAATGTGTATGTCAATGGGAGCGCAAAATGACTACTTTCCTTACCGGAAAAGAATGCTTGCTATACCACATAAAACTGCAAGTGATTCAACTCCATTTATGAAGGAGAATTCACCAATAGCTGACCTTAGAAGAAACACATTATGATTTGAAAAAGGAGCACTCTTCTTCTCTACTGCGTTTCCTAAACATCCAGAACAGTGAGCTTGCTCAGAACAAAAGAACTGTGCTTTCTACACACACGGGCCATATTTAGTTCAACTCTGCTTAGGAAACTGACAAGTACAGTAGCTTCTCTTCTGACAAATACAATGTACTTGCTAGGAAGAGACGGCAGTGCTCTTTGTACTGTGTATGGCAATGGGAGCGCAATAGTGATAACTTTCCTTGACAGAAAAGAACTCTTGCTCATAGGACAAGGAACTCCATGTTATTCAACTCAGTTTATGAGGGGGAATTCAACACTTGCTTGACTTACAAGAAACACACTCTGTTTTTGAGAAAAGAGCATTGTTCTACTCTGCTATGTTTCCTATACAGCCAGAACAGTGAGCTTGCTCAGAAAAAACAAGGGCCACATCTACTTCAACTCTACTTAGGAAACTGACAAGAACAGTAGCTTCTCTTCCGTCCAATACACTATACTTGCTGGGAAGTGACGCGAGTGCTATTTGCACTGTGTATCACAATGGAAGCCTAATAATGACATTGCTTACAAGAAAAGAACTGTTGTTCATTGGACAGGAAACTGCCTGCGATTCAACCCCATTTATGAAGGGGAATTGAACACTGTGTCTCTTTAAAATTAACGCTCTACTTTTGAGAAAGGAGCACACTTCTATTTTTCTGTGTTTCCTACACAGCCAGAACAGTGAGCTTGTTTAGTACAAAACAACTGTGCTTCCCACACAAGCACCATATCTAGTTCAACTCTGCTTAGGAAAGTGACAAGAACAATATTTTCTCTTTTGCCCAATACACTGTACTTGCTGGGAACAGACAGTAGTGTTATTTGTTCTGTGTGTCAATGGGAGCCTAATAATGACTTTCCTTACCAGAGAAGAACTGCTACTCATAGGACAAAAAAACTACATGTAGTTCAAGTCCATTTTGAATGTGAATTGAACACTAGCTTATCTTATAGGAAACTCATTCTGCTTTTGAGAAAGGAGCACTCTTCTCCTCTACTGTGTTTCCTATACAGCCAGAACAGTGAGCTTGCTCAGAACGTAAGAACTCTGTTTCCTTCACACACGGGCCATATCTAGTTCAACTGTGGTTTCAAAACTGACAAGAACAGTAGCTTCTCTTCCGTGTAATACATTGTACTTGGTGGGGAAAATCACGCTTGCTATTTGTACTGTGTATCTCAATAGGAGCCAAATAATGACTTTCCTTACCAGAAAAGAACAGTTGCTTGCAGCACAAAAAAAACTGCATATGATTCAGCTCCATTTATGGATGCGAGTTGAACATTAACTTGTCTTACAAGAAACACACTCTGCTTTTGAGAAAGGAGCACTCTTCTACTCTACTGAATTTTCTATACAGCCAGAACAGTGAGCTACCATAGAACATAAGAACTGTGCTTCCTATACACTCAGGCCATAAGTTTTCAACTCTGCTTAGGACACTAACAACAACAGTAACTTCTCTTCCATCCAACACTATCCTTGCTGGGAACAGACGGGAATCCTATTTGCACTGTGTTTCTCAATGGGATCCCAATAGTGACTTTCCTTACCAGAATAGAACTGTTGTTCATAGGAAAAGAAACTGCATTTGATTCAACCCCATATATCAAGGGGTTTTGAATACTAGCTTGCCTTACAACAAACACACTCTCCTTTTGAGAATGGAGCACCCTTCTGTTCTGTGTTTCCTCTAGATCCAGAATACTGAGTTTGCTCAGAGCAAAAGAACTTTGTTTCCTACACACGGGACATATCTAGTTCAACTCTGCTTAGGAAATTCAACACCACAGTCACTTTTATTCCATCCAATGCACTGTACTTGCTGGGAACAGAAGCAAGTGCCATTTACACCTTGTATCACAATGGATGGCCAGTAGTGACTTTCCTTACCTGAAGAGAACTGTTGCTCATAGGAAAAGAGAGAGCATGTAATACAACTCCATTTTTGAACAGGAAATGAACCATGGATTATTGTGATATTTTATTTGTATTAAAATGTTATTTGTATGTTAATAAATAAAGTTGCCTGGGGGTCAGAGCTATTAGCAAGCCATAGGAAAGCAGGGCATTGGTGGCATACGCTTTTAATCCCAACACTTGGTAGGCAGAGCTGGGTAAGTCTCTGTGTGTTCAGGGATACAGCCATTATTGGATACACATGCCTTTAATCTCAATACCAGTCATGGAAAACCTGGAGGCCTATACAGACAGGCCGTGATGAGGCGGTCATGTGGTTGGGTTTACAACCAATGAGAAGGCAGAACAGGAACTCTATATAAAGACTTTAACACAGGGGTAGCTCTGGTTTGGAGGGGTAGGACCACTGCAGGAGGAAGGGTAAGGTTTTAGCTCTTAGGTCTGACCTCTTGGTCATTGGACCTTCTTTGTATTGGTTTTGTGTTTCTTATTTAATAACAAGTTTGTTTACATCTACATTTGGCGCCCAACGTGACAAGAATCCATTAAAAACCGCTTGACTTGGCTTGGCTGCGGCAGGTCCGGTTTCCAGCCTGGGCGGACCGGCTGCCTAGCTCGGGCCCAGGCTTGACTGACCCGCAGCTGGAGCTACTTGCAACTGCTACAAACAACTCAGGCCTGCCCTGCTGAACAGGGCCCCTGCCTGTAAAGCCAAAGCTTGACTCTGCTCAAGCGGCTACTCTCTCTCTCTCTCTCTCTCTCTCTCTCTCTCTCTCTCTCTCTCTCACTCACTCTCTCTCCACACCTGGAACACAAAGGTGGCTGTTTTGAAATTCCCTGGGATTCTACTGTTCTACCCAGACATGGTAAGTCAATTAACATATCTATTTAAAAGAGAATTTTTTTCTACATTAAAAAAAATGGGCTTTTTTGTACATTGGAAGAAAATTGGGCTTTGTTTGAAATTTTAGGTACTCTAACAATGGAACAACTATATGACAAGATTAATATTGATCAAATTATTCAGTTTATTACTTTTCTTATCCTCATTTTACTATTTAAAAAGATAGTCAATTTAAGTGCCAGGATAACAGTCTTACAAAAACCTGTTAAACCAGTAAAAATGAATTATAGAGAAATTCAAATTCAGACAGAAGAAATAAATAGTGAATTTGTTTCAAAATTGGATCATAAGGTTATAGAAAGAAAGCCAGTTTTCACACAATCACCCTTAATTTATCCAGTAGCCATACAGCAGCTACCTGATGAAGAGAATGAACAAAATAATTGGGTTCCAGTTAAAATGTTAGACTTAAGATTTAAGGAGGCAATAGCATCTTATGGCATGCACTCCCCATATGTAAAGCAAATGTTAAACACCTGGTCAACTTGTAATAGGATTCTACCAAAGGACTGGCGAGATTTGCACAGGCTGTTCTTGAACCCGGACAAAATCTCCAGTGGAAAATGTGGTTCAATAATTAGGCTAAAAATATAGAAAAACAATGGAGGGGTAGCAGAATACAAGTCTGCCAGGATTAGCTTATTGGAGAAGGCCAATATTCTTCAGTACAAACACAATGTTTATATGATTTCCAAGCCCTAGTTCTATGTTGAACGGCAGCTTTGAATGCATGGGACAGAGTTGAAGAACCAGGAAAAAAAACTGAGTCATTTACAAAGGTTATACAGGGCCCAAAAGAATCTTTCACAGATTTATTACAAAGATTGACTTCAACAGTACAAAAAATGGTCCCGAATTCAGAGGCTAGTCAGATAATAATTGAATATTTGGCCTTTGAGAATGCAAATGCAGCATGCAAAAGAATAATCAGGCCATTAAAGGCAAGATCTGCACCTTTGGAAGATTGGATTAGAGACACAGTTAATGTTGAGGCTTATGACCATGATGATATGTGGGTAGAAAAAGCAATTTCAAAAGGTTTGAGAAATGTTAGATATTTTGGATGTGGAAAGCAAGGACTTTTGAAAAGTGATTGTAAACAGGTCATTCCTAGAAATAATGTTTCTTCAAGGAACACTGGCAACAGAATGCCCCTTCCTTCTGGAGTATGCAGAAGGTGTGGTAAGGAAAAACACTGGACCAACAAATGTAGATCAACAAGGGACAGACAGGGTAATCCTCTGCCTGGAGCTTTGGGAAACTCCCAGAGGGGCCTCAGGCAGACCCCCACCGTAAATCCAGTTCAAACCTTTCCTGCAGTTGTAGAGAAAACCCCTACTCAAAGCAACTAAATAACCAAATGTCTATTAGAATAAATCATGTTGGTTGAGAAGATGAAACAGAGAAAATAGGAAATTCAGGAAAAAACATAAAGAAAAATTTTTGGCAAACTTCTATTAATGAACAAAGACCAAAACTAACAATAAAGATAAATGGTGTTTTGTTGTCTGGTCTGGTAGACACAGGTGCAGACATTAGCATAATTGCACCAGAATTTTGGCATCCAACTTGGCCTCTTCAAGAGGTAAACGTACAACTGTTATGAATTGGGACATTATCTCGAGTGAAACAAAGTGCAAGATGGCTTGAATGTATAGGTCCAGAAGGACAGAAAGGAAAATTAAAACCATATATGGCTAACATAGCTATGAAACTGTGGGGTCGAGACTTGTTACAATAATGGAATACTCAGATTAATATCCCTCCAATCTCAGAAACATATCATAAATTATTACATGTTTCTGAGAGAAATATTAAAAGATATTATTCTAATGAGTGCTCACCAGCCATCCATGTCATACAAGAACAGGGCACAACAACTGATAATTTTCCAAAATCAACAACAGCTCTACCTTTAAAATGGTCAACAGACAAGCCTGTATGGGTTCAGCAATGGCCTTTAACAACAGAGAAACTCGAGGCTTAAGAAGAGCTGGTACAAGAACAGTTAAATGCTCATCATATTGAAGAATCAACCAGCCCTTGGAATTCTCCTGTATTTGTTATTAAAAAGAAATCTGGTAAATGGAGAATGGTAACAGACCTTAGAGCAATTAACAAAGTAATTCAGCCAATGGGCTCTTTACAATCTGGAATTCCTTTGCCTACTCTGTTACCAAAAGGATGGCCTATCATAGTTATTGATTTAAAAGACTATTTCTTTTCAATACCCTTACAAGAAAAAGACAGAGAAAGATTTGCTTTCACAGGGCCTACTTATAATAATTCTCAACCAGTTAAAAGATTTCAATGGAGGGTTCTCCCACAGGGAATGTTGAATATCCCAAATTTGTGCCAATATTTTGTACAACAGCCATTGGATGTGGTACATAAAAATTTCCTAAATCTATCATCTGGTGTGATTCCTCTATAGCCAGAACAGTGAACTTACTCATAACAAAAGAGCTGTGCTTCAGACACAGACGGGCCATATCTAGTTCAACTCTGCTTAGGAAACTGAGAAAAAGTAGTTTTCTCCTCCATCCAATGCACTGTACTTGCCAGGAACAGAATCAAGTGCCATTTCTAATGTTTATCTCAATGGGAGCCCAATAGTGACTTTCCTTATCCTAAAAGAACTGTTGCACAAGGGCAGAAGACGGCTTGTAATTTCACTTCAATTTTGAATGGGAACTGATCACTAGGTTACCTAATGTGAAACACATTCTGCATGTGAGAAAAGAGCACTCTACTCTAGTGTGTTTCCTATACAGCCAGAACAGTGAGCTTACTCAGAACAAAAGAACTGTGCTTCATAAACACATGGGCCATATCTAATTCAACTCCACTTAGGAAACTGAGCAAAACAGAAATTTCTCTTCCATGTAATGCACTGTACTTGCTGGGAACAGACACGAGTGCCATTAGCATTTTGTATCTCAATGGGATTGAATTTCCTTACCCCCAAAAAAACTGTTGCTCTTAGGAAAGAGACAGGATGTGATTCAACTCAGTTTATGAGTCGGAATTCAAAACTGGGTTGCCTTAGGAGAAATACACTCTGCTTTTCAGAAAAGAGCACTCTTCTACTCCACTTTGATTCCAACACAGTAAGAACATTGAGCTTTATTAGAAAAAAGAACTGGGCTTACTACACATGCGCTATATCTAGTTCAATTCTGCTTAGCTGACTGAGGACAACAGTACCTTCACTTCCATCCATTGTACTCTAATTGCTGGGAACAGACATGAGAGCCCTTTCCACCTTGTTTTCACAATGGGAGCCCAATAATGACTTTCCTCACCCAAAGAAAAAGTTGCTAATGGGACAAGAGACAGCATTAATTAAACTCCATTTATGAAGGGGAATTCAACGATTGTTTGTCTAACACTTAGGAAAGTGTGCAAAACAGCAGCTTCTCTTACAATCAATGCACTGTACTTGCTGGGATCAGACGTGAGTGCCATTTGCACTGTGTATCTCAATGGGATCCAAATAGTGACTTTCTTTACCGGAAAAGAACTGTTGTTCATAGAACAGGAGAAAGGGTGTGATTCAACTCCATTCCTAAAGGGGAATTCAATACTCAATTCCCTAATGAGAAACACATTCCAATTTTGAAAAAAGACCACTCTTCTAATCTACTGTGTTTCCTATAGGGCCAAAACATTGAGCTTGCTCAGAACAAAAGAACTGTTTCTCCTAAAACACGGCTATGTCTAGATCAATTCTACTAGGGAAACTCAGCACAACAGTAGCTTCTCTTCCATCCAATGCACTGTACTAGCAGGGTACAGACGCGAGTGTCTTTTCCACTGTGTATCTCAAAGGGAGCCCAATGTTGACTTTCCTTACCCGAAAAGAACTATTGTTCATAGAAGAAGATACAGCATGTGATTCAACTCTATTTATGAAAGGAAATTGAACACTGTTTTGCCTAACGAGAAACACACTCTGCTTCTGAGAAAAGAGCACTCTTTACTTCACTGTGTTTCCTGTACAACCAGAATATTGAGTTTACTCAGAACAAAGGAAATGTGTTTCCTAAATGCATGGGCCATATATATTTCAACTCTGCTTAGGAAACTGAGGACAACAGTATCGTCTCTTCCATCTAACGCACTGTACTTCCTGGGAACAGAGGCGAGATCCACTTCCACTGTGTATCTCAATGGGAACCCACCGTTAATTTCCTTACAAAAAAAGTGCTGTTACTCATAGGACAAGAGACAGCATGTGACTCAACTTCGTTTACAATGGGGAATTAAACATTGGTGTGCCTAATGGGAAACACACTCTGCTTTTTAAAAGAGCACTCTTCTACTCTAATGTGTTTCCTGTAGAGCCAGAACAGTGAGCTTGCTCAGAACAAAAGAACTGTGCTTTCTACAAACATGGGCCATATCTTGTTCAACTCTGTTTCAGAAACTGTGCACAACAGTAGCTTCTCTGCCATCCAATGTACTGTACTTGCTGGGGACAGATGTAAGTGCCATTATCCTGTGTACCTCAATGGGAGTCCAATAGTGACATTTCTTACCCGAAAAGAACTGTTACTCATAGGACAAGAGACAGCATGTGATTCAACTCCAATTATGAAAGGGAATTCAACACTGTGTAGCATATTGAGAAACACACTCTGCTTTGGAGAAAAGAGCACTCTCCTTCACTACTGTGTTTCTTATACAGTTAGTCTGTGAGCTTGCTCAGAACAAAAGAACTGTGCTTCCTAATCAAATGAGCCATATCTATTTCAACTCTTATTAAGAAACTGGGCACAACCATAGCCTCTCTTCCATCCAATACACTGCAATTTCTGGGAGAAGATTCCAGTGCCATTTCCACTGTATATGTCAACAGGTGCCAAATAGTGTCTTTCCTTACCCGAAAATATTGTTACTCTTAGAACAAGAGACAGCATGTGATTCAGTTCTGTTTATGAAGGGGAATTAAACACTGGGTTGCCTAATGAAGAACTTACTCTGATTTTCATAAAAGAGCACTCTCCTACTCTACTGTGTTTCCTTTACAGCCAGGACAGTGAGCTTGCTCAGAAAAAAAGAACTGTGCTTCTTACACATAGGAGGCATATAAAGTTCAACTCTGCTTACGAAACTCAGCACAACAGTAGGTTCTCTTCCATCCAATGCACTGTTCTTTCTGAGAACAGACACTAGTGCCATTTCCGTTGTGTATATCAATGGGATCCCAATACTGACTTTCCTTACCTGAAAAGAAATGTTGCTGGTAGGAAAACGTACAGCATGTGATTCAACTCCATTTATGAAGGTGAATTCTATGCTGGGTTGCCTTATTAGCAACATACTCGGTTGTGTGAAAAAAGTACTCTACTACTCTTCTGTATTTCCTATTTAACCAGAACAGTGTGCTTGCTCTGAACAAAAGAACTGTGCTTCCTACTTTCACATGCCACATATAGTTCAACTCTGCTTAGGAAACTGAGCAAAACAGTAGTTTCTCTTCCATCCAATGCTGTGTACTTGCTGGGAACAGACGCGAGTGCCATATCCTCTTTGTATCTCAATGGGAGACCAATAGTGACTTTCTTTCAATGAAAATAACTGTTGCTCATAGGACAAGGAACAGCATGTGATTCAACTCGGTTTTTGATGAGGAATTTGACACTGGTTTGCCTAAGGAGAATCACAATCTGCTTTGAGAAAAGAGCATTGTACTATCAACCGTGTTTCCTATACAGCCAGAACAGTGAGCTTGCCCAGAACAAAAGAACTGTGCTTGCTAAACACTTGGGCCATATCTAGTTCAATTGTGCTTAGGAAATTGAGCCAAAAGTAGCTTCTCTTCCATGCAATGCACTGTACTTGCTGGGAACATATGTTAGTGTCATATCCACTGTGTATCTCAATGGAAGCCCAATTGTGACTTTCCTTACCCAAAAAGAACTGTTGCTCATAGGAGAAGAGACAGCATGTGACTAAACTCCTTTTATGAAGGGGAATTCAATACTGGGTTACCTTACGAGAAGCATACTCTCTTTTTGAGAAAAGAGCACTCTTTTACTCTACTGTGTTTACTATAGAGCCAGAACAGTGAGCTTGCTCAGAACAAAAGAATTGTGCTTCCTATACACATTTGCCATATCTACTTCAACTCTGCTTAGGAAACTGAGCGCAATAGTAGCTTCTCTTGCATCCAATGCACTGTGCTTGCTGGGAGCAGACATGAGTGCCATTTCACTGTGTATCCCAATGGGAGCTCAATAGTTACTTTCCTTACCTGAAACAAACTTTTGCAGGGAGGACAAGAGATAGCATGTGATTCAACATCGTTTATGAAATGGAATTCTACACTGGGTTTCCAAATGAGAAACACACTCTGCTTTTTAGAGAAGATCACTATTCTCCATTACTGTGTTTCCTAATAAACCAGAACAGTGAAATTTCTGAGAACAAAAGATCTGTGCTTACTACAAATGTGCACCATATCTTGTTCTTCTCTGCTTAGGAAATTGAGCACAACACTAGCTTCTTTTCCATCCAATGCACTCTAATTGCTGGGAACAGGCGGTATGCCATTACTACTGTGTTCTCAAGTAGAGTCCAATAGTGACTTTCCTAACCTGAAAAGAACTGTTGCTCGTAGGACAAGAGATAGCATGTGATTCAACTCCCTTTTTGAAGGAGAATTCAACACTTGCTTGCCTAACAAGAAACATAGTCTGCTTTTGAAAAACAAGCACTCTTCTTCTCTTCTGTTTTTTTCTTTTACAGGCTGAACAATGAAGTTGTTCAGAACAAAATAACTGTGCTTACTACACGTTCAGGCCATATCTATTTCAACTCTACTTAGGAAACTGAGCAAAACAGTAGATTCTCTTCCATCCATGTACTGTATATGGTGGAAACATACGCAAATGTGATTTCCACTGTGTACCTAAAAAGAAGCCCAATAGTGACTTTCCTTACTCAAAAAAATCTGTTGCTCATAGGACAAGAGACAGCCTGTGATTCAACTTCATATATGAAAGGGAATTCAACACTGCTTTGCCTAATGTGAAACTGACTCTGCTTTTGAGAAAAGAGCACTCTTCTACTCTACAGTGTTTCCTATACAACCAGAGCAAGGGGCTTGATCAGAACAAAAGAACTGTGCGTCCTACACACACGGGCCTTATCTAGTTCAAACTTGCTTATGAAACTGAGCACAACAATACCTTCTCTTCCATCCAATGCACTGTACTGGCTGGAAAGAGACGAGGGTGCTATTTGCACTGTGCATCTCAATGGGAGCGCAATAGTGACTTTTCTTACCAGAAAAGAACTTTTGCTCGTAGGACAACAGATAGCATGTGATTCAACTCCTTTTATAAAGGGGAATTCAACACTGGGTTGCCTAACGAAAAACACACTCTGATCTTCAGAAAAGAGCACTCTTATACTCTGCTGTGTTTCCTACAGAGCCAGAATAGTGAGCTTGCTCAGAATAAAAGAACTGTGCTACCCAAAACAGCTATATCTACTTTAACTCTGCTTAGGAAACTGGGCACAACAGTAACATCTCTTTAACCAAGCCATGTACTTTCTCGGAACAGACGCCAGTGCCCTTTTCACTGTTTATCTCAATGGGAGCCCAATAGTGACTTTCCTTACCTGAAAAAGTTCTGTTGCTCATAGGACAAAAGACAGCATGTGATTCAATTCTGTTTATGACGGGGAATTCAAGAATGGGTTGACTAAAGAGAAACACACTTTGATTTTGTGAAAAGAACACTCTTCTATTCTACTGTGTTTCCTCTACTGGCAGATCAGGGAGCTTGCTCAGTACAAAAGAACTGTGCTTCCTACACATACAAGTCACGTAAAGTTGGACTCTGCTTAGGAAACTCAGTCCAACATTAGATTCTCTTCCATCAAATGAGTTATTCTTTCTTGGAACAGAAAAAAGTGCCATTTCCATTGTATATCAATGGGATCCCAATACTGACTTTCCTTACCTGAAAAGCATTGTTGCTAGTAGGACAAGACACAGCATGTGATTCAACTTGGTTTATGACCGTGAATTCAATACTAGGTTGTCTTACGAGCAACACACTCTGCTTTTGAGAAAAAAAGCACTCTTCTATTCTTCCATGTTTCCTATCTTAACAGTAAAGTGAGCTTGCTCTGAACAAAAGAACTGTGCTTCCTAGTTTCACGCACCATATATAGTTTAACTCTGCTTTGGAAAATGAACAAAACAGTAGCTTATCTTCCATCCTATGCACTGTACTTGCTGGAATCATATGTGAGTGCCATATCCTCCTTGTATCTCAATGGGAGACCAATAATGACTTTCTTTACCCTCAAAGAACTGTTACTCATAGGACAAGGAAGAGCACGTGATTCAACTCTGTTTTGGTGAGGAATTCAACACTGGGTTGCCAAAGGAGAATCACACTCTGCTTTGAGAAAAGAGCTTTGTATTATTAACGGTGTTTCCTATACAGCCAGCTCAGAACAAAACAACTATGCTTCCTAAACACATATCTAGTTCATATCTAGTTCAACTCTGCTTAGGAAACTGAGCCAAAAGTTGCTTCTCTTCCATGCAATGCACTGTACTTGCTGGGAACATATACCAGTGCCTTTTCTACTGTATATCTCAATGGGAGCTCAATAGTGAATTTCCTTACCCAAAAAGACCTGTTGCTCATAGAACAAGAGACAGCATGTGACTGAACTCCATTTATGAAGAGGATCCAATACTGAATTGCCTTATGAGAAACACATGCTCTTTTTGAGAAATGAGCACTCTTTCACTTTATTGTGTTTCCTATAGAGGAAGAACTGTGAGATTGCTCAGAACAAAAGAACTATGCGTCCTACACACACAGGCCATCTCTAGTTCAACTTTCCATAGGAAACTGAGCACAATAGTAGCTTCTCTTCCATCCAATGCACTGAACTTGCTGGGAACAGACATGAATGCCATTTCCACCTTGTATCGCAGTTGGTGCCCAATAGTGACTTACCTTACCTGAAAAGTAGTGTTGTTCATAGGACCAGAGACAGCATGTGATTCAACTCCTTTTAGGAGGGGGGATTCTACAGTGGGTTGCCTAATGGGAAACACACACTGTTTTTGAGAAAAGAGCACTATCCTACTCTACTGTGCTTCCTATACAGCCAGAACAGTAAACTTGCTCAGAACAAAAGAATTGTGTTTCCTACACAAGAGCCATATCTAGTTCAACTCTCCTAAGGATACTGAACACAACAGTAGCTTGTCTTCCATTCATTGCACTGTACTTACTGGGAAAGGACGCGAGTGTCATTTCTACCTTGAATCAAAATGGGAGGCTGATAGTGACTTTCCTAACCCAAAAAGATCTGTTGCTCCTAGGACAAGAGACAGCTTGCGATGCAACTCGTTTTGTGAAGCAGAATTCAAAACTGTGTTGCCTAACCAGAAACACACTCTGTTTTTGAGAAAAGAGCACCCTTCTACTCTACTATATTTTTTATACAGCCAGAACAGTGAGCTTTCGCAGAACAAAAGAACTGTGCTTCCTACACAAGTTCCAAATATAGTTCAACTCTTCTTGGAAAACTGATTAATTCAGTAACTTCTCTTCCATCCAATGCACTGTACTTGCTGGGAAAAGATGTGAGTCCCATTTGCACTGTGTATCTCAATAGGAGTCCAAAAGTGCCTTCCCTTACCAGAAAAGAACTGTTGCTCATAGGCTAGAGACAGCATGTGATTCAACTCCGTTTGTGAAGGGGGATTTAAAACTGGGTTGCTTAATGAGAAGCATACTCTGCTTTTGAGAAAAGAGCACTCTTCTACTCTACTGTGTTTCCTGTACAGCCAGAACAGTGAGTTTGCTCAGAACAAAAGAACTGTGCTTCCTACACACACAGGCCATATCTAGTTCAACTCTGCAAAGGAAACTCAGTGCAACAGTAGCTTCACTTGCATCCAATGCACTGTGCTTGCTGGGAACAGATGTTAGTTCCGTTTCCACTTTGTTTCACAATGGGAGACGAATAGTGAATTTCATTACGCAAAACATATTGTTGCTCTTAGGAAAAGAGACAGCTTGTGATTCAACTCCTTTTACCAAGGGGAATTGAACACTGGATTGCCTAACGAGAAACACATTGTGATTTTGAGAAAAGAGAACTCTTCTACTCTACTGTGCATTCTGTACAGCTAAAACAGTGATATTGCTCAGAACCTAAGAACTGTGCTTCCTATACACAAGGGTCATATCTAGTTGAACTCTGGTTAGGAAACTGAACACAACAGTAGCTTCTCCTCCAGCAATTCACTGTATTTTCTCGGATCAGACGTTGGTACCTTTTGCACTGTGTATCTCAAAGGTAGTTCAACAGTGTCTTTCCATATCTGAAAAGAACTGTTGTTCATAGAACGAGAGACAGCATGTGATAGAACTCTGTTTAAGAAGGGGAATTCAACTCTGGTTACCTAATGACAAAAACTCCTAGCTTTTGAAAAAAGAGCATTCTTCTACTCTACTGTTTTTCCTACACAGCCAGAACAGTGAGATTGCTCAGTACAAATGAACTGTGCTTCCTACACAAATGGACTATATCTAGGTCAACTCTGCTTAGGAAACTGAGCACAACAGTACATTCTCTTCCATCGAATGCACTGAACTTGCAGGGAACAGAAGTGAGTGCCATTTCCACCGTCAATCTCATTGGGAGCCCAATCATGACTTTCCTTAACAGAAAAGAACTATTGCACGTAGAAAAAGAGACAGCAGCATGTGATTCAACTCCATTTATGAAAAGGAATTCAACACTGGGTTCATTTTGAGAAACACACTCTGCTTTTGAGAAAAAGCACTCTTCTACTCTTCTGTGTTTCCTATACAGCCAGAAAAATGAGCTTGCTCAGAACAAAAGAACTGTGCTTCCTAAATACATTGGCCATATCTAGTTCAATTCTGCTTAAGAAACTGGGCACAACAGTAACTTCTCTTCCATGCAATGCACTGTACTTGTTGGGAACAGACACGAGTACCTTTTGCATACCCGAAAAGAACTGTTGCACATAGGACAAGAGACAGCACGTGATTCAACTCCATTTCTAAAGGGGAACTGAAAACTGCGTTGCCTAATCAGAAACACACTCTACTTCTGAGAAAAGAGCATTCTTCTACTCTACAGTGTTTCTGATAGAGCCAGAACTGTCAGCTTGATCAGAAAAAAAAAACTGTGCTTTCCATACACACGTGCCATTCTGCTTAGGAAACTGAACAATACAGTAGATTCTCTTACATCCAATGCACTGTATGTGCTTGGAACAGATATGAGGCCATTTGTACTGTGCATCTCAATGTGAGACCAAAAGTGACCTTCCTTTCCCAAAAAGAAATGTTGCTCATATTTCAAGAGACAGCATGTGATTCAACTCCATTTATGAAGGGGAACTGAACACTGGGATGCTTAAAGAGAAACACACTCTTCTTTTGAGAGAAGAGCTCTCTTCATCCATATTGTGTTTCCTATACATCCAGAACTGTGAGCTTGCTCAGAACAAAAGAACTGTGCTTACTAATCTTATGGGACATATCTAATTCAACTCTGCTTGTGAAACTGAGCACAAAAGTAGCTTCTCTTCCATCCAAGCAATGTACATTCTAAGAACAGACGCGAGTACATTTTCCGACATTTTTCACAATGGGTGGTTAGCTTTCCTTACCCAAAAAGAACTGTTGCTCATAGAACAAGAGACAGCATATGATTCAACTCCTTTTATGAAGGGGAATGCAACACTTCATTGCCTACTCACAAGCACACTGTGCTTTTGAGGAAAGAGCACTCTTCTACTCTACTGTGTTTCCTATAGGGCCAGAACAGTGACTTTGCTAAGAACAAAAGAACTGTGCTTCCTACACACATGGGCCATATCTAGTTCTAGTCTGCTTAGGAAACTGACAAGAACAGGAGCTTCTCTTCAGTCCAACACACTGTACTTGTCTGAAACAGACGCCCGTGCTATTTGCACTGTGTATGCCACTGGGAACACAAAGGTGACTTTCCCTACCATAAAACAACTCATGCTTGTGGAACCAGAAACTTCATGTAATTCAACTCCGTTTATGAATGGGAAACAAACAATAGCTCTGCTTACAAGACACACACTTTGTTTTTGAGAAAAGATCACTCTTCTATTCTACTGTGTTTCCTATAGGCCAGAACAGTGAGCTTGCTCAGAACATAAGAACTGGCTTTCCACACACACGGGCAATATCTAGTTCAACTCTACTTAGGAAACTGAGAAGAACAGTAGCTTCTCTTCAGTCCAATATACTGTACTTGCTGGGAACAGACGTGAGGGCTATTTGTACTGTGTAAGGCAAGGGGAGCACATTAGTGACTTTCTTTCCCAGAAAACAACTCTTGCTCGTGGACCGGATACTGAATGTGATTCAAATCCGTTTATGAATGGGAAACAAAAACTAGCTCCCCTTATAGGAAACACACTGTGCTTTTGAGAAAAGAGCATTCATCTACACTACTGTGTTTCCTATAGAGCCAGAACAGTGATTTGCTCAGACCAAAAAAACTGTGCTTCCTACACACATGAGCCATATCTAGTTCAACTCTGCTTAGGAAACTGTAAAGAACAGTAGCTTCTCTTCAGTCCAATACACTGTATTTGCTGGGAACAGACGCGAGTGCTATTTGTACTGTGTAAGGCAAAGGGAGCTCATTAGTGACTTTCCTTATCAGAAAAAAACTCTTGCTCGTAGGACCAGAAACTGCATGTGATTCAACTCCGTTTATGAATGGGAAACAAACACTAGCTCGCCTTGCAAGAACCACACTCTAATTTTGAGAAAAGAGCACTCTTCTACACTGCTGTGTTTCCCATAAGGCCAGAACAGTGACTTTGCTCAGAACAAAAGAACTGTGCTTCTTACACACACGGGCCAAATATAGTTATACTCTGCTTACGAAAATGACAAGAAGAGTAGCTTCTCTTAAGTCCAATACACTGTACTTGCTTGAAACAGACGCGAGTGCTATTTGCACTGTGTATGGCACTGGGAGCACAATAGTGACTTTCCTTACCAGAAAACAACTCTTGCTCGTAGGACCAGAAACTTCATGTGAATCAACTCCGTTTATGAATGGGAAACAAACACTAGCTTGCCTTATAAGAAACACACTTTGTTTTTGAGAAAAGAGCACTCTTCTATTCTACTGTGTTTCCTATATGCCCAGAACAGTGAGCTTGCTCAGAACATAAGAACTGTGCTTCCCACACACACAGGCCATATCTAGTTCAACTCTGCTTAGGAAACAGACAACAACAGTAGCTTCATTTCAGTCCAATACACTGTAATTGCTGGGAACAGACGCGTGTGCTATTTGCACAGTGTATGGCAATGGGAGCACAATAGTGACTTTCCTTACCAGAAAACTACTCTTGCTCGTAGGACCAGAAACTGAATGTGATTCAACTCCGTTTATGAATAGGAAACAAACACTAGCTCGCCTTACAAGAAACACACGCTGATTTTGAGAAAAGAGCACTCTTCTACTCTACAGTGTTAACAATAGGGCCAGAACAGTGAGCTTGCTCAGACCAAAAGAACGGTGCATCCTACACACAGGCGCCATATCTATTACAACTCTGTGTAGGAAACTGACAAGAACTCTAGCTTCTTTTCAGTCCAATACACTGTACTTGTTGGGAACAGACGCGAGTGCTATTTGCACTGTGTATGACAACGGGAACGCAATAGTGACTTTCCTTACCAGAAAACAACTTTTGCTCTTAGGAACAGAAACTGCATAAGATTCAACTCAATTTATGAATGGGACACAAACACTAGCTCTCCTTACAAGTATCACACTCTGCTTTTGAGAAAAGAGCAATCTTTTATTCTACTCTGTTTCATATAGGGCCAGAAGAGTGAGCTTACTCAGAACAAAAGAACTGTGCTTCCTACACAAATGAGCAATATCTAGTTCAACTCTGCTTAGGAAACTGACAAGAACAGTAGCTTCTCTTCAGTCCAATACACTGTACTTGCTGGGAACAGTCGCGAGTGCTATTTGCACTGTGTAAGTCAAGGGGAGCGCATTAGTGACATTCTTTCACAGAAAACAACTCTTGCTCGTAGTACGACATACTAAATGTGATTCAACTTCGTTTATGAAAGGAAATCAAACACTAGCTCCCCTTACAAAAAACACACTGTGCTTTTGAGAAAAGAGGACTCTTCTACTCTACTGTGTTTCCTATTGGGCCAGAACAGTGATCTTGCTCAGACCAAAAAAACTGTGCGTCCTGCACACATGGGCCATGTCTAGTTCAACTATGCTTAGGAAACTGCCAAGAACGGTAGCTTCTCTTCAGTCCAATACACTGTACTTGCTGGGAACAGACGTAACTGCTATAAGCACTGTGTATGGCAATTTGAGCTCATTAGGGACTTTCCTCACCAGAAAACAACTCCTGCTGGGAGGAACTAGAACCTGCATGTGATTCAACTCCATTTCTGAATGGGAAAGAAACACTAGGTCGCCTTACAAGAAAAACACTCTGCTTTTGATGAAAGAGCACACTTCTACACTACTGTATTAACTATAGTGCCAGAAGCGTGAGCTTGCTCAGAAAAAAAAGAAATGGGCTTCCTACACACGGGCCATGACTACTTCAATTCTGATTAGGAAACTGACAAGAACAATAGCCTCTCTTCATACCAACACACTGTACTTGCTTGGAAGAGACGCGAGTGCAATTTGCATTGTGTATGCCACTGGGAGCACAAAAGTGACTTTCCTTACCAGAAAACAACTCTTGCTTGTAGGACCAGAAACTTCATGTGATTCAACTCTGTTTATGAATATGAAACAAACACTAGCTCGCCTTACAAGAAACACACTTTGTTTTTGAGAAAAGAGCACTCTTCTACTCTACTGTGTTTCCTATATGACCAGAACATTGAGCTTGCTCAGAACATAAGAACTGTGCTTCCCACACACACAGGCCATATATAGTTCAACTCTGCTTAGGAAACAGACAACAGTAGCTTCTCTTCAGTCCAATACACTGTAGTTGCTGGGAACAGAAGCGTGTGCTATTTGCACAGTGTATGGCAATGGGAGGGCAATAATGACTTTCCTTACCAGAAAACTACTCTTGCCTGTAGGACCAGAAACTGCATGTGATTCAACTCTGCTTATGAATGGAAAACAAACAATAGCTCGCCTTACAAGAAACACATTCTGCTTTTGAGAAAAGAGCACGCTTCTACTATACTCTGTTTCCTATAGGGCCAGAACAGAGCTTGCTCAGAACATAAGAACTGTGCTCCCCACACACACGTGCCATATCTAGTTCATCTCTCATTAGGAAACTGACAACAGTAGCTTCTCTTCAGTCCAATACACTGTAGTTGCTGGGAACAGACGCGTTTGCTATTTGCACAGTGTATGGCAATGGGAGCGCAATAGTGACTTTCCTTACCAGAAAAGTACTTTTGCTTGTAGGACCAGAAAATGACTGTGATTCAAATCCGTTTATGAATGGTAAACAGAAAGTAATTCGCCTTACAAGAAACACACACTGATTTTGAGAAAAGAGCACTCTTCTACTCTACAGTGTTAACTATAGGGCCAGAACAGTGAGCTTGCTCAGAACAAAAGAACTGTGCTTCCTACACACCTGGGTCATATCTAGTGCAACTCTGCTTATGAAACTGACAAGAACTCTAGCTTCTCTTCAGTCCAGAACACTGTACTTGTTGGGAACAGACGCGAGTGCTATTTGCACTGTGTATGACAACGGCAGCGCAATAGTGACTTTCCTTAACAGGAAATAACTCTTGCTCTTAGGACCAGAAACTGCATGAGATTCAACACTGTTTATGAATGGGAAACAAACACTAGCTCTTCTTACAAGTAACACACTCTGCTTTGAGAAAAGAGCAGTCTTTTAATCTACTCTGTTTCCTTTAGGGGCAGAAGAGTGAGCTTACTCAGAACAAAAGAACTGTGTCCATTCACACAAGGGCAATATCTAGCTCAACTCTGCTTAGGAAACTGACAAGAATAGTATATTCTCTTCAGTCCAATACAGTGTACTTCCTGGGAAGAGACACGAGTGATATTTGCACTGTGTAAGGCAAGGGGAGCACATTAGTGACTTTCCTTCCCAGAAAACAACTCTTGCTTGTAGGACCAGATACTGAATGTGATTCATCTACGTTTATGAATGGGAATCAAACACTAGCTCCCCTTACAACAAACACACTGTGCTCTTGAATAAAGAGCACTCTTCTAGTCTACTGTGTTTCCTATAGGGCCAGAACAGTGATCTTGCTCAGGCCAAAAAAACTGTGCTTCCTGCACACACGGGCCATTTCTAGTTCAACTCTGCTTAGGAAACAGAAAAGAACAGTAGCTTCTCTTCAGTCCAATACACTGTACTTGCTGGGAACAGAAGCGAGTGCTTTTAGCACTGTGTATGGCAATTTGAGCGCATTAGGGACTTTCCTTACCAGAAAACAACTCTTGCTGGTAGGAACTAGAAACTGCATGTGATTCAACTCCATTTCTGAATGGGAAACAAACACTAGCTCACCTTTCAAGAAACACACTTTGGTTTTGAGAAAAGAGCACTCTTCCACACTTTGTGTTTCCTATAGGGAAAGAACAGTGAGCTTGCTCAGATCAAAAGAACTGTGCTTCCTACACACACGGGGCATATCTAGTTCAACTCTGCTTAGGAAACTAACAAGAACAGTAGCTTCTCTTCAGTCCAATAAACTGTACTTGCTGGGAAGAGACGCGAAAGTTATTTGTACTGTGTATGGCAATTGGAGAGCAATAGTGACTTTCCTCACCAGAAAACAACTCTTGCTCATAGGACCAGAAACTGCATGTGATTTAACTCTGTTTATGAATGGGAAACAAACAATAGCTCGCCTTACAAGAAACACATTCTGCATTTGAGAAAAGAGCACTCTTCTACTCTACTCTGTTTCCTACAGGGCCACAACAGTGACTTTGGTCAGAACAAATAAACTGTGCTTCATACACACACAGGCCATATCTAGTTCAACTCTGCTTAGGAAAATGACAAGAACATTCGCTTCTCTTCAGTCCAATACAAGGTAATTGCTGGGAACATTCGCGAGTGCTACTTGCACTGTGTATGGCACTGGGAGTGCAATAGTGACTTTCTTTACCAGAAAACAAATCTTGCTCATAGGACCAGAAACTTCATGTGATTGAACTCCGTTTATGAATGGGAAACAAACACTAGCTCGCCTTACAAGAAACACATTCTGTTTTTGAGAAAAGAGTACTCTTCTATTCTACTGTGTTTCCTGTAGAGCCAGAACAGTGAGCTTGCTCAGAACAGAAGAACTGTGCTTCCTACACACACTGGCAATATCTAGATCAACTCTACATAGGAAACTGACAAGAACAGAAGCTTCTCTTCTGTCCAATAATTGTACTTTTGGGAACAGACGCAAGTGCTATTTGTACTGTGTATGGGAATCTGAGCGCAATTGTGACTTTCCTTACCAGAAAACAACTCTTCCTCATAGGACCAGAAACTGCATGTGATTCAACTCCATTTATGAATGGGAAACAAACACTAGCTCACCTTACCAAAAACACACTCCGCTTTTGAGAAAAGAGCACTCTTCTACTCTAATGTGTTTCCTATGCAGCCAGAGGAGTGAGCTTGCTCAGAACAAGGAAATGGACTTCCTACCCTCACGGGCAATATCTAGTACAACTCTATATAGGAAAATGACAAGAACTGTAGTTTCTCTTCAGTCCAATACACTGTAATTGCTGGGAACAGACGTGAGTGCTGTTTTCACTGTATGGCATGAGAGCACAATAGTGACTTTCCTTACCAGAAAACAACTTCTGCTCATAAGACCAGAAACTACATGTGATTCAACTCCGTTTATGAATGGGAAACAAAAACTAGCTCTCCTTACAAGAAACACACTCTGCATTTGACAAAAGAGCACTCTTTTTCTCTGCTCTGTTTCCTTTAGGGCCAGATGAGTAAACTTGCTCAGAACAAAACAACTGTGCTTGCTACACACACGGCAATATCTAGTTCAACTCTGCTTAGGAAACTGACAGGAACAGTAGCTTTTCTTCAGTCAAATACACTGTACTTGCTGGGAACTGTCGCAAGTGCTATTTGCACTGTGTGAGGCAAGGGGAGAACATTAGTGACTTTCCTTCCAAGGAAACAACTCTTGTTCATAGGACCAGACATTAAATGTTATTCAACTCTGTCTATGAATGGGAAAAAAAACACTAGCTCGCTTTACAAAAAACACACATTGCTTTTGAGAAAAGAGCACCCTTCTACTCTACTGTGTTTCCTAGATTGGCACAACAGTGAGTTTGCTCAGAACAAATGAACTGTGCTTCCTACACACAAGGGCCTTATCTAGTTCAACTCTGCTTAGACAACTGACAAGAACAGTAGCTTCTCTTCAGTCCAATACACTGTACTTGCTGGGAACATACGTGAGTGTTTTTTGCACTGTGTATGGCAGTTGAAGCACAAGAGTGACTTTCCTTACCAGAAAACAACTCTTGCTCATAGGACCAGAAACTGCAAGTGATTCAACTCCGTTTATGAATGGGAAACAAACTCTATCTCGCCTTACATGAAAAACACTCTGCTTTGAGAAAAGAGCACTCTTCTACTCTACTGTGTTTCCTACAGGGCCAGAACAGTGATCTTGCTCAGAACAAAAAAAAAAAACTGTGCTTCCTACAGAAAAGGGCCATATCTAGTTGAACTGTGCTTAAGAAACTGATAAGAACAGTAGCTTCTCTTCACTCAAATACACTTTAGTTGCTGGGAACAGATGCAAGTGCTATTTGCACTGTGTATGGCTATGGGAACACAATAGTGACTTTTCTCATCAGAAAACATCTCTTGCTCGTAGGACCAGAAACTGCATGTGATTCAACTCTGTTTATGAATGGGAAACAAACACTAGCTCACCGTACAAAAACACACTGTGTTTTTTAGAAAAGAGCACTGTGTTTCCTATAGGGCCAGAACAGTGAGCTTGCTCAGAACCAAAGAAATGTGCATCCTACACACACGGGCCATATCTCGTTCAACTCTGCTTAGGAAACTGACAAGAAGAGTAGTTTCTCTTCAGTACAATAGACTGTACTTGCTGGGAACATAGGCGAGTGCTATTAGCACTCTGTATGGCAATGGGAGCACAATAGTGACTTTCTTTACCAGAAAACAACTCTTGCTCGTAGGACCAGAAACAAAATGTGATTCAACTCCGTTTATGAATGGGAAACAAATGCTAATTCGCCTTACAAGAAACACACTCTGATTTTGAGAAAAGAGTACTCTTCTACTCTACTGGGTTAAGTGAAGGGAGAGAAGAGTAATCTTGCTCAGACCAAAAGAACTGTGCATCCTACACACACAGGCCATATCTAGTACAACTCTACTTAGGAAACTGACAAGAACTCTAGCTTCTCTTTAGTCCAATACACTATACTTGCTTGAAACAGACGCGAATGCTATTTGCACTGTGTATGCCACTGGGAGCACAAGAGTGACTTTCATTACCAGAAAACAACTCTTACTCGTAGGACTAGAAACTTCATATGATTCAACTCTGTTTATGAATGGGAAACAAACACTAGCTCGTCTTACAAGAAACACACTTTTTTTTTGAGAAAAGGGCACTCTTCTATTCTACTGTGTTTCCTATATTGCCAGAACAGTGAGCTTGCTCAGAACATAACAACTGTGTTTCAAAACACACACGTACAATGTCTAGTTCAACTCTGCTTAGAAAACTGACAAGAACAGTAGATTCTCTTCAGTCCAATACACCGTACTTGCTTGCAACAGACGAGAGTGCTATTTGCACTGTGTAAGGCTAAGGGAGCTCATTAGCGACTTTCCTTCCCAGAAAACAACTCTTGCTCGTAGGACCAGAAACTTCATGTGATTCAACTCCATTAATGAATGGGAAACAAACACTAGCTCGCCTTACAAGAAGCACACTCTAATTTTGAGAAAAGAGCACTCTTCTACTCTACTGTGTTTCCTATAGGGCCAGAACAGTGACCTTGCTCAGAACAAAAGAAATGTGCTTCCTACACACAGGGGCCATATCTAGTTCAAATCTGCTTAAGAAACTGACAAGAACAGTAGCTTCTCTTCAGTCCAACACACAGTACTTACTTGAAACAGACGCTAGTGCTATTTGCACTGTGTATGCCACTGGAAGCACAATAGTGACTTTACTTACCAGAACAAAACTCTTGCTTGTAGGACAAGAACCTTCATGTGATTCAAATCCGTTTATGAATGGGAAAGAAACACTAGCTCGCCTTACAAGAAACACACTTTGTTTTTGAGAAAAGAGCTCTCTTCTACTCTACTATGTTTCCTATATGGCCAGAACAGTGAGCTTTCTCAGAACATAAGAACTGTGCTTCCCACACGTGGGCCATATCTAGTTCAACTCTGCTTAGGAAACTGACAACAACAGTAGCTTCTCTTCAGTCCAATACGCTGTACTTGCTGGGAACATATGTGTGTGCTATTTGCACTGTGTATGGCAATGGGAGCGCAATAGTGACTTTCCTTACCAGAAAACTACTCTTGCTCGTAGGACCAGAAACTGAATGTGAATCAACTCCGTTTATGAATGCGAAACAAACACTAGCTCGCCTTACCAGAAACACACTCTGCTTTTGAGAAAAGAGTACTCTTCTACTCTATTGTGTTTCCTATAGGGCCAGAACAATGAGCTTGCTCAGAACTAAAGAATTATGCTTCCTACACACACGGACCATATCTAGATCAACTCTGCTGAGGAAACTGACAAGAACAGTAGCTTCTCTTCAGTCAAATACACTGTACTTGCTTGGAACAGATGCGAGTACTATTTGCATTGTTATGGCAATTGGAGCGCATTAGTGTCTTTCCTTACCAGAAATCAACTCTTGTTCGTAGGACCAGAAACTGAATGTGATTCAACTCCGTTTATGAATGGGAAACAAACACTAGCTCTCCTTAAAAGTAACACACTCTGCTCAATCTTTTACTCTACTCTGTTTCCCATAGGGCCAATATAGTGAGCTCACTCAGAACAAAAGAACTGTGCTTCCTACACACACGGGCCATATCTAGTTCAACTCTGCTTAGGAAAGTGACAAGAACGGTAGCTTCTCTTCAGTCCATTACACTGTAATTGCTGGGAATAGATGCGAGTGCTCTTTGCACTGTGTATGACAACAGAAGCACAACAGTGTCTTTCCTTACCATGAAACAACTCTTGCTCGTAGGACCAGAAACTGCATGTGATTCAACTCCATTTATGAATGGGAAACAAACACAAGCTCGCCTTACAGGAAACACATCCTGCTTTTGAGAAAAGAGCACTCTTCTCCTCTACTGTGATTCCTACAGGGCCAGAACAGTGAGCTTGCTCAGAACAAAAAAACTGTGCTTTCTACACCAAAGGGCCATATCTAGTTCAACTCTGCTTAGGAAACTGACAAGAAGAGTAACTTCTCTTCAGTCCAATACACTGTACCTGCTGGGAACGACCCGAGATCTATTTGCACTGTGTATGGCTATGGGAGCACATAGTGACTTTCCTTACCAGAAAATATCTCTTGCTTCTAGGACCAGAAATTGCATGTGATTCAAATCCGTTTATGAATGGGAAACAAACACTAGCTTGCCTTACAAGAAACACACCCTGCTTTTGATTAAAGGGCACTCTTCTACTCTACTGTGATTCCTAAAGTGCCAGAACAATGAGCTTGCTCAGAACAAAATTTGTGCTTTCTACACAAAAGGGCCATATCTAGTTAAACTTTGCTTAGGAACCTTACTAGAAGAGTAGCTTCTCTTCTGTCCAATACACTGAATTAGCTGGGGACAGACATGAGTGTTATATGCACTGTGTATGGCTATACACAGTCACTTTTTTTAACAGAAAATATCTCTTGCTCTTAGGACCAGAAACTGCATGTGAATCAACTCCGTTTAAGGATAGGAAACTAACACAAGCTCGACTTACAAGAAACATACTCTACTTTTGAGAAAAGTGCCCTCTTCTACTCTACTGTGTTTCCTGACGGGCCAGAATGGTGAGCTTGCTCAGAACAAAAAAAAAACCGTGCTTTCTTCACAAAAGGGCCATATCTAGTTCAACTCTGCTTAGGAAACTGACAAGAAGGGTAGCTTCTCTTTACCCAATACACTGTAATTGCTGGGAACAGACGCGAGTACTCTTTTTACTGTGTATGGCTATGGGAGCACAATAGTGACTTTTCTTACCAGAAAATATCTCTTCCTCTTAGGACCAGAAAATGAATGTGATTCAACTCCGTTTATGAATGGGAAACAAACACAAGCTCGCCTTACAAGAAACACACTCTGCTTTTGAGAAAAGTGCACTCATCTAATCTACTGTGTTTTCTGTAGGGCCAGATGGGGAGCTTGCTCAGAACAAAAAAAAAATGTGCTTTCTACACAAAAGGGCCATATCAGTTCAACTCTCCTTAGGAAACTGACAAGAACAGTAGCTTCTCTTCAGTCCAATACTCTGTATTTTTTGGGAACATATGCGAGTGCTATTTGCACTGTGTATGACAAAAGAAGCTCAATAATGACTTTCCTTACCAGAAAACAACTCTGGCTCCTAGGACCAGAAACTGCATGTGATTCAACTCCGTTTATGAATGGGAAACAAACGCTAGCTCGCCTTACCTGAAACACACTCTGCTTTTGAGGAAAGAGCACTCTTCTACTCTACTGTGATTTCTATAGCGCCAGAACAGTAAGCTTACTGAGAACAAAAAAACTTTAATTTGTACACAAAAGGGCCATATCTATTTCAACTCTGCTTAGGACACTGACAAGAAGAGTAGCTTCTCTTCAGTCCAATACACTGTACCTGCTGGAAACAGAAGCAAGTGCTATTTGCAGTGTGTATGGCTATGGGAGTACAATAGTGCCTTTCCGTACCAGAAAGTATCTGTTACTCATAGGACCAGAAACTTCATGTGATTCAACTCTGTTTATGAATGTGAAACAAACACTAGCTCGTCTTACAAGAAACACACACTGCTTTTGAGAAATGAGCACTCTTCTACTCTAATCTGTTTCCTAAGGGCCAGAAGACTGAGCTTGCTCAGAACAACAAATCTGTGCTTTCTCCACCAAAGGGCCATATCTAGCTCAACTCTGCTTAGGAAACTGACAAAAAGAGTAGTTTCTCTTCAGTCCAATACACTGTACTTCCTGAGATCTGACTTAAGTGCTATTTGCACTGTGTATGATTAAGGGAGAACAATAGTGACTTTTCTTACCAGAAAATATCTCTTGCTCATAGGACCAGAAACTGAATGTGATTCAACTCCATTTATGAATGGGTAACAAACACTAGCTCGCCTTACAAGAAAGAAACTCTGCTTTTGAGAAAAGAGCACCCTTCGACTCTAATGTGTTTCTTATAGGGCCAGAACAGTGTGCTTGCTCAGAACAAAAGAAATCTGCTTCCTAAACACACAGGCCATATCTAGTTCAACCCTGCTTAGGAAACTGACAAGAACAGTAGCTTCTGTTCAGCCAAATACACCGTACTTGCTTGCAACAGACGAGAGTGCTATTTGCAATGTGTAAGGCAATGGGATCGCATTAGTGACATTCCTTACCAGAAAAAAACTCTTGCTCGTAGGACCAGAAACTGAATGTAATTCAACTCCATTTATGAAAGGGAAACAAACACTAGCTCGCCTTACAAGAAACACACTCTGCTTTTGAGAAAAGAGCACTCTTCTACTCTACTCTGTTTCCTATAGGGCCAGAAGAGTGAGATTGCGCAGAACAAAAGAAGTGTGCTTCCTACACACACGGGCCATATCTAGTTCAATTCTGATTAGGAAAGTGACAAGAACAGTAGCTTCTCTTCAGTCCGTTACACTGTACTTGCTGGGAATAGACGCGAATGCTATTTGCACTGTGTATGGCTATGGGAGCACATAGTGACTTTCCTTACCTGAAAATATCTCTTGCTCTTAGGACCAGAAACTGCATGTAATTCAACTCCGTTTATGAATGGGAAACAAACGCTAGCTCGCGTCACAGGAAACACACCCTTCTTTTGAGAAAGTAGCACTCTTCTACTCTACTGTGATTGCTACAGGGCCAGAACAGTGAGCTTCCTCAGAACAAAAAAACTGTGCTTTCTACACCAAAGGGCCATATCTAGTTCAACTCTGCTTAGGAAAGTGACAAGAACAGTAGCTTCTCTTCAGTCCAATACACTATACCTGCTGGGAACAGACGCGAATGCTATTTGCACTGTGTATGGCTATGGGAGCACATAGTGACTTTCCTTACCTGAAAATATCTCTTGCTCTTAGGACCAGAAACTGCATGTAATTCAACTCCATTTATGAATGGGAAATAAACACTAGCTCGCCTTACAATAAACACACTCTACTTTGGAGAAAAGAGCACTCTTCTACTCTAGTCTGTTTCCTATAGGGCCAGAAGAGTGTGATTGCTCAGAACAAAAGAACTGTGCTTCCTACACACAGGGGCCATATCTAGTTCAACTCTTCTTAGGAAACTGACAAGAACAGGAGCTTCTCTTCAGTCCAATAGACTGTACTTGCTGGCAACAGACAAGAGAACTATTTGCACTCTGTATGGCAATAGGAGCACAATAGTGACTTTCCTTACCAGAAAACATCTCTTGATCATAGGACAAAAAACTGAATGTGATTCAACTCCGCTTATGAAACAGAAACAAACGCTAAATCGCCTTACCAGAAACACACTCTGCTTTTGAGAAAAGAGCACTCTTCTACTCTACTCTGTTTCCTATAGGGCCACAAGTGTGAACATGCTCAGAACAAAAGAACTGTGCGTCCTACACACTTGAGCAATATCTAGTTCAACTCTGCTTTGTCAACTGACAAGAACTGTAGCTTCTCTTAGTCCAATACACTGTACTAGCTGGAAACAGACACGAGTGCTATTAGCACTGTGTATGGCAATGAGAGCGCAAAAGTGACTTTCCTTAACAGAAAACAACTCTTGCTCATAGGACCAAAAACGGATTGTGATTCAACTCTGTTTATGAATGGGAAAAAAACACTAGCTTGCCTTACAAGAAACACAACCTGCTATAGAGAAAAGAGCACTCCTCTACTCTACTGTGATTCCTACAAGGGCAGAACAGTGAGCTTGCACAGAACAAATAAACTGTGCTTTCTACACAAAAGTGCCATATCTAGTTCTACTCTGCTTAAGAAGCTGAAAAATCAGTAGCTTCTCTTCCCTCCAATACACTGTACCTGCTGGGAACAGATGCGAGTTCTATTTGCACTGTGTATGTCTATGGGAGCACAACTGTGACTTTTCAAAAAAGAAAATATCTCTTGTTCGTAGAACTAGAAACTGCATGTGATTCAACTCTGATATGAATGGGAAACAAACACTAGCTCGCTTTAGAAGAAACACACTCTGCTTTTGAGAAAAGAGTTCTCTTCTTATCTACTGTGTTTCCTATAGGGCCAGAAGAGTGAGCTTGCTCAAAACAAAGAACTGTACTTCCTACACTCACGGGCCATATCTAGTTCAACTCTGCTTAGGAAACTCACAAGAAGAGTAGCTTCTCTTCTGTCCAATACACTGTACTTGCTGGGAACAGACGCGAATGCTATTTGCACTGTGTATGGCAAGGGGAGCGCAATATTGTCTTTCCTTACCAGAAAATATCTCTTGATTGTAGGACCAGAAACTGCATGTGATTCAACTAGGTTATGAATGGGAAACAATCACTAGCTCTCCTTACAAGAAACACACTCTGTTTCTGAGAAAAGAGCACTCTTCTACTCTCCTGTGTTTTCCATAGGGCCAGAAGAGTGAGCTTGCTCAAAACAAAGAATTGTGCTTCCTACACACACGGGACATATCTAGTTCAACTCTGCTTAGGAAAGTGGCAAGAACAGTAGCTTCTCTTCAGTCCAATACACTGTACTTGCAGGGAACTGACGCGAGTGCTATTTGCACTGTGTATGTCAATGAAAGCACAATAGTGACTTTCCTTACAAGAAAACATGTCTTGATCGTAGGACCAGAAAGTGCATGTGATTTAACTCCTTTTATGAATTGGAAACAATCACTAGCTCTCCTTACAAGAAACACACCATGCTTTTGATTAAAGAGCACTCTTCTACTCTACTGTGATTCCTAAAGTGCCAGAACAATGACCTTGCTCAGAAAAAAATTTGTGCTTTCTACACAAAAGGGCCATATCTAGTTAAACTCTGCTTAGGAACCTTACCAGAAGAGTAGCGTCTCTTCTGTCCAATACACTGAATTAGCTGGGAACAGACACGAGTGCTATATGCACTGTGTATGGCTATACACAGTGAATTTTCTTACCAGAAAACATCTGTTGCTCTTAGGACCAGAAACTGCATGTGACTCAACTCTGTTTAAGAATAAGAAACTAACACAAGCTCGACTTACAAGAAACATACTCTGCTTTTGAGAAAAGTGCCCTCTTCTACTCTACTGTGTTTCCTGTCGGGCCAGAATGGTGAGCTTGCTCATAACAAAAAAAACTGTGCTTTCTACACAAAATGGCCATATCTAGTTCAACTCTGCTTAGGAAACTGACAAGAAGAGTAGCTTCTCTTTAGTCCAATACACGGTAATTGCTGGGAACAGACGCGAGTACTCTTTGCACTGTGTATGGCTATGGGAGTACAATAGTGACTTTTCTTACCAGAAAACATCTCTTCCTCTTAGGACCAGAAAATGCATGTGATTCAACTCCATTTATGAATGGGAAACAAGCACAAGCTCGCCTTACAAGAACATACTCTGCTTTTAAGAAAAGTGCACTGTTCTACTCTACTGTGTTTCCTGTAGGGCCAGATTAGCGAGCTTGCTCAGAACAAAAAAAAATGTGCTTTCTAAACAAAAGGGCCATATCGAGTTCAACTCTCCTTAGGAAACTGACAAGAACAGTAGCTTCTCTTCAGTCCAATACACTGTATTTGTTGGGAACATATGCGAGTGCTATTTGCACTGTGTATGACAAAAGAAGCAAAATAGTGAATTTCCTTACCAGAAAACAACTCTTGTTTGTAGGACCAGAAACTGCATGTGATTCAACTCCGCTTATGAATGGGAAAAAAACACTAGCTCGCCTTACCAGAAACGCAGTCTGCTTTTGAGAAAAGAGCACTCTTCTACTATGCACTGTTTCCCATAGCGCCAGAAAAGTGAGCTTGCTCAGAACAAAAGAACTGTGCTTCCTACACAAAAGGGCCATATCTAGTTCAACTCTGCTTAGGAAACTGACAAGAACAGTAGCTTCTTTTCAGTCAAATACACTGTACGTGCTGGGAACAGATGCGAGTGCTATTTGCAATGTGTATGGCAATGTGAGCTCATTAGTGACTTTCCTTACCAGAAAAAAATTCTTGCTCATTGGACCAAAAACTGAATGTTATTTAACTCCTTATATGAATGGGGAACAAATGCTAGCTCGCCTTACCTGAAACACACTCTGCTTTTGAGAAAAGAGCACTCTTCTACTCTACTGTGATTCCTACAGGGCTAGAACAGTGAGCTTACAGAGAATGAAAAAACTTTGGTTTCTACACAAAAGGGCCATATCTATTTCAACTCTGCTTAGGACACTGACAAGAAGAGTAGCTTCTCTTCATTCCAATACACTGTACCTGCTGGAAACAGAAGCAAGTGCTATTTGCAGTGTGTATGGCTATGGGAGCACAATAGTGCCATTCCTTACCAGAAAATATCTCTTGCTCGTAGGACCAGAAACTGAATGTGATTCAACTCCATTTATGAATGGGAAACAAACACTAGCTCGCCTTACAAGAAAGACACCCTGCTTTTGAGAAAAGAGCACACTTCGACTCTAATGTGTTTCTTATAGGGCCAGAACAGTGTGCTTGCTCAGAACAAAAGAAATCTGCTTCCTAAACACACAGGCCATATCTAGTTCAACCCTGCTTAGGAAACTGACAAGAACAGTAGCTTCTCTTCAGTCAAATACACTGTACTTGCTTGGAATATATGCGAGTACTATTTGCACTGTGTATGGCAATGGGATCGCATTAGTGACATTCCTTACCAGAAAAAAACTCTTGCTCGTAGGAGCAGAAACTGAATGGGATTCAACTCCATTTATGAATGGGAAACAAACACTAGCTCGCCTTACAAGACACACACTCTGCTTTTGAGAAAAAACACTCTTCTACTCTAGTCTGTTTCCTATAGGGCCAGAAGAGTGAGATTGCTCAGAACAAAAGAAGTGTGCTTCCTACACACACGGGCCATATCTAGTTCAACTCTGCTTAGGAAACTGACAAGAAGAGTAGCTTCTCTTCAGTCCAATACACTGTACCTGCTGGGAACAGACGCGAGTGCTATTTGCCCTGTGTATGGCTATGGGAGCACATAGTGACTTTCCTTACCTGAAAATATCTCTTGCTCTCAGGACCAGAAACTGCATGTGATTCAACTCCGTTTATGAATGGGAAACAAACACTAGCTCTCCTTAAAATAAACACACTCTGCTTTTGAGAAAAGAGCACCTTTTTTTTTACTCTGTTTCCTATCGGGCCAGAAGAGTGAGATTGCTCAGAACAAATGAACTGTGCTTCCTACACAAACAGGCCATATCTAGTTCAACTCTGCTTAGGAAAGTGACAAGAACAGTAGCTTCTCTTCAGTCCAATACATTGTATTGCTGGCAACAGACGCGAGAACTATTTGCACTCTGTATGGCAATAGGAGCACAATAGTGACTTTCCTTACCAGGAAATATCTCTTGATCATAGGACAAAAACTGAATGTTATTCAACTCCGTTTATGAAACGGAAACAAACACTAAATCGCCTTACAAGAAACACACTCTGCTTTTGAGAAAAGAGCATCTTCTACTTTACTCTGTTTCCTATAGGGCCAGAAGAGTGGACTTGCTCAAAACAAAAGAACTGTGCTTCCTACACACTCTAGCAATATCTAGTTCAACTCTGCTTTGGCATCTGACAAAATCTGTAGCTTCTCTTAGTCCAATACACTGTACTAGATGGGAACAGATGCGAGTGCTATTAGCACTGTGTATGGCAATGAGAGCGCATTAGTGACTTTCCTTAACAGAAAACAACTCTTGCTCATAGGACCAAAAACGGAATGTGATTCAACTCCATTTATGAATGGGAAAAAAACACTAGCTTGCCTTACAAGAAACACACACCGCTTTTGAGAAAAGAGCACTCCTCTACTCTACTGTGATTCCTACAAGGGCAGAACAGTGAGCTTGCACAGAACAAAAAAACTGTGCTTTCTACATAAAAGTGCCATATCTAGTTCAACTCTGCTTAGGAAACTGAAAAATCAGTAGCTTCTCTTCCCTCCAATACACTGTACCTGCTGGGAACAGATGCGAGTTCTATTTGCACTGTGTATGTCTATGGGAGCACAAATGTGACTTTTCAAACCGGAAAATATCTCTTGTTCGTAGAACCAGAAACTGCATGTGATTTAATTCTGAAATGAATGGGAAACAAACACTAGCTCTCTTTAGAAGAAACACACTCTGCTTTTGAGAAAAGAGCTCTCTTCTACTCTACTGTGTTTCCTATAGGGCCAGAAGAGTGAGCTTGCTCAAAACAAAGAACTGTGTTTCCTACACACGGGCCATATCTAGTTCAACTCTGCTTAGGAAACTGACAAGAACAGTAGCTTCCCTTCAGTCCAATACACTGTACTTGCTGGGAACAGACACAAGTGCTATTGGCACTGTGTATGGCAATGGGAGCGCAATAGTGACTTTCCTTACCATAAAACAACTCTTGCTCATAGGACCAGAAACTGCATGTGATTCAACCACGTTTATGAATGGGAAACAATCACTGCTTCCCCTTAGAAAAAACACACTCTGCGTTTGAGAAAAGAGCATTCTTCTACTCTACTGTGTTTCCTATAATGCCAGAACAGTGAGCTTTCTCAAAAAAAAATATAAATGTGCTTCCAACACACACAGGCCATATCTAGTTCAACTCTGCTTAGAAAACTGACAAGAACAGTAGCTTCTTTTCAGTCAAATACATTGTACTTGCTTGGAACAGACGTGAGTGATATTTGCACTGTGTATGGCAATGGGAGCACATTAGTGACTCTTCTTACAAGAAAACCACTCTTGCTCATAGGACCAGAAACTACATGTGATTCAACTCCGTTTATGACTGGGAAACAAACGCTAGCTCGCCTTACAAGAAACACACTCTGCTTTTGAGAAAAGAGCACTCTTCTACTCTACTGTGTTTCCTATAGGGCCAGAAGAGTGAGCTTGCTCAGAACAAAAGAACTGTGCTTCCACACACGGGCCTAATCCAGTTCAACAGTGCTCGGGAAACTGACAAGAACTGTAGCTTCTCTTCAGTCCAATACACTACTTGCTGGAAACAGACGCGAGTGCTATTTGCACTGTGTATGACAACGGAAGCGCAATAGTGACTTTCTTTACCAGAAAACATTTCTTGCTCATAGGAGCAGAAACTGCATGTGATTCAACTCCGTTTATGAATGGGAAACAAACACTAATTCACCTTACAAGAAACACACACTGCTTTTGAGCAAAGAGCACTCGTCTACTCTACTCTGTTTCCTATAGGGCCAGAAGAGTGAGCTTGCTCAGAACAAATGAACTCTGCATCCTACACCCACGGGCAATATCTAGTTCAAATCTGCCTAGGAAAGTGACAAGAAAAGTAGCTTCTCTTTAGTCCAAAACACCGTACTTGCTGGGAAGAGACGCGAGTGCTATTTGCACTGTGTAGGGCAATGGGAGCGCATTAGTGACTTTCCTTACCAGAAAACAACTTTTGCTTGTAGGACCAAAAATTGAATGTGATACAACTCCATTTATGAGTTGGAAACAAACACTAGCTCGCCTTACAAGAAACACACTCTGCTTTTGAGAAAAGAGCACTCTTCTACTCTCCTGTGTTTCCTATAGGGCCAGAACAGTGAGCTTGCTCAGAACAAAAAAAACTGTGCTTTCTACACCAAAGGGCCATATCTAATTCAAATCTGCTTAGGAAACTGACAAGAAGAGTTGTTTCTCTTCAGTCCAATACATTGTAGTTGCTTGGAACATACGCGAGTGCTATTTGCATTGTGTAAGGCAAGGGGAGCGCATTAGTGACTCTCCTTACTGGAAAACAACTCTTGCTCGTAGGATCAGATACTGAAAGTTATTCAACTCCATTTTTGAATGGGAAACAAACACTAGCTCGCCTTACAAGAAACACACTCTTCTTTTGAGAAAAGTACACTCTTCTACTCTACTGTGTTTTCTATGGGGCTAGAACAGTGAGCTTGCTCAGAACAAAAGAACTGTGCTTCCTACACACACAGGCTTTATCAGGTTCAACTCTAGTTAGGAAACTGGCAAGAACAGTTGTTTCTCTTCATTAAAATACCCTGTACTTGCTGGGTAGAGACCCGAGTGCTATTTGCACTTGGTAATGCATTTAGAGTACAAGAGTGACTTTCCTAACATGAAAACAACTCTTGCTCATAGGACCAGAAAGTGCATGTAATTCAACTCCTTTTATGAATGGGAAACAAACACTAGCTCGCTTTACAAGAAACACACTCTTTTTTTGAGAAAAGAGCACTCTACTACTCTACTGATTTTCCATAGGGCCAAAACAGTTTGCTTGCTCAGAACAAAAGAACTGTACTTCCTACACACACGGACCATATCTAATTCAACTCTGCTTCGGAAACTGACAAGAACAGTAACTTCTGTAGAGTCCAATACACTGTACTTGCTGGGAACAGACGCGAGTGCTATTTTCACTGTGTATGGCAGTGGGAGCACAATAGTGACTTTCCTTACCAGAAAATATCTCTTGATTATAGGAACAGAAACTGCATGTGATTTAACTCCGTTTATGAATGGGAAAGTATCACTACTTCCCCTTAGAAAAAACAAACTCTGCTTTTGAGAAAAGAGCCCTCTTCTACTCTACTGTGTTTCTTATAGGTCCAGAACAGTTAACTTTCTTAGAACAAAAGAACTTTGCTTCCTATACTCACAGGCCATATGCTGTTCAGCTTTGCTTAGGAAAATGTCAAGAACAGTATCATCTTTTCAGTCCAATACACTGTAATTGCTGATAACAGACGTGAGAGCTGTTTTTATTGTGAATGGCAATGGGAAGGCAATAGTGACTCTCCTTACCAGAAAAATATTTTTGCTTGTAGGACCAGAAACAGCATGTGATTCAACTCTGTTTATGAATGGGAAAAAAACACCAGCCTGCATTATAAGAGATACACTCTGCTTTTGAGAAAAGAGAACTCTTCTAATCTACTGTGTTTCCTATAGTGCCAGAACAGTAAGTTTGCACAGAACAAAAGAACTGTGCTTTCTACACACACGGGCAATATCAAGTTCAACTCTGCTTAGGAAACTGACAAGAACAGTAGCTTCTCTTCTGTCCAATACACTGTACTTGCTGGGAACTGATGTGAGTGCTATTTGCACTGTGTATGGCAATGGGAGCACAATAGTGACTTTCCTTAGCACAAAACAACCCTTGCATGAAGGAACAGAAATTGTATGTGATTCAACTCCATTTATGAACGGGAAACAAACACTAGCTTGCCTTACAAAAAACACACTCTGTTTTAGAGAAAGAGCACTCTTCTACTATACTGTGATTTCAAATTGCCACAAGAGTGTGCTTGACCTGGACAAAAGAACTGTGCTTCTTAACACACATGGGACATATCTAGTTCAGCTCTGCTTAGGAAACTGTCAAGAACAGTAGCATCTCTTCAGTACAATACACTGTAATTCCTGGGAACAGACTCGAGTGCTACATGCACTCTGCCTGGCAATGGAGAATAGTGACATTCCCTACTAGAAAACAACTCATGCTTGTAAAACCAGAAACTGTATGTGATTGAACTATGTTTATGATTGGAAAACACTAGCTCACCTTACAAGAAACACACTCTGCTTTCGAGAAAAGAGCACTCTTCTAATCTACTGTGTTTCCTATAGGGCCAGAAGAGTGAGCTTTCTCAGAACAAAAGAACTGTGCATCCTAAACACACTGGATATATCTAGTTGAATTCTGCTTAGGAAACTGACAAAAGTAGTAGCCTCTCTTCAGTCCAATACACTTTCCTTGCTGGAAACATACACGAGTGCGTTTAGTACTGTATATGGCAATGGGAGCACAATAGTGACTTTCATTACCAGAAAACAAATCTTGCTCATAGGAACAGAATCGGCATGTGTTTGAACTCCATTTATGAATGGGAAACAAACTTTAGCTTGCCTTACATGAACCTTACTCTGCTTTTGAGAAAAGAGCACTCTTCTACTCTACTGTGTTTCCTTATGTCCAGAACAGTGAGCTTGCTCTGACCAAAGGAACAGTGCTTCCTACACACATGGGCCATATCGAGTTCAACTCTGCTTAGGAAACTGTCAAGAACATAGCTTCTCATCAGTCCAATACATTGTACTTGCTGGGAACAGACGTGAGTGCTACTTGCACTGTGTATGGCAAAAGGAACGCTAGAGTGACTTACTTTACCAGAAAACAACTCTTGTTCATAGGAAAAGAAACTGCATGTGATACAACTCCCTTTAAGACTGGGAAACAAACACTAGCTCGCCTTACAAGAAACACACTCTGCTTTTGAGAAAAGAGCACTCTTCTACTCTACTGTGTTTCCTGTGGGGCCAGAAGAGTGAGCTTGCTCAGAACAAAAGAACTGTGCTTAATACACATCGGGCCATATCTAGTTCAGCTCTGTTTAGGAAACTGACATGAATAGTAGCTTCTCTTCAGTCCAATACACTGTACTTGCTGGTCCCAGACACGAGTGCTATTTGCAATATGTATGGCAATGAGAGCGCAATAGTGACTTTCCTTACAGAAAACAACTCTTGTTCATAGGACCAGAAAATGCATGTTATTCAAATCTGTTTATGAATGGGAAACAAACACTAGCTTGCCTTACAAGAAACACTCTCTGCTCTTTAGAAAAGAGCACTCATCTAATCAACTGTGTTTCCCTTAAAGACAGAAGAGTGAGCTTGCTCAGAACAAAAGAACGGTAATTCCTACATACTGGCCATATCTAATTCAACTCTGCTTAGGAAACTGAAATGAACTGTAGCTTCTTTTCAGTCCAATACACTGTACTTGTTGCGAACAGAAGCGAGTGCTATTTGCATTGTATATGGCAATTGGAGCACAGTAGTGACTTAACTTACCAGAAAAAAACTCTTGTTCGTAGGACCAGAAACTGCATGAGATTCAACTCTGTTTACAAATGGGAAAAAAGACTAGCTCGCTTTACAAGAAACAGACGCTGCTTTTGAGAAAAGAGCACTCATCTACTCTACTGTGTTTCGAATAGGGCAGAAGGGTGAGCTTGCTCAGAACAAAAATATGTGCTTCCTAAACACACGGGCCTTATCTATTTCAACTCTGCATAGGAATCAGACAAGAACAGTAGCTTCTCTTCAGTACAATACACTGTACCTGTTGGTAACAGACAAGAGTGATATATGCACTCCGAACGGTAAGGGGAACACAATCGTGACTTTCCTTAGCGGAAAACAACTCTTGCTCGTAGGACCAGAAACTGCATGGGATTCAACTCTGTTTAAGAATGGAAAAATCACTAGATTTTCTGAATGGGAAAGAAACACTAGCTCGCCTTACAAGAAAAACAATCTACTTTGGAGAAAAGAGCACTCTTCTATGCTACTGTGTTAACTATAGTGCCAGAAGAGTGAGCTCGCTCAGAACAAAAGAACTGGGCTTCTTACACACGGGGCATATCAAGTTCAACTCTACTTAGGAAACTGACATGAACTGTAGCTTCTCTTCAGTACAATACACAGTACTTGTTGGAAACAGACACGAGTGCTATTTGCACTGTGTATGGCAATGGGAGCGCTATAGTGACTTACCTTACCAGAAAATAACTCTTTATCATAGGACCAGAAACTGCATGTGATTCAACTCCGTTTATGAATGGGAAACAAACACTAGCTCGCCTTACAAGTAACACACTCTGCTTTTGAGAAAAGAAAACTCTTATACTCAGCTGTGTTTCCCTATAAGCCAGAAGAATGAGCTTGCTCAGAACAAAAGAACTATGCTTCCTACATAGAGGCCATATCAAGTTCAACTCTGCTTAGGAAACTGATATGAACTGTAGCTTCTCTTCAGTCCAATACACTGTACTTGCTGGGAACAGACGTGAGTTGTATTTACACTGTGTACGGCAAAGGGAGCGCTAGAGTGACTTACCTTACCAAAAAACAACTCTTGTTCATAGGAACAGAAACTGCATGTGATTCAACTCCTTTTAAGACTGGGAAACAAACACTAGTTCGTCTTACAAGAAACAAACTCTGCTTTTGAGAAAAGTGCTCTCTTCTAATCTACTGTGTTTCCTGTAGGGCCAGAAGAGTGAGCTTACTCATAACAAAAGAACTGTGCTTCCTACACACTCGGGACATATCTAGTTCAACTCGGTTTAGGAAACTGACATGAATTGTAGCTTCTCTTCAGTCCAATACACTGTACTTGCTGGTCCCAGATGCGAGTGCTATTTGCAATGTGTACGGCAATGAGAGCGCAATAGTGACTTTCCTTACAGAAAACAACTCTTGTTCCTAGGACCAGAAACTGCATGTTATTCAAATCCGTTTATGAATGGGAAACAAACACTAGCTCGCCTTACAAGAAACACTCTCTGCTCTTTAGAAAAGAGCACTCATCTACTCAACTGTGTTTCCCTTGAAGCCAGAAGAGTGAGCTTGCTCAGAACAAAAGAACGGTGCTTCCTACACACTGGCCATATCTAGTTCAACTCTGCTTAGGAAACTGAAATGAACTGTAGCTTCTTTTCAGTCCAATACACTGTACTTGTTGGGAACAGACGCGAGTGCTATTTGCACTGTGTATGGCAAGGGGAGCACAATAGAGACTTTCCTTACCAGAAAACATCTCTTGCTCGTAGGAACAGAAACTGAATGTGATTCAACACCGTTTATGAATGGGAAACAAACACCAGCTCTCCTTACAATAAACGCATTCTGCTTTGCAGAAAAGAGCAAACTTCTACTCTACTGTGTTTCCTATAGGGCCAAAACAGTGAGCCTGCTCAGAAAAAAAGAACTGTGCTTCCTACACACATGCAATATCGAGTTCAATTCTGCTTAGAAAAGTGATAAGAACAGTAGCTTTTCTTCACCCAATACACTGCACTTGCTGGAAACAGACATGATTTGTATTTGCACTGTGTATGTCAAAGGGAACGCATTAGTGACTTTCCTTACTAAAAAACAACACTTGCTCACTGGACCTGAAACTGCATGTGATTCAAATCCGTTTCTGAATGGGAAACAAACACTAGTTTTCCCTACAAGAAACACACTCTGCTTTTAAGAAAAGAGCACTCTTCTACTCAACTGTGTTTCCTGTAAGGCCAGAAGAGTGAGCTTGCTCAGAACAAAAGAACTGTGCTTCCTACACACAAGTGCCATATCTAGTTCAACTCTGCTTAAGAAACTGACAAGAACAGTACATTCTTTTCAGTCCAATACAGTGTATTTGCTGGGGACACACACGAGTGCTACTTGAAATTTGTATGTTAATGGGAGTGCAATAGTGACTCTCCTTACAAGAAAACAACTCTTGCTCATAGGACCAAAAACTGGATGTTATTCAACTCCGTTTATGAATGGGAAACAAACACTAGCTCGCCTTACAAGAAACACACTCGGCTGTTGAGAAAAGAGCACTCTTCCCCTCTACTGAGTTTCCTATAGGGCCAGAACAGTGAGCTTGCTCAGAACAAAAGAACTGTGCTTCCTGCACAAGGGCAATATCTAGTTCAACTCTGCTTTGGACTGACAAGAACAGTAGCTTATCTTCAGTCCAATAAACTGTACTTGCTGGGAACAGACATGATTTTTATTTGCACTGTGTATAGCAATGGGAATGCAATAGTGACTTTCCTTACCAAAAAAACAACTCTTGCTCAATGGAACCGAAACTGCATGTTATTCAACTCCGTTTCTGAATGGGAAACAAACACTAGCTGGCCTACAAGAAACACACTCTGTTTTTGAGAAAATAGCACTCTTCTACTCTACTGTGTTTCCTGTAAGGCCAGAAGAATGCTCTTGCTCAGAACAAAAGTACTGTGCTTTCTACACACAAGGGCCATATCTAGTTCAACTCTGCTAAGGAATCTGATAAGAACAGTAGCTTCTCTTCAGTAAATACACTGTACTTGCTGGGAACATATGCGAGTGCTATTTGCACTTTGTATGGTAATGGGAGCGCAATAGAGACTTTCCTTACAAGAAAAAAACTCTTGGTCATAGGACCAGAAACTGATGTTATTCAAATCTGTTTATGAATGGGAAACAAACACTAGTTCTCCTTACAATAAACACACTCTGCCTTTGAGAAAAGAACAAACATCTACTCTACAGTGTTTCCTATAGGGGCAGAAGAGTGAGCCTGCTCAGAAAAAATGAACTGTGCTTCCTACAAACGGGCAATATCTAGTTCAACTCTGCTTAGGAAACTTACAAGAATAGTAGCTTCACTTCAGTCCAGTACACTGTACTTGCTAGGAACAGACGTGAGTGCTATTTGCACTGTGTATGGCAATGCGAGGCAAAAGAGACTTTCCTTCCCAGAAATCAATTCTTGCTCATAGGACCAGAAACTGTATGATATTTAACTCCGTTTATGAATGGGAAACAAACACTAGCTTGCCTTACAAGAAACACACCCTTTGCTTTTTAGAAATGAGCACTCTTCTTATTTACTGTGTTTCCTATAGGGCCAGAAGAGTGAGCTTGCTCAGAACAAAAGATCAGTGCTTCATACACCCACGGGCAATCTCTAGTTCAACTCTGATTAGGAAACTGATAAGAACATTAACTTCTCTTCAGTCCAATACACTGTACATGCTGAGAACAGACGCGAGTGCTATTTGCACTGTGTATGGCAATGGGAGCACAATAGTGACTTTCCTTCACAGAAAATAACTCTTCCTCGTAGGACCAGAAACTGCATGTGATTCAACTCATTTTATGAATGAGAAAAAACACTAGCTCGCCTTACAAGAAACAGACTCTGCTTTTGAGAAAAGAGCACTCATCTACTCTACTGTGTTTCCAATAGGACCAGAAGGGTGAGCTTGCTCAGAACAAAAAAAAAATGTGCTTCCTACACGCACGGGCATATCTATTTCAACTCTCCTTAGGAAACTGACAAGAACAGTAGCTTCTCTTCAGTCCAATACACTGTAGCTGTTGGGAACCGACACGAGTGATATATACACTGTGTATGGTAAGGGGAACACATTAGTGACTTTCCTTACCAGAGAACAACCATTGCTCGTAGGAACAAAAACTGCATGGGATTCAACTCCGTTTATGAATGGGAAAAAACACTAGCTTGCCTTACAAGAAACACACTCTGTTTTTGAGAAAAGAGCACTCTTCTACTCTACTGTGTTTCCTATAGGGCCAGAAGGGTGAGCTTGCTCAGAACAAAAATACAGTGCTTCCTACAAACACGGGCCATATCTAGTTCAACTCTGCTTAGGAAACTGACAAGAACAGTAGCTTCTCTTCAGTCCAATACAGTGTACTTGCTGGGAACACACGCGAGTGCTATTTGCACTTTGTATGGTAATGGGAACGCAATAGTGACTTTCCTTACAAGAAAACAACTCTTGCTCATAGGACCAGAACCTGGATGTTATTCAACTCCGTTTATGAATGGGAAATGAACACTAGCTCCCTTACAAGAAACACACTCTGCTTTTGAGAAAAGAGCACTCTTCTACTCCACTGTGTTTCATTTTGGGCCAGAAGAGTGAATAGCTCAAAACAAAAAAACTTTGCTCACTACACACACGGGCCTTATTCAGTTCAACTCTGCTTTGGAAACTGCAAAAACAGTAGCTTCTCTTCAGTCCAATAAAGTGTACTTGCTGGGAACAGTCGTAAGCACCATTTGCACTGTATATGGCAATGGGAGCGCATAGGGACTTTCCTTACCAGAAAACAACTCTTGCTCATAGAACCAGAAACTGCATGTGATTCAACTCCATTTATGAATGGGAAACAAACACTCCATCGCCTTAGAAGAAACACACTCTCCTTTTGAGAAAAGAGCACTCTTCTACTCTACTGTGTTTACTATAGGGCCAGAAGAGTGAGCTTGCTCAGAAAAAAAGTACTGTGCTTCCTACACACGGGCAATATCTAGTTCAACTCTGCTTAGGAAACTCGCAAGAACAGTAGCTTCTCTTCAGTCCAATACACTGTACTTTATGGAAACAGACGCGAGTACTATTTGCCCTGAGTATTGCATTGGGAGCACAATAGTGACTTTCTTTATCTGAAAACAAGTCTTGTTTGTAGGACCAGAAACTGCATGTGATTCAACTCCATTTATGAATGGGAAAAAAACACTAGATTGCCTTACGAGAAACACTCTGCTTTTGAGAAAAGAGCACGCTTCTACTCTACTGTGTTTCCTATAGAGCCAGAACAGTGAGCTTTCTCAGAACAAAAGAACTGTGCTAACTACTCACACGGGCCATATCCAGTTCAACTCTGCTTAGAAAACTGAGAAGAAGAGTAGCTTCTCTTCAATCCAATACACTGTACTTGCTCTTAACAGATGCTAGAGATATTTGCACTGTGTATGGCAAAGGGAGCACAATAGTGACTTTTCTTACCAGAAAACAACTCCTGCACATAGGACCTAAAACTACATGTTATTCAACTCTGTTTATGAATGGGAAACAAACACAAGATTGCCTTATGATAAACACACTCTGCTTTTGAGAAAAGAGTACTCTTCTGCTCTTCTGTGTTTCCTATAGGGCCAGAAGAGTCAGCTTGCTCAGAACAAAAGAATTGTGCTTCCAACACACACGGGCCATATCTAGTTCAACTCTACTTAGGAAACTGACATGAAGTGTAGCTTCTATTCAATCCAATACACTGTACTTGCTGTGAACAGACGTGAGTGCTATTTGCACTGTGTGTGGCAATGGGAGCACAATAGTGACTTTACTTACCAGAAAACAACTCTTGCTTGTAGGACCAGAAATTGCATGTGATTCAACTCCTTTTATGAATGGGAAACAAACACTACCTCGCCTTACAAGAAACACACTCTGCTTTTGAGAAAAGAGCATGCTTCTTCTCTACTCTGTTTCCTATTGGGCCAGAAGAGTGAGCTTGCTCAGAAAAAAATAACTATGCTTCATACACACATGTGCCATATCTAGTTCAAATTGCTTAGGACACAGTTAAGAACAGTAGCTTCTCTTCAGTCCAACATACTGTACTTGCTCAGAACAGACGCTAGTGCTATTTGCACTGTGTATGGCAATGGGAGGGCATTAGTGACTTTCCTTACCAGAAAATAACTCTTGCTCATACGAACAGAAACTGCATATGTTTCAACTCTGTTTATGAAAGGGCAGCAAACACAGGCTTGCCTTACAAGAAACACACTCTGCTTTTGAGAAAAGAGCACTCTTCTACTCTACTGTGTTTCCTATAGAGCCAGAAGAGTGAGCCTCTTCAGAACAAAAGAACTGTGCATCCTACACACATGGGCCATATCTAGTTCAACTCTGCTTAGGAAACTGGCAAGAACAGTAGCTTCTCTTCAGTCCAATACACTGTACTTGCTAGGAACAGACGGGAGAGCTATTTGCACTGTGTATGGCAATGGGAGCACAATAGTGACTTTCCTTACCAGAAAACAACTCGTGCACATAGGACCAGAAACGGCATGTTATTAAAACTCTGTTTATGAATTAGAAACAAACACTAGCTGTCCTTACAAGAAACACACTTTGCTTTTGATAAATGAGCACCCTTTTACTCTACAGGGTTTCCTATAGAGCCAGAAGAGTGAGATAGCTCAGAACAAAAGAATTGTGCTTCCTACACACGCGGGACATATCTAGTTCAAATCTGCTTAGGAAACTGACAAGAACAGAAGCTTCTCTACAGTCCAATACACTGTAGTTGCTGAGAACAGACACAAGTGCTATTTGAACATTGTATGGCAAAGGGAGTGCAATAGTGACTTTACTTACCAGAAAAAAAATCTTGCTCCTAGGATCAGAAAATGCATGTGATTCAACAACTTTTATTAATGGGAAACAAACACTACCTCGCTTTACAAGAAACACACTCTGCTTTTGAGAAAAGAGCACTCTTCTACTCTACTGTCTTTCCTATAGAGCCAGAAGAGTGAGCCTCCTCAGAACAAAAGAACTGTGGGTCATACACACACGGCCATATCTAGTTCAACTCTGGTTAGGTAACTGGCAAGAACAGTAGCTTCTCTTCTGTCCAATACACTGTACATGCTGGGAACAGACATGAGTGCTCTTTGCACTCTGTATGGCAATGGGAGCATAATAGTGACTTTACTTACCAGAAAACAAGTCTTGTTTGGAGGACCAGAAACAGCAGGTGATTCAACTCCATTTATGAATGGGAAACCAACACTACATCTCCTTAGAAGTTACACACTCTGCTTTTGAGCAAAGAGCACTCTTCTACTCAACTGTATTTCCTGTAAGGCCAGAAGAGTGAGCTTGCTCAGAACAAAAGAACTGTGCTTCCTACACACACGGGCTATATCTAGTTCAACTCGGCATAGAAAACTGACATGAACTGTACCTTCTCTTCAGTCCAATACAGTGTACTTGCTGGGAACACACGCGAGTGCTATTTGCACTTTGTATGGTAATGGGAACGCAATAGTGACTTTCCTTACAAGAAAACAACTCTTGCTCATAGGACCAGAACCTGGATGTTATTCAACTCCGTTTATGAATGGGAAACAAACCCTAGCTCGCCTTACAAGAAACACACTCTGCTTTTGAGAAAAGAGCACTCTTCAACTCTACTGTGTTTCCTAAAGGGCCAGAAGAGTGAGCTTGCTCAGAACAAAAAAAATGTGCTCCTACACACACAGGCCATATCTAGTTCAACTCTGCTAAGGAAACTGACAAGAACAGTAGCTTCTCTTCAGTAAATACACTGTACTTGCTGGGAACATATGAGAGTGCTGTTTGTACTGTGTATGACAATGGGAGCACAATAGTGACTTTACTACCACAAAAAAAAATATTGCTCATAGGACCAGAAACTGCATTTCATTCCACTCCGTTTATGAATGGGAAACATACACTAGCTGGCCTTACAAGAAACACACTTTGCTTTTGAGAAATGAGCAATCTTCTACTCTACTGTGTTTCCTATAGAGCCAGAAGAGTGAGCTTGCTCAGAACAAAAGAACTCTGCTTCCTACACACACGGGCTATATCTAGTTCAACTCGGCATAGAAAACTGACATGAACTGTACCTTCTCTTCAGTCCAATACACTGTACTTTCTGGGAACAAACGCGCGGGCTATTTGCACTGTGTATGGCAATGGGAGCGCAATAGAGACTTTCGTGACAAGAAAACAACTCTTGCTCATAGGACCAGAAACTGCATGGGATTCAACTCCATTTATAAATGGGAAAAAAAACAGTAGCTCGCCTTAAAAGAAACACACTCTGCTTTTGAGAAAAGAGCACTCTTCTACTCTACTGAGTTTTCTATAGGGCCAGAAAAATGAGCTTGCTCAGAGCAAAAGAACTGTGCTTCCCACACATGGGCAATATCTAGTTCAACTCTGCTTAGGAAACTGACAAGAACAGTAGCTTCTCTTCAGTCCAATACTCTGTACTTGTTGGGAACAGACGTGAGTGCTATTTACATACTGTGTATGGCAATGGGAGTGCATTAGTGATGTTCCTTACCAAAAAACAACTCTTGCTCGTGGACCAGAAACTGAATGTGATTCAACTCCGTTTATGAATGGGAAACAAACACTATCTCGCCTTACGAGAAACACACTCTGCTTTTGAGAAAAGAGCACTCTTCAACTCTACTGTGTTTCCTAAAGGGCCAGAAGAGTGAGCTTGCTCAGAACAAAAAAAAATGTGCTCCTACACACACAGGCCATATCTAGTTCAACTCTGCTAAGGAAACTGACAAGAACAGTAGCTTCTCTTCAGTAAATACACTGTACTTGCTGGGAACATATGAGAGTGCTGTTTGTACTGTGTATGGCAATGGGAGCACAATAGTGACTTTACTACCACAAAAAAAATATTGCTCATAGGACCAGAAACTGCATTTCATTCCACTCCGTTTATGAATGGGAAACATACACTAGCTGGCCTTACAAGAAACACACTTTGCTTTTGAGAAATGAGCAATCTTCTACTCTACTGTGTTTCCTATAGAGCCAGAAGAGTGAGCTTGCTCAGAACAAAAGAAATGTGCTTCCTACACACACAGTCCATATCTACTTTAAATCTGCTTAGGAAACTGACAAGATGAGAAGCTTCTCTTCAGTCCAGTACACTGTACTTGCTGGAAACAGACATGAGTACTCTTTGCACTGTGTATGGCAATGAGAGAATAATAGTGACTTTACTTACCAAAAAATAAGTCTTGTTTGGAGGACCAGAAACTGCATGTCATTCAACTCCGTGTATGAATGGGAAACCAACACTACATCGCCTTAAAAGAAACACATACTGCTTTTGAGAACAGAGCACTCTTCTACTCTACTGTATTTCCTATAAGGCCAGAAGAGTGAGCTTGCTCAGAAAAAAAGAACTGTGCTTCCTACACACGGGCCATATCTAGTTCAACTCTGCTTAGGAAAATGACAAGAACAGTAGTTTCACTTCAGTCCAATACACTGTTCTTGCTGGGAATAGCCGTGAGTACTATTTGCACTGTGTATGGCAATGGGAGCGAATTAGTGACATTCCTTAAGAAAAAAGGACTCTTGTTCGTAGGACAAGAAACTGAATGTGATTCAACTACATTTATGAATGGGAAACAAACACTAGCTTGCCTTAAAAGAAGCATACTCTGCTTTTGAGAAAAGAGCACTCTTCTACTCAATTGTGTTTCCTGTAAGGCCAGAAGAGTGAGCTTGCTCAAAAAAAAAAGAACTGTGCTTCCTACACACACAGGCTATATCGAGTTCAACTCTGCATAGGAAACTGACATGAACTGTACCTTCTTTTCAGTCCAATACACTGTACTTTCTAAGAACAAACGCGCGGGCTATTTGCACTGTGTATGGCAAGGGGAGCACAATAGTGACTTTCCTTACTAGAAAACAACTCTTGCTCATAGGACAAGAAACTGCATGTGATTCAGCTCCTTTTAAGAATGGGAAACAAACACTACATCGTCTTACAAGAAACACACTCTGCTTTTGAGAAAAGAGAACTACTCTACTCTACTGTATTTCCTATAGGGCCAGAAGAGTGAGCTTGCTCAGAACAAATAAACTGTGCTTCCTACACAAACAGACCATATCTAGTTCAACTCTGCTTAGGAAACGGACAAGAACAGGACCTTCTCTTCAGTCCAATACACTGTACTTTTGGGAACAGACACAAGTGCTATTTGTACTGTGTATGTCAATGCGAGCGAATTAGTAAGTTTTTTACCAGAAAACAACTATTGCTCATAGGACCAGAAACTGCATATGATTCAACTCCGTTAATGAATGGGAAACAAACTCTAGCTCTCCTTACAATAAACATGTTCTGCTTTGGAGAAAAGAGCTAACTTCTACTCTACTGTGTTTCCTATAGGGCCAGAACAGTGAGCTTACTCAGAACAAAGAAATGTGCTTCCGAAACACACGGCTCTATCTAGTTCAACTCTACTTAGGAAAGTGATAAGAACAGTAGCTTCTCTTCACCCAATACACTGTACTTGCTGGGAACAGTCATGAGTGCTATTTGCGCTGTGTATCGCAATGGGAAGACATTAGTGACTTTCCTTACCAGAAAACAACTCTTGCTCTTAGCACAGAAACTGCATGAGATTCAACTCTGTTTAAGAATGGGAAACAAACACTTCCTTGCCTTACAAGAAACACACTCTACTTTTGAGAAAAGAGCACGCTTCCCCTCTACTCTGTTTCCTATAGGGCCAGAAGAGTGAGCCTGCTCAGAAAAAAAGAACTGTGCTTCCTACAAAAGGGCAATATCTAGTTCAACTCTGCTTAGGAAATTGACAAGAACAGTAGCTTCTCTTCAGTCCAATACAGTGTACTTGCTGGGAACACACGCGAGTGCTATTTGCACTTTGTATGGTAATGGGAGCGCAATAGTGACTTTCCTTACAAGAAAACAACTCTTGCCCATAGGACAAGAAACTGGATGTTATTCAACTCCGTTTATGAATGGGAAACAAACACTAGTTCGCCTCACAAGAAACACACTCTGCTTTTGAGAAAAGAGCACTCATCTACTCTACTGTGTTTCCTATTGGGCCAGAAGAGTGAACTTGCTCACAAGAAAAAAAACTGTGCTTACAACACACGGGCCTTATTCAGTTCAACTCTGCTTTGGAAACTGCAAAAACAGTACCTTCTCTTCAGTCCAATACAGTGTACTTGCTGGGAATAGTCGTGAGTGCCATTTGCACTGTATATGGCAATAGGAGTGCAATAGTGACTTTCCTTACCAGAAAACAACTCTTGCTCGTAGAACCAGAAACTGCATGTGATTCAACTCATTTTTTGTAATGGAAACGAACACTAGCTCGACTAACAAGAAACACACTCTGCTGTTGAGAAAAGAGCACTCTTCTACTCAACTGTGTTTCCTGTAAGGCCAGAAGAGTGAGCTTGCTCAGAACAAAAGAACTGTGCTTCCTACACACACAGGCTATATCTAGTTCAATCAGCATAGAAAACTGACATGAACTGTACCTTCTCTTCAGTCCAATACACTGAACTTTCTGGGAACAAATGCGCGGGCTATTTGCACTGTGTATGGCAATGGGAGTGCAATAGAGACTTTCCTTACAAAAAAAACAACTCTTGCTCGTAGGACCAGAAACTGCATTGGATTCAACTAAATTTATGAATGGGAAACAAACACAGGCTCGCTTAAAAGAAACACAATCTGCTTTTGAGAAAAGAGCACCCTTATACTCTATTGTGTTTCCTAAAGGACCAGAACAGTGAACAGGGGCCATATCTTGTTCGGCTCTGCATAGGAAACCGACAAGAACAGTAGCTTCTCTTTCGTCCAATACCCTGTATTTGCTGGGAACAGAGAAGAGTGCTCTTTGTACTGTGTATGGCAATGGGAGCACAATAGTGACTTTCCTTACCACAGAAAAACTATTGCTCATAGGACCAGAAACTGCATTTCATTCCACTCCGTTTATGAATGGGAAACAAACACTAGCTCGCCTTACAAGAAACACACTCTGCTTTTGAAAAAAGAGCACTTTTCTGCTCTATTGAGTTTCCTATAGAGCCAGAACAATGAACTTGCTCAGAGCAAAAGAACTGTGCTTCCCACACATGGACAATATCTAGTTCAACTCTGCTTAGGAAACTGAAAAGAACAGTAGCTTCTCTTCAGTCCAATACTCTGTACTTGCTGGGAACAGACATGAGTGCTATTTGCATACTGTGTATGGCAATGGGAGCGCATTAGTGATGTTCCTTACCAAAAAACAACTCTTGCTCGTGTTCAAGAAACTGAAAGTGATTCAACTCCTTTTATGAATGGGAAAAAACACTAGCTTGCCTTACAAGAAACGCACTCTGCTTTTGAGAAAAGAGCACTCTTCTACTATACTGTGTTTCCTATAGGGCCAGAACAGTGAGCTTGCTCAGAACAAAAGAACTTTGCTTCCTACACACACGGGCCATATCCAGTTCAAGTCTGCTTAGGAAGCTGAAAAGAACAGTAGCTTCTCTTCAGTCCAATACACTGTACTTGCTGGGAACAGATGCGTGTTCTATTTGCTCTGTGTATGGCAATGGGAGCGCAATAGTGACTTTCCTTAACAGAAAACAACTCCTGCTCAAAGGACCAGAAACTCCATGTTATTCAACTCAGTTTATGACTGGGAAACAAACACTAGCTGGCCTTACAAGAAACACACTTTGCTTTTGAGAAATGAGCAATCTTCTACTCTACTGTGTTTCCTATAGAGCCAGAACAGTGAGCTTGCTCAGAACAAAAGAACTGTGCTTCCTACACACACGGGCCATATCTAGTTCAAATCTGCTTAGAAAACTGACAAGAACAGTAGCTTCTCTTCCTTCCAATACACTGTACTTGCTGAGAACATACGCAAGTGCTATTTGCACTGTGTATGGCAAAGGGAGCACAATAGTGACTTTCCTTACCAGAAAACAACTCTTGCTCGTAGGAACAGAAACTGCATGTGATTCAATTCTGTTTATGAATGAGAAACAAACACTAGCTCTCCTTACAATAAACACACTCAACTTTTGAGAAAACAACACTCTTCTACTCAACTGTGTTTTCTATAGGGGCAGAAGAATGACCCTGCTCAGAAAAAATAACTCTGCTTGCTACACACAGGCAATATCTAGTTAAGCTCTGCTTAGGAAACTGACAAGAATAGTAGCTTCACTTCAGTCCAGTACACTGTAATTGCTGGGAAGAGACGCGAGTGCTTTTTGCACTGTGTATGGCAATGGGAGCACAAAAGTGACTTTCCTTACCAGAAAACAACTCTTGCTCATAAAACCAGCAACTGCATGTTATCCAAGTCCGTTTATGAATGGGAAACAAACACTAGCTCACCTTACAAGAAACACACGTTGCATTTTAGAAATGAGCATTCTTCTTCTCTACTGTGTTTCCTATATGGCCAGCAGAGTGAGCTCGCTCAGAACAAAAGAACTGTGGTTCCTAAACACACGGGCCATATCTAGTTCAACTCTTCTTAGGAAAATGACAAGAACAATAGCTTCACTTCAGTAAATACACTGTACTTGCTGGGAACAGACACGAGTGCTATTTGCACTGTGTATGGCAAGGGGAGCACAATAGTGACTTTCCTAACCAGAAAACAACTCTTGCTCATAGGACCAGAAACTGCATGTGATTCAACTCCGTTTATAAATGGGAAACAAACACAAGCTTGCCTTAAAGAAGCATACTATGCTTTTGATAAAAGAGCACTCTTCTCTAATGTATTTCTCATAGAGCCAGAAGTGTAAGCTTGCTCACAACAAAAGAACACTGCATCCTAAACACATGGGCGATATGTAGTTCAACTCTGCTTAGGAAACTGACAACAACAGTAGCTTCTCTTCAGTCCAATACACTGTACTTTCTGGAAACAGACGCGAAGGCTTTTTGCACTGTGTATGGAAAGGGGAGGGCAATACTGACTTTTTTTTACTAGAAAACAACTCTTGCTCATTGGAACAGAAAATGCATGAGATTCAACTCCGTTTATGAATGGGAAACAAACCCTAACTCGCCATACAAGAAAAACACTCTGCTTTTGATAAGAGAGCACTCTTCTACTCTACTGAGTTTCCTATAGGGCCAGAACAGTGAGCTTGCTCTGAACAAAAGAACTGTGCTTCCTACACACACGGGCCATATCTACTTCAACTCTGCATAGGAAACTGACTTGGACTGCAGCTTCTCTTCAGTCCAATACACTGTACTTGCTTGGAACAGACGCGAGTGCTAGTTGCACTGTGTTTGGCAAAGGGAGCACAATAGTGACTTTCCTTACCAGAAAAAAACTCTTGCTCGTAGGACAAGAAACTGCATGTGATTCAGCTCCTTTTAAGAATTGGAAACAAACACTACCTAGTCTTACAAGAAACACACTCTGCTTTTGAGAAAAGAGCACTATTCTACTCTACTGTGTTTCCTATAGGGCCAGAAGAGTGAGCTTGCTCAGAACAAAAGAACTGTGCTTCCTACACACACAGGCCATACCTAGTTCAACTGTGCTTAGGAAACTGACCAGAACAGTACCTTCTCTTCAGTCCAATACACTGTACTTTTGGGAACAGTCACAAGTGCTATTTGCACTGTGTATGTCAATGGGAGCGATTTAGTGACTTTCTTACCAGAAAACAACTCTTGCTCGTAGGACCAGAAACTGCATGTGATTCAACTCCGTTTATGAATGGGAAACAAACACTAGCTCTCCTTACAATAAACACATTCAGCTTTGGAGAAAAGAGCTAACTTCTACTCTACTTTGTTTCCTATAGGGACAGAACAGTGAGCTTACTCAGAACAAAGAAATGTGCTTCTGACACACACGGCTCAATCTAGTTCAACTCTACTTAGGAAAGTGATAAGAACAGTAGCATCTCTTCACCCAATACACTGTACTTGGTGGGAACAGACGTGAGTGCTATTTGTGCTGTGTATGGCAATGGGAGAACATTAGTGACTTTCCTTACCAGAAAACAACTCTTGCTCTTAGCCCAGAAACTGCATGAGATTCAACTCCGCTTATGAATGGGAAACATACACTAGCTTGCCTTACAAGAAACATACTCTGCTGTTGAGAAAAGAGCACTCTTCTACTCTACTGTGTTTCCTATAGGGCCAGAATAGTGAGCTTACTCAGAACAAAACAACTGTGCTTCCTACACAAGGGCAATATCTAGTTCAACTCTGCTTATGAAACTGACAAGAACAGTAGCTTCTCTTCGGTCCAATACAGTGTACTTGCTGGGAACACACACGAGTGCTACTTGCACTTTGTATGGTAATGGGAGCGCAATAGTGACTTTCCTTACAAGAAAACAACTCTGGCTTATAGGACAAGAAACTGAATGTTATTCAACTCCGTTTATGAATGGGAAACAAACACTAGCTCCCTTACAAGAAACACACTCTGCTTTTGAGAAAAGAGCACTCTTCTACTTAACTGTGTTTCCTATTGGGCCAGAAGAGTGAACCTGCTCACAACAAAAAAACCATGCTTACTACACACACGGGCCTTATTCAGTTCAACTCTGCTTTGGAAACTACAAAAACAGTAGCTTCTCTTCAGTCCAATACAGTGTACTTGCTGGGAACAGTCGTGAGTGCCATTTGCAGTGTATATGGCAATGGGAGCATAACAGTGACTTTCCTTACCAGAAAACAACTCTTTCTCGTAGGACCAGAAACTGAATGTGATTCAACTCCGTTTATGAATGGGCAACAAACACTAGCTTGCCTTAAAAGAAACACACTCTGCATTTTAGAAAAGAGCACTCTTCTCCTGAACTGTGTTTCCTGTAAGGCCAGAAGAGTGAGCTTGCTCAGAACAAAAGAACTGTGCTTCCTACAGGCACGGGCCATATCTTGTTCAACTCTGCTTAGGAAACTCACAAGAACAGTAGCTTCTCTTCTGTCCAATACACTGTACTTGCTGGGAACAGACGCCGGTGCTAATTGAAATACATTTTGCAATGGGAGCGCAATAGTGACTTAACTTACCGGAAAACAACTCCTGCACGTTGGACCAGAAACTGTATGTTATTCAACTCCGTTTATGAATGGGAAACAAACACTAGCTCGCCTTACAAGAAACACACTCTGCTGTTGAGAAAAGAGCACTCTTCTACTCTACTGTGTTTCCTATAGGGCCAGAACAGTGAGCTTACTCCAAACAAAATAACTGTGCTTCCTACACAAGGGCAATATCTAGTTCAACTCTGCTTAGGGAACTGCCAAGAACAGTAGCTTCTCTTCAGTCCAATACAGTGTACTTGCTGGGAACACACTCGAGTGCTTTATGCACTTTGTATGGTAATGGGAGCGCAGTAGTAATTTTCCTTACAAGAAAACAACTCTTGCTCATAGGACAAGAAACTGGATGTTATTCAACTCCGATTATGAATGGGAAACAAACACTAGCTCGCCTTACAAGAAACACACTCTGCTTTTGAGAAAAGAGCACTCTTCTACTCTACTGTGTTTCCTATAGGGCCAGAAGAGTGAGCTTGTTCAGAAAAACAGGACTGTGCTTCCTACACATGGGCAATACCTAGTTCAACTCTGCTTAGGAAACTGTCAAAACCGTAGCTTTACTTGCGTCCAATATACTGTACTTGCTGGGAACAGATGTGAGTGCTATTTGCACTGTGTATGGCAATGGGAGCACATTAGTGACATTGCTTACCAAAAAAGGACTCTTGCTTGTAGGACAAGAAACTGAATGTGATTCAACTCCGTTGATGAATGGGAAACAAACACAGGCTTGCCTTACAAAGAAAACACTCTGATTTGAGAAAAGAGCACTCTTCTACTCTACTGTTATTCCTATAGGGCCAGAAGAGTGAGTCTCCTCAGAACAAAACAACTGTGCTTCCTGCACTCAAGGGCCATATCTAGTTCAACTCTGATGAACAAACTGACAATAACAGTAGCTTCACTTCCTTCTAATACACTGTACTTGCTGGGAACAGACGTGAGTGCTATTTGCACTGTGTATGACAGTGGGAACGCAATAGTGACTTTCCTTACCAGAAAACAAGTCTTGTTTGCAGGACCAGAAAATGCATGTGATTCAACTCCGTTTATGAATGGGAAACAAACACTACATCGCCTTCCAAGGAACACACTTTGCTTTTGAGAAAAGAGCACTCTTCTCCTCTACTGTGTTTCCTATTGGCCAGAACAGTGAGCTTGCTCAGAACAAAAGGACTGTGCTTCCTAAACGCACGGGCCATATCTTGTTAAACTCTGCTTAGGAAACTGAGCAAAACAGTAGCTTCTCTTCCATCCATTCACTTGCCTATTCACAAGCACACTGTGCTTTTGAGGAAAGAGCACTCTTCTCCTCTACTGTGCTTCCTATACAGCCAGAACACTGTGTTTGCTCAGAACAAAAGAACTGTGCTTCCTAAACTCATGGTCCATATCTAGTTCAACTTTGATTAGGATACTGAGAACAACAGTTGCTCCACTTCCATCCAAAGCACTGTAGTTGCTGGGAACAGACACGAGTGCCATTTCCACCTTGTGTCACAATGGGATCCCAAAAGAGACTTTCCATAGCTGAAAAGAACTGCTACTCAAAGGACAAGAGACAGCATGTGATTCAACTCCATTTCTGAAGGGAAATTGAACACTGGTTTTTCTAAGGCAAAACACACTCTGCTTTGAGTAAAAAGCACACTTCTACTCTAATGTGTTTCCAATAGATCCAGAATAGTGAGTTTGATCATTAAAAAAGTACTGTGCTTCCTACACACACGGGCCATATCTATTTCAACTCTGCTTAGGAAACTGAGCAAAACAGTAGCTTCTCTTCCATCCATTCACTGTACTTGCTGAGAAGAGACGTGAGTGCAATTTGCACTCTTTATCTCAAAGGGATTCCAAAAGAGACTTTACTTACCCTAAAAGAACTTTTGCTCATAGGACAAGAGACAGCATATGATTCAACTACGTTTCTGAAGGGAAATTGAACACTGGGTTGCCTAATGAGAAACACACTCTGCTTTTGAGAAAAAAGCACTCTTCTACTCTAGCGTGTTTCCTACAGATTCAGAACCGTGAGCTTGCTCATAACAAAAAAACTGTGTCCCTACACAAGAGCCATATCCAGTTCAACTCTGCTTAAGAAACATAGGCCACCAGTAGCTTCTCTTTCATGCAATACACTGTATTTGTTGGGAACAGACAGGAGTTCCATTTCCACTGTGAATCCCAATGGCAGCCCATTAGTGACATTCCTTACCCGAAAAGAACTGTTGCTCAGGACAAGAGATAGAATGTGATTCAACTCCATTGATGAAGGGGAATTGAACACTGGAATGCTTAAGAAAAAACACACTCGCCGGGTGGTGGTGGCGCACGCCTTTAATCCCAGCACTCGGGAGGCAGAGCCAGGCGGATCTCGGTGAGTTCGAGGCCAGCCTGGGCTACCAGGTGAGTTCCAGGAAAGGCGCAAAGCTACACAGAGAAACCCTGTCTCGAAAAACCAAAAAAAAAAAAAAAAAAAAAAAGAAAAAACACACTCTGCTTTTCAGGAAATAGCACTCTTCTTCTCTACTGTGTTTGATATACTGCCAGAACAATGATTTTGCTCAGAACCAAAGAACTGTGCTTTCTACACACATGGGTAATATCTAGTTCAACTCTGCTTAGGAAACTGAGCACAACATTAGCTTCTCTTCCATCCAATATCCTGTAGTTGCTAGGAACAGACGTGATTGCCATTTACACTATGTATATCAATGGGAGTTCAATGGTGACTTCCCTTACCTGAAAAGAACTGTTGATCACAGGACAAGAGACAGCATGTGATTCAATCTATTTATGAAGGGGAATTCAAAACTGGGTCGCCTAATGAGAAACACACTCTGCTTTTAAGAAAAGAACACTTGTACTCTAATGTTTTTCATATACAGCCAGGACAGTGACTTTGCTGAGAAAAAAAGAACTGTGCTGCCTACAAATGAGTCACATTTGTTCCACTCTGCTAGGGAACTTAGCACAACAGTAGTTTTCTTCCATCCAGTGCACTGCTGGGAGCAGATGCGGGTGCCATTTATACTGTGTATCTCAATTAGAGCCCAATAGTGACTTTCCTTACCTGAAAAGAACTGTTGCTTGGAGGACTAGAGAAAGAATTTAATTCAACCCCATTTATGAAAGGAAAATCAACACTGGGTTGCCTAACCAGAAACACACTCTGCTTTTGAGAAAAGAGCACTCATCTACTCTGCAGTGTTTCCAATAGTGCCAGAACTTTGAGCTTGCTCAGAAAAAAAAAATGTACATCGTACATACATGAGGCATATCTAGTTCAACTCTGCTTAAGGAACCAAGCAGAAGAGTATCATCTCTTCCATCCATTGCACTGTACTTGCTGGGAACAGAAGCAAGTGCCATTTCCACATTGTATCACAATAAGATCCCAATAGTGTATTTCCTTACCCGTAAAGAAAAGTTGCTCATAGGACAAGAAACAGCATGTGATTCAACTCGGTTTATGAAGAGAATTTGAACACTGGTTTGTCTAATGTGAAACACACACTGCTTTTGAGAAAAGAGCACTCTTCTACTCTACTGTGTTTCCTATACAGCCAGAACAGTGAGCTTGCTCAGAACAAAAGATCTGTGCTTCCTACACATGAACCATATCTAGTTCAACTCTGCTTATGAACAGAGCACACAGTAGATTCTCTTTCAACCAATGCAATGTACTTGCTGGGAACAGATGCAATTGCAATTTACTGTGTATTTCAAAGGGAGCCCTTAGTGACTTTCCTATCTGAAACTATATGAACTGTTGCTCATAGGAGAAGAGACTGTATGTGATTCTACTCTATTTACAAAGGGTAATTCAACACTGGGTTGCCTAACGAGAAACACAATCTGCTTTTGAGAAAAGTGCACTTTTCTACTCTACTGTGTTTCCTGTAGAGCTAGAACTGTGAGCTTGATCAGAACAAATGAATTGTGGTTCCTATGCACATGGGCCATATCTAGTTCAACTTAGTTTAGGAAACTGAGCACAACAGTAGCTTCTCTTGCATTCAATGCACTGTACTTGCTGGGAACAGACACGAGTGCCATTTCTACCTTGTTTCACAACAGGAGCCCAATAGTTGTTTTTCTTTACCTGAAAATAACTGTTGCTCATAGGACAAGAGACAGTATGTGATTCAACTCCTTTTCTGAAGAGGAATTCAACACTGGCTTGCCTATGAGAAACACAGTCTGCTTTTGAGAAAAGAGCACTCTTCTACTCAAATGTGCTTCCTTTACAGCCAGAACACTGTGTTGCTCAGAACAAAAGAACTGTGCTTCCTACACACACACGGACCATATCTAGTTCAACTCTGCTTAGGAAACTGAAGAAAAAAGTAGCTTCTCTTCCATCCAATGCACTGTACTTGCTGGGAACAGATGTGATTGAAATTTGCACTGTGTATCACAATGGGAGCCCAATAGTGACTTTCCTTACATGAAAAAAATGTTGCTTAGAGGACTAGAGACAGCATGTGATTCAACCCCATGTATGAAAGGGAATATAACACTGGGCTGCCTAACGAGAAACACAATCTACTTTTGAGAAAAGAGCAGTCTTCTACTCTACTGTGTTTATTATAGAGCCAGAACTATGAGCTTCCTCAGTACAGAAAAATTTGCTTCGTACACACAGGAGTCCAACGTAGTTCAACTCTGCTTAGGAAACTGAGCACAACAGTACCTTCTCTTACATCCAGTGCACTGAGCTTGCTGGAGAAGATGGGAGTGCAATTTCCACTGTGTATTTCAATGGGAACTGATTAGTGACTCTCCCAGCCCGAAAAAATTTTTGCTCATAAGACAAGAGAAAGCATGTGATTAAATTCCATTTATGTAGGGAATTTCAGCACAGGGTTTTCTAACGAGAAACACACTCTGCTTTTGAGGAAAGAACACTCTTCTGTTCTACTGTGTATCCTATACAGCCAGAATATTGAGCTTGCTCAGAACAAAAGACTGTGTTTCCTACCTAGGAGCCATATCTAGTTCAACTCTGCTGAGGAAACTGAGCACAACAGCAGCTTGTCTTCCATCCAATGCACTGAATTTGCTGGGAACAGAAGTGAGTGCCATTTCCACCATGTATCACAATGGGGGCCCAATAGTGACTTTTCTTACCTGAAAAGAACTGTTGCTCATAGGACAAGAGACAGCATGTTATTCAACTCCGTTTATGAAGGGGAATTGAACACTGTTTTGCCTACTGAGAAACACACTGTGCTTAAGAGGAAAGAGTATACTTCTCTCTACTGGGTTTCCTATACAGCCATAACACTGAGCTTGCTCAGAACAAAAGAACTCTGCTTCTTACACAGGAACCATATCTAGTTCAACTCTAATTAGGAAACTGAGCACAACAGTAGCTTCTCTTCCATCCAATGCACTGTACTTGCTGGTAACAGATGTGAATTTCATTTCCACGTTGTCTCACAATTGGAGCCCAATAGTGACTTTCCTTACCGGAAAAGAACTGTCACTCAGGACAAGAGACAGCATGTGATACAACTCCATTGATGAAGGGGAATTGAACACTGTAATGCTGAAGAAGAAACACTCTGCTTTTGAGGTAAGAGCACTCTTCTACTCTACTGTGTTTCCTATACAGCCAACACAGTGATTTTGCTCAGAACAAAAGGACTGTGCTTCCTACACACATGGGTAGTATCTAGTTCAAATCTGCTTTGGAAACTGAGCACATTAGCTTCTCTTCCATCCAATATATTGTACTTGCTAGGAACAGACGCTAGTACCATTTGCACTGTGTTTATCAATGGGAGTTCAATAGTGACTTCCCTTACCCAAAAAGAACTGTTGTTCACAGGATAAGGGATAGCATGCGATTGAAATCTGTTTATGGACGAGAATTTAACACTGGGTTGCCTAATGAGAAACACACTCTGCTTTTGAGAAAAGAGCACTCTTCTACTCTATTGTGTTTCCTATACAGCCAGAACAGTGATTTGCTCAGAACAAAGAAATGTACTTCCTACACACACGGGCCATATCTAGTTAACCTATGCTTAGCTGACTGAGGACAACAGTAGCTTCACTTCCGTCCAATGCACTCTAATTGCTGGGAACAGACGTGAGTGCAATTTCCACCTTGTGTCACAATGGGAGCCCAATAGTGACTTTCCTTACCCAAAGAGAATAGTTGCTAATGTGACAAGAGAGAGCATGTAATTAAACTCCATTTATAAAGGGGAATTCAACACTCTGTTGTCTAATGAGAAACACACTGCTTTTGAGAAAAAAGAACTCTTCTACTCTACTATGTTTCCAATACAAGTAGAAGAGTGAGCTTGCTGAGAACAAAGGAACTGTCCTTTATGCACGCAAGCCACATCTAGTTGAACTCTGTTAGGGAACTGAGCACAGCAGTACATTCTCTTCCATCCATTGCACTGTACTTGCTGGGAACAGACACGAGTGCCATTTCCACCTGGAATCACAATGGGAGCCCAATAGTGACTTTCCTTACCAGAAAAGAACTGTTGCTCACAGGACAAGAGTGAGCATGTAATTCAACTCCTTTTATGAAGGGGAATAGAACACTGGGTTGTCCAACGGGAAGCACACTCTGCTTTTGAGAAAAGAGAACACTTCTACTCTACTGTGTTTCCTATACAGCCATCACCGTGTGTGTGCTATAGCATAAGAACCATACTTCCTACACACGAGCCCTATCTAGTTAAACTCTACTAGGGAACTGAGCACAAGAGTTGCTTCTCTTCCATCCAATGCACTGGAGTTGCAGGAAACAGATGCGGGTGTCATTTGCACAATGTATCTCAATAAAAGCTCAATAGTGACTTTTTTACCAGAAAAGAACTGTTGCTTAGAGATAGCATGTGATTCAACCCCATTTATTAGTGGGAATTCAACACTGTGATGCCTAATGAGAAACACACTCTACTTTAGAGAAAAGAGCCCTCATCTACTCTGCTGTTTTTCCTATAAAGTCACAACTACTAGCTTGCTCAGTACAAAAATTTGTGCTTCATACACACACGAGCCATATCTAGTTCAACTCTGCTTAGGAAACTGGGCACAACAGCGGATTCTCTTCTATCCAATGCACTGAACTTGCTGCTAACAGACACGAGGGCCATTTACACTGTATCTCAATGGCAACCCAATAGTGACTTTTCTTATCCCAAAAAACTCTTGTTCATAGGACAAGAGACAGCATGTGATTCATCTCCATTTGTAAAGGGGAATTCACACTGTGTTGCTAACCAAGAAACATGCTCTGCTTCTGAGAAAAGAACACTCTCTACTCTACTGTGTTTACAATTTAGCCAGAAGAGTGAGCTTGCTCAGAACAAAAGAACTGGGAACAGACATGATTGCAATTTGTACTGTGTATCTCAATGGGAGCCCCTGAGTGACTCTCTGTATCCAAGAAGAACTGTTGTTTATAGGACAAGAGACAGCATGGGAATTAACTCCATTAATCAAGGGGAATTGAGCCCTGGGTTGGCTAATGAGACACACTCTGCTTTTGAAAATAGATCACTCTTCTACTCTATTGTGTTTCCTATTGAGCCAGAAGAGTGTGCTGGCTGAGTAAAGAGGAACTGGGCTTTCTACACACAAACGCCATATCTAGTTCAATTCTGCTTAGGAACCTGGGCATACCAGTAGCTTCTCTTCCATCCAATGCACTGTACTTGCTGGGAACAGATGCAAGACCATTTACACTGTGTATCTCAATGTGTGCCCAACAGTGCATTTCCGTACACAAAAACAACTGTTGCTCATATTACAAGAGACAGAATGTGAGTCAACTCTGTTTATGAAGGGGAATTCAACACTGGGTATCCTAAGGAGAAACACACTCTGCTTTTGAGAAAATATCACTCTTCTACTCTACTGTGTTTCCTATACAGCAAGAACAGTGTGCTTCATCAGAGCAAAAGAACTGCTTCCTACACACTAGTTCAACTCTGCTTAGGAAATTGAGCACAACAGTATCTTCTTCCATCCAATTCACTGTACTTGCAGGCAACAGGCGTATGTGCCATTTTCAACTCGTATCACAATGGTAGCCCAATATTGACTCTCCTTTCCCAAAAAAAACTGTTTCTCATGGTGTAGATGTAACCAACTCTCTTATTAAATAAGAGACACTGAGCCAATGTAAAGATAAAAGTCCAAGAGGTCAGAGCTAAGAGCCTTACACTGCCTGCTTCAGTGGTCCTCTTCAGCCACAAGAGACCTACTTCCTGTGTGTTTGTCTTTATATAGACTTTCTGTACTGCCTTCTCTATGGTTGTAAACCCAACCGTATGACTGCCTCATCACTGCCTGTCTGTACAGACCTCCAGGTCTTCTATGGTTGCTATTGAGAATAAAGGCATGTGTCTCCAATGCTGGCTGTATCCTTGACCACACAGAGATCTACCTAGCTCTGCCTACCAAGTGCTGGGATTAAAGGTATGCACCTAGAATGTCCAGCTCCACTATGGCTAACTATTAGTTCTGACCCCCAGGCAACTTTATTAACATACAAATAAAATCACAATTCAGTACAAATAAAATCACCATTTTTCCCCTTTTCTGTTTTAATGAAAAGAAAAGAGGAAAAAGGTTATAACTAACATAAGAAAAACTATATACAAAAGTACAATAACTATATACAATATATTCAAGTAGTAAATACCTAAACAATGTCTAGTCCATTTGTATTTGACAAATTCAGAGAAAATAATTCCATTATCTATCCTATTTTCTTAAGTCCAAAATGTACCTAATTCACTTTCTATCCTAAGTAGTCTTCAACTGTAACTAACTAATCTTTAACTATAACTAACTTATCTTCAACTCCCTCAGAGATCCAAGAAAGAAAATAATATTAACTAATAAAAAATAAAAACAGGAAGTACATGCAAGCAACTTCCAAAAAAATTGTGAATTGACAGAAACAGCCAGCTGCCTAGACCGTCACCTGAGGATTCTCTGCAGTGTTGGGGCATCATCTTCAGCCTATAGGCTTAGTGTATCTGACAGACTCATTTGTGAAGTAAGATGTACACAAGGTCAATAGTTCGACCTCACATTGGGTGAAAGCAGCCCATGTACCAGAAATGCCTGAATTCCACTAGTGTCCTCTCATGATTCAGGATTTTAAATTCTGGAAATTGTTGATGTTTTTTTTAATTCAGCTGTCCATTCTTTTGGCTGTGTCCTGTCATGATTCAGGATTTTAAATTCTGGAAATTGTTGATGCTTTTTTTTAAATTCAGCTGTCCATTCTTCTTGGCTGTGTATTTGTGGCTTCATCTTAGCATCTCGTTCTTCTTCACATTCCTCTTTTAAATGCCAGTCTACTGTTGAGAGTATGAGTTTAGTTACTCTTCAATAATAACTGTTTTAGCTGCTGTTCCATTGCACATCAGAAGCCATCGGCCCACTGCCTGTTCAGCTGCCTTTGATGAAAAGGGCATTGTACCTTTTCCGGATTGTGAAGGTCACTTCAGGGATGGTGCCATATTGTCCTGGCCTCAGAAGATGCCTTTTGGATAACCCATAACCACACTTGTTTTGGAAAAAATCGGTAGTCCTTTGTTTCATGTCCTGTCTGTCCTGTTTGTCAGCAGTTGATTTGAGGATACTTTGTTGTCCAATAGCTAACTTTTGCCACAATGAAAGTTAACTCCATATGCAGTTTCTTCAATACCCATATTTTCTCTGAAGTAGATTGGTACTGCCAGGAACTGACATGTCTCATAGCAATAACAAAAGAAAAATTTTTCAAAGTTATTAAAACATTTTAAATGCCATATTCTGTAGATCTCTGAAGGGTTTGAAGATGACCTGTCTATCAAAATATATCTGCTCAATCTTGAAAATATACCTAATATGACTACAAGTTCTATTATAATGTTTAACTACTAACTTTCATTTCTTTATATCCTAATAGTTGGTAATAATAACATTCAAGGATCAGAAAATTGCATTACATTGTTAGATGAACAGTATTATTTCTATATATTAGAAATATACATATAGTATTTTCTAACAATATCAATTTCAATATATATAATTTATATATAATATAAAACAATTCAATCCAATGTAAAGTATTTAAACTATTAATTGTCTTTTTCTTTTCTTTTCTTTTCTTTTCTTATTTCTTTCCTTTTTTTAAAAACAAGAACATTAAATCTAATCTCCTTCGCTTAGCCTTTTCCCTAACCCTTGACAACAATTTGAAACCAACCCCCCTAAACAATGAAAATGATCCCAGACCCAAAACCCATTTAAAAGACCAAAAAACCACCCGCCTCACACCACCTCTTTGGGAATGTGGGCGTCGTATTATTAAAATTGCTTCCTGCTGGGTATGGGCAAAGTTATTTTTATACTAAAAGAAAAATTTTAGGGTAATTGTCAAATTCTAGGAAAGGTAACTATATCCTTCATTATCCCGTCTGTGTATGATGCCAAAGTTCATGGTTTATCTCAAGTCCTTATTCATGTAGTCTTTGAGACTGGATCATCTCAGCTAGCCATCTCAAAATGGCACTGAGCACTTTGTAGATCGAAGCTGATCTGTATATGATGTTTGTCAGCTTAGTTATATTATTATTGTCCACATGAAATTGTTGTTGTTGTGGAGCCTCATCTTCTTCCTGGAGACTTCAGTTGATGTTAGGCCTGACCGTGATTTCCTACAGAAAACTAATAAGAGACTCGAACACAAAGACATATATAAGCAGCTATTTGAAGCCTTTTTTCAAGAATTAGTTAATAAACTATATGACCATTCATATCTTAACAAAGTTTAATATATATATTAATCTTATAAATTTTAATATAAAATTTATACTTTAATAAAAGATTAAAGAATCAGAATAGAATCAAAGAATTAAGATTAGTAATAGAATAGTCCCTTAATTGATTTGGTTTTTCTCCTGTCCCATAGCAGAAGATGGCTCTTTTCTTCTGACATGATACAGGGAGTTTACATTTTCCTTTTAACAACATGCTTGAGTTTAAAGAAGGAGAGAGAGCCATTCTCCAACTCCAAAGTCAGCTTTAAATTTTAATTGAATTGGGACTGTTAGAAGACCAACAGTGTTAAATCTTTAGAGACGGGCAGAAACGAACATTTAAGAAGACTTATAAAATTTTTTAGATGATATACCTATCCGCCATTTCACTCTGATTCCTGGGTTAGATGATTTGTCCCTTTTCTTCAGTTGTCTCATTTATCCAGTGTTCTTCAGATTCCTTAACCTTCATTCTACTAAAAGACAAAAACAAAAACCTTTCCCCAAGACTAATTTTGGGGATGTTCCTTTTTGGCAAGTTATTATCTGATTAAATAACAAGGCATGTGTTACTGGTATAAGTTAGTTTAAATTGGATGTTCATGCTGGTTGATGAACTATCACATCCTTTAATTAAGAGGTCTCTCTTGTTCAAATCGAACCTTTATCAATTTTGATGGTACCTACAGATTACCTTCTCCTGTAGAAACAAAAGCAAAACCTTGTCCTCAACGTAAAACATATCCTGGTTTCCATTCTGAGGTCAGCACATCCTTAAAGTATATAGGCTGATTTAATTCTGTAGTTTTTTCTATTATCCAATGTCTCTCTGCAGCTGTTGTTCCTTTCTCATTGGCATTGAGAAAATTCAAAGTTAATAGAGCATTATGCAGTCTATTTCTGGGGTTTTTTGTTACCCCTTTCTGTTTATTTAGCATATCCTTTAGAGTTCTGTTTGATCTTTCTATAACTGCTTGACCTGTAGGATTATGTGGTATGCCTGTAATATGCTTTATATTGTAATAAGCAAAAAACTGTTTCATTTTAACAGAGACTTATGGTGGATCATTGTCAGTTTCAATTTGAAAAGGTATACGCATGATGGCCATAACTTCCAGCAAATGAGTGATTACAGAATCAGATTTTTCAGAACTCAAAGCAGTTGCCCATTGAAATCCTGAATAAGTATCAATGGTATGGTGTACATATTTCAATTTTCCAAATTCTGCTAAGTGAAACACATCCATCTGCCAGATTTCAATCCTCTGAGTACCCTTTGGGTTACCTCCTGCTGGTAATGGCATTTGATTTTAGAAGGAACAAGTAGACATTTCTTAACTATTTCTTTGGCTTGTTGGCAGGTCATGGAAAAATCCTTTTTTAAAACTTTGCTAATGACATGATGTTTTTTATGAAATTCCGAGGCCTCCAGCACATTTCCTATCAATAATTTATCAATCTCATAATTGCCTTGTGCTATAGGGCCTGGCAGACCAGTATGGGATGGGATGTCTCTAATTTATAAAGGATGCTATTAATTTCTCCCAAAAAATTACTGCAAGCTCTTTGCCTAGGTTCACTTCCTGTCCATAATTTTTTAATTTCCTCCTTATTTAAAGGTATGACAATTTCTGGTGGGTCTATTCCTGCTAATTGACGAAGTCTCAATTTTCTTTTCCAAATCAAGTCAGAGATTATTTTCACACAGCTTTTAATTTTTTATTCGGCTTATTTGGTACAAATATTCATTCCAATATAATATCTTCCCTCTGCATTAATATTCCTGTAGGAAAATGCCTAGAAGGTAAAATAATCAAAATGCAATCCAGCTTTGGATCAATATGATGCACGTGCCTTTCATGCATTTTCTTTTCTACCAAGGCCAATTCTTTCTCAGCTTCAGGTGATAATTCTCTTGGACTATTTAAGTCCTTGTCACCTTCTAAGGTTTTGAACAAATTATGCAGTTCATCATTTTTAACCCCAACAACAGTTCATAGATGAAAAATGTCTCCAAATAATCTTTCAAAGTCATTAAGAGTCTGTGGTCTATCTCTCCTAATTTGCACCTTTTGGAGTCTAATTTTTTGTAGCTCTATTTTATATCCTAAATAATTAATAAAATCTCCGCTTTGTAACTTTTCAGGAGCAATTTGTAATCCCCAGGAAGGCAAAATTTTCTTTACTTCTTCAAATATTCTTTCTAAAATGTCTGCATTTGAGTCAGCTAGCGAAAATACCATCCATATAAAGATAAATTACAGATTTAGGATATTTTTTACATACCACTTCCAATGGCTGTTGTACAAAATATTGGCACAGAGTTGGGCTATTCAACATTCTCTGTGGGAGGACCCTCCATTGAATCTTTTAACCAGTTGAGAATTATTATAAGTAGGCACTGTGAAAGCAAATCTTTCTCTGTCTTTTTCTTGTAAGGGTATTGAGAAGAAACAGTCTTTTAAATCAATAATTATGAGAGGCCATCCTTTCGGTAAGAGAGTAGGCAAAGGAATTCCAGATTGTAGAGAGTCCATTGGCTGAATTACTTTGTTAATTGCTCTAAGGTCCATTACCATTCTCCATTTACCAGATTTCTTTTTAATAACAAATACAGGAGAATTCCAAGGGCTGGCTGATTCTTCAATATGCTGAGCATTTAACTGTTCTTCTACCAGCTCTTCTAAAGCCTGGAGTTTCTCTGTTGTTAATGGCCATTGCTGAACACATATAGGCTTGTCTGTTAACCATTATAAAGGTAGAGCTGTTGGTGGCTTTGGAAGATCATCAGTTGTTGGTCCCTGTTCTTGTATAATATGGATGGCTAGTGACCACTCATTAGAATAATATCTTCTAATATTTCTCTCAGAAACATGTGCTAGTTTATGATTTGTTTCTGAGATTGGAGGGATGTTAATTTGAGTATTCCATTCTTGCAACAATTCTCAACCCCACAAGTTCATAGCTATGTTAGCCACATATGGTTTGAATTTTCCTCTCTGTTCTTCTGGACCTATATATTCAAGCCATCTTGCACTCTGTGTCACTTGAGATAATGTCCCAATTCCTAACAGTTGAACGTTTACCTCCTGAAGAGGCCAAGTTGGATGTCAAAATTCTGGTCCAATTATGGTACCGTCTGCACCTGTTTCTACCAGACCAGACAACAAAACACCATTCATTTTTATATTTAATTTTGGTCTTTGTTCATTAATAGAATTTTGCCAAAAAAATTTCTTTATGTTTTCTCCTGAATTTTCTACTCTCTCTGTTTCATCATCCTGACCAGCATGATTTCTTCCAATAGGCATTTGGTTATTTAATTGCTCTGAATAGGGTTTTCCTCTACGAAGGCAGGAAAGGTTTGAGCTGTATTTGCTATGGTGGCCTGCATGAGGCCTCTCTGGGAGTTTCTCGAAGACCGAGGCAAAGAATTACCTTGCCTGTCCATTGTTGATCTACATTCTTTGGTCCAGTGTTTTCCTTCACCATACCTTCTGCATACTCCAGAAGGAAGGGGCATTCTGTTGCCATTGTTCCTTGAAGAAACATTGTTTCTAGGAATGATCTGTTTACAGTCCCTTTTCAAATGTCCTTGCTTTCCACATCCAAAACATCTAAGAGTCTTCAAACCTTTTGAAATTGCTTCTCTTACCCACATATCATCATGGTCATGAGCCTGAACATTAACCATGTTTCTAATCCAATCTTCCAAGGGTACAGATCTTGCATTTAATGGCCTGATTATTCTTTTGCATGCTGCATTCACATTCTAAAGCCAAAGTTTCAATTATTATCTGACTAGCTTCTGAATCCAGGACCATTCTCTTACTGCTGAAGCCAGTCTTTGTAAAAAAAAAAAAAAATCTATGAAAGTTTCTTTTGGGCCTTGTATAACCTTTGTAAATGACTCGGTTTTTTTCTTGGTTCCTCGAATCTGTCCCATGCATTCAAGGCTGCCGTTCGACATAGAATTAGGGTTTGGACATCATATAAACATTGTGTTTGAACTGAAGCATATTGGGCTTCTCCAATAAGCTGATCCTCGAAGACTTGTATTCCTTTATTCCTCCATTGTTTTTCTACATTTTTAGCCTTATTCTTGAACCACATTTGCCACTGGAGCCTTTGATTGTGTTCCAAAACAGCCTGTGCCAGCTCCCACCAGTCCTTTGATATAATCCTATTACATGTTTACCAAGAGTTTAACATTTGCTATACATATGGGGAATGCATGACATAATATACTATTGCCTCCTTAACCCTTTGTAAATCTAACATTTCAATTGGAGCCCAAACATTTTGTGTAGTCATTTGATTAGGCAACTGTTGTACGGTTACTGGATAAATTAAGGGTGACTGTGTGAAAACAGGCTTTCTTTCTGTAACCTTATGATCCAATCTTGAAACAACTTCACTGTTAGTTTCTTCTGAATAAATTTGAATATCTCTATAATTCATTTTTTCAGGTTTAATAGGTTTTTCTAAAACTGTTATTCTAGCACTTAAATTGACTCTCTTTTTAAATAGTAAAATGAGGATAAGAAAAGGAATAAACTGAATAATTCGATCAACATTAATTTTCTCATATAGTTGTTCCATTGTCAGACTGCCTAAAATTTCAAACAAAGCCCAATTTTTTTTCCAATGTACACATGAAACCCATTTTTTTTAATGTGGAAAATTTTTTTCTCGTAAATAGTTTCCTTTAAAATATCTGATAATTTAATTGACTTACCAAGTCTGTGTAGAAGAGTAGAAATCTGAGGGAATTTCTAAACAGCCACCTAGTGTCTGAGTTGTGAATCCAGAAAGGGGGGGGAGTGCAAGAAAGTGTAGCCACAAGTTCTGGCTAAAAGCTTAAATCAGCCACTTTTTCCCGCTTGAATTGAGTCAAGCCTTGGCTCTGGCTTCCTTAAGCTCTAACCACATGTGTTGGCTTTACAATCTGGGGTCCTGTTCGGCAGGGCAGGCCTGAGTTGTTTGTAGCACAGGCTTTAAGCAAGTAGCACAGTTGCAGCTAACTGCTTGGGGCTACAGTCAGTCCGGCCTGAGATCAAGCAGACCTGGACCTAAGCTAGGGAGCTGGCAGCTCAGGCGGATAATTGGACCTGCCAGCAGGCCAAGCCAAATGGTATTTAATGGATTCTTGTCACATTGGGCACCAAATATAGATGTAACCAACCGTCTTATTAAATAAGAAACAAAGAGCGAATGTAAAGATAAAAGCCCAAGAGGTCAGAGATAAGAGCCTTACACTTCCTGCTTCAGTGATCCTCTTCACCCAATAGAGACCTACTTCCTATGTGTTTGTCTTTATATAGACTTTCTGTACTGCCTTCTCATTGGTTGTAAACCCAACCGCATGACTGCCTCATCACTGCCTCCAGGTCTTCTATGGTTTGTACTGAGATTAAAGGCATGTGTCTCCAATGATGGTTGTATCCTTCACCACACAGAGATCTACATAGCTCAGCTGAACAAGTGCTGAGATTAAAGGCATACACCTTGAACATCGAGATCTGCTATGACTTACTATTAGCTCTGAACCCCAGGTAAATTTACTTATTAACATAAACATAAAATCACAATTCAGTACAAATAAAATATCACCATATTGAAGGACAAGAGACTGCATGTGATTCAACTCCATTTATGAAGGGGAATTCAACACTCTGTTGCCTAACAAAACATACTCTGTTTTTAAGAAAAGAGCATTCTTCTACTCTACTGTGTTTCCTATGCAGTCAGAACAGTGAGCTTGCTCAGAACAGAAGAACTGTGCTTCCTGCACAAACAGGCCATATCTGGTTCACCTCTGCTTAGGAAACTGAGACAACAGTAGCTTTCCTTCCATCCAATGCACTGTACTTGCTGGCAAAAGAAGCGAGCACCTTTTCCAACATGTATCACAATGGGAGCCCAACAGTGACACTCCATAACCGAAAAGAACTGTTGCTCATAGGACAAGAGACAGCATGTGATACAACTCCGTTTATGAAAGGGAATTCAACACTGTGTTGCCTAACAAGAAGCATACTCAGCTTTTGAGGAAAGAGCACTCTTCTTCTCTACAGTGTTTCCTATAGAGCAGGAACAGTGAGCTTGCTCAGAACAAAAGAACTGTGCTTCCTAAACTCATGAGCCACATCTAGCTCAACTCTGCGTAGGAAACTGAGCAAAACAGTACCTTCTCTTATTTTCAATGCACTGAAGTTGATGGGAAAAAACAAGAGGAATATTTGCACTGTGTATCTCAATGGGAGTCTAATAGTGACATTCCAAACCCGAAAAGAACTGTTGTTTGTAGGAAGAGACAGCATGTGATTCATCTCCATTTATGAAGAGGATACCAACACTGGGTTGCCTAACGAGAAACAAATTCTGCTTTTGAGAAAAGAGCACTCTTACTCTAATGTGTTTCCTATCGAGCCAGAACTGTGAGTTTGTTCAGAACTAAAGAACTGTGCTTCTTACACACACGGGCAATATCCAGTTCAACTCTGTTTAGGACACTGAGCTCAACAGTAGCTTCACTTTCCTCCAATGCACTGTACTTGTTGGGAACAGACCTGAGTGCAATTTGCACTGTTTATCTCAATGGGAGCCCAATAGTGACTTTTCTTACACGAAAAGAACTGTTGCTAATAGGACAAGAGACAGCATGTGAGTCAACACCCTTCATGAAGTGGAATTGAACACTGGATTGCCTAACAAGAAACACACTCTGCTTTTGAGAAAAGAACACTCTTCTACTCTACTTGGTTTCCTACACTGCCAGAACAGTGAGGTTTTTCAGAACAAAAGAACTGTGCTTCTTATACACACAGACCATATCTACTTTGAACTTTGCTTAGCAAACTGAACACAACAGTAGCTTCTCTTCCATCCAATGCACTGTACTTGCTGGGATCAATGCGAGTGTCATTTCCAACTTGTATCACAATGGGAATCGAACAGTGACTTCCTTTACCCAAAAAGAACTTTTGCTAGTAGGACAAGAGACAGCATGTGATTCAACTCCATTTAGAAGGGGAATTCAACACTGGGTTGCCTAACAAGAAACACACTCTGCTTTTGAAAAGACATCACTCTTTTATTCTACTATGGTTTCTATTGAGCCAGAACTGTGAGCTTGCTCAGAACAAAAGAACTGTGCTTCCTACACACACGAGCCATATCTATTTCAACTCTAATTAGGAAAAAGATCAAAACAGTAGCTTCTCTTCCATCCAATGCACTGCACTTGCAGGGAATAGACCCGAGTACCTTTTCCAACTTGTTTCAAAAGGGAGCCCCACAGTGACTTTTCTTACCCGAAAAGAAATGTTGCTGGTAGGACAAGAGACAGTGTGTGATTCAACTATGTTCATGAAGGGGAATTTAACACTGGGTTTCCTAATGAGAAACACACTCAGCTTTTGAGAAAAGAGCACTCTTCTAATCTACTGTGTTTTCTATGGAGCCACAACTGTGAGCTTGCTCAGGACAATAAAATTGTGATTCCTACACACTCGGGCCATATCTGGTTCAACTCTGCTCTAGAAACTGAGCACAACAGTAGCTTCTCTTCCATCCAATGCATTATCTTGCTAGTGCCATTTCCACCTTGTATCACAATGGGAGCCCAATACTGACTTTTTTTTTTTAAGATTTATTTATTTATTACGTATACAGCACGTATGACTGCAGGCCAGAAGAGGGCACCAGATGTCATTACAGATGGTTGTGAGCCACCATGCACTTGCTGTGAATTGAACTCAGGACCTTTGGAAGAGCAGTCAGTGCTCTTAACCTCTGAGCCATCTCTCCAGCCCCAATACTGACTTTTATTATGGAAAAAGAACTGTTGCACATACAACAAGAGACAGTATGTGATTCAACTCATTTTATGAAGTGGAATTCAACAATGGGTTGCCTAATGAGAAACACACCCTGCTTTTGAGAAAAGAACACTCTTCAACTCTACTGTGTTTCCTATAGAGCCAGAACAGTGAGCTTGCTCAGAACGAAAGAACTGTGTTTTCAACACTCACGGGCCTTATCCAGTTCAACTCTGTTTATGAAACTGTGGAAAACAGCAGCTTCTCTTCCATCCAATGTCCTGTACTTGCTGGGAAGAGAGGCGAGGACCTTTTCCCCTGTGTATCTTAATGGGACCCCAATAGTGACTTCCTTTACCCGAAAGAACTGTTGTTAATAGGACAAGAGACAGCATGTGATTCAACTCCACTTATGAAGGGGAATTGAACACTTGGTTGCCTAACAAGAAACACACTCTGCTTTTAAGAAAAGAGAATTCTTCTACTCTTCTATTTTCTTATAGTGCCAGAACTATGAGCTTACTCAGAACAAAAAAACTGTGCTTCCTACACACACGAGCCATATCTAGTTCAACTCTGCTTAGGAAACTTAGCAGAGCAGTAGCTTCTCTTCCATTCAATGCACTGTACTTGGTGCGAAAAGACACAAATGCAATTTCCATCTTATATCACATTGGTAGCCAAAAGTGACTTTCCTTACCCCAAAAAACTGTTGCTCCTAGGACAAAAGACAGCATGTGATTCAACTCCATTTGTGAAGGGGAATTCAACACTGTGTTGCCTAACTAGAAACATAATCTGTTTTTGAGAAAAGAGCACTCTTCTACTGTAGTATATTTCCTGTACAGCCAAAACAATGACCTTGCTCAGAAAAAAAGAACTGTGCTTCCTACTCTCACGAGCCATATCTAGTTCAACTCTGCTTAGGAAACTGAGCAGAACAGTAGCTTCTCTTCAATCCAATGCACTGAACTTCATGCGAACAAACACGAGTGCCACTTCCACTGTGTATCTCAATGGGAGCCCAATTGTGACTTTCCTTACCTGAAAAGATCTTTTGCTCATAAGACAAGAGACCTCATGTGATTTGACTTCGTTTAGGAAGTGTAATTCAAAACTGGGTAGCCTAACAAGAAACACACTCTGCTTTACAGAAAAGAGCACTCTTCTTCTCTTCTGTTTCCTATACAGCCAGAACAGTGAGCTTGCTCAGAACAAATAACTGTGCTTCCTATACACACCGGTCATATCTAGTTCAACTCTGCTTAGTTAATTGAGCACAACAGTACCTTCTCTTGCATCCAATGCACTGTACTTCCTGAGAATAGACGTGAGTGCCTTTTCCACTGTCTCAATGGGAGCCAATATTGATTTTAATTATCTGAAAAGAAGTGTTGCTGGTAGGACCAGAGACAGCATGTGGTTCAGCTCAGTTTTTGAAGGGGAATTCAAAACAGGGTTGCCTAAGGAGAAACACTGTTTTTGAGAAAAGAGGACTCGTCTACTCTACTGCATTTCCTATACAACCAGAACAGTGACCTTACTCAGCACAAAAGAACTGTTCTTCATACACACACGTGCAATATGTAGTTCACCTCATCCTACGAAACTGAGCATTACAGTTGCTTCTCTTCCATCAAATCTACTGTCCTTTCTGGAAACAGAAACTAGAGCCTTTTCCACTGTGCATCTTATTGGGAACCCAATAGTAACTTTCCTTATCCGAAAAGAGCTCTTGCTCGTAGGACACAAGAAAGCATGTGATTCAACTCTGTTTATGAAGGGGAATTCAACACTGGGTTGCTTTAGAAGAAACACATTCTGCTTTTGAGAAAAGAGCCCCCTATTACTATGCTGTGGTTCATAAGCAGCCAGAAGAAGAGTAATGTTGCTCAGAACAAAAGAACTGTGCTTCCTACACACACGGCCGTATCTATTTCAACTCTGGTTAGGAAACTGAGCAAAACAGTAGCTTCTCTTCCATACAATGCACTATTCTTGCAGAAATTATACGTGAGTGCCATTTCTACTGTGTATGTCAATGGTGGTCTAATAGTGACTTTCCTTACCCAAAAGAACTGTTGCTCTTAGGACAAGAGACTGCATATGACTCAACTCCATTTAAGACAGGTAATTCAACCCTAGGTTGCCTTATGTGAATCATTCTCTGCTTCTTAGAAATGAGCACTCTTGTACTCTTCTGTGTTTCCTATACAGCCAGAACAGTGAGCTTGCTCACAGAAAATAACTGTGCTTCCTACACTTGAGCCATATCTAGCTCAACTCTGCTTTGTACACTGAGCAAAATAGGGGCTTCTTTTCAATCCACTGCACTGCACTTACTGGGAACAGATGCGGGTGCCATTTACACTGTTTATCTCAATGGAAGCCCAGTAGTGACTTTCCTTACCCAAAAAGAACTTTTGCTCATAGGAGAGCAACAGATTGTGATTCAACTCCGTTTACAAAGGGGAATTCAACCCTGGGTACCTTAGGAGAAACACACTCTACTTTTGAGAAAAGAGCACTCTTCTAATCTGGTGTGTTTCCTATACAGACAGAACAGTGAGCTTTCTCAGAACAAAAGAACTGTGCTTCCTATGCACACTGGCCATATCTACTTCAACTCTGTTTAGAAAACTGAGCAAAACAGGAGCTTATTTTCAATCCAATGCATTGTGCTTGCTGAGAACAGACACAAGTGCCATTTCCAGTATATCTCAATGGGAGCCCAGTAGTGACTTTTTTTCCAGAAAAGAAGTCTTGCTTGTACAATAGGAGGCAGCATGAGATTCAACTCTGTTTATTAAAGGGAATTCAACATTGGGTTTCATTAGGAGATAGACACTCTCATTTTGAGAAAAGTGCCCTCTTCTACTCTACTCTGTTTCTTATACAGCCAGAACAGTGAACTTTCTCAGAACAAAAGAACTGTGCTTCTTACCGACACGGGCCATATCTAGTTCAACTCTGGCTAAGAAACTGAGCAAAATGGTAGCTTCTCTTCCAACCAATGCACTGTACTTGTTGGGACCAGACCAGATGTGTGTGACATTTCTACTGTGTATCTCAAAGGGAGCCCAATGGTGACTTTCCACATCTGAAAAAAAAACTATTGCTCATAGGACAAGAGATAGCATGTGATTCAACTCAATTTATGAAGGGGAATTCAGCACTGGGTTGCCTCAGGAGAAACACACTCTGCTTTTGAGAAAGGATCACTCTTCTACTCTACTGTGTTTCCTGTACAGCCAGAACACTATGCTTACTCAGCACAAAAGAACTGTGGTTTGTACACACAAGCCATATATAGTTCCACTCCACAAAGGAAACTGAGCAAAACAGTTTTTCTTCTATCCAGTGTACTGTACTTGCTTGATTCAGACTCAAGTGCCATTTTCACTCTGTATCTCAATGGGAGACCAACAGTGACTTTCCTTACCCGAAAAGAACTGTTGCTTATAGGACATGCAATAGCATGTAATTGAACTCCATTTATGATGGGCAATTAAACCCTGGATTACCTTATGTGAAACACACTCTGATTTTGAGAAAAGAACACTCTACTGTGTTTCCTATACATCCAGAACAGTGAGCCTGCACAGAATATTAGAATTGTGCCTCCTACAATTGAGCCATATCTAGTTCAACAGTGCTTAGGCAACTGAGCAAAACATGAAGATCTCTTGATCATAGGACAAGAGACAGCATGAGATTGAATTCTGCTTAAGAAGAGGAATTTAACATTTGTTTGCATTAGTAGATACACACTCTGCTTTAGAAAAAAGAGCCCTCTTCCACTCTACTATGATACCTAAACAGCCAAAACAGTGACCTTACTCAGAACAAAAGAACTGAGTCTACTACACACACAGGCCACATCTAGTTAAATTTTTCTTAGTTAACAGAGCAAAAAAGTAGGTTCTCTTTTATCCAATGCATTGGAACTTCCTGGGAACAGACATGAGTGACATTTCCACACAGTATCTCAATGAGAGCTCAATAGTGACTTTCCTTACCTGAAAAGAACTGTTGCTGGTAGGAAAGAGACAGCCTATGATTCAACTAACTTTATGATGGGGAATTCAACACTGGGTTGCCTTAGGAGAAACACACTCCAATTTTGAGAAAAGAACACTCTTCTACTCTACTGTATTTCCTATACAGCCAGAACACTGTGCCCAACAACATTGTGTTTATGATGGGGAATCCATCACTGGGTTGTCTAACAAGAAAACAGTCTGCTTTTGAGAAAAGAGCACTCTTCTACTCTACTGTGTTTCCAATACAGTCAGAGCACTGAGCTTACTCAGAAAAAAGAACTGTGCTTCCTACACACACGGGCAATATCTAAATCAAGTAAACTTAAGAAACTGAGATCAACAGTAGCTTCTCTTCCATACAATGCACTGTACTTGCTAGGAACAGACGCGAGTGCCATTTCCACTGTATATCTCAAAGGGAACTCGATAGTGACTTTTATTACGCGAAAAGAATACATAATCATAGGAGAAGAGACAGCATGAGATTCAACACAGTTTAAGAAGGAGAATTAAACATTGGGTTGCCTTAGGAGAAAGACACCCTGTTTCTGAGAAAATACCCCTTTTCTTCTCGAATATGTTTCCTATACAACCAGATAGTGACATTTCTCAAAAAAAAAAAAAAGAACTGTGCCTCCTACACACACGGGCCTTTTCTAGTTCAACTCTGCTTATGAAACTAAGCAAAACAGTAGATTCTCTTCCATCTAATTCACGGTACTTCCTGGGAACAGACGCGAGGACCATTTCCACTGTGTATCTCAATAGGAGCCCAATACTGACTTCCCTTATGCAAAAAATAACTGTTGCTAGTAATACAAGAGACAGCATGTAAATCAACCCTGTTTAAGAAGGGGAATACAACAATGAGTGCCTTAGGAGAAACACACTCTGCTTTAGAGGAAAGAGCACTCATCTACTCTACTGTGTTTCCTATACTGCCAGAACAGTGAGCTTGCTCAGAACAAAAGAACTGTGCTTCCTACACACAAGGGCCATATCTAGTTCAAAACCTCCTAAAAAACTGAGCAAAAGAGTAGTTTCTCTTCAATCCAAGGAACTGTATTTGCACGGAAGGGTTGCGAGGGCCATTTCTACTTAGTATCACTATGGGAGCCCAAGAGTGACTTTCCTTACCGGAAAAAAAAATTTTACTCGTAAGAAAGAAACAGCATGTGATTCAACTTGGTTTATGAATGGGAATTGATCACTCGATTGCCTATCAAGAAATACACTCTGCTTTTGAGAAAAGAGCACTCTTCTACTCTACTACGTTTCCTTTACTGCCAGAACAGTGTTTTCTAAGCACAAAAGGACTGTGCTTCCTACAAACTTGGGCCATATCTAGTTCAAATCTGCTTAGGAAACTGACAAGAACAGTAGCTTCACTTCTTTCCAATACACAGTACTTGCTGGGAAGAGATGTGAGTGCTATTTGCACTGTGTATGTCAATGGGAGCACAATAGTGACTTTCCTTACCAGAAAACAACTCTTGCTCGTATGACAAGAAACAGCATGTGATTCAATTCTGTTTATGAAAAGCAAATTAACACTAAGTTGCCTTACAAGAAATACACTCTGCTTTTGAGACAGGAGCACTTTTCTACTCTACTGTGTTTCCTTGGAACTAGAACAGTGTGCTTGCTAAGAACACAAGAACTGTGCTTCCTACACACACGGGCCATATCTAGTTCAACTCTTCTTAGGAAAGTGAGCACAACTGTGGCTTTTCTTCCCTCCAATGCACTGTACTTGCTGGGAACAGATGCGAGTGCCACTTCAACTGTGTATCTCAATGGGAGACCAATAGTGACTTTCCTTCCTGAAAAGAACTGTTGTTCATAGGACAAGAAACAGCATGTGGTTCAACTATGTTTATTAAGGGGTAATCAACCCAGAGTTTCCTTACGAGAAACATACTCTGCTTTTAGAAAGGAGCAATCTTTTACTCTAGTGTCTTTCCTATGCAGCCAGAGCAGTGAGCTTGCTCAGAACACAAGAACTGTCCTTCCTACACAAAGGGGCCACATCTAGGTCAACTCTACTCAGAAAACTGAGCCCAACTGTCGCTTTTCTTCCCTCCAATGCACTGTAGTTCCTGGGAACAGACACGTGTGCCATTTTTACTATGCATCTCACTGGGAAACCAACAGTTACTTTCCTCTGAAAATAGCCATTGTTTTTAGGACAAGAGACAGAATGTGAATTAACTCCGTTTAAAGGGAAATTCAACACTGGGCTGCCTAATGAGAAAATCACTCGGCTCTTGAGAAAAGAGCACTGATCTTCTCTACCGTGTTTCCTAAAGAGGCTGACGAGTAAGCTTGCTCAGAATAAAAGTAATGTGCTTCCTACACACACGGGCCATATCTAGTTCAACTCTGTTTAAGAAACTGAACACAACTGTGGCTTCTCTTCTATCCAATTAACTGGACTTGCTGGGAACAGAAACGAGTGTCTCTTCCACTGTCTATCTCAATGGGAGACCAACAGTGACTTTTCTTCCTGAAAGAACTGTTGTTCGAAGAACAAGTGACAGCATGTAATTCAACTCCGTTTATGAAGGGAAAATTAACACTGAGTTGCATACAAAAAACACACCCTGCTCTTGAGAAAGGAGCACTCTAGTTGTCTTGTGTCTTTCCTATGTAGCTAGAGCAGTGAACTTGCTCAGAAAAAAAGAACTGTGCTTCCTACACACATGGGCCATGACTAGTTCAACTCTGCTTAGGAAACTGAGAAGAACCATAGCTTCTCTTACATCCAATGCACTGTAGTTGCTAGGAACAGACATGGGTGCTATTTGCACTGTGTATCTCAATGGGAGGCCAATAGTGACTTTCCTTACTGGAATAGAACTACTGTTCGTAGGACAAGAGACTGCATGTGATTCAACTCTGTTTATGAAGGGGAATTCAGCACTGGGTTGACTAATGAGTAACACACTCTGCTTCTGAGAAAGGAACACTCTTCTTCTCTGTTGTGTATCCTATGTATCCAGAACAGTGAGTTTGCTCGGAACAAAATAACTGTTCTTATTACACACATGGGGCATATATAGTTGAACTCTGCTTAGGAAACTGAGCAAACAGGCGCTGTTCTTCCACCCAATGCACTGTACTTGCTGTGAACAGACACAGGTGCCTTTTCCACTGTGTATTTCAATGGGAGACCAATAATGACTTTCCTTCTGGAAGAGAACTATTGTTCCTAGGATAAGAGACAGCATGTGAATCAAATCCATTTATGACGGGTAATTCAAAACTGGGTTGCCTAATGAGTAACACACTTTGCTTCGGAGAGAAAAGCACTGTTCTTCTCCACTGTGTTTTCTATAGAGGCAGAAGAGTGAGCTTGCTCAGAACAAAAGAACTGTTTTTCCTACACACAGGGACATATCTAGTTAAACTCTGCTTAGGAAACATAGCACTGTGATTTCCTTACATCCAATGCACTGTACTTGCTGGAAATAGACGCAAGTGCCATTTCCACTCTGTATCTCAGGGGGAGAGCAGTAGTGAATCTCCTTCGTAAAAAGAACTGCTTTCGTAGGACAAGAGAAAGCCCATGATTCAACAATGTTTATGAAGGGGAAGTTAACACAGAGTTGCATTATAAGAAAAACATCCTGCTTTTGAGAAAGGAGCATTTTTCTACTCTACTGCATTTCCTATACAGCCAGAACAGTGTGCTTGCTCAGAACAAAAGAACTGTGCTTCCTACACACATGGGGCATATTAAGTTCGACTCTGCTTAGGAAACTGAGAAGAATCACAGCTTCACTTACATCCAATGCACTGTACTTGCTGGGAACTGACGTGAGTGCTATTTGAACTGTGTATCTCAATGGGAGCCCAATAGTGACTTTTCTTACTGGAAAAGAATTGATGCACATAAGACAGGAGGAAGCATGTGATTCAACTTTGTTCATGAAGAGGAATTCAAAACTTGGTTTCCTAATGGGAAACATACCCTGCTTTTGAGAAAAGAGAACTCTTTTACTCTAAGGTGTTTTCTATAGGGCCAGAACAGTGAGATTGCTCAGAACAAAATAACTGTGCTTCCTACACACAAGGGTAATATGTATTTAGTTCTGATGAGGAAACTGAGCAAAACAGTAGCTTCTCTTCCATCCAATGCACTGTAATTGATGGGAACAGACACGAGGGCCATTTGTCCTGTGTGTCTCAAAGGGAGTTCAATGGTGACTTTTCTTACCCGAAAAGAACTTTTGTTGGAATGACAAGAGACAGCCTGTGATTCAACTCCTTTTATGAATTGGAATTGAACACTTGGTTTCCTAACAAGAACACACTCAACTATTGAGAAAAGAGCACTCTTCTACTCTACTGTGTTTCCTTTATAGCCAGAACATAGAGCTTGCTCAGAACAAAAGAACTGTGCTTCCTACACACACGGGCCATATCTAGTTCAACTCTGCTTAGGAAACTGCACACAACAGTAGCTTCTCTTCCTTCCAATACACTGTACTTGCTCAGAATAGAAGTGAGTGCTATTTGAACTCTGAACCTCAATGGGAAACTAATAATGACTTTCCTTAAAAGAAAAGAACTGTTGTTCTTAGGACATGAAACTGCATGTGATTCAACTCCGTTTATGAAGGGGAATTGAACACTAGCTTGCCTCACAAGAAACACACTCTGGTTTTGAGAAAGGAGCACTCTTCTACTCTACTGTGTTTTTTATATAGCCAGAACAGTAAGATAGCTTAGAACAAAAGAACTGGGCTTTCTATGCACACGGGCCATATCTAGTTCAACTCTTCTTAGTAAACTGACAAGAACAGTAGTTTCTCTTCAGTCCAATAAAATGTAATTCTTTGGAAAATTATCTAAATGGGAGCTGAAGACTCTCTTTCCTTACCATAAAATAATTGTTGCTCATAGGACAGGAGGCAGCATGTAATTCAACTCATTTTATGAAGTGGTATTCAGCACTGGGTTGACTAACTGGAAACACACTCTGCTTTTCAGGAAAGAGCACTCTTCTACTCTGCTATGTTTCCTATAGAGCCAGAACAGGAGCTTGCTAGAACAAAAAATTATGCAACCAACACACGGCTGTATCTAGTTCAACTCTGCTAAGGAAACTGTGCACAACAGTAGCTTCTCTTCTATCCAATGCACTGTAATTTCTGGGAACAGACTCCAGTGCCATTTCCATGGTTTATCTCAATGGGAGTCCAATACTGACTTTCCTTACCTGAAAAGAACTGTTGCTCATAGAACAAGAAACAGCATGTAATTCAACTCCATTTTTGACGGGGAATTGAAGAATGGGTTCCTTAAGAGAAACACACCCTGATTTTGAGAAAGAATCAGTCTTCTACTCTACTGTGTTTCCACTACAGTCAGAACACGGAGCTTGTTCAGAACAAAAGATCTCTGCTTCCTACACAAAGGGGAATATCTAGTTCAACTCTGCTTAGGAAACTGAGCACAGCAGTACCTTCTCTTACACCCAATGCACTTTGCTTGCTAGGAACAGACTGATTGCCATTTCTACTGTGTATCTCATTCCAAGCCCAGTAGTGACTTTCCTTACCCAAAAAGAACTGTTGCTCGTAGGACAAGAGACAGCATGTGATTCAACTCCATTTATGAAGGGAATTCAACAAATTGTTGTCTGACGAGAGACACTCTCTGCTTTTGATTAAAGACCAATCTTCTACTCTACTGTTTTTCCTATGTAGCCAGAAGAGTTAGCCTGCTCAGAACAAAAAAACTGTGCTTCATACCCACAGGCCACATGTAGTTAAACTCTGCTTAAGAAACTGAGCACTAAACTAGCTTCTCTTCCATTCAATACACTGTGCTTGCTGGGAGAGGACGTGAGTGTCCTTTCCATTGTGTATCCCAATTTGAGGCAAATAGTGACTTTCCTTACCTGAAAAGAACTGTTGCTCATAGGACAAGAGACAGCATGTGATTCAACTCCGTTTAATGAGGGGAATTCAACACTGGATTTCCCAACAGAAACACACTCTGTTTTTACAAAAAGAGCACTCTTCTACTCTACTGTGTTTCCAATGCAGCCAGAACAGTAAGCTTGCACAGAACAAAAGAACTGTGCTACCTACACACACGGACCATATCTAGTTCAACTCTGGTAATGAAACTGAGCACAACAGTAGCTTCTCTTCCATCCAATGCACTGTCCTTGCTGGGAACAGATGCCATTGCCATTTCCACTGTGAATATCAATGAGAGCCAAATAGTGACTTTCCTTACCCAAAAATATTGCTCATAGGACCAGAAACTGCATGTGATTCAACTCGGTTTATAAAGGGGAATTCAACACTAGCTGGCCTTATGAGAAACACACTCTGCTTTTGAGAAAGGAGCATTCATCTACTCTACTGTGTTTCCTATAGGGCCAGAATAGTGAGCTTGCTCAGAACAAAAGAACTGTGCTTCCTGCACACACTGGTCATATCTATGTCAATCCTGCTTAGGAAACTGAGCAAAACATTAGCTTCTCTTCCATACAATGCACTGTACTTGCTAGGAATATACCAGAGTGCCATTTGCACTGTGTTTCTCAATAGGAGTCCAATAGTGACTTTCCTTACTCAAAAAGAACTGTTTCTCATAGGACAAGAGATAGCATGTGATTCAATGACATTTATGAAGGGGAAATCAACAGTGGGTAGCCTAAAGAGAAAACATTTCAACTCGACTGTGTTTCTCAAAGAGCCAGAATTGTAAGCTTGCTGAGAAGAAAAGAACTCTTTTTCATACACACGAGACATATCTATTCCAACTCTGCTTAGAAAACTGAGCACAATGTTAGCTTCTCTTCCATCCAATGCATTTTACTTGCTGGGAACAGACATGAGTGCGATTTCTACCTTGTGTCACAATGGGAGCCCAACGGTGACTTTCTTTACCTGAAAAGAACTGTTGCTGGTAGGAAAAGATACAGCATGTGATTCAACACAGTATATGAAGGGGAATTAAACACTGGATTGCCTAACAAGAAACACACTCTGCCTTTGAGAAAACAGCACTCTTCTACTCTACTGTTTTTCCTATACAGCCAGAATAGTGATGTTGCTCACAACAAAAGAACTGTGCTTCCTACACACAAGGGTATTTTCTAGATAAACTCTGCTTAGAAAACTGAGCACAACTTTAGCTTCAATTCCATCCAATATACTGTACTTGCTAGGAACAAATGTAAGAGCCATTAGCACTGTATATCTCAATGGGAGTTCAATAGTGACTTCCCTTACGAGAAAAGAAATGTTGTTCACAGGACAAAAGACAGCATGTGATTCACATCTGTTTATGAAGAGAAATTCAACACTGCATTGCCTAATGAGAAACACACTCTGCTTTTGAGAAAATAGCACTCTTCTACTCTACTGGGTTCCCTACTCAGGCAAAACTGTTAGTTTGTTCAGAAAAAAGAACTGTGCTCTCTCCACATACAGTTTATATATAGATCAACTCTGTTTAGGAAACTGAGAACAACAGTAGCTTCTCTTCCATCCAATGCTGTAGCTAGAGTTTTCCTGTTTGGTCCACAGTCAGGACAAATCTCTCTCACCTGCCAGTCCCACAGCCACTCAGACCTGACCAAGTAAACACAGAGACTTATATATTGATTACAAACTGTATGGGCATGGGGCTTCTTGCTAACTGTTGTTACAGCTTAAATTAATCCATTTCCATTAATCTATACCTTGCCACATGGCTCGTGGCTTACCGGCATCTTCACATGCTGTTTGCCATCATGGCGACTGGCAGTGTCTCTGTGACTCAGCCTTCCACATCCCATCTTTATTCTCCTCCTTGTACTACCTATACTTCCTGCCTAGCCAATGGCCAATCAGTGTTTTATTTATTGACCAATCAGAGCAACACATTTGCCATACAGAACATCCCACAGCACTTCTCCTTTTCTTTTCTTTTTTTTTTTTCAAAAAAGAAGGTTTTACCCTTAACAAAGTAAAATTATATATAATTTGGGAATATGGGTGTAGCTTCTCTTACTACTTCCTGCTGGAGGGGGGTGCTGTATCTTATGGGGACACAAAGAAAATTTTAGGATTATGGAATAGTCCAGGAGGCTGTATCGTCTGAGCCAGTTGTCTTCAAACCGTTCTGGATGTTGAATCATCTGGGCCATGGTGTCATCTGAGACCTTTCAGGAGGTCTTGGCTGGTCAAACCTGTATCTTAATCTGGAACAAATCCATAGCCTCTTGCTTTCTGTGGGAACAAAAGCAGAGGCTCTTTTCCAAAGCAACATATCCTTATATCCAAATTTTGAAGTCAAGGTACCTTTAAAATATACATTTTGGCATAACTCAACAGCTTTTACAATCAAATGTTTTTCTGCAGTTAAAAATCCCAAAGACAACACAATACAGATTCTCTGTGTGATAATCATCTTTATGTGGCTTATTTTTTATATTAATTTTACTGTCTCTTTAAAGACTTTATTTTTTAAAACTATGTATTTGTTTCTATAACTGTATATATCTCCTTTTTGTCTCTTTTAAGCCTACGTATATTTTACACACATTGTAAACTATTACATCTGAATCTGTCTTATTGTGAATCTATTGCTTTAAACTGCAGCAGCTGTGGCTGCTGGCTCGGCTCACCTCAGCTTCCCAAAATGGTGGTGGTAGTTTACCACCATCTCTGGGAGCTATTGTGGATCTATGCTTTTATCCAAGCAGCGTATAGCCCAGAAACCTCTTCTTTTTGTTTTGTACTAGCAAAGGCTAAATCCACCACACAGCTTAATGTGCAACTTGCAGAGGCCTCATTCCCACCATACTGCAGGTTGAGTGCGCAAAATAGGAACCCACAAGTAGCTCAAACCAGCAGCTGCTGCTCATTTGAGAGAGACAATTAGGAACTGTTTTTAGCTCCGTTTTAGAATCTTTTTTCTCAGTTTTTAGGTGGAAACTCTTGCCACCACGTTGGACGCCATTTGTAGCTAGAGTTCTCCCGCTTGGTCCACAGTCAGGATAAATCTCTCTCACCTGCCAGTCCCACAGCCGCTCAGACCCGACCAAGTAAACACAGAGACTTATATATTGGTTACAAACTGTATGGCCATGTGGGCTTCTTACTAACTGTTCTTACAGCTTAAATTTATCCATTTCCATTAATCTATACCTTGCCACATGGCTCGTGACTTACCAGCATCTTCATATGCTGTTTGTCATCATGGCGACTGGTAGTGTCTCTCTGACTCAGCCTTCCACTTCCCAGCGTTATTATCCTCCTTGTCCCACTTATACTTCCTGCCTAGCCAATGGCCAATCAGTGTTATTTATTGACCAATCAGAGCAACACATTTGCCATGCAGAACGTCCCACAGCACAATGCACTGTACTTGCTGGGAACAGACACGAGGCCATTTGAGCTGTGTATCTCATTGGGAGCCCAATAAAAACTTTCATCTTCCAAAAAGAAATGATGCTCATAGGACAAGACACAGCATGTGATTCACCTCCATTTATGAAGGGAAATTGAACACTGTATGGCCTAATGAGAAACACACTCTGCTTTTGAGAAATAAGCACCCTTCTACTCTACTGTGTTTCCCATACAGCCAGAAGAGTGAGCTTGCTGAGAACAAAGGAACTGTGATTCCTACATATGAGCCATATCTAGTTCAAATCTGCTTTGGATACTGAGCACAACAGTAGCTTCTTTCCATCCAATGCACTGTACTAGCTGGGATAAGACTCGAGTGTCATTTCCACTGTGTATCTTAATGGGATACTATTAGTGATTTTCCTTACCCAAAAAGAACTGTTGCTCTTAGGACAAGAGCCAGCATGTGATTCAACTGAGTTCATGAAGGGAAAATTAACACTGAGATGCCTTACAAGAAACACACTGTGCTTTTGAGAATGGAGAACTTTTCTACTCTTATGAATTTCCTAGGGAGCCAGAAAAGTGAGCTTGCTCAGAACAAAAGAACTGTTCTTCGCCCACACACGGGCCATATCTGGTTCAACTCTGCTTAGGAAACTTAGAAGAACTGTAGCTTCTCTTCCTTCCAATGCACTGTACTATTTGGGAAAAGACACGGGTGCTATTTCCACAGTATATATGAATCAGAGCCCAATAGTGACTTTCCTTATTCAAAAAGAACTGTTGCTCATAGGAAACGAGACAGCATGTAATTCAATTCTGTTTATGATGTGGAATTCATCACTGGGTTGCCTAAGGGGAAACACACTCTGCTTTTGAGAAATGAGCACTCTTCTACTCTACTGTATTTCCTATAGATCCACAACAGTGAGCTTGCTCTAAAAAAAAAAGAAGTGCTATCTACAAACAGTCCATTTCTAGTTCTACTCTGCTTAAGAAACTGAGAAGAACCATAGCTTCTTCTTGTTCGTCCAATGCTCTATACTTGCTGGGAACAGACTCAGTTGCTGTTTGTACTGTATATCTCAATGGGAGCCCAATATTTACTTTCCTTACCAGAACAGAACTGTTGCTTGTAGTACAAGAGACAACATTTGATTCAACTCTTTTTATAAAGAGGAATTCCACAATATGTTGTCTAAAGAAAAACGTACTTGGCTTTTGAAAAAAAGCACTGTTCTTGTCTAAAGTGTTTCCTATACAGCCAGAACTGTGAGCTTGCTCAGAACAAAAGAACTATGCTTCCTACACACACGGGCCATATCTAGTTCAACTCTGCTTAGGAAACTGAGAAGAACCATACATTTTTGTACATCCAATGCACTGTGCTTGCTGGGAACAGACACGATTGCCATTTCTACTGTATATGTCAAAGGGAGACAATAGGTACTTTCCTTCCTGAAAAGAACTATTGTTCGTAGGACAAAAGACAGCACGTGATTAAACTATGTTTATGAAAAGGTAATTAACACTGAGTTTCCTTATAAGAAATACACTCGGCCTTTGAGACAATAGCACTCTTCTACTCTACAGTGATTCCTATAGAGCCAGAACAGTGAGCTTTCTTAAAACAAAAGAACTGTGCTTCCTACACACATGGTCCATATCTAGTTCAACTATCCCTGGGAAACTGAGAAGAACCATACCTTCTGTTACATCCCATGCACTGTACTTGGCGGGAACAGATGCAGGTGCTATTTCGATTGCATATCTCAATGGGAGAGCAATAGTGACTTTCCTTACACAAAAATAACTGTTGCTTGTAGGACAAGAGACAGCATGTGATTCAAATGCGTTTATGAAGCAGAATTGAATGCTGGGTTGCCTAATGAGAAACACACTCTCCTTTTGAGAAAAAGCACTCTACTTCCATACTGTGTATCATATACAGCCAGAACAGTGTGCCATTCAGAACAAAGGAACTGTTCTTCCTACACTAACGGGCCATATATAGTTCAATTCTGCTTAGGAAACTGAGCACAACTGTAGCTTCTCTTCCATTCAATGCACTGTACTTGCTGGGAACAGATGTGAGTGCTATTTGCACTGTGTATCTGAATAGGAGAACAATAGTGACATTCCTTAACCAAAGAGAACTGTTGCTTGTAGGATAAGAAACAACATGTGATTAAACTCCGTTTATGAAGGGGAATTGAACACAGGGTTTCCTAACGAGAAACACACTGCTTTTGAGAAAGGAGCACTCTTCTACACTGATGTTTCCTATACAGCGAGAATAGTGACCTGGCTCAGAACAAAAGAACTTGATTCCTACACACACGGGCCATATCTAATTCAACTCTGCTTCAGAAACTCAGAAGAACCATAGCTTCTCTTCCATCCAGCGCACTGTACTTGCGGGGAACAGACTCGGGTGCTCTTTGTACTCCGTAATCCAATGGGAGCCTACTAGTAAGTTTTCTTACCCGAAAAGAATTGTTGCTCATAGGACAAGAGACAGCATGTCATTCAACTCCCTTTATGTAGGGGAATTCAACACTGGGTTGCCTAATGAGAAACACACTCTGCTTTTGAAAAAAGCACTGTTCTTCTCTATTGTGTTTCCTATACATCCAGAACAGTAATCTTGCTCAGAACAAAAGAACTGTTCTTCCTATACACACGGGCCATGTCTAGTTTAACTCTGCTTAGAAAACTGAACAATACTGCAACTTCTCTTCCATCCAATGCTCTGTACTTGTAGGGAAGAGTCTCCAATGCCATTTCCAATGTGTATCACAGTGGGACACCAATAGTGACTTTCCTTCCCGAAAAGAACTATTGTTCATAGGACAAGAGACTGCAAATGATTCACCTCCATTTACAAATTGAAAATTAACCATGAGTTGCCTTATAAGAAACACACTCTGCTTTTGAGAAAGGAGCACTCTTCTATTCTTCTTTGTTTCCTGTTTTGCCAGAATAGCGAGCTTCCTTAGAACAAAAGAACTGTGCTTCCTACCCACTGAGGCCATATCTAGTTCAATCTGCTTAGGAAACTGAGAGAACCATAACTTCTCTTACATCCAATGAACGTACTTCCTGGAAACAGACAGGGGTGCTATTTATAATTTATATCTCAATGGGAGCCCAGTAGTGACTTTCCTTACCCAAAAAGAACTGTTCTTCTTAGGACAAGAGACAGCATGTGATTCAACTCCATTTATGAAGTGAAATTCAACACTGGGTTGCCTAATGAGAAACACTCTGCTCTTGAGAAAAGAGCACTGTTCTCACCTTCTGTCTTTCCTATACCGCCAGAACAGTTAGCTTGTTCAGAACAGAAGAACTGTGTTTTCCACACACACGGGCCATATCTAGTTCAACTGTGCTTAGAAACTAAGCACAACACTGGCTTCTATTCCTTCCAGTGCACTGTACTTGCTGGGAACAGACGTCTGTATCATTTCTGCTGTGTATCTCAATGGGAGACCTATATTGTCTTTCCTCAGAAAAAAACTGTTGTTTATAGGACAAGAGACAGTATGTAATTCAACTCCATTTATGAAGGGGAAATTAACACTGAGTTGCCATAACAGAAACACACTTTGCTTTTGAGACAGGAACACTCTTCTACTCTTCTGTGTTTCCTATAGAGCCAGATATTTAGCATGCTAGGAAAAAAGAACTGTGCTTCCTACACACATGGGCGATATCTAGTTCAACTCTGCACAGGAAACTGAGAAGAACTTGATGAATCGAATTGGCCGGCCAATTATAAAGGGACCCAAAGTTACAAATAACAAAAGACTGACTAATGGTCCTGCAAGAGGCATCAAAAGGGAGAACGTGAATCTCCACCAATCATCTGCTGCGGCAGAGAATTGCTGCTCATATAGCTCTAGGTTAAGTTTATGTAGCTCATTTATCTGGGTTTCTACTATTCCAGACTCATTAATATAATAACAACATTCTTCCCTCAGAAAAGGCATGTCCCACCCATTTCTGCTGTCAGCAGGTCCAAGGTTTTGTAGGGCAACCTGTGCAAGAGAGGTTAACTGCCTCTGGAGGGAGGATAAGGATGCTGCAGATGCCTCATTTACTACCTGAAGTTTCTTGGATAGGTGAGCTGTTGTTATAAGGGAACAACCCAGAACTCTTCCCGCCAAGCCTTCATAGACCAAAGATATGGCAAGGGAAATTCTGGCCATAGCGTTTTTTTCCCAGTCCTATATGGAGTTGAATCCCATGCAGTTTCTGGTCCTATGAGCAAGAGTTGTTTTCTGGTAAGAAGAGTCACTATTGTGCTCCCATTGTCATACACAGGGCAAATAGCACTGGCGTCTGTTCCCAGCATGTACAGTGTATTGGACTGAAGAGGATCTACTGAAGAGGGGCAAGAAAACAGCTCTTTTTTGCTTGGGCTGGGGTGAGTCCCATCCCAAGAACTCCACAGGGGTCCTGAGCATAAGTTGTGGGACCAGAGTGACAGGTAGGCAGAGCATGTCCTGTGGGATAGCGATGGTCAAATTTTTGGTAGAGTGCCATTGACCAAAAGAAAAATCCAGGGGGAGTGGTTCAAAAGGATGATTAGGTAATACAGTCTGGTTAAAAAAGGGAAGGGAAACACTAGAAAAGCAAAAATCAAACTTGGAACGGCCTGGGTAAAGAAACAAGGGTACTTCAGGGATGGGATGGAAGCCATGGGAATTATCAGTGGTGGTGCAATTTAAGCATCTGAGGCAGGGGTACTGCTATCAGGGGAGGACATCCCAAGGCTGCACATAGGAAGCATGATGAGAGATTTCCAATGCCAATAACATTGGCAAACACAAGACCTTCTTGGAGGACGGAAAACCAAGAAAATGGAGAGGAGGGAGATGATAGATGTTTCATTAACTTTTTTTCTTGTATAAGGATATTATGATGGATGGTAAATTGTTCTTGTACATAAGAGCACTGAATGTAAAGTCTGGAGCTAGGCCATGTGACTGTTTGAGCTGTATACATGGCTCCATCTACTGGTAGTCCATAGTAAGTCCAACAGGTCCCAAACCACTGGGGAATATCTTGTAGATGTCTTATAAAATTTAAGGCCATTCCATTCTCTCTCAATAACCTGTCCCTTAGCAGGAGGAATGGCATAATGCATTTTGTAGTAAGAATAGGGGCATCCTACACTTTTTTCCTTCAAATAAGTTTTACAATTGTGAACAGTCCAATCATACAAAAACAGATAGCAGGAGCCACTTTTCTGGGGAAAATATGGAAATCAGTAAAGTTGAGTAAAATGGGATTCTGACATCCTTGCAAGAGGCAAACAGCAGTAGCCAATAGGTGACCAAAGGTCTGTGTTTTAGCATAATTAGTATAGTTTTCTGTCAAATAAAAGCACCAGGCAAATGGGGATGTGTCCATCAGTCTCTGGTCCTGATAAGAAGGTACAGGCAGCAGCAAGATCCAGAATATCCAGGGAAATTCTCCCAGTTTTTTCTTCATCAGCATCTGTAAAGAAGAAGAAGGAAAGGAAAAACGACCTCAGGGGCTATCCTTTCCCCTGGGTGATTGGTTAGAGTTAACTTGTTTAACTAATCTTTCGGGGAGCCAATGAGGACATCCCTCTGTTTGGTCATAGATGCTGACCCTCGACCCCAAATCAAGACTGGGTCGGGCTCTTTCCATTGGGCAGTTAAGGGGTCTCGCCACATGACCAATGCTTGGTGGCTTTGAGTTTGTGGATGCCAAAAGTGATCCACTGCAGACCTTTCATTCTTGTCCAAGGTAAGGAAATTAAGGACAAAAAGTGCATGATGTAAAAGATTTCAGGGGGTTGCCTCTCATATCACTCAGGCTTCCCTTCTTCAATTTATGAAGCATGGATTTTAGAGTCTGATGAGCACATTCAATGATTCCCTTTTGCTCTGTGTCTCTCAATGGGAGCCCAATAGTGACTTTCCGTACCAGAAAACAAGTGTTGCTTGTAGGACAAGAAACAGCTTGTGACTCAACTCTGTTTATGAAGGGGAATTGAACACTACCTTACTTTACAAGAAACACACTCCACTTTTGAGAAAGGAGCAATCATCTTCTCTACTGTGTTTCCTGTACAGCAAGAACAGTGAGCCTGCTCCAAAAAAGAACTGAGATTCTTACACATGGGCCATATCTAGTTCAACTTTTCTTAGGAAACTCACAAGAATAGTAGCTTCTCTTCTGTACAATACACTGTACTTGCTGGGAACAGATGCCAGTGCTATTTGCACTCTATGTCTCAATGGGAGGCTAATGCTGTCTTTCCTTATCAGAAAATAACTGTTGCTCATAAAAGAAGAAACAGCATGTGATACAACTCCGTTTATGAAGGGGACTTGAACACTAGCTTGTCTTACAAGAAACACACTCTGCATTTGAAAAAGGAACACTCTTCTACTCTACTGTGTTTTTTTGTATGCCTGAACAGTGAGCTTGCTCAGAACAAAACAACTGTGCTTCCTACACACACGGGCAATATCCAGTTCAACTCTGCTTAGGAAACTGACAAGAACAGTAGCTTCTCTTCCATCCAATACACTGTACTTGTTGGGAACAGACGCGAGTGCTATTTGCACTGTGTATCTCAATGGTAGCCTAATTTTAGCTAGAGTTTTCCTGCTTGCCCACAGTTAGGGCAAATCTTTGTCACCCGCCAGTCCCACAGTCACTCAGACCCAACCAAGTAAACACAGAGACTTATATTGCTTACAAACTGTATGACTGTGGCAGGCTTCTTGCTAACGGTTCTTATAGCTTAAATTAATCCATTTTCGTAAATCTGTACCTTGCCATGTGGCTCATGGCTTACCAGCATCTTTACATGCTGCTTGTCATGGTGGCAGCTGGAAGTGTCTCCTTCTGCCTTCCTGTTTTCTCAGTTCACCTCTGTTTGTCTCACGTATACTTCCTGCCTGGTCACTGGCCAATCAGTGTTTTATTTATTGACCAATCAGAGCACACATTTGACATACAGACCATCCAACAGCACTTCCTCTTTCTTTCTTTTTTTTTCAAAAAGAAACGTTTTAACCTTCACATAGTAAAATTACAAATAATTTGCAAATTTCAGCATAGCTTCTCTTACTAATTCCTGCTGGAGTGGTCGCTGCATCTTATGGGGACACAAAGAAAATGAGATTATGGAGTAGTCCATGAGGCTGTATTGTCTGAGCCAGTTGCCTTCAAACTGTTCTGCATGTTGGATAATCTGGGCCATGGTGTCATCAGACCTTTCAGGGGGTCTTTGCTGGTCAAACCTGATGTATCTTAATCTGGAACAAATCCATAGCCTCTGGCTTTCTGTGGAAACAAAAGCAGAGCCTCTTTTCCAAAGCAACATATCCTTACATCCAAATTTTGAAGTCAAGGTACCCTTAAAATATACATTTTGGCATAACTCAACAACTTTTGCAGTCAAGTATTTTTCTTCAGTTACGAATATCAAAAAGCACATAATCCAGATTCTCTGTGTTGTAGCCATCTTTTCGTGGCTTCTTTTTTATATTACCTTGAGCCTATTGTTTTAACCTGCAACATTCTAAGACTGAAACAGCACTATGGATGCTGGCTCCACCCATTTCAGTTTCCCAACATGGTGGAGGTACGTTTACCACCAGCTCTGGGAGTCATCTTGGGTCTATGATTTTATCCAAGCAGCAGGTAGCCCAGAAAACTCTTTTTTTTTTGCTTTGTACTAGCAAAGGGTAAATTCACCATGCAGCTTAATGTGCCACTTGCAGAGGCCTTATTCCCACCAAAAACCAGGTCCAACGCAAATGCCAGGAACCCACCATAGTAGCTCAAACACGCAGGCTGCCACTAACTTGAGAGAGACAACTAGGAACTGTTTTTAGCTCCGTTTTAGAATCTTTTTACTCAGGTTTTAGGTGGAAACTCTTGCTAAAACATTGGGCACCATTAGTAGCTAAAGTTTTCCTGCCTTGCCCACAGACAAGACAAATCTTTGTCACCTGTCAGTCTCACAGCTGCTCAGACCCAACTATGTAAACACAGAGATTTATATTGCTTACAAACTGTATGGCCATGACAGGCTGCTTGCTAACTGTTATATAGCTTAAATTAATCCATTTTTGTAAATCTGTACCTTGCCATGTGGCTTGTGGCTTACTGGTATCTTCACATGCTGCTTGTCATGGCAGAGGCTGGCAGCGTCCCTTCCGCCTTCCTGTTCTCTCAGTTCTCCTCTGTTAGTCCCACCTATACTTCCTGCCTGGTCACTGGCCAATCAGTGTTTTATTTATTGATGAAGCAGAGCACACATTTGACATACAGATAAACCCACAGAACCTAATAATGGCTTTCCTTACCAGAAAGGAATTGTTGCTCATAGGACAAGAAAGAGCATATGATTCAACTCTGCTTAAGAAGGGGAACTGAACATTAAATGTCCTTAGAAAAAAAACATGATGCTTTTGAGAAAGGAGCACTCTTATGCTCTACTGTGTTTACAATACAGCCAGAACAGTGAGCTAGCTTAGAATAAAATAAATGTTTTTCCTACACACGGGCTATATCTAGTTCAACTCTACTTAGGAAACTGACAAGAAGAGTAGGGTTTTTTTTTTTAGTAAAATACACTGTACTTGCTGGGAACAGATGCCAGTGCTATTTGCACTGTGTATGGCAATGGGAGCCCAAGAGTGACTTTTTTTTTTACCAGAAAAGAACTATTGATCATAGGACAAGAAACTGCATTGAATTCAATGTGTTTATCAAGGGGAGTTGAATATTAGCTTGCCTTACAAGAAACATACTCTTCTTTTGAGAAAGGAACACACTTCTACTCTACTGTGTTTCCTGTAGAGCCAGAACAGTGAGCTTGCTCAGAAAAAAAGGAATGTGCTTCCTACACACACGGGCCATATGTAGTTCAACTCTGCCTAGGAAACTGATAAGTAAAGTAGCTTCTCTTTTGTTCAATATACTATCCTCGCTAGAAACATACGCGAGTGCTATTTGCACTCTGTATGGCAATGGGAGCTCAATAGTGACTTTGCTTACCAGAAAAGAACTCTTGCTCATGGGTAAAAAAACTGCATGTGATTCAACTCCTTTTATGAAGGGGAATTGAACGCTAGCTTGCCTCAAAAGAAACACATTTTGCTTTTGAGAAAGGAGCACACTTCTACTCTACTGTGTTTTCTATACAGCGAGAACAGTGAGCTAGCTTAGAAAAAAAGTACTGTGCTTCCTACATAGATGGACCATATCTAGTTCAACTCTGCTTACAAAACTGACAAGAAGAGTAGCTTCTCTTCCATCCAAACAATGTACTTGCTGGGACCAGACACGAGAGCTATTTGCAATGTGTATCTTAATGGGAGCCCAATAGTGACTTTCTTTACAAGAAAAAAAATGTTGCTGATAGGAGAAGAAACTGCATTTGATTCAACTTCGTTTACTTAGTGGAACTGAACACTAACTTACCTTGCAAGAAACATTCTCTGCTTTTGAGAAAGGAGCCCTCTTATACTCCACTGTTTTCTACAGCCAGTAGAGGAAGCTAGCTTAGAACAAAACAACTGTGCTTCTTACACACATGGGCCACAAAAGGTCAACTCTGCTTGGAAACTGACAAGAACAATAGCTTCTCTTCTGTCCAATACACTGCATTTGCTGGGAACAGACGCCAGTGCTATTTGCACTGTGTATCTGAATGGGAGACAAAAGTGACTTTCCTTATCAGAAAAGAAATGTTGCTCATAGGACAAGAAACTGCATGTGATTCAACTCCATTTATGGAGGGGAATTGAACACTAGCTTGCCTTAGAAGAAACAAACTCTGCTTTTTAGAAAAGAGCACTCTTCTGCTCTACTGTGTTTCCTATACAGCCAAAACAGTGAGCTTGCTCAGAACAAAAGGAATGTGCTTCCTACACACCTGGGCTATATCTACTTCAACTCTGTCTAGGAAACTGACAAGAACAGTAGCTTCTCTTCCATTCAATACACTGTCCTTGCTGGGAACAGACGCGAGTGCTATTTGCACTGTGTATGTCATTGGGAGCCTAATAATGACTTTCCATACCAGAAAAGAACTGCTGCTGGTAGGAAGAGAAACTGCGTGTGATTCAACTACTTTTATTAAGGGGAATTGAACACTATCTTGCATTAGAGAAACACACTCTGCTTTTGAGAAAGGAACACTCTTCTACTCTACTGTGTTATCTAAACAACCAGAACTGTGAGCTTGCTAAGAAAAAAAGAACTGTGCTTCCTACACACGGGCGATATCTAGTTCAACTCTACTTAGGAAACTGACAAGAACAACAGCATCTCTTCCGTCCAATACAGTGTTCTTTCTGGAAACAAACGTGAGTGCTATTTGCACTGTGTATCTCAATGGGAGCCCAGTAGTGACTTTACTTACCAGAAATGAACTGTTGCTCATAGGAGAAGAAACTTCATTTGATTCAACTTTGTTTATCAAGGGAAATTGAACACTAGCTAGCCTTGGAAGAAACACATTATCCTTTTGAGAAAAGAGCACTCTTCAACTCTACTGGGTTTTCTATACAGCCAGAACAGTGAGCTAGCTTAGAACAAAAAAACTGGGCTTCCTACACACACAGGACATAAAAGTTCAACTCTACTTAGGAAACTGACAAGAACAGTAGCTTCTCTTCAGTCCAACACAGTGTACTGCCCGGGAAAGGACGTGAGTGCTATTTGCCCTGTGTATATCAATGGGAGCCCAGTAGTGCCTTTATATACCAGAAGAGAACTGTTGCTCATAGGACAAGAAACTGCATTTGATTCAAATCCATTTATGAAGGGGAATTGAACACTAGCTTACCTTACAAGAAACACACTCTGCTTTGAGAAAGGAGCACTTTTTTACTCTAGTGTGTTTCCTACACAGGCAAAACAGTGAACTTGCTCAGAACAAAAGACCTTTGCTTCCTACACTCCCGGACATTATCTACTTCAATTCAACTTAGGAAACTTTCAAGAACAGTGGCATCTCTTCCGTCTAATAAACTGTGCTTGCTGGCCCAGGCGTGAGTGCTATTCGCACTGTGTATCTCAATGGGAGCCTAATAATGATTCTCCTTACCAGAAAAAAAAAACAGTTATTGTAGGACATACTCTGCTTTTGAGAAAGGAGCACTCTTCTACTCTACTGTGTTTCCTATACAGCCAGAAGAGTGAACTTGCTGAGAACAAAAGAACTGTGCTTCCTACACATGAGCCATGTCTAGTTCAACTCTGCTTAGGAAACATAGCACAACAGTAGCTTCTCTTCCATCCAATGCACTGAGCTGCTGAGAACAAATACGGGTGCCATTTCAACTGTGTATCTCAATGGGAACCCAAATTTGATTTTTTCCCCAAAAAGACCTGTTGTGTGGAGAACTAGAGACAGAATGTGATTCAACCCCATTTATGAAAGTGAATTCAATGCTGGGGTGCCTAACAAGAAACACACTCTACTTTTCAGAAAAGAGCACTCTTCTACTCTACTGTGTTTAATATAGAGCCAGAAATATGAGCTTGCTCAGTACAAAAAATTGTATTTCGTGCACACACTAGACATATCTAGTTCAACTCTGCTTAGGAAACTGAGCACAACAGTACCTTCTCTTACATCCAATGCACTGAACCTCCTGGGAAAAGAAGGGAGTGAAATTTCCACTGTGAATATCAATGGGAAGCAAAGACTGATTTTCTTTGCTGGAAAAAAACTGCTGCTCATAGGACAAGAGAAAGCATGTGATTGAACTCCGTTTATGTAGGGCAATTGAACACTGGGTTGCCTAATGAGAAACACACTCTGCATTTGAGTAAAGAGCACTCTTCTACTCTACTGTGTTTCCAATACAGCCAGTACAGTGAGCATGCTGAGAACAAAAGAACTGTGTTTCCTACACATGAGCCACATCTAGTTCAAATCTGCTTAGGAAACTGAGAACAACAGTAGCTTCTCTTCCATCCAATGCCCTGTACTTGCTGGGATCAGACACGATTGCAATTTGCACTGAGTATCTCAAAGGGAGCATCATTGTGACTTTCCTTATCTGAAAGAACTGTTGCTCATAGGACAAGAGACTGCATGTGATTCAACGCCATTTATGAAGGGGAATTCAACACTGTGTTGCCAAACTAGAAACACACTCTGCTTTTGAGAAAGATCACTCTTCTACTCTATTGTGTTTCCTATATAGCCAGAACAGTGTGCTTCCTCAGCAAAAAGAAATTAGGCTTCCTACACACACAGGCCATATCTATTTCAACACTGCTTAGGAAACTGAGCACAACAGTAGCTTCTCTTCCATCCAATGCTCTGTGCTTGCTGGGAACAGACATGAATGCTGTTTAATCCTTGTCTCACAATTGGAGCCCAATAGTTACTTTTCTTACCTGAAACAAACTGTTGCTCATAGGACAGGAGACAGCATGTGATTCAACTCCGTTTATGAAGGGGAATTGATCACTGGTTTGTCTAACACAAAACACACTCTGCTTTTGAGAAAAGAGCACTCTTGTACTCTACTGTGTTTCCAGTAGAGCCAGAAATGTGAGCTTGCTCAGAACAAAAGATCTGTGCTTCCTACACATGGGCCGTATCTAGTTCAACTCTGCTTAGGAAAGTGAGCATACCAGTAGCTTCTACTGCATCCAATACATTGTACTTGCTGGGAACAGACACGAGGGCCATTTCCACTTTGTATCACAATGAGAGTCCAAAAGTGACTTTCTTTACCCTAAAAGAACTGTTGCTCAAAGGACAAGATACAGCATGTGATTCAACTCCATTTATTAAGGGGAATTTAACACTGTATTGCCTAACGAGAAACACACTCTGCCTTTGAGAGAAGAGCACTCTACTACCCTACTGTTTTTCCTGTACAGGGAGAACAGTTATTTTACTCACAACAAATGAACTGTGCTTCCTACACACAAGGGTAATATCTAGTTCACCTCTGCTTAGGAAAATGAGCACAACTTTAGCTTCTCTTCCATCCAATATACTGTACCTGCTTGGAACAGACGCGAGAGCCATTTGCTCTGTGTATCTCACTAGAAGTTCAATAGTGACTTCCCTTAACAAAAGAGAACTGTTGTTCACAGGACAAGAGACAGCATGTGATTCACCTCTGTTTACGAAGAAAATTTCAAAAATGTGTTGCCTACCATGAAACACACTCTGCTTTTGATGAAAAGAACACTCTTCTATTCTACTGTGTTTCCTATAGAACCAGAACAGTGAACATGCTCAGAAATAAATAAATGTGTTTGCTACACACACGGGCCATATCTAGTTCAACTCTGCTTAGGAAACTGATTGAAACAGTAGCTTCTTTTTCATCCATTGCACTGTACTTGCTGGGAACATACACCAGGCCATTTCCACTTTGTATCTCAATGTGCGCCCAATAGTGAATTTCCTTACCTGAAAAGAACTGTTGCTTATAGTACAAGAGACAGCATGGGATATAACTCTGATTATGAAGGGAAATTGAACACTTTGATGCCTAACGAAGAACACACTCTGCTTTTGAGAAAAGAACACTCTTCTACTCTAATGTGTTACCTTTTCAGCCAAGACAATTAGTTTCCTCAGAAAAAAAGATCTGTGCTTCCTCCACACACGGTCCATATCTAGTTCAACTCTGTTTAGGAAACCGAGCACAACAGTACTTTCTCTTCTTTCCAATGTACTCGACTTGCTTGGAACAGATGCGAGTGCCATTTCCATGGTGTATCTCCATGTGAGCCCAAAGTGACTTTTCTTACACGAAGAAACTGTTCTTCGTAGGACAAGAGATAGCATCTGATTCAACTCCATTTCTGAAGGAGAATTCACCCTGGGATGCCTAACGAGAAACACACTCTGTTTTTTGGAAAAGAGCATTTTCTACTCTACTCTGTTTCCTGTAGAGCCAGAACTGTGAGCTTGCTCAGAACAAAGAATGGTGATTCCTACAAACACGGGCAGTGTCTAGTTCAACTCTGCTTAGGATACTGAGCAAAACAGTCACTTCTCTTCCATCCAATGCAATGTACTCTCTGGGAACAAACTCAAGTGCCATTTCCACCTTGCATCACAATGGGAACCCAATAGCGACATTCCTTACCCAAATATATCTATTACTCATAGGACAATAGACAGCATGTAATTCAACTCCTTTTATGAAAGGGAATTCAAATCTGGGTTGACTAACAAGAAACACACTCTGTGTTAGAGAAAACAGAGCTCTTCTACTCTACTGTGTTTCCTATCGAGCCAGAACTGTGACCTTGCTCAGGACAATAGAATTGTGATTTGTACACACTCGGGACATATCTAGTTCAACTCTGTTTCTGAAACTGAGAAAAACAGTAGCTTCACTTCCATCCAAAAGCACTTTACTTGCTGGGAACAGATGCGAGTGCCATTTCCACCTTGTATCACAATGTGAGCCCAATACTGACTTTCCTTACTCAAAAAGAACTATTGCTCATGGGACAAGAGACAGCATGTGATTCAAATCCTTTTATGAAGGAGAATTCAACACTGGGTTTCCTAAGGAGAATCACACAGTGCTTTTGAGAAAAGATCACTCTTCTACTCTACAGTGTTTCCTATAGAGCCAGAACAGTGAGTTTGCTAAAAAAGAACTGTGCTTCCTACACACACGCGCCATAACTAGTTCAACTCTGTTTAGGAAACTGAGCAAAATAGTAGCTTCTCTTCCATCCAATTCACTGAACTTGCTGGAAACAGACGCGAGTGCCATTTCCACTCAGTATTACAATGGAAGCCCAACAGTCAATTTCCTTACTCGAAAAGATCTGTTACTAGTAGGACAAGAGACAGCATGTGATTCAACTCCGATTATGAAGGGGAATTCAACAATTGGTTGCCTAATGAGAAACACACTCTGCTTTTAACAAAAGATCACTCTTCTATTCTACAGTGTTTCCTATAGAGCCGGAACAGTGAGTTTGCTCAAAAAAAAGAACTGTGCTTCCTACACACACGGGCCATAACTAGTTCAACTCTGTTTAGGAAACTGAGCAAAATAGTAGCTTCTCTTCCATCCAATTCACTGAACTTGCTGGAAACAGACGCGAGTGCCATTTCCACTCAGTATCACAATGGAAGCCCAACAGTCAATTTCCTTACTCGAAAAGATCTGTTGCTAGTAGGACAAGAGACAGCATGTGATTCAACTCCGATTATGAAGGGGAATTCAACAATTGGTTGCCTAATGAGAAACACACTCTGCTTTTAACAAAAGAGCACTCTTCTACTCTACTGTGTTTCCTATACAGCCAGAACAGTGTGCTAGCTCAGAACAAAAAAACTGCTTCTAGCACTCAATTGCCATATCTAGTTCAACTCTGCTCTGGAAACAAATTGCTTCTTTTCCATCCAATGTACTGTACTTGCTGGGAACAGAAACGAGTGCCTTTTCCACTGTGTATCTCATGAGAGCCCAATAGTGACTTCCCCCACCCGAAAAGAACTGTAGTTCATAGGACAAGAGACAGCATGTGATTCAACACCTTTTAGAAACACACTCTGCTTTAGAGAAAAGAGCACTCTTCTACTCTACTGTGTTTCCTATAGAGCCAGAACTATAAGATTGATCAGAACAAAAAAAACTGTGATTCCAGCACACAAGAGCCATATCTAGTTCAACTGTGCTTAGGAAACTGAGTACAACAGTAGCTTCTCTTCCATCCAATGCTCTCTACTTGCTGGGAAAAGGCGCGATGGCCATTTCTACTGTGTATCTCACTAGGTAACCAATAGTGACTTTCCTCACAAGAAAAGTACTGTTGCTCATAAGACAAGAGGCAGCATGTGATTCTACTGTGTTTTTTCAGGGGAATTCAACCCTTGGTTGCCTAACGAGAAACACAATCTGCTTTTGAGAAAAGATCACTCTTCTGCTCTACTGTTTTTCCTATAGAGCCAGAACAGTGAGCTTGCTCAGAACAAAAGAACTGTGCTTCCTACACACATGCGCCATATCTAGTTCAACTCTGCTTAGGAAACTGAGCACAACAGTAGCTTCTCTTCCATCATGCACTCTCCTTGCTTGCAACAGTTGTGAGTGCAATTTCCACCTTGTATCACAATGGTAGCCCAATATTGACTCTCCTTACCCAAATAAACTGTTACTCCTAGTGTAGGTGTACCCAACTGTCTTATTAAATAAGAAACACACACCCAATGTAAAGATAAAAGCCAACGAGGTCAGAGCCAAGTGCCTTACGCTTCCTGCTTCAGTGATCCTCTTCAGACAAAAGAGATCTACTTCCTGTGTGTTTGTCCTTATATAGACTGTCTGTTCTGCCTTCTCATTGGTTGTATACCCAACCACATGATGACCTCGTCACTGCCTGTCTGTATAGACCCACATATTTTCTATGGTTGGTATTGAGATTAAAGACATGTGTCTCCAATGCTGGCTGTATCCTTGACCACACTGAGATCTACATAGCTAGCTCTGCCTACCAAATGCTGGAATTAAAGGCATGCACCACGAATGCCCAGCTCCGATATGGCTCACTATTAGCTCTGACCCCCAGGCAACTTTATTTATTAACATACAAATAAAATCGCCATTCAGTACAAATAAAATATCAGTGCTGTGGGATGTTCTGTATGGCAAATGTGTTGCTGATTAGTCAATAAATAAAACACTGATTGGCCATTGGTTAGGCAGGAAGTGTAGGCGGGACAAGGAGGAGAATAAAGCTGGGAAGTGGAAGGCTGAGTCAGAGAGACACTGCCAGCCACCATGATGACAAGCAGCGTGTGAAGATGCCGGTAAGCCACGAGCCATGTGGCAAGGTATAGATTTATAGAAATGGATTAATTTGAGCTGTAGGAACAGTTAGCAAGGAGCCTGCCATGGCCATACAGTTTGCAACCAATGTAAGTCTCTGTGTTTACTAGGTCGGGTCTGAGTGGTTGTGGGGCTGGCAGGTGAGAGAGATTTGTCCTGACTGTGGGCCAGGCAGGAAAACTCTAGCTACAAATGGCGTCCAACGTGGTGGCAAGAGTTTCCACCTAAAAACTGAGAAAAAAAGATTCTAAAACGGAGCTAAAAACAGCTTCCTAATTGTCTCTCTCAAATGAGCGGCAGCTGCTGGTTTAAGCTACTTGTGGGTTTCTGGTGTGTGCGCTCAACCTGCAGTTTGGCAGGAATGAGGCCTCTGCAAGTGGCACATTAAGCTGCATGGTGGATTTAGCCTTTGCTAGCACAAAACAAAAAAAGAGGTTTCTGGGCTGTACGCTGCTTGGCTAAAAGCATAGACCCCCGATAGCTCCCAGAGCTGGTGGTAAACGTAGCCATGTTGGGAAGCTGAGGTGGGCGGAGCCAGTAGCCACAGCTGCTGCAGTTTAAAGCAACAGATTCACAAAAAAACAGATTCAGATGTAATAGTTTACAATGTGTGTAAAAAATACGTAGGCTTGAAAAGAAAAAAAGATGATGTATACAGTTATATAAACAAATACATAGTTTTAAAAAATAAAGTCTTTAAAGAGACAGTAAAATTAATATATAAAATAAGCCACATAAAGATGAATATTACACAGAGAATCTGGATTGTGTTGTCTTTGGGATTCTTAACTTCAGAGAGATATTTGATTGTAAAGGAAGCTGAGTTAAACCAATATGCATATTTTAAAGATATCTTGACTTCAAAATTTGGATGTAAGGATATGTTACTTTGGAAAGGAGACTCTGCTTTTGTTCCCACAGAAAGCCAGAGGCTATGGATGTGTTCCAGATTAAGATACATCAGGTTTGACCAGCCAAGACCCCCTGAAAGGTCTCTGATGACGCCATGGCCCAGATGATCCAACATCCAGAATGGTTTGAAGGCAACTGGCTCAGACGATACACCCTCCTGGACTATTCCATAATCCTAAAATTTTCTTTGTGTCTCCATAAGATACAGCACCCCCCTCCAGCAGGAAGTAATAAGAGAAGCTACGCCCAAATTCCCAAATTATATGTAATTTTACTTTGTTAAGGTTAAAACCTTCCTTTTTGAAAAAAAAAAAGGAGAAGTGCTGTGGGATGTTCTGTATGGCAAATGTGTTGCTGATTAGTCAATAAATAAAACACTGATTGGCCATTGGCTAGGCAAGAAGTGTAGGTGGGACAAGGAGGAGAATAAAGCTGGGAAGTGGAAGGCTGAGTCAGAGAGACACTGCCAGCCGCCATGATGACAAGCAGCGTGTGAAGATGCTGGTAAGCCACGAGCCACGTGGCAAGGTATAGATTTATAGAAATGGATTAATTTGAGCTGTAGAAACAGTTAGCAAGAAGCCTGCCACGGCCATACAGTTTGTAACCAATATAAGTCTCTGTGTTTACTTGGTCGGGTCTGAGTGGCTGTGGGGCTGGCAGGTGAGAGAGATTTGTCCTGACTGTGGGCCAGGCAGGAAAACTCTAGCTACATATCACATTTCCTTTTTTATTTTAATAAAAAGAAACAAGGAAAGAGGTTATAACTAACAAAAGAAAAACTATATACAAATGTACAATAACTATATACAATATATACAAGTAATAGATACCTAAACAATGTCTAGTCAATTGTATTTGACAAATTCCGAGAAAATAATTCCATTATCTATCCTATTTTGGTAAGTCCAAAATGTACCTATTTCACTTTCTATCCTAACTAGTCTTCAACTATAACTAACTAACCTCCAACTATAACTAACTTATCATCAACTCCCTCAGAGATCCAAAAAGGAAAATAATATTAACTAATAAAAAATAAAAACAGTAAGTAAATGAAAGCAACTTCCAAAAAAAGTGTGTGAGTTGACAGAAACGGCCAACTCCCTGGACAGTCATCTGAGGTTTCTCCACAGTGTTGTGGCATCATCTTTAGCCTATAGGCTTAGCATATCTGACAGACTCATTTGTGAAGTAGGATGTATACAAGGTCAATAGTAAGACCTCACATTGGGTGAGAGCAGCCCATGTACCAGAAACACCTGATTTCCACTAGTGTCATGACATGATTCAGGATTTAAAATTCTGGAAATTGGAGCCGGGCAGTGGTGGTGCATGCCTTTAATCCCAGCACTCAGGAGGCAGAGCCAGGAGGATCTCTGTGAGTTCGAGGCCAGCCTGGGCTACCAAGTGAGTTCCAGGAAAAGTCGCAAAGCTACACATAGAAACCCTGTCTCGAAAAACCAAAAAAAAAAAAAAATTATTAAAATTCTGGAAATTGATGATGTTTTTTTTTTAATTCAGCTGTCTATGCTTCTTGGCTCTGTATATGTGGCTTCATCTCAGCATCCCATTCTTCTTCACATCCCTCTATTAAATGCCAGTCTACTGTTGAGAGGCATGAATACTTAGTTACTCTTCAAGAATAACTTTCAGCTGCTGTTCCATTTCACATCAGAAGCCATTGGCTCACTGCCTGTTCAGCTACCTTCGAAGAAGAGGGCATTGTACCTTTTCCAGATTGTGAAAGTCACTTCAGGGATGGTGTCATATTGTCCTGGTCTCAGAAGATGCCTTTTGATAAAGCCATAATCACACTTGTTTTGGCAAGAATCGGTAGTCATTTGTTACATGTCCTGTCTGTCCTGTTTGTCAGCAGTTGATTCGAGGATACTTTGTTGTCCAGTGGCTAACTTTTGCCACAATGAATGTTAACTCCATATGCAGTTTCTTCAATGCCCATATTTTCTCTGAAGTAGATTGGTACTGCCAGGAGCCGACATGTCTCATAGTAATAACAAAAAGAAAAAATTTCTAAGTTATTAAAACATTTTCAATACCATATTCTGTAGATCTCTGAAGGGTTTGAAGATGACTTATCTATCTAAAATATATGTGCTCAATCTTGAAAATATACCTAATACGACTACAAGTTCTATTATAATGTTTAACTACTAACTTTCATTTCTTTACATTCTAGTAGTTCTTAAAAATAACATTCAAGGATCAAAAAATTCCATTACATTGTTAGATGATTGATATAATTTCTATATATTAGAAATATACATATAGTATTTTCTAACAATATCAATTTCAATATATGTAATTTGTACATAATATAAAAGAATCCAATCCAATGTAAAGTATTTAAACTAGTAATTGTCTCTTTCTTTTCTTTTCTTTTTTTTAAAAAACTTGAACCTTAAATATAATCTCCTTTGCTTAGCCTTTTTCCTAACCCTTGACAATAACTTGTAACCAACCCCTCTAAACAATGAAAATTGTCCAGACCCAAAACCCATTAAAAAGACTGAAAAACCACACACCCCACACCACCTCTTTGGGCATGTGGGCGTTGTATTCTTAAAATTGCTTTCTACTGGGTATGGGCATAGTTATCTTTATCCTGAAAGAAAAATTTTAGGTTAATTGTCAAATTCTAGGAAAGGTAACTATATTCTTCATTATCCAGTTTGTATATGATGTCAGAGTTCAGGATTTATCTCAAGTCCTTATTCAAGTAGTCTTTGAGACTGGATCATCTCAGCTAGCCCTCTCAAAATTGCTTTGACCACTTTGTAGTTCAAAGCTAATCTGTAGATGACATTTGTCAGCTTAGTGATATTATTATTGTCCACGTGGAATTGTTGTTGTTGTGGAGCCCCATCTTCTTCCTGGAGACTTCAGTTGATGTTAAGCCTGGCCGTGATTTTCTGCAGAAAACTGATAAGAGATTCGAACACAAAGACATATATATGCAGCTAATTGAAGCCTTTTTTCTAGAGTTACTTAGTACACTCTATGACCATTAATATCTTAACAAAGTTTAAAATGTATCTATCTATCTATCTATCTATCTATCTATCTATCTGTCTATCTATCTACCTATATAAATAAATTAATATATATATTAATCTTGTAAATTTTGATATAAAATTCATACTTTAAGAAAAGTTAAAGAATCAGAATAGAATCAAAGAGTTGAGATTAGTAATAGAATAGTCCCTTAATTAATTTGGCTTTTCTCCTCTCCCATAGCAGAAAATGGCTCTTTTCTTCTGGCATGATACAGGGAGTTTGCATTTTCCTTTTAACAACATGCTTGTGTTTAAAGAAGGAGAGAGCCATTCTCCAACTCCAAAGTCAGCTTTAAATTTTAATTGAACTGGGACTACAAGAAGACCAATAGTGTTAAATCTTTAGAGAAAAGCAGAAACAAACATTTAGGAAGACATAAAAAAAATTTTATGGTGAAAAAGTATATTTAGAATTAGCCAGCTGGACTCAGTTTAGATGATCCCAATTTTGTTGGCAACATCCAGAGCATCATAGTCAGGAGTCAACTGAACATATGCCTTCTTCTCTCCATCAGGCCTTATGAGGGTGTTGACTTTGGCCACATCAGTGTCATAGAGTTTCTTCACAGCCTGTTTGATCTAGTGCTTGTTGGCCTTAAAATCCATAATGAACAGAAGTTTGTTGTTGTCTTCTATCTTCTTCATGGCTGACTCAGTGATCAGGGGGAATTTGATGATGGCATAGTGGTCAAGCTTGTATCTCCTGGGCACGCTCTTTCTAGGATATTTAGGCTGCCTCCTGAGCCGCAGGGTCTTGGGCCGCCAGAACGTGGGTGACATGCAGTTCTTCTTTTTGTGGCTGTAGACGCCTTTCAGCACTGCCTTCTTGGCTTACAAGGCCTTTGCTTTGGCTTCGGCTTTGGAAGAGGCAGGAGCTTCCTTTTTCACTTTCAGTGTCATCTCGCCAAAAACCAAGACATAAAATTTTTTAGATAATATACCCATATGCCATTTCACTCTGTTTTCTGGGATAGATGATTTGTCCCTTTTCTTCAGTTGTCTCCTTTGTACTGTGTTCTTCAGATTCCTGAACCTTCATTCTCCTAAAAGACAAAAAAAAAAACCTTTCCCCAAGACTAATTCTGGGGATGTTCCTTTTTGGCAAGTTATCATCTGATTAAATGAAAAGGCACGTATTACTGGTATGTTAGTTTAAATTGGATGTTCATGCTGGTTGATGAACTATCACCACCTCTAATTAAGAGGTTTCTCTTGTTCAAATCGAACCTTTATCAATTTTGATGGTACCCACAGCTTATCTTCTCCTGTAGAAACAAAAGCAAAACCTCATCCCCAACATAACACATATCTTGGTTTCCATTCTGAGGTCATCACATACTTAAATTATATACGTTGATTTAATGCTGTAGTTTTTTCTATTATCCAATGTCTCTCTGCAGCTGTTGTTCATTTCTCATTGGCATTGAGAAAATTCAAAGTTAATAGAGCATTATGCAGTCTATTTCTGGGGGTTTTTGTTACCCCTATCCGTTTATTTTTCATATCCTTTAGAGTTCTGTTTGATCTTTCTATAACTGCTTGACCTGTAGGATTATGTGGTATACGGGTAATATGCTTTATATTGTAATAAGCAAAAAACTGTTTCATTTTAACAGAGACATATGAGGGAGCATTGTCAGTATTGATTTGTGCAGGTATACCCATGACGGCCTCAACTTATAGCAAATGAGTGATTACAGAATCAGCTTTTTCAGAACTCAAAACAGTTGCCCATTGAAATCCTGTATAAGTATAGATGGTATGGTGTACATATTTCAATTTTCCAAATTCTGCAAAGTGAAACACATCCATCTGCCAGATTTCATTCCTCTGAGTACCCTTTGGGTTACCTCCTGCTGATAATGGCGTTTGATTGTATAAGGAACAAGTAGGATATTTCTTTACCATTTCCTTGGTTTGTTGCTAGGTTATGGAAAAAAACCTTTTTTAAACCTTTACTATGACATGATGTTTTTTATGAAATTCCAAGGCCTCCTGCACATTTCCTATCAATGATTTATCAATCTCATAATTGCCTTGTGCTAGAGGGCCTGGCAGACCAGTATGGGATTGGATGTGAGTTATATATAAAGGATGACTCTTTTTCTGATTGTATCTTGTAATTTAATAAATAATGAAGTTAATTCTGAAGCATCAGGGATAAATTCTTCAGTCTCAATATATAACACCACTCTTTCAACATACTGAGAGTCAGTTACTATGTTGAGAGGTTCTGAAAAATCCATTAATACCAACAGAATAGCATACAATTCTGATATTTGAACTGAATTATAAGGACTTTGAACCACTTTTCCTAAATTTTCTGATTTGTAACCTGCCTTTCCTTGTTTGTTGGCATCTGTATAAAATGTATGAACTCCAGTTATGGGTTCTTCCCATATAATTTGAGGCAAGATCCAATCAGCTCTCTTTAAAAGATCAATTCTACTGCTTTTGGGATATTTGTTGTTAATTTCTCCCAAAAAAATTACTGCAAGCTCTTTGCCAAGGTTCACCTTCCGTCCATAATTTTTCAATGTCCTCCTTAGTTACAGGTATGATGATTTCTGCTGGGTCTATTCCTGCTAATTGAGTAAGTAAACCAAGTCAGAGATGTTTTCTTCATAAGTTTTAAATTTTTATTCAGTTTATTTGGTAAAAATATCCATTCCAATATAATATCTTCCCTCTGCATTAGTATTCCTGTAGGAGAATGCCTAGAAGGTAAAATAACTAAAATGCAATCCAGCTTTGGATCAATGCAATCCACATGCACTTCATGTACTTTCTTTTCTACCAAGGCCAATTCTTTCTCAGCTTCAGGTGATAATTCTCTTGGACTATTTAAGTCCTTGTCACCTTCTAAGGTTTTGAACAAATTATTCAGTGCATCATTTTTTTACCCCAACAACATTCATAGATGAGTAATGTCTCCAAATAATCTTTCAAAGTCATTAAGTGTCTGTAGTTGACCTCTCCTAATTTGCACCTTTTGGGGTCTAATTTTTTGTAGCTCTATTTTATATCCTAAATAATTAATACAATCTCCTCTTTGTATCTTTTCAGGAGCAATTTGTAATCCCCAGCAAGGCAAAATTTTCTTTACTTCTTCAAACATTCTTTCTAAAATGTCTGCATTTGAGTCAGCTAGTAAAATACCATCCATATAACGATAAATTATAGATTTAGGAAATTTTTACGTACCACATCCAATGGCTGTTGTACAAAATATTGGCACAGAGTTGGGCTATTCAACATTCTCTGTGGGAGGACCCTCCATTCAAATCTTTTAACCATTTGAGAATTATTGTAAGTAGGCACTGTGAAAGCAAATCTTTCTCTGTCTTTTTCTTGTAAGGGTATTGAAAAGAAACAGTCTTTTAAATCAATAACTATGAGAGGCAATCCTTTTGGTAACAGAGTAGGCAAAAGAATTCCAGATTGTAGAGAACCCATTGGCTGAATTACTTTGATAATTGCTCTAAGGTCTGTTACCATTCTCCATTTACCAGACTTCTTTTTAATAACAAATACAGGAGAATTCCAAGGGCTGTTTGATTCTTCAATATGCTGAGCATTTACCTGTTCTTCTACCAGCTCTTCTAATCCTTGGAGTTTCTCTATTGTTAAAGGCCATTGCCAAACCCATACAGGCTTCTCTGTTAATGATTATAAAGGTAGAGCTGTTGGTGGCTTTGGAAGATCATCATTTGTTGGGCTCTGTTCTTGTATAATATGGATGGCTGGTGACCGTTCATTAGAATAATACCTTCTATTATTCCCTTCAGAAACATGTGCTAGTTTATGATTTGTTTCTGAGATTGGAGGGATATTAATCTGAGTATTCCATTCTTGCAACAAGTCTCAACCCCACAGGTTCATAGCTATGTTAGCCACATATGGTTTGAATTTTCCTCTCTGTCCTTCTGGACCTATACATTCGAGCCATCTTGCACTCTGTTTCACTTGAGATAATGTCCCAATTCCTAACAGTTGAACGTTTACCTCCTGAAGAGGCCAAGTTGGATGCCAAAATTCTGGCGCAATTATGGTAACGTCTGCACCTGTGCCTACCAGACCAGACAACAAAACACCATTCATTTTTATATTTAATTTTGGTCTTTGTTCATTAATAGAAGTTTGCCAAAAAATTTTCTTTATGTTTTCTCCTGAGTTTTCTATTCTCTCTGTTTCATCATCCCGACCAGCATGATTTATTCCAATAGGCACTTGGTTATTTAATTGTTCTGAATTGGGTTTTCCTCTACAATGGCAGGAAATTTTTGAGCTGTATTTGCTATGGGGGCCTGCATGAGGCCCCTCTGGGAGTTTCTTGAAGACAAGGCAAAGGATTACCTGGCCTGTCCCTTGTTGATCTGCATTCATTGGTCCAGTGTTTTCCCTTATCACACCTTCTGCATACTCCAGAAGGAAGGGGAATTTTGTTGCCATTGTTCCTTGAAGAAACATTGTTTCTAGGAATGACCTGTTTACAGTCCCTTTTCAAATGTCCTTGCTTTCCACATCCAAAACATATGAGTCCACAAACCATTTGAAATTCCTTTTCTTATCCACATATCATCATGGTCATGAGCCTGGACATTAACCATGTCTCTAATCCAATCTTCCAAGGGTGCAGATCTTGCATTTAATGGCCTGATTATTCTTTTGCATGATGCATTTACGTTCTGAAAGGCCAAAGATTCAATTATTATCTAACTAGCTTCTGAATCTGGGATCATTCTGTTTACTTCTGAAGCCAGTCTTTGTAAAAAAAAAAAAAAATCTGTGAAAGATTCTTTCGGGCCTTGTAAAACCTTTGCAAATGACTCATTTTTTTTCTTGGTTCCTCGAATCTGTTCCATGCATTCAAGACTGCCGTTCGACATAGAATTAGGGTTTGGACATCATATAAACATTGTTTTTGAACTGAAGCATATTGGCCTTCTCTAATAAGCTGATCCTCGAACACTTGTATTCCATTATCCCTCCATTGTTTATCTATGTTTTTAGCCTCATTCTTGAACCACATTTGCCACTGGAGCCTTTGATTGTGTTCCAAAACAGCCTGTGCCAGCTCCCACCAGATCTGTGTTATAATCCTATTACATGTTGACCAAGAGTTTAAAATTTGCTTTACATATGAGGAATGCATGCCATAAGATAGTATTCCCTCATTGTACAGACATGGGTGCTATTTGCAATGTATATGGCAATGGGAGCTCAATAGTGACTTTCCTCACCAGAAAAAAACTCTTGCTCATAGGACAAGAAACTGCATGGCATTCAACTCTGTTTATGAAGGGGAATTCAACACTAGTTCGCCTTACAAGAAACAGACTCTGCTTTTGAGATAGGAGCACTCTTCTACTCTACTGTGTTTGCTATAGAACCAGAGCAGTGAGCTTTCTCAGAACAAAAGAACTGTGCTTCCTACACACTCGGGCAATGTCTAGTTCAACTCTGATTAGGAAACTGACAAGAACAACAGCTTCTCTTCTGTCCAATACACTGTACTTGCTGCAAAGAGACATGAGTACTATTTGCACTGTGAATAGCAATGGGAATGCAATTGGGACTTTCCTTACCAGAAAACAGCTCTTGCTCATAGTTCCAGAAACTAATGTGATTCAACTCCATTTATGAAAGGGAATTCAACAGTAGCTCACCTTACAAGAAACACACTCAGCTTTTGAGAAAGGAGCACTCTTCTACTCCTCTTTGTTTCCTATAGAGCCAGAACAGTGAGCTTGCTCAGAAGAAAATAACTGTGCTTCCTACACATGGGCCATATCTAATACAACTCTGCTTAGGAAACTGATAAGAACAGGAGCTTTTCTCTGTCCAATACACTGTACTTGCAGGGAACAGATGCAAGTGCTATTTGCACTGTGTATGGCAATGGGAGCGCAATAGTGATTTTCCTTACCAGAAAACAACTCTAGCTCGTAGGACCAGAAACTGCATGTGATTCAACTCTGTTTATGAAGGGGAATTCAACACTAGCTCACCTTACAAGAAAAACACACTGCATTTGAGAAAGGAGCACTCTTCTTCTCTACTGTGTTTCCTATAGAGCCAGAAGAGTGAGCTTGCTCAGAAAAAAAACTGTGCATCCTACACACACGGGCCATATCTAGTTCAACTGTGCTTAGGAAACTGATGAGAAAGTAGCTTCTCTTCCATCCAATTCACTCTACTGGCTGTAAACACACGTAACTGCTATTTGCACTGTGTATGGCAATCGGAGCTCAAGAGTGACTTTCCTTACCAGAAAACAACTCTTGCTCATAGGAACAGAAATTGCATGTGATTCAACTCTGTTTATGAAGGGGAATTCAACACAAGCTTGCCTTATAAGAAACACACTCTGCTTTTGAGAAAGGAACACTCTTCTACACTACTATGTTTCCTATACAGCCAGAACACAAATGGGTCATATCTAGTTCAACTCTGCATAGAAAACTGAGCAAAACTGTAGCTTTTCTTCCATCTAATGCACTGTACTTGCTGGGAACAGACGCGAGTGCCAATTCTACCTTGTTTTACAATGGGAGCCCTGTACTGATTTCATTACCCGAAAAGAAATGTTTCTCACAGGACAAGGGACAGCATGTCATTCAACTCCTTTTATGAAGGGTAATTCAACACTGGGTTGCCTAACGAGAAACACACTCTGCTTTTGAGAAAAGAGCACTCTTCTACACTACTGTGTTTTCTAAGTGCCACAACAGTGACATTTTTCAGAACAAAAGAACTGTGCTTCCTACACACATGGGCCATATCTCGATCTATTCTGCTTAGGACACTGAGCCAAACAGTAGCTTCTCCTCCATCAAATGCTCTGTACTAGCTGGGAACAGACAAGAGTGTCATTTTCACCTTATGTCAAAATGGGAATCCAATAGTGACTTTCCTTACCAAAAAGAACTGTTGCTTGTAGGATAATAGAGAGCATGTGATTCAACTATGTTTATGAAGTGGAATTCAACACCAGGTTGCCTAATGAGAAACACACTCTGCTTTTGAGAAAAGAGCACTCTTCTACTCTACTGTGTTTCGTATAAAGCCAGAACAGTGAGCTTGCTCAGAACAAAAGAACTATACTTTCAGCACACAGGGGCCATATCTAGTTCAACTCTGTTTATGAAACTGAGTAAAACAGTAGCTTCACTCCCAACCAATTTAATGTAATTACTGGCAACATAAGCAAGTGTCATTTCCACCTTTTATACCAATGGGAGCCCATTGGGACTTTCCTTACCCCAAAAAAATTATTGCTCATAAGACAAGAGGCAGCATGTGATTCAAGTCCGTTTATGAAGGGGAATTCAATGCTGTGATGCCTGACAAGAAACATACTCTGCTTTGGAGAAAATAGCACTCTTCTACTCTACTGTGTTTCCTATAGTGCCAGAACAGTGAGCTTGCTCAGAACAAAAGAACTGTGCTTCCTACACACACAGGCCATATGTAGTTCAACTGTGATTAGGAAACTGAACAAAACAGACCACCTCTTATATTTAATGCACTGAACTCGCTGTGAAAAACCGAGAGTGCCATTTGCACTTTGCATCTCAATGGGAGCCCAATAGTGACTTTTCTTATCCAAAAAGAACTGTTCCTCAAGGACAAGAGACAGAATGTGATTCAACTCCATTTATGAAGGGAAATTCAATACTGAGTTGCCTAACGAGAAACTTTGGAGAAAAGAGCACTCTTTTACTCTAATGTGTTTCCTTAGAGCCATAACTGTGAGTTTGTTCAGAACAAAAATACTGTGCTTCCTACAAACACTGGCCATATCTAGTTTAACTCTGCTAAGGAATTGCAGCAAAACAGTAGCTTCTCTTCCATCCAATGCATTGTACTTGCTGGGAACAAATGTGAGTGCCATTTGCAATGTGCATCTCAACTCAAGCCCAATAGTGACTTTCCTTACTCGAAAAGAACTTTGTGCATAGGACAAGAGACAGCATGTGATTCAACTCTGTTTATGTAGGGGAATTGAACACTGGGGGTCCCACTGAGAAACACACTCTGCTTTTGAGAAATGAGCACTCTTCTACTCTACTGTGTTTCCTATAGGGCCAGAACAGTGAGCCTGCTCAGAACAAAAGAACTGTGCTTCCTATTCACGACCCATATCTAGCTCAACTCTGCTTAGGAAACTGAGCACAACAATAGCATCTCTTCCATCCAATGCACTGTACTTGCTGGGAACAGATGCGTTTGCCATTTCCAGCTTGTATCACAATGGGAGCCCATTAGTGACTCTACTCTGTTTCTTATAGAGCCAGAACAGTGAGCTTGCTCAGAACAAAAGAAATGTGCTTCCAAACACACAGGCCATACCTAGTTAAACACTGCTTAGGAAACTGAAAAGAACCATAGCTTCTCTTACATCCAATGCACTATACATGCTGGGAACAGCCCCAAGTGCCATTTCACTATATATCTCAAAAGGAGACAAATAGTGACTTTCCTTTCATGAAAAGAACTTTTGCTCTTAGGACAAGAGACAGCATGTGATTCAACTCCATTATGAAGGGGAAATTAACACTGGGTTGCCTTATAAGAAACAAATCTGCTTTTAAAAAAGGAGCATTCTCTACTCTACTGTGTTTCCTGTGCAGCCAGAATAGTGAGCTTCTTCAGAACAAAAGAACTCTTCTTCCTACACACACAGGCCACATAGAGTTCAACTCTGCTTAGGAAACAGATAAGAACCATAGACTCCCTTACATCCAAAGCACTGTACTTGCTAAGAACAGACATGGGTGACATTTGCACTGTGTATCTCAGTGGGAGCCCAATAGTGTGACTTTCCTTAGCCAAAAGGAACTGATGCTCGTAGCACAAGAGACAGCATGTGATTTAACTCCATTTATGAAGGGGAATTACACAATATCTTGTGTAAAGAAAAACTTACTCTGCTTTTGAAAAAAAGCACTGTTCTTGTCTAATGTGTTTCCTACAGCCAGAACTGTGAGCCTGCTCAGAACCAAAGAACTGTGCTTCCTACATGCAAGAGCCATATCTAGTTCAGCTCCTCTTAGGAAACTGAGAAGAACCATAACATTTCATATATCCAATGCACTGTACTTGCTGGAAACAGACACGAGGACCATTTCCACTGTGTATCTCAAAAGGAGACCAATAGTGACTTTTCTTCCCGAAAAGAACTTTTATACATAGGACAAGAGACAGTATGTGATTCAACTCCATTTATGAAAGGGAAATTAACACAAAGTTTCCTTATAAGAAATACACTCTGCTTTTGAGACAGTAGCACTCTTCTTCTCTATAGTGTTTCCTATAGAACCAGAACAGTGAGCTTTCTCAAAACAAAAGAACTGTGCTTCCTACACACATGGGCCATTTCTAGTTGAACTCTGCTAAAAAAAACTGAGAATATTCGATTCTCTTACATCCAATATACTGTACATGCTGGGAACAGACACGGGTGCTATTTGGATTGTGCATCACAATGGCAACACAATAGTGAATTTCCTTGCCCCAAAAGAAATGCTGCTTCTATGACAAGAGACAGCACGTTATTTAACTCCATTTATGAAGCAGAATTCAACACTGGGTTGCCAAATGAGAAACACACGCTGCTTTTGAGAAAGGTTTTTCTTCTACTCTAATGTGTTTTCTATACAACCAGAATAGTGACCTTGCTCAGAATAAAAGAACTGTGATTCCTACACACACGGGCCATATCTAGTCCAACTCTGCTTAGGAAATTGAGAATAACTATAGCTTCTCTTGCATCCAATGCTCTGTACTTGCTGGAATATGACGTGGGTGCTATTTGCACTCTGTATCTCAATGGGAGCTCAATAGTGACTTTCCTTACCCAATAAGAACTGTTGCTCATAGGACAAGAGACAGCCTGTGATTCAGCTCCCTTTATGTAGGGGAATTCAACACTGGGTTGCCTAATGAGAAACAAAACCTGCTTTTGAAAAAAACCACTCTTTTTCTCTATTATGTTTCCTGTACTGCAAGAACAGTAAGCTTACTCAGAACAAAAGAACTGTGAGCCCTACACACACGGGCCAAATCTACTTCAACTCTGCTTAGGAAACTGGACACAACTCCAGCTTAAAATTTCATCCAAAGCTCTATTATTGTGGGGAACAGCCTCCAGGGCCATTTCCACTGTGTATCTCAATGTGAGTCAAATAGTGACGTTCTTTCCCGAAAAGAACTATTGTTCATGGGAAAAGAGACTGCAAGTGATTCAACTCCATTTATGAAGGGAAAATTAACACTGAGTTGCATTACAAGAAACACACTCTGCTTTTGAGAAAGGAGCACTCTTATACTCTACTGTGTTTCCTAGAGAGTCAGAATAGTAAGCTTGCTCAGAACAAAAGAACTGTGCTTCCTACACATGGGCCCTATCTAGTTCAACTCTGCTTAGGAAACTGATGAGAACTGTAGCTTCTCTTCCGTCCAATACACTGCACTTGCTGGGAACAGACTCAAGTGCTATTTGCACTGTGTATGGCAATGTGAGTACAATAGTGACTTTCCTTACCAGAAAAGAACTGTTACTCTAGGACCAGAACCGGCTTTTGAGAAAGGAGCACTTTTCTACTCTTCTGTGTTTCCTATAGGGCCAGAACAGTGAGCTTGCTCAGAACAAAATAACTGTGCTTCCTCCATGCACAGGCCATATCTAGTTCAATTCTTCTTAGGAAACTGACAAGAACAGTAGCTTCTCTTCCGTCCCATACACTGGACTTGCTGGGAACAGATGCAAGTGCCATTTTCACTGTGTATGTCAATGTGACCCCAATAGTGTCTTCTTGTACCCGAAAAGTACTTTTGCTCATAGGAAAGAGACAGCACATGATTTCACTCCATTAGGAGGGGGAATTCATCACTGGGTGCCTCAGGAGAAACATACTCTGCATTTGAGTAAAGAGCACACTTCTTCTCTACTGTGTTTCCTATTCAGCCAGAACAGTTCTATATCTTATAACAAAAGAACTGTGCTTCCTACACACACAGGCCATATCTATCTCACATCCTCCTAGGACACTGAGAAAAAGAGTAGCTTCTCTTCAATTAAATGCACCGTACTTACTGGGTACAGACGCAAGAGCCATTTCTACTGTGTATCTTAATGGGAGCCCTATAGTGACTTTTTTTTTTTTTTTGGTTTTTTGAGACAGGGTTTCTCTGTGTAGCTTTGCGCCTTTCCTGGGACTCACTTGGTAGTCCAGGCTGGCCTCGAACTCACAGAGATCCGCCTGGCTCTGCCTCCCTAGTGCTGGGATTAAAGGCGTGTGCCACCACCACCCGGCGTGACTTTTCTTTTTTTTTTTACATGAAAAGCACTCTTGATCTTAGGACAGAGACAGCATGAGATTACACTCCATTTATAAAGAGGAATTCAACATTGAGTTGCCTTAGGAGAAAGACACTCTGCTTTTCAGAAAAGAGTACTCTTCTACTCTACTATGTATCCTATGCAGCCAAACAGTGACCTTTCTCAGAACAAAAGAACTGTGCCTCCTCCACTCACAGGCCATATCTAGTTCAATTATGCTTAGGAAATTCAGCAAAACAGTAGCTTCTCTTCCATCCAATGCACTGGAACTTCCTGGCAACAGACACAAATGACATTTCTACTGTGTATCTCAACGGGAGCCCAATAGTGACTTTCCTTACCTGAAAGGAACTGTTTTCTGTAGGACAAGAGACAGCATGAGAGTCAACTCAGTTTCTGAATGGGAATTATACACTGGGTTACCTTAGGAGGAATACACTCTGCTTTTGAAAATTGAGCATGTTTCTACTCTAGTGTGTTTTCTATACAGCCAGAACAATCAGTTTTCTCAGAACAAAGAACAGAGCTTCCTAAACACACAGGTCATATCTTGTTCAAGTATGCCTAAGAAACTGAGAACAACAATAGCTTCTCTTCCATCCAATGCACTGTACTTGCTGGGAACAGACACCGGTGCAATTTCCGCTGTGTATCTCAATGGGATCCCAATAGTGACTTCCTTACCTGAAAATACTTTTGCTTATAGGAAAGAGACAGCCTGTGATTCAACATGGTTTATGAAAGGAAATTCATCAGTGGGTTGCCTAGCAAGAAACACACTCTGCTTTTGAGAAAAGAGCACTCTTCTACTCTACTGTGTTTTTATACAGCCAGAATAGCAAGCTTACTCAGAACAAAAGAACTGTGATTCCTACACACACGCCCCATATCTAGTTCAACTCTGCCTAGGAAACTGAAAACAACAGTAGATTCTCTTCCATACTACACACTGTACATGCTGGGAACATAAGTGAGTGCCATTTTCAACGTGTATCTTAATAGGAGCCCAATAGTGACTTTCCTTACCCAAAAAAAAAAAAACTGTTGCTCTTAGACAAGAGACAGTATGTGCTTCACCTCTGTTTCAGATGGGGAATTCAACACTGTGTTGCCTTATGAGAAACAAATTCTGCTTTTGAGAAAAGAGCACTCCTCTATTCTACTGTGTTTCCTATAGTGCCAGAACACTGTGCTTGCTCAGAACAAAAGAATTGTGCTTCCTACAAACATGGGCCATATCTAGTTCAACTCTGCTTAGGAAACTGAGAATAACAGGAGCTTCTGTTTCATCCAGTGCACTGTACTTCCTGGGAACAAATGCGAGTGCCATTTTCACTCTGTACCTCAATTTGAGCCCAATTGTGACTTTCCTTACCCGAGAAGAACTTTTGCTTTTAGGAAAAAGACAGCATGTGATAAACTCAGGTTATGATTGGGAATTCAACACTGGGTTGCCTTGGGAGAAACAAACTCTACTTTTGAGAAAAGATCATTCTTCTACTCTGCTGTGTTTCCTATACAGCCAGAACACTGAGCTTTCTCAGAACAAAAGAACAGTGCTTCCTATAGACCCGGGCCATATCTAGTTCAACTCTGCTTAAGAAACTCAGCAAAACAGTAGGTTCTCTTCCATGCAATGCACTGTACTTGCTGGAAAAAGTCCCGATTGCCATTTCCATTGTGTATCTCAATGGGAGTCGAATAGTGACTTTCCTTACCCAAAACGAACTGTCTCGCTTGTATGGAAGAGACACCTTGTGATACAATAAGTTTATGATGGTGAATTCATGACTGGGTTGTCTAACAAAAAAAACACTGTTCTTTTGAGAAAAGAGCACTCTTCTACTCTGCTATGTTTCCAATACAGCCAGAACAGTGAGATTACTCAGAACAAAAGAATGGGATACCTACACACACAGACAATATCTAGTTCAACTCAGCTTAGGAAATGAGTACAACAGTAGCTTCATTTCCACCAAATGCACTGTGCTTGCTTGGAACAGACGCCTGTGCCATTTCCACTGTGTATCTTAAAGGGAGCCCAATAGTGAATTTCCTTACCTGAAAGAAACTGTTGTTGGTAGGAAAGAGACAGCATGTGATTCACCTCCGTTTATGAAGGAGAATCCATCGGTGGCTTGACTAACAGAAAACACACTCTGCTTTTGAAAATAGAGCACAATTCTACTTTAGTGTGTTTCCTATAGATCCAGAACAGTGAGCTTACTCAGAACAAAGGAACTGTGCTTCCTACACACACAGGCTACATCTAGTTCAACTCTCCTTAGGAAACTGAGCACAACAGTAGCTACTGTTCCTTCCAATGCACTGTATTTTCTGGGAACAGACGCGATTTCCATTTCTACTGTGTATATCAATGGCAATCCAATAGTGACTTCCTTACACTAAAAGAACTGTTGCTCATAGGACAAGAGAAAGCATGTGATTCAGCTCCATGTATGAAGGGGAACTCAACACTGAAACCCTTAGGAGAAAGACACTCTCCTTTTGAGAAAAGAACACTCTTCTACTCTACTGTATTTCCTAGAGAGCCAGAAATGTGAGCTTTCCCAGAAACAAAGAACTGTGTTTCCCACACAAACGGGCCACATCTAGTACAACTTTGCTTAAGACACTGAGCAAAACAGGAGTGCCTCTCCATCCAATGCACTGTACTTGCTGGAAACAGATGCGAATGCCATTTCCACTGTGTACCTCAATGGGAGCCCAGTAGTGACTTTCTCTACCCAAAAAGAACTGTTGATAAGAGGACAAGGGACAGCATGTGATTCAACTCCGTTTATGAAGGGGAATTCAACACTGGGTTTTCTTAGGAGAAACACATTCTGCTTTTAAGAAAGGAGCACTCATCTACTCTACTGTGTTTCCTATAAACCCAGAAAAGTGAGGATGCTCAGAAAAAAAGACTGTGCTTCCTACACCCAATGGCCAAATCTACTTCAACTGTGCTTAGGAAACCGAGCAAAACCGTAGCTGCTCTTCCATCCAATACACTGTACTTGCTGGGAACAGATTCATGTGCAGTTTCTACTATGTATCAAAATGGGAGCCCAATAGTGACTTTCCTTACATGAAAAAAAATGTTGCTCCTAGGATAGGAGACAGCATGTGATTCATCTCTGTTTATGAAGGGGAATTAAACACTGGGTTGTCTTAGGGGAAACACACTCTGCTTTTGAGAAAAGAACACTGTTCTACTCTACTGTGTTTCCTATACTGCCAGAACAGTGAGCTTGCTCAGAACAAAAGAATTGTGCTTCCTACACACACGGAATATATCTAGTTGAACTCATTGTAGGAAACTGAGCACAACAGTAACTTATCTTCCTTCCAATTCACATTAATTTCTGAACATACCCCAGAGCCTTTTTTAATTTGTATCTCAGTGTGCACCCAATAATGACTTTCCTTACCCAAAAAGAACTGTTAAACATTGCACAAGAGGTAGCATGTGATTCAACATCATCTAGGAAGGGGAATTCAACACTGGGTGCCTTAAGACAAACAAACTCTGCTTTTGGGGAAAAAAGCACTCTTCTTCTCTACTGTGTTTACTATACAGTCAGAACAGTGAGTTTACTCAGAACAAAAGAACTGTGCTGCCTGCACACTCTGCTATATCTAGTTCAACTCTCCTTAGGAAACTGAGCACAACAGTAGCTTCCATTCCATGCAATGCATTGTACTTCCTGTGAACAAACGTGAGTGGCATTTCCACTGTGTACCTCAATGGGAGCCCAATAGTGACTTTCCTAAACCAAAAAGAACTGTTGCTCATAGGAAAGAGACAGCATGTGATTCAACTCCATTTATGAAGAGGAATTCAACACTGGGTTGCATAACAAGAAACACTCTGCTTTTGAGAAAAGAGCACTCCTCTACTCTACTCTGTTTCCTATACTGCCAGAACAATGATCTTGCTCAAAACAAAAGAACTTTGCTTCCTATACACACGGGCCATATCTAGTTCAACTTTGCTTAAGAAATTGAGCACAACAATAGCTTCTCTTCCATCCAATGCGCTGTACTTGCTGGGAAAAGACGCAAGTGCCATCTCCACTGCATATATCAATTGGTGCCCAGTGGTTACTTTCCTGACCCGAAAGGAAATTTTGCTTGTAGAACAAGAGACAGCATGTGATTCAACTATGTTTATGAAGGGGAATTCAACACTTAGGAGAAATATACTCTGGTTTTGAGAATGAGCACTCTTCTACTCTACTGTGTTTCTTTTAAATTCAGAACAGTGAGGTTGCTCAGAACCAAAGAACTCTGCTTGCCACACACAATGTCCATATCTACTTCAACTGTGCTAAGGAAAGTGAGCAAAAGCATAGCTTCTCTTCCATGCAATGCGCTGTACTTGCTGGGAACAGATTCGAGTGCCTTTTCCACTGTGTATCACAATGGGAGCACAATAGTAACTTTCCTTACCAGAAAAGAACTCTTGTTCCTAGGAAAAGAAACAGGATGTGATTAAACTCCATTCGTGAAGGGGAATTCAAAACTGCGTTGCCTTATGACAAACACACTCTGCTTTGGGGAAAAGAGCACTCTTATTCTCTACTGTGTTTCCTATACTGCCAGAACAGTGAGCTTACTCAGAGCAAATGAACTGTGCTTCCTACACACATGGCTTTTATCTAGTTCAACTGTCCTTAGGAAACTGAGCACAACAGTAGCTTCTCTTCCATGCAATGCACTGTACTTGCTGGGAACATACACGAGGGTGATTTCTACTGTGTATATCAATGGGAACCCAATAGTGACTTTCCTTACCCGAAAAGAACTTTTGATTCCAGGGCAAGAGACAGCATGTGATTCACCTTCATTTATGAAGGGGAATTCAACACTGGGTTGTGTTATGACAAACACACTCTGCCCTTGGGAACAGAGCACACTTCTTCTCTACTGTTTTTCCAGTACGTCCAAAATAGAGAACTTGCTCAGAATAAAAGAACTGTGCTTCCTACCCACACGGGCCATATCTAGTGCTACTCTGCTTAGGAAACTGAGCAAAACAGTCTTTTTTTTTCCTACAAGGCAGTGTACTTGCTGGGAACAGAGTTGAGTGTCATTTCCACTGTGAATCTCAATGGGAGCCCAATAGTTATTTTCCTTGCCTGAAAAGAACTGTTGCTCATAGGAAAAGAGACAGCATGTGATTCAACTCTGTTTATGAACAGGAATTCAACAGTGGTTTGCCTTTTGAGAAACACATTCTGCTTCTGAGAAAAGAGCACGCTTCTACTCTACTGTGTTTCCTTAAACTGACAAAACTGTGAGCTTGCATAATACAAAAGAAATGTGCTGCCCACACACACACGGGCCATATCTAGTTCAACTCTGTTTAGGAAACTGCACACAATAGTATCTTCTCTTCGTTCCAATGATCTGTACTTGCTAGGAACAGACGATAGTGCCACTTCCACTGTGTACCTTAATGGGAGCCCAATAGTAACTTTCTTACAGGAAAATAACTGTTGCTTCTAGGACAAGAGACAGTGTGTGATTCAACTCTGTTCATGAAGGGGAATTAAACACTCCGTTGACTTAGGAGAAACACACTCTGCTTTTAAGAAAAGAGCACTCTTCTACTCTAGTGTTTTTCCTATTCTGCCAGAACAGTGAGCTTTCTCAGAACAATAGATCTGTGCTTCCTACACACATGGGCTATATCTAGTTCAACTCTGCTTAGGAAATTGAGCACAACAACGGATGCCATTTCCACATTCTGTTTTTGAGAAAAGAGCACTTTTCTACTCTACACTGTTTCCTTATACAGACAGAACAGTGACCTTGCATAAGAATGAAGAGCTGTGCTTCCTACACACAAGGGCTATATCTAGTTCAACTCTGCTTAGGAAACTGAGAAGAACAGATGTGAGTGCCATTTCCACTGTGTATCTCAATGGTCCTGGCCAGCAGTATCTTCAGGAGAGACCCTAGAAGGGGGAATGGCAAATGAAAGGGACAAGAGACACAAAGAATTGACAGCAAGACAGTATTCTGATCAAGCTGCAAAATTTTATTTTTCTCATGTGAATTTTATAGTAAGCAGACCAGGAAACTTTCTTTAGGAAAAGATCAGGTTACTCTTGAGGTGCCAAGCAACCCAACCAAGCAACTAACCACAAATCATTGGTACTAATGGTCAATGTAGCAGAAAGATAAGGAAATGTTAAGTTATTTTGTAATAACTCAGGACTTGTCTGTTTTGTGAAAAGTTTCTGTGTAGTGGCTCAATACTGGACACAGAAACTTAACTCAGCCAGGTAATATGGCATGGGTCTTAAAATTGTCTTCGGCATCTCCTCCCTTTATTTTCTTTTATGACGGGTAGTGCCCACCTAAATGGTGGTGGACCTTAACCGGCTGGGGGAGTCATTGACCTGACTCCTCCTAAAGCTACTTTGGGTTTGAGAAAAAGGGTACCTTTTAGGAAGCAGAGGGCTTAGGCATTTTGTTGCCTCTAGATACCAACCTCTATGCAATTCAGGTTTGTCTCTCAGGGAATCTGAACCAAGGGCTATTAAATCAGCTTTCCTCTGCAGTGCTTGGCCTTGCACCCAGCAGTGTCCATACCAGCTGATGCCAATAAGCATAGGTTCAGACTATATGCTGAAGAAGAGGATTGAGAAATACCATAGGGATCACATCCTCGAGCCGATGGTAATGAACCTGTATAGGTTTTGATGCCAGGGAGTCTATTTGTTTTTTGATAAATCAAATTGGCCAGCCAATTATAAAGGGACCCAAAGTTACAAATAACAAAAGACTGACTAATGGTGCTGCAAGAGGCATCAAAAGGGAGAACGTGGATCTCCACCAATCATCTGCTGCGGCAGAGAATTGCTGCTCATATAGCTCTAGGATAAGTTTATGTAGCTCATTTATCTGGGTTTCTACTATTCCAGACTCATTAATATAATAACAACATTCTTCCCTCAGAAAAAGGCATGTCCCATCCATTTCTGCTGTCAGCAGGTCCAAGGTCTGTCGGTTTTGTAGGGCAACCTGTGCAAGAGAGGTTAACTGCCTCTGGAGAAAGGATAAGGATGCTGCAGAAGCCTCATTTGCTACCTGAAGTTTTCTTGGATAGGTGAGCTGTTGTTATAAGGGAACAACCCAGAACTCCTCCTGCCAAGCCTACATGGACCAGAGAGGTGGCGAAGGAAATTCCAGCCACAAGGGGCAAGAAGATAGCTCTTTTTTGCTTGGGCTGGAGTGAGTCCCATCCCAAGAACTCCACAGGGGTCCTGAGCATAAGTTGTGGGACCAGAGTGACAGGTAGGCAGAGCATGTCCTGTGGGATAGCGATGGTCAAATTTTTGGTAGAGTGCCATTGACCAAAAGAAAAATCCAGGGGGAGTGGTTCAAAAGGATGATTAGGTAATACAGTCTGGTTACAAAAGGGAAGGGAAACACTAGAAAAGCAAAAATCAAACTTGGAATGGCCTGGGTAAAGAAACAAGGGTACTTCAGGGATGGGATGGAAGCCATGGGAATTATCATTGGTGGTGCAATTTAAGCATCTGAGGCAGGGGTACTGCTATCAGGGGAGGACATCCCAAGGCTGCACATAGGAAGCATGATGAGAGATTTCCAATGCCAGTAACATTGGCAAACATAAGGCCTTCTTGGAGGAGGGAAAGCCAAGAAAATGGAGAGGAGGGATATGATAGATGTTTCACTAATTATTTTTTGTATAAGAATATTATGATGGAAGCCGGGCGTTGGTGGCGCATGCCTTTAATCCCAGCACTCGGGAGGCAGAGCCAGGCGGATTTCTGTGAGTTCGAGGCCAGCCTGGGCAACCAAGTGAGTTCTAGGAAAAGGTGCAAAGCTACACAGAGAAACCCTGTCTCAAAAAAAAAAAAAAGAATATTATGATAGACCGTAGATTGTACTTGTACATAAGAGCACCAAATGTAAAGTCTGGAGCTAGGCCACGTGACCGTTTGAGCAGTATGCATGGCCCCTTCTACTGGACTAGTCCATTGTAAATCCCACAGGTTCCAAACCACTAGGGAATATCCTGTAGATGTCTTATAAAATTTAGGGACATTCCATTCTCTCTCAATTACCTGACCATTAGCAGGAGGAATGGCATAATGAATTTTGTAGTAAGAATAGGGGCATCCTATGCTTTTTTCCTTCAAATAAGTTTTGCAATTGTGAACAGTCTGATCATACAAAAAACAGATAGCAGGAGCCATCTTTCCAGGGAAATTATGGAAATCAGTAAAGTTGAGTAAAATGGGATTCTGACATCCTTACAAGGGGCAATCAGCATTAGCCAATAGGTGACCAAAAGACAGTGTTTTAGCATAATTAGTATAATTTTCTGTCAAATAAAAGCACCAGACAAATGGGAATGTGTCCACCAGTCTCTGGTCCTGATAAGAAGGTACAGGCAGCAGCAAGATCCAGAATATCCAGGGAAATTCTCCCAGTTTTTTCTTCATCAGCATCTGTAAAGAAGGAGAAGGAAAGGGAAAACTACCTCAGGGGCTATCCTTTCCCCTGGGTGATTGGTTAGAGTTGACTTGCTTAACTAATCTTTCGGGCAGCCAATGAGGACCACTCTCTGTTTGGTCATAGATTCTGACCCTTGACCCCAAATCAGGACTGGGTTGAGCGCTTTCCACTGGGCAGTTAAGGCATCTTGCCACATGACCAATGCTTGGTCGCTTTGAGTTTGTGGATTTCAAAAGTGATCCGCTGCAGACCTTTTATTCTTGTCAAAGATAAGGAAATTAAGGACAAAAAGTGCATGATGTAGAAGATTTCGGGGGGGTTGCCTCGCATATCATACAGGCTTCCCCTTTTCAATTTATGAAGCATGGATTTTAGAGTCTGATGAGCACATTCCATGATGCCCTGGCCCTGGGGGTTGTTAGGAATGCCAGTGACATGCTTAATCTGAAGTTGTTGGCAAAAAAATTGAAAATTTTTTCCAGTATATCCTGGGCCATTATCAGTTTTTATAATTTTAGGCTTTCCTAGGACAGAAAAGCATTGTAAAATATGGGAAATAACATTTTTGGAGGCCTCTCCATCCTGGAGAGTGGCAAATATAAAACCACTAAAGGTATCAACTGTCACATGTATGTATTTAAGTTTGCCAAATTCAATTAAATGAGTAACATCCATTTGCCATATTTCATTGGGAACCAAGCCCCAGGGGTTAACTCCCAGATGTTGCACCTGGAGGGAGACAGCACAGCCAGTGCAATTTTTAACCATTTCTCGGGCCTGTTCTCAGGTAAGCTTAAACAACAAATGAAGGGAATGAGCATTTAAACGGTGAAGAGAGTGTGCTTGGGCAGCCTGAGAAAGGGATCCTTCAAGAACAGGTAAAATTAATTGTGTGGCTGCATCAGCCAAGGCATTTCCTTCAGATAGAGGACCAGGCAATTTTAAATGGGCCCAAAGATGGCCAATAAAAAAGGGGCACTATCTAGCAATTATCAAGGAGCTCAGCTGAAGAAAAAATGGAGCTGCATTGGTAAAGGGTTTAATAAAGGGAACATTTTCCAATAAGGGAACAGAATGGGCATCATAAGCACTATCAGTATACAAATTAAAGGATTGAGAATGAAATAATTGAAAAACTTGAATGACTGCATAAAGTTCAACAAGTTGTGCTGAGGAATATGAGGAGAGGCAGGAGGTAGCCTTTCCATCCACAACATAGGCGGCAACTCCATTGGCTAATCCACCTATAAATATCAGGGGAGCCTCCCTTATAGGTTATGAGGCAGTTAATTTGGGAAAAACAAAGGGATGAATTCTGGCAAACTGTAACAAGGGATCACTAGGATAATGGTTATCAATAGATAGTACCAAGGAAGGAGGAGCAGGCAGTGGGCCATTCATCATTTGTTTGAAGCAGCCAAACTAATTGTTCTCGTGTATAGGGGATGACTATAGAATCGGGATCTTTTCTAAAGTATTGGCAACTTGTTTCTCTGCCCTTAATAATTAGCTTGGCCATTAAAGATAAATAAGTGGCCAGTACCTTTGAAGGAGAGGTCGGTAGGTGGACCCAGAGTAGGGGATTCCCTCTTTTTTCTTCTCTGATGGATATTTGTTGCCAGAAGACTAGATGTGGGGGTTCCAGGAATATTAATACTGACAGAATGACAGACAGAAGGTGGATGGGAGTACTCTTTCAGGGTGTTTTCTCCCTCCTCAATTATTTTTTGAACCTCAAGGGAATGATTATAAGTTTTTAAGACATCATTAATTATATTCCACTACGAAAAAAGTTTGAACGGGGACTTTTTCAGGACCAAAGGTCTGGTAAAAATCATTTAAATAGTCACCAACCCATCTCCAGAATTTTTCATCTATGGTTCCTTCTTGGGAAAATCAAGGACAGATATAGTCCAATATAGTCAAGAAAAAAATTTTTAACTCTTTCTTTTTAATGCTAATTCCTCATGTCTTGAGAGATTGTTTCAGTCCCGAAATAAACAAATCCTATTTATTAAATGCTTGTCCCATGGTAAACTTACCTTGCATCGTCACGTTAAAATTCTTCCGGTTCTGTCTCACGGCCAGGCATTTCCATATAGATAACTGACAGAAGCTTCACTCATGGAGCCGACTTCCACAGTGGTCCAACTCTTAGGCAGGCCTGCCTTGGTGTGTGATGACATTCACAACTCCTATACGTCCCAGAGCCTGATGCTGGGCATCAATTTTCCTAGCCAGCAGGATTTTCAGCAGAGATACTGGAAGGGGGAATGGCGAATGAAAAGGACAAGAGACACAAAGAATTGACAGCAAAACAGTATTCTGGTCAAGCTACAAAAATTTATTTTTCTCATGTGGGTTTTATAATAAGCAGAGCAGGAAACTTTCTTTGGGAAAAGATCAGGGAACTGTTGAGTTGCCAAGCAATTTAACCACAAAACATTGTTACTCATGGTCAATGTAGCAGAAAGATGAGAAATGTACAGTTATTTTGTAATAACTCAGGACTTGCCCACGCATGTCAAAAGGTTCTGATACTGGATATGTTAAAAGGCTCATGTCAAAAGGCTCAATACTGGATAATAGAAACTTAACTTAGGCAGGCAATATGGCATGGCTCTTAAAATTGTCCTCAGCACAATGGGAGCCCAATAGTGAATTTCTTTACCCGAAAAGAACTGTTGCTCATAGGACAAGAGACAGGACATGATTCAACTTTCTTTATGAAGAGAAATTCAACACTGAGTTGTCTTACAAAAAAAAAAAAAAACCACTCGCTTTTGAGAAAGGAGCACTCTTCTACTCTACTGTTTTTCCTATACACCCAGAAGAGTGAGCTTGCTCAAAACAAAAGAAGTGTGCTTCCAACACACATGGGTCATATCTAGTTGAACTCTGATTTAGAAACTGAGAAGAACAGTAGGTTCTCTTACATCCAATGCTCTGTACTTGCTGGGAAAAGATGAGTGCTATTTCCACTGTGTATCTCAATAGGAGCTCAATAGTAACTTTCTTCACAAGAAAAGACCTGTTGGTTGTAAGACAAGATACAGCATGCGATTCAACTCCATTTATAAAAGGGAATTCAACACTGAGTTTTCTTATAAGAAACACACTCTGCTTTTGAAAAAAGATCCTTCTTCTACTCTACTGTGTTTCCTATACAGCCAGAATAGTGAGGTTGCTCAGAACTAAAAAAACTGTGCTTCCTACACACACTGGCAATATCTAGTTCAACTCTGCATAGGAAACTGATGTGAACAGTAGCTCCTTTTACATGAAATGCACTGTACTGGCTGGGCAGAGATGCGTGGGCTTTATCCCCTGTGTATCTCAATGAGAGCCCCATAGTGCCTTTAATTATCTGAAAAGATAGTTGTTCATAGGACAAGAGATAGCCTGTGCTTCAACTATATTTATAATGGGGAATTCAACACTGTGTTGCCTTATAAGAAACACACTCTGCTTTTGTGATAGGATCCCTCTTCTATTCTACTGTGTTTCCTATACTGCCAGAACATTGAGTTTGCTCAGAACAAAAGGACTGTGCTTCTGACACACTGGGCATATCTAGTTCAACTCTGTTTAGAAAACTGAGAAGAACAGTAGATTCTCTTACATGCAATGCACTGTACTTGTGGGGAACAGAAGCAAGTGTTATTATGACTGTGAATCAAAATTGTAGCCCAATAGTGACTTTGCTTATCAGAAAAGAACTTTTGCTCATAGGACAAGAGACAGCATGTAATTCAACTCCAATTATAATTTGGAATTCAACAGTGAGTTGCATACAAGAAACACAATGTACTTTTGAGAAGGGAGCACTCTTCTACTCTACTGTGTTTCCTCTTCAGCCAGACATTTGAGCTTGCTCAGAACAAAAGCCTGTGCTTTCTACACATGGGCAATATATAGTACAATTCTGCTTAGGAAACTGAGAACAACAGTAGCTTCTCTTACATCCAAGACACTCTACTTGCTGGGAACAGACACGTGTTAATTCCACTGTGTCTCCCCAGGGTAGCCCAAAATAACTTTACTTACCAGAAAAAAAAACTTTTGCTGGTAGGACAAGAGACAGCAGGTGATTTAACAACTGTTATGATGGGGATATCAACACTGAGTTCCCTTAAAAGAAAAACACACTGCATTAGAGAAAGGAGCACTCTTCTACTCAACTGTGTTTCCTATAAAAGCAAAACAGTGAGCTTGCTCAGAACAAAATAATTATGCTTCGCAAATACACAAGCCATATCTACTTCACCACTCTTTAGGGAACTGATAAGAACAGTAGTTTTTGTTACATTAAATGCACAATACTTGCTGTGGGCAGATGTGAGTACCCTTTCCACTGTGTATCTCATTTGGAGCCCAATACTGACTTTCCTTACCAGAAAAGAATTGTTGCTTGTAGGACAAGAGACAGAATGGGAATCAACTAGTTTTATGAAGGTGATTTCAACAGTGTCTTGCCTAATAAGAAACAAAGTCTTGTTTTTGAGAAAAGACCACACTTCTACTCTAATGTGATTCCTATAGAACCAGAATAGTGAGCTTGCTCAGAACAAAAGAACTGTGCTTCCTACAAACCCGGCCCATATCTAGTTCAACTGTGATTAGGAAACTGAGCACAACAGTAGTTTCTTTTCCCTCCAATGCACTGTAATTCCTGGGAACAGATGTGATTGCCATTTCAACCTTGTGTCACAAAGGGAACCCATAGTGACTTTCCTTACCAGAAAAGAACTGATGCTCGTAGGACAAGAGACACCATGTATTTCAACTCCATTGATGAAGGGGAATTGAACACTGAGTTGCCTAATGAGAAACACAGTCTGCTTCTGAGAAAAGTGTTCTCTTCTACTCAAATATGTTTCCTATGCAGCCAGAACAGTGAGCTTGTTGAGAACATAAGAACTGTGCTTCCTACACACGAGCCATATGTAGTTCAACTCTGCTTAGGAAACTGAGCACGACAGTAGCTTCTCTTCCATCCAATGTACTGTTCTTGCTGGGAGTAGACACGAGTGCTATTTTCACCTTGTATCACAATGGGAACCCAATAGTGACTTTCCTTACCCGAAAAGAACTGTTGCTGGCAGGAAAGAGACAGATGTGAATCAACTCAGTTTATAAAGGGTAATTCAACACTGGGTTGCCTTAGGAAACATACACTCTGATTTTGAAAATAGAACACGATTCTACTCTAGTGTGTTTCCTATAGAGCCAGAACAGTGAGCTTACTCAGAACAAAAGAACTTTGCTTCCTACACAAACATGCCATATCTAGATCAATTCTGCTTAGGAAACTGAGGAAAACAGTAGCTTTTCTTCCATCCATTGCACTTTATTTGCTGGGAACAGAGGCAAGCGCCATTTCCACTCTGTATCTGAATGGGAGCCCAATAGTGACTTTCGTTACTTGAAAAGAACTGTTGCTCATAGGAAAATAACAACATGTGATTCTGCTCACTTTATCATGGGGAAACACTGGGTAGCATTAGAAGAAATACAATCTGCTTTTGAGAAAAGAGCTCTCTTCTTCTCTACTGTTTCCTATACAGCCCAAACGGTGATGTTACTCAAAACAAAAAAAAAAAAAAACTGTGCTTCCTACACAAACGGGCCATATCTAATTCAACTCTGCTTAGGAAACTGAGCAAAACAGTAGCTTTTCTCATCTTTTGCATTGTACTTGCTGGGAACAGACAGGAGTGCAATTTTCACTGTGTATCTCAGTGGGAGCCCAATAGTGACTTTCTTTACCCAAAAAGAACTGTTGTTCGTAGGACAAGAGACAGTACGTGATTGAACTCCGTTTTTGATGGGGATGTCAACACTGGGTTGCCTAACGAGAAACACACTCTGCTTTTGAGAAAAGAGCACTCTTCTAATCTAGTGTGATTCCTCTACAGCCAGAACAGTGAGCTTAGGCATAAGAAAAAACCTGTGCTTCCTACAAACATGGGCCATATCTACTTCAATGCTGCTTTGGAAACTGAGCAAAACAATAGCTTTTCTTCCATTCAACACATGGTAATTGCTGGGAACAGACGTGAGTGCCATTTCTACTGTGTATCTCAATGGGTGTCAATAGTGACTTTCATTAACTGAAAAGAACTCTTGGTCCTATGAAAGAGACATGTGATTCAACTTCATTTATGGAGGAAAATTCATCACTGGGATGTCTGCTTTTGAGAAAAGAGCACTCTTCTACTCTACTGTGTTTCCTACACAGCCAGAACTATGAGCTTGCCCATTGGCTGAATTACTTTGTTAATTGCTCTAAGGTCTGTTACCATTCTCCATTTACCAGATTTCTTTTTAATATCAAATACAGGAGAATTCCTAGGGCTGGTTGATTCTTCAATATGCTGAGCATTTAACTGTTCTTCTACCAGCTCTTCTAAACCTTGGAGTTTCTCTGTTGATAAAGGACATTGCTGAACGCATACAGGCTTGTCTGTTAACTATTTTAAAGGTAGAGCTGTCTTTGGAAGATCAAGAGTTTTTGTTCCCTGTTCTTGTATAATATGAATGGCTGGTGACTACTCATTAGAATAATACCTTCTAGTATTTCTCTCAGAAACATGTGCTAGTTTATGATTTGTTTTGAAATTGGAGGGATGTTAATCTGAGTATTCCATTCTTGCAACAAGTCTCAACCCCACAGGTTCATAGCTATGTTAGCCACATATGGTTTGAATTTTCCTCTCTGTCCTTCTGGACCTATACATTCGAGCCATCTTGCACTCTGTTTCACTTGAGATAATGTCCCAATTCCTAACAGTTGAACGTTTACCTCCTGAAGAGGCCAAGTTGGATGCCAAAATTCTGGTGCAATTATGGTAACGTCTGCACCTTTGTCTACCAGACCAGACAACAAAACACCGTTTATTTTTATATTTAATTTTGGTCTTTGTTCATTAATAGAAGTTTGCCAAAATATTTCCTTTATGTTTTCTCCTAAATTTTCTATTCTCTCTGTTTCATCATCCTGACCAGCATGATTTATTCCAATAGGCACTTGGTTATTTAATTGCTCTGAATTGGGTTTTCCTCTATGAAGGCAGGAAATTTTTGAGCTGTATTTGCTATGGGGCCCTGCATGAGGCCTCTCTGGGAGTTTCTCGAAGACCGAGGCAAAGGACTACCTTTCCTGTCCCTTGTTGATCTACATTCTTTGGCCCAGTGTTTTCCTTTACCACACCTTCTGCATACTCCAGAAGGAAGGGGCATTCTGTTGCCAATGTTCCTTGAAGAAACATTGTTTCTAGGAATGACCTGTTTACAGTCCCTTTTCAAATGTCCTTGCTTTCCACATCCAAAACATCTAACATTCCTCAAATCTTTGGAAATTGAGAGAGAGAGAGAGAGAGAGAGAGAGAGAGAGAGAGAGAGAGCAAGAAAGTGTAGCCACAAGTTCTGGTGAAAAGCTTAAATCAGCCATGTGTCCCCACTTGAGTTGAGTCAAGCCTTGGCTCCGGCTTCCTTAAGCTCCAACCATGTGCATTGGCTTTACAGGCAGGGGCCCTGTTCGGCCGGGCAGGCCTGAGTTGTTTGTAGCACTGGCTTTAAGCAAGTAGCTCAGCTGCAGCTAATCGCTTGGGGCTATGGTCAGTCCAGCCTGGGCACGAGCTAGGGAGCTGGCTGCCCAGGCGGGAAACCAGACCTGGCACAAAGCAAAGTCAAGCAGTTTTTAATGGACTCTTGTCACATTGGGCACCAAATGTAGATATAACCAACCATCTTATTAAATAAGAAACACAGATCCAATGTAAAGATTAAAGCCAAAGAGGTCAGAGCTAAAAGCCTAACACTTCTTGCTCTAGCAAGCCTCTTCAGCCAATAGAGACCAACTTCCTGTGTGTTTGTCTTTATATAGACTTTCTGTTCTGCCTTCTCATTGCTTGTAAACCCAACCACATGACCGCCTCGTCACTGCCTGTCTGTACAGACCTCCAGGTCTTCTATGGTTGGTATTCAGATTAAAGGCACGTGTCTAGAATGCTGGCTGTATCCATGACCACAAAGAGATCTACCTAGCTCTGCCTAACAAGTGCAGAGATTAAAGGTGTGCACCCCGAACACCCAGCTCTGCTATGGCTTTCTATTAGCTCTGACACACAGGAAAATTTGTTTATTAATATACAAATAAAATCACACTTCAGTACAAATAAAATATCACCATATTGGAGGACAAGAGATTGCATATGATTCAACTCTGTTTATGAAGGGGAATTCAACACTGTGTTGCCTAACAAAACATACTCTGCTTTTAAGAAAAGAGTAATCTTCTACTCTACTGTATTTCCTATACAGCCGGAACAGTGAGCTTGCTCAGAAAAAAAGAGCTGTGCTTCTTACACAGGAGCCATATCTAGTTCAAATCTGCTTAGGAAACATAGCAAAACAGTAGCTTCTTTTCCATCCAATGCACTGCACTTGCTGGGAACAGACGCCAGTGCCATTTGCATTGTGGATCTCAATTGGAGCCCAATAGTGACTTTCATACCAAAAAGAAATGTTGCTCATAGGACAAGAGACTGTATGTGATTCAACTCCGTTCTTGAAGGGGAATTGAACACTTGGTTGTCTAACGAGAAACACACTGTGCTTTTGGAAAAAGAGCACTCTTATACTCTACTGTGTTTCCTATAAAGCCAGAACAATGAGCTTGCTCAGAACAAAAGAACTGTTATTCCTACACACAAGGGCCAGATCTAATTCAACTCTGCTTAGGAAACTGAGACAACAGTAGCTTCTCTTCTATCCAATGCACTGTACTTGCTGGAAACAAAAGCAAGTGCCATTTCCATCTTGTAACACAATGGGAGGCCATTAGTGACATTCCTTACCCGAAAAAAAACTGCTGCTCATAGGACAAGAGACAGCATGTGATTCAACTCCGATTATGAAAGGGAATTAAATACTGTGTTGCCTAACAAGAAGCCTACTCAGTCTTTGAGAAAAGAGCACTCTTCTACTCTAATGTATTTCCTATACAGCAGGAACAGTGAGCTTGCTCAAAACAAAGAACTGTGCTTCCTAAACTCATGAGCCATATCTAGTTTAACTCTGCTTAGGAAACTGAGCACAACAGTACCTTCTCTTATATTCAATGCACTTAATTTGATGGTAAAAAAAAACAGGAGTGAAATTTGCACTGTGTTTCTGATGGGAGCCTAATACTGACTTTCCTTATCCTAAAAGAACTGTTGTTCATAGGAGAAGAAACAGCATGTTATTCAACTCTTTTCATGAAGAAGAAACTATCCCTGGGTTGCCTAACAAGAAACATACTCTGCTTTTGAGAAAAGAGCACTCTTCTAATCTAATGTGTTTCCTATACAGACATAACTGTCAGCTTGCTCAGAACAAAAGAATAGTGCTTCCTACACACAAGGGCCATATCTAATTCAACTCTGCTTAGGATACAGAAGAAAACAGTAGGTTCACTCCCATCCAATGCACTGTACTTTTTGGGAAAAGACGCGAGTGTCATTTGCACTGTATATCTCAATGGGAGCCCAATAGTGACTTTTCTTACACAAATAGAATTGTTGCTAATAGGACAATAGACAACATGTGAGTCAACTCCCTATATGAAGGAGAATTGAACACTGGATTACCTAACAAGAAACACACTGTGCTTTTGCGAAAAGGGCACACTTTTACTCTTGTGTGTTTCCAACAGAACCAGAACAGTGAGCTTGCTCAGAACAAAAGAACTGTGTTTCCTACACACATGGGCCATATCTAGTTAAAAACTGCTTAGGAATCTGAGCACAACACTACCTTCTTACTGTGTAACTCAATGATACCCAATAGTGACTTTCATACCCAAAAAGAACTGTGCTTATATGACAAGAGACAGCATATAATTCAACTCCGTTTATGAAGGGGAATTTATCCAGGATTGCCTAATGAGAAACAAACTCTGCTTTTGAGAAAACAGCAAACTTCTACTCTACTATGTTTCCCATTGAGCCAGAAGAGTGAGCTTGCTCAGAACAAAAGAACTGTGCTTCCTACACACAAGCCATATCTAGTTCAACTATGCTCAGAAAACTGAGCACAACAGTAGCTACTCTTCAATCCAATGCACTGTACTGGCTTGGAAGAGACGCGAGAGCCATTTCCATTATGTATCTCAAATGGAGCCCAATATTGACTTCCTTACAGTAAAAGAACTGTTGTTCTTAGGACAAGAGACAGCATGTAATTCATCTCCGTTTATAAAGGGGAATTGAACACTGGGTTGACTAACGAGAAACACACTCTACTTTTGAGAAAAGAGCACTCTTCTACTCTTCTGTGTTTCCTTTAGAGCCACAACATTGAGCTTGTTCAGAACACAAGGATTCTGCTTCCTACACATGGGTCATATCTAGTTGAACTCTATTTAGGAAATGGAGCAAAACAGTAGCTTCTGTTGGACCTAATGCACTGTACTTGCTGGGAATAGATGTGAGTGCCATTTGCACTGTGTATCTCAATGGGAGACCAATAGTGACTTTCCTTACCTGAAAAAAACTGTTCCTCATAGGTATGAGACAGCATGTGAGTCAATTCCTTTTATAAAGAGGAATTGAACACTGGGTTGCCTAATAAGAATCACATTGTGTTTTTGAGGAAAGAACTCTCTCCTACTCTACTGTGTTTCCTAGTCAGTGCAAAAGTGAGCTTGCACAGAAAAAAAGAACTGTGCTTCCTACACAAATGGGCCATATCTAGTTCAACTGTGCTTAGGAAACTGAGCAGAACAGTACCTTCCATTCTATCCAATGCACTGTACTGGCTGGGAACAGACTCTAAAGCCATTTGCACTGTGTATCTCAAAGGGAGCACAGTGGTGACTTCCCTTACCCAAAAACAACTGTTGCTCATAGGACGAGAGACAGCATGTGATTCAACTCCGTTTATGTGGGGAATTCAACATTGTGTTGCCTAAGGAGAAACACACTGTACTTTTGAGAAAAGAGCACTGTTATACTCTACCATTTTTCCTATACAGCCATAAGACTGAGCTTGCTCAGAACAAAAGACCTGTGTTTCCTAGACATGAGCCATATTTAGTTCAACTCTGCTTAAGAAACTGAGACAACAGAAGCTTCTTTTCCATCCAATGCACTGTACATGCTAGCAACAGAAGGAAGTGCCATTTCCACCTTGTATCACATTGTGGACTCAATAGTGACTTTTCTTACCCGAAAAAAAATGTTGCTTGTAGGACAGAGACAACATGACATTCAACTCCGTATATGAAGGTGAATTCAATACTGTGTTGTCTAATGAGAAACACACTCTGCTTTTGAGAAAAGAGCACTCTTCTACTCTACTGTATTTCCTATACAGCCAGAACAGTGACGCTCCTCTGAACAAAAGAACTGTGCTTCCTACACACATGAGCTATATCTAGTTTAACTCTGCTTAGGAAAATGAGCACAACAGTAGCTTCTCTTCCATCCAATGCACTGTACTTGGTGAGAACAGATGCCAGTGCCATTTCTAATATGTATCTCAATGGGAGTCCAATTGTAACTTTCCTTACTTGAAAAGATCTGTTCCTCATAGGACAAGAGACAATGTGTGATTTGACTCCATTTATGAAGGGGAATTCAACACTGGGTTGTAGAAGTAACCAACTCTCTTATTAAATAGAAACACAGAACCAATGCAAAGAAGAAAGCCAAGTGGTCAGAGCTAAGAGCTAAATCTTACCCTTCCTCCTGCAGTGCTCCTACCTCTCCAAACTAGAGCTACTTCCTGTGTTAAAGTCTTCATATAGAGTTTCTGTTCTGCCTTCTCAGTGGTTGTAAACTCAACCACATGACCGCCTCATCACGGCCTGTCTGTATAGACCTCCAGGTTTTCAGTGATTGGTATTGAGATTAAAGGCATGTGTATCCAATACTGGCTGTATCCCTGAACACACAGAGACTTACCTAGCTCTGCCTACCAAGTGCTGGAATTACAAGCGTACACCACCACTGCCCTGCTTTCCTATGGCTTGCTAATAGCTCTGACCCCTGGGCAACTTTATTTATTAACATACAAATAAAAGTTTAATACAAATAAAAGATCACCATACTGGGTAGCCTAATGAGAAACACACTCTGCTTTTGAGCAAAGAGAACTCTTCTACTCAACTGTATTTCCTAAACAGCCAGAACAGTGTGTTTGCTCAGAACAAAATACTGTGCTTCCTATACACACGGGCTGTATCTAGTTCAACTCTGCTGAGGAAAGTGAGCACAACAGTACTTTCTCTTGAGTCCAATTCACTGTATTTGCTGGGAACAGACGCAAGTGCCATTTCTACTGTGTATCTCAAGGGAGCCCAATATTGACTTTCCTTACCTGAAAAGAAATGTTGCTGGTAGGACCAGAGACAGCAAGTGATTCAACTTGGTTTTTGAAGGGGAATTCAAAATTGGGTTGCCTAATGAGAAACACACTCTGCTTTTGAGAAAAGAGCACTCTTCTACTCTACTGTGTTTCCTATAGAGCCAGAACTATGAGCTTGCTCAGAACTAAAAGAATGTGCTTCCAATACACACTAGCAATATCTAGTTGAACTATGTTTAGGAAGCTGAGCACAACAGTACCGCCTCTTATATCCAATGTACTGATCTTGTTGGAAAAAGACAGGAGTGCAATTTCCACTGTGTATCTCAATGGGAGTCCAATAGTGACTTTCCTTACCGGAAAAGAACTGTTGCTCATAGGAAAAGAGACATAATGTGATTCAACTCCATTTGTAAAGGGGATTTCAACACTGAGTTGCTGAACGAGAAACACACTCTGCTTTTGAGCCCTCTTCTACTCTATTGTGTTTCTTAGACAGTCAGAACAGTGAACTTGGTCAGAACTGTGCTTCCTACACACATGGGCCATATCAAGTTCCACTGTGCTTTAGAAAGTAAGCCCAAAATTATCTTCCCTTCCTTCAATGCACAGCACTTCCTGGGAAAAGAGGCCAGTGCCATTTCCCCTGTAACTCAATGGGAGCCCAATATTGTCTTTTATTACCCAAAAAGAACTGTTGCTTTTAGGACAAGAGACTGCATGTAATTCAACTCCATTTAGGAAGGGGAATTCAACACTGGATTTTCTAATGAGAAACACACTCTGCTTTTGAGAAAAGAGCACTATTCTTCTCTTCTATTTTTCCTAAACAGTCAGAACAGTGAGCTTGGTCAGAACAAAAGAACTGTGCTTCCTACACAAGAGCCATATCTAGTTCAACTCTGCTAGGGACCTGAGTACTACTGTGGCTTTTTGTCCCTCCAATGCACGGTACTTGGTGGGAACAGACACGTGGGCCTTTTTCACTGTGTATCTCATTGGAAGACTAATAGTTACTTTTCTCTGAAAATAACTATTGTTCGTGGGTCAAGAGACAGTATGTGAATGAACGCCGTTTAAGAAGGGAAATTCAACACTGGGCTGCCTAATAAGAAACACACTCTGCTTATGAGAAAAAAAAGCACTGTTTTTTTCTACTGTGTTTTCAGTAGAAGCAGAACACTGAGCTTGCTCAGAACAAAAGTACTGTGCTTCCTTCACACACAGGCAATATCTACTTCAACGCTGAGCATAATTGTGGCTTGTCTTCCATCCAATGCACTGTACTTGCTGGGAACAGATGCAAGTGCCATTTCTATTGTTTTTCTCAATGGGAGACCAATAGTGACTTTCCTTCTTCGAAAAGAACTGTTGTTCGTAAGACAAGAGACAGCACGTGATTCAACTCCATTTATGAAGGGAAAATTAACACTGAGTTGTCATACAAGAAGCACATTCTGCTTTTGAGAAAGGAGCACTCTACTACTCTAGTGTGTTTCCAATGTAACCAGAACAGTGAACTTGCTCAAAACAGAACAACTGTGCTTCCTACACACGGGGCATATCTAGTTCTACTCTGCTTAAGAAACTGAGAAGAACCATAGCTTCACTTACATCCAATGCACTGTAGTTTCTAGGAACAGACACAGGTGCTATTTGCAGTGTGTGTCTCAATAGGAGCCCAATAGTGACTTTCCTTACACAAAAAGAACTGTTACTCATAGGACAAGAGACAGCCTGTGATTCAACTGTGTTTAGAAGAGGAAATTAACACTGAGTTCCCTATAAGAAACACACTCTGCTTTTGAGAAAAAGCACTGTTCTCTCTACTCTGTTTCCTATACAGCCATCAAAGTGAACTTGCTCAGAACAAAAGAACTGTGCTTCCTACACTCACAGGCCATATCTAGTTCAACTCTGCTTTGAAACTGAGCACATCTGTGGCTTCTCTTCCATCCCATGCACTGTTCTTGCTGGGAACAGAGGTGAGTGCATTTTTCACTGTGCATCACAATGGCAGATCAATTGTGACTTTCCTAACTTAAAAGAATAGTTATTCCTAGGAAAAGAGACAGCATGTATATCAACTCTGTTTATTAACGGGATTTAAACACTGGGTTGTGCAATGACAAACACACTCTGCTTTTGAGAAAAGAGCATTGTTCTTCTCTACTGTATTTCCAATAGAGGCAGAACAGTGAGCTTGCTCAGAACAAAAGAACTGTGCTTCCTAAACACAAGGGCCATATCTAGTTCAACTCTGATTAGGAAACTGAGCAAAACTGTAGCTTCTCTTCCATCCAATACGCTGTATTTTCTGGGAACAGATGAGGGTGCTATTTGCACTGTGTATCTCAATGGGAGCCCAATAGTGGCTTTCATTACCCAAAAAGAACTGTTGTCCGTTGGACAAGAGACAACATGTTATTGACTCTGTTTATGAAGGAGAATTCAACACTGGGTTACCTAATGAGAAACACACTCTGCTTTTGAGAAAAAAAAAACTGTTCCTCTCTTATGTGTTTCCTCTACAGCCAGCACAGTGAGCTTGCTCAGAGGAAAAGAAATGTATTTACTACATACAGGGACATATCTAGTTGAACTCTGCTTAAAAAACTGAGCACAACTGTAGCTTCTCTTCCATCTAATGCACTTTATTTTCTGGGAACAGAAGAGGGTGCTATTTGCACTGTGTATCTCAATGGGAGTCCAATAGTGACTTTCTTTACCTGAAAAGAACTGTTGCTTGTAAGATAAGAGACACCATGTGATTCACCTCCGTTTATTAAGGGGAATTCAACCCTGGGTTGCCTAAGGAGAAACACACTCTGCTTTTGACAAAAGAGCACTGTTCTTCTCTTCTGTGTATCCTACAGAGCTAGAACAGTGAGCTTTCTCAGAACAAAAGATGTTACCTAAACACAAGGGCCATATATAGCTCAACTCTGCTTAGGAGACTGAGCAAAACTATGGCTTCTCTTCCATCCAATGCACTGTACTTGCTGGGAACAAATGAGGGTGCCATTTGTACTGTGTATCTCAATGTGAGCCCAATAGTGACTTTCCTATCCGAAAAGAACTGTTGATCATAGGACAAGAGACAGCATGTGATTTAACTCCGTTTATGAAGAGGAATTCAACACTGGGTTACCTAATGAGAAACATACTCTGTTTTTGAGAAAAGAGCACTGTTTTTCTCTACTCTGTTTCCTATACAGCCAGAATAGTGAGCTTGCTCAGAAAAAAAGAACTGTGCTTCCTACGAACACGAGCCATATCTAGTTCAACTGTGCTGGGAAAATGACAAGAACAATATCTTCTCTTCCATCCAATGCACTGTCCTTTCTGGGAACAGACGCGGGTGCTATTTGCACTGTGTATCTCCATGGGAGCCCAAAAGTGACTTTCCCTACCCAAAGAGAACTGTTGCTCGTATGAAAGGAGACAGCAAGTGATTCAACTCCGTTAATGAAGGAGAATTCAAGATTGGGTTGCCTAATGAGAAACACACTCTGCTTTTGAGATAAGAGCACTGTTCTTCTCTACTGCATTTCCAGTACAGCCAGAACTGTGTGCTTGCTCAGGACAAAAGAAATGTGCTTCCTAAATATTCAGGCAATATCTAGTTCAACTCTGCTTAGGAAAATGAGCACAACAGTAGCTTCTCTTCCATCCAAAGCTCTATACTTGCTGGGAACCGACTCGAGTGCCATTTGTACTGTGTATCTCAATGGGAGACCAATAGTGACTTTCCTTACGAAAAAGACCTGTTTCTCATATGACAAGAGACAGCATGTGATTTAACTCTGTGTGTGAATGGGAATTCAACAGTGGGTTGCCTAAAGAGGAACAAACTCTGCTTTTGAGAAAAGAGCACTCTTCTTCTCTACTTTGTTTCCTATACAGCCAGAACAGTGAGCTTGCTCAGAACAAAAGCAATGTGCTACCTAAACATTTGAGCCATATCTAGTTCAATGCTGCTTAGGAAACTGAGAAGAACTGTAACATCATTACATCGAATGCACTGTCCATGCTGGGTACAGATGAGGGAGCTATTTGCACTGTGTATCTCCTAGGTAGCCCAATAGTGACTTTCCTTACCCAAAAAGAACTGTTGCTCATAGGAAAGGAGACAGTATGTGATTCAACTCCATTAATGAAGGAGAATTAAACATTGGGTTGCCTAATGAGAAACACACTTTGCTTTTGAGATAAGAGCATTGTTCTTCTCTACTGTGTATCCGTTACAGCCAGAACAGTGTGCTTGCTCAGATCAAAAAAAAAATGTGCTTCCTAAATACTCGGGGAATATCTAGTTCAACTCTACTTAGGAAAATGAGCACAACAGTAGCTATTTCCAACCAAAGCACTATACTTGCTGGGAACAGACTCGAGTGCCATTTGTACTGTGTATCTCAAAGGGAGACCAATAGTGACTTTAATTACCTGAAAAGACCTGCTTCTCATAGTACAAGAGACACCTTGTGATTTAACTCTCTTTATGAAGGGGAATTCAACACTGGGATCTTAAAGAGAAACACACTCTGCTTTTGAGAAAAGAGCACTCTTCTACTCTACTTCGTTTCCTATACAGCCAGAACAGTGAGCTTGCACAGAACAAAATAACTGTGCTTCCTACACACACAGGCCATAACTAGTTCAACTGTGCTTAGGAAAGTGAGCACAAGAGTAGCTCCTCTTACATCCAATGCACTGTAGTTGCTGGGTCCAAAGGTGGGTGCTATATGCACTGTGTATCTCAATGGGAGCCCAATAGTGACTATCCTTACCTGAAAAGAACTGCTACATGTAGGACAAGACACAGAATATGATTCAACTCTGTTTATTAAGGGGAAATTAACCCTGAGTTGCCTTACAAGAAACACACTCTGCTTTTGAGAAAAGAGCACTCTTCTTCTCAACTGTGTTTCCAGTGCAGACAGAAAAGTGAGCTCACTCAGAACAGAAGAACTGTGCTTCCTACACACGGGCCATATCTAGTTCATCTCTGCTTAGGGAAGTGAGAAGAACCGTAGCTTCTATAACATACAATGCACTGTAGTTTCTAGGAACAGGCACGGTTGCTATTTGTACTGTGTATCTCAATGGGAGCCCAATAGTGGCTTTCCTAACCCGAAAAGAACTGTTGGTCATAGGACAAGCGACAGCCTGTAATTCACCTCTATTTATGAACAGTAAGTTAAGACTGAGTTGCATTACAAGAAACACACTCTTCTTTTGAGAAAGGAGTATTCTTCAAATCTATTGTGTTTCCTATAGAGCCAGAAGAGTGACTTGCTAAGAACAAAGTACTGTGCATCCTACACACAGGCGATATCTAGTTGTTATCTGCTCAAGAAACTGAGAATTGTAGCTTTTCTTTTTTTTTAAATTTTCATTTTGCAATACAATTCAGTTCTACATATCAGCCACAGATTCCCTTGTTCTCCCCCCTCCCGCTCCCCTCACCTTCCCCCCAGCCCACCCCCCATTCCCATCTCCTCCAGGGCAAAGCCTTCCCCGCAGACTGAAATCAACCTGGTAGACTCAGTCCAGGTAGGTCCAGTCCCCTCCTCCCAGGCCGAGCCAAGCGACCCTGCATAGGCCCCAGGTTTCAAACAGCCGACTCATGCAATGAGCACAGGACCCAGTCCCACTGCCTGGATGCCTCCCAAACAGATCAGGCCAATCAACTGTCTCACCCACTCAGAGGGCCTGATCCAGTTGGTGACACCTCAGCCATTGGTTCATATTTCATGTGTTTCCGTTTGTTTGGCTATTTGTATCTGTGCTTTATCCAACCTTGGTCTCAACAATTCTCGCTCATATAAACCTTCCTCATTCTCGCTAATTGGACTCCCAGAGATCCACCTGGGGCCTAGTCATGGATCTCTGCATCCAGATCCCTCAGTAGTTGGATGAGGTTTCTAGCACGACAATTAGGGTGTTTGTCCATCCCATCACCAGAGTAGGTCAGTTCGGGCTGTCTCAACCATTGCCAGCAGTCTGTTGTGGGAGTATCTTTGTGGATTTCTGTGGGCCTCTCTAGCACTTTGCTTCTTACTATTCTCATGTGGTCTTCATTTACCATGGTCTCCTATTCCTTGTTCTCCCTCTCTGTTGTTGATCCAGCTGGGATCTCCCGCTCCCCCAAGCTCTCTTTCCCTTGACCCTCGCCCTTCACTACCCTCACTCATGTCCAGGCTGTTCATGTAGATCTCATTCCATTTCTCTGTCATTGGGCGATCCCCGTGTCTTTCTTGGGGTCCTGTTTTCCAGGTAGCCTCCCTGGTGATGTGAGTAGCAGTCCAGTCATCCTTGTTCCACATCTAGTATCCTGCTATGAGTGAGTACATACCATGTTTGTCTTTCTGAGTCCTGGTTACCTCACTCAGGATGATTTTTTCTAGATCCATCCATTTGTTTGCAAACCTCATGATGTCATTGTTTTTCTCTGCTGAGTAGTATTCCATTGTGTATATGTACCACATTTTGTTTATCCATTCTTCAGTTGAAGGGCATCTAGGTTGTTTCCATGTTCTGGCTATTACAAACAATGCTGATATGAACATAGCTGAACAAGTGCTCTTGTGGTATGGTTGAGCATTCCTTGGGTATATGCCCAAGAGTGGTATAGCTGGATCTTGGGGGAGATGGATTCCCAATTTTCTAAGAAAGCACCATATTGATTTCCAAAGTGGTTGTACAAGCTTGCATTCCCACCAGCAGTGGAGGAGAGTTCCCCTAGCTCCACATCCTCTCCAGCATAAGGTGTCTTCAATGTTTTTGACCTTAGCCATTCTGACAGGCGTAAGGTGGTATCTCAGGGTTGTTTTGATTTGCATTTCCCTGATGATTAGGGATGTTGAGCAATTCCTTAAATGTCTTTCAGCCATTTGAGTTTCCTCTGTTGAGAATTCTCTGTTTAGTTCTGTAGCCCATTTCTTAATTGGACTGTTGGGCATTTTGATGTCTAATTTCTTGAGTTCCTTATATATTCTGGATATCAGTCCTCTGTCAGATGTGGGGTTGGTGAAGATCTTTTCCCATTCTGTAGGCTGTCTCTTTGCCTTGTTGACCATATCCTTTGCTCTACAAAAGCTTCTCAGTTTCAAGAGGTCCCATTGATTGATTGTTTCTCTCAGTGTCTGTGCTACTGGTGTTATATTTAGGAAGTGGTCTCCTATGCCAATGCATTCAAGACTACTTCCTACTTTCTCTTCTAGCAGGTTCAGAGTAGCTGGATTTATGTTGAGGTCCTTGATCCACTTGGACTTAAGTTTTGTGCACGGTGATAGATATGGATCTATTTGCAGCCTTCTACATGTTGATATCCAGTTTTGCCAGCACCATTTGTTGAAGATGCTTTCTTTTTTGTGCACTTTTGGCTTCTTTGTCAAAAATTATTTGGAGAACTGTAGCTTTTCTTACATCCAATGCAGTGTACTTCCCGGGAACAGACACAGGTGCTATATGCACTGTGTATCTCAATGGGAGCCCAATAGTGACTTTCTTTACCTGAAAAGAACTGTTATATGTAGGACAAGAGACAGCAAGTGATTCAACTCCATTATGAAGGGGAAATTAACCCTCATTTGCCTTAAAAGTAACACACTCTCCTTTGGAGAAAGGAGCACTTATCCTCTCTAAAGTATATCCAATGCAGGCAGAAAAGTGTGCTTGCCCAGATCAAAAGAACTGTGCTTCTGAGACATATGGGCCATATGTATTTCAACTCTGTTAGGGAAACAGAGAAGAACTGTAGCTTTTCTTACATCCAATGCACTGGACAGATAGGGGTGCTATTTGCACTGTGCATCTCAATGGGAGATCAATAGTGACATTCCTTACCTGAAAAGAACTATTGCTCTTAGGATAAGAGACAGCATGTGACTCAAATCCGTTTATGAAGAGGAAATTAACACTAAGTTGCATTATAGGAAACATACTCTGCTTGTGAAAATGGAGCACTCTTCCACTCCACTGTGTTTCTTATGGAACCAGAACAGTGAGAATGCTCAGAACACACTTCCTACAAACTTGGGCCATACCTCGTTCAACTCTGCTTAGGAAACTGAGAAGAAACTTAGCTTCTCTTACATCCAATGCACAGTACTTGCTGGGAACAGACTTCAGTGCAATTTGCACTGTGTATCTCCATGGCAGCCCAATAGAGACTTTCCTTACTTGAAAGTCTCTTCTTTCCTTGAAAAGAACTGATGCTCATAGGACAAGAGACAGCATGTGATTCAACTCTGTTTATAAAGGGGAAATTAAAACTGAGTTGTCTTACAAGAAAGACACTCTGCTTTTGAGAAAGGGGCACTCTTCTACTCTACTGTGTTTCCTATACAGCCAGAACAGTGAGTTTGCAAAGAATAAAAGAACTGTGCTTCCTAAACACACAGGCCATATCTAGTTCAACTCTGCTTAGGAATCAGAAAAGAACTGTACCTTCTCTTACATCCAATTCACTGTACTTGCTGCGAAGAGATGCGGAAACTATTTACACTGTGTATCTCAATTGGAGGACAATAGTGACTTTCCTTCTCGAAAAGAAATGTGGTTGGTAGGACAAGAGACAGCATGTGATTCAACTCCATTTATGAAAGAGAATTCAACACTGGGTTGCCTAATGGAAAACACATTCTGCTTTTGAGAAAAGAGCACACTTCTACTCTACTGTGTTTCCTATAGAGCCAGATGTGAGCTTGATCAGAAAAAAAGAACTGTGCTTCCTACACACATGGGCCATATATTGTTCAACTCTGCTTAGGAAACCGAGCAAAACAGTAGCTTCTCATCAATCAGATGTACTGTACTTCCTAGGAGCTGACATGAGTGCCATTTCCACTGTGTATCTCAATGGGAGCCCAATTGTGACTTTCTTTACCCGAAAAGATCTGTTGCTGATAGGACAATAGACAGCAAGTGATTCAACTCTGTTTATGAAGGTGAAATTAACATTGAGTTGCCTTTCAAAAACTCACTCTGCTTTTGAGAAAGGAGCACTCTTGCACTCTACTGTGTTTCCTATACAATCAGAACAGTGTGCCATCTTATAACAAAAGAACTGTGCTTCCTACACACACGGGCAATATCTAGTCCAACTCTGCTTAGGAAACTGACAAGAACAGTAGCTTCTCTCTGTCCAATACACTGTACTTTCTGGGAACTCACACATGTGCTATTTGTACTGTGTTTCTCAATGGGAGCCCTATAATGACTTTCCCTAGAAGAAAAGAATTGTTTTTCATAGGACAAGAAACTGAATTTGAATCAACTTCATTTATCAAGGGGAATTGAAAACTAGCTTGCCTTGGAAAAAACACAATCTGCTTTTGAGTAAGGAGCACTCTTCTACTATACTGTGTTTCATATGCAGCCAATACACTGTAATTACCTGGAATACAAGCGACTGCTATTTGCACTGTGTGTATCAATGGCAGCCCAATAGTAACTTTCCTTACCAGAAAAGTACTGTTGCTCATAGGCTAAGCAACTGCATTTGATTCAACCCAATTATCAAGGGGAATTGAATACTAGCTTGCCTTACATGAAACACACTCTGTTTTTGAAAAGTGAGCACTCTTCTACTCTACTGTGTTAGGAAACTGACAAGAGCAGTAGCTTCTCTTCCGTCCAATACACTGCATGTGCTGGGAGCAGACATGAGTGCTATTTGCACTTTGTATCTCAATGGGAGCCCAATAGTGACTTTCCCTACCAGAAAAGAATTGTTGCTCATAGGACAATAAACCGCATTTGATTCAATTTAGTTTATCAAGGGGAATTGAACACTTGATTGGCTTGGAAGTAGCACACTCTGCTTTTGAGAAAGGAATACTCCTCTATGCTACTGTGTTTCCTATATAGCCAAAACAGTGAGCTAGCTTAGAACAAAAAGACTGTGCTTCATACAGACCAGAGCGATTCCTAGTTTAACTCTGCTTATAAAACGGACAAGACCAAAGTTGGATAAAGCACAGAGACAAATAGCCAAACGAATGGAAACACATGAACTATGAACCAATGGCTGAGGGGTCACCAACTGGATCAGGCCCTCTGAGTGGGTGAGACAGTTGATTGGCCTGATCTGTTTGGGAGGCATCCAGGCAGTGGGACTGGGTCCTGTGCTCATTGCATGAGTCGGCTGTTTGAAACCTGGGGCCTATGCAGGGTCGCTTGGCTCGGCCTGGGAGGAGGGGACTGGACCTACCTGGACTGAGTCTACCAGGTTAATCTCAGTCTGCGGGCAAGGCTTTGCCCTGGAGGAGATGGGAATGGGGGGCGGGCTGGGGGAAGGTGAGGGAGGCGGGAGGGGGGAGAACAAGGGAATCCATGGCTGATATGTAGAACTGAATTGTATTGCAAAATAAAAAAAAAAAGAAAATGGACAAGAACAGTAGCTTCTCTTCTATCCAATACACTGTACTTGCTGGTAACAGATGCGAGTGCTCTTTCCACTGTGTATCTCAATGGGAGCCTAATAGTGACTTTCCTCACTATAAAAGAATGTTGCTCATAGGACAAGAAACAGCTTGTGATTCAACTTCATTTATTATGGGAAATTGAACACTAGCTTGTGTTACAAGACACACTGCTTTTGAGAAAAGAGCACTCTTCTACTCTACTGTTTTTTTTTTAAAAGCCAGAACATGAGCTAGCTTAGAAGAAAATAACTGTGCTTCCTAAACACAAGGGGCATATCTAGTTCAGCTCTGCTTAGGAAACTGACAAGAACAATAGCTTCTCTTCCATCCAATACACTGTACTTGCTTGGAACAGACGCAAGTACTATTTACACTGTATATCTCAATGGGAGTCCTATAGTGACTTTCCCAACCAGAAAAGAATTGTTGCTCACAGGACAAGAACTGCATTTGATTCAACTTCATTTATCAAGGGGAATTGAACAGTAGCTTGCCATTGAAGAAACATACTCTGCTGTTGAGAAAGGAACACTCTTCCACTCTACTATGTTTCCTATACAGACAGAACACTGAGCTAGCTAAGAACAAAAGAACTGTGCTTCCTATACACACAGGCCATAAGAGTACAACTTTTCCTTGAAAAGAGACAAGAACGGTAGCTTCTATTCCGTCCAATACACTGTACTTGCTGGGAAAAGGCGCGAATGCTATTTGCACTGTGTATCTCAATGGGAGCCCAATAGTGACTTTCCTTACCAGGTAAGAACTGTTGCTCATAGAACAAGAAATGGCATTTGATTCAACTCTGTTTATCAAGGGAATTGAACACTAGCTTTTGAGAAAGGAGCACCCTTCTACTCTACCGTGTTACCTACAGAGTCAGAACAGTGAGCGTGCTCAAAACAAAAGAACTGTGTGTAACAGGCAAATCTAGTTCATCTCTGCTTAGGAAACTGAGCAGAACAGTAGATTCTCTTCCATACACTGCACTGTACTTGCTAGAAACGGACGCAATTGCCATTTCCAGTTTGTATCTACCATGGGAGCCTAATAGTGACTTTCCTTACCCAAAAAAGAACTGTTGTTTATAGGACAAGAATCAGCATGTGATACAACTCCTTTGATGAAGGGGAATTCAACACTGGGTTACCTAACAAGAAACACATTCTTCTTTTGAGAAGAGAGCACTCTTCTACTCTACTGTGCTTCCTATACTGCCAGAACAGTGAGCTTCATTGGAAAAAAAGAACTGTGCTTCCTACACAAGGGCCATATTTCATTCAACTCTGTTTAGGAAACAGATCACAAAAGTCACTTTTCTTCCATGCAATATACTGTACATGCTCGGAATAGACAGGAATGCCATTTCCACTGTGTGTTTCAATGGAAAACCAATTGTGACTTTCCATACCCAAAAAGAACTGTTGCTCATTGGAGAAGAGACAGCATGTGATTCAACTACTATTATAAAGCGGACTTCAACAATGTGTTGCCTAATGAGAAACACACTCTACTTTTGAGAAAAGAGCATTCTTCCACTATACTGTGTTTCCTATGCAGCCAGAGCAGTGATCTTAAGAAAAAAAGAACTGTGCTTCCTACTCACATTAGCCATATCTTGTTCAACTCAGCTTAGGAAACTGAGCACAAGAGTAGCTTCTCTTCCATCAAATGCACTGTAGTTGCTAGAAACAGACAGGAATGCCATTTTCACCTTGTATCCCAATGGGAGCACAATAGTGACTTCCCTTACCCAAAAAGAGTTGTTCCTCATAGAAAAAGAGACAGTATGTAATTCAACTCCAATTATGAAGGGAAATTCAACACTGGGATGGCTAATGAGAAACACACTCTGCTTTTGAGAAAGGAGCACTCTTCTGCTCTACTGTGTTTCCTATATAGCCATAACTGTTAGCTTACACATAACAAAAGTACTGTGCTTCCTAAGCAAACGGGCCATATCTAGTTCAACTCTGCTTAGGAACCTGAGCAAAACAGTAGCTTCTCTTCTATCCAATGCACTGTACTTGTTGGAAACAGACACGAGTCCCATTTCCACTGTGTATCTCAAAGGGAACCCAATAGTAACTTTCCTTACCCAAAAAGAACTGTTGCTCATAGAACCAGAGAAAGCGTGTAATTCACCTCCATCTATGAAGGGGAATTCAAGACTGAGTTGCCTAACAAGAAAAACACTCTGCTTTTGAAAAAAGAGCACTCTTGTACTCTACTGTGTTTCTTATAAAGCCAGAACAATGACCTTGGTCAGAACGATAAAACCGTTCTTCACACACACAGGCCATATCGAGGTCAGTTCTGCCTAGGAAACTGAGCACAACACTACCTTCTCTTCCATCCAATGCACTGTAATTGCTGGAAACAGGTGGTATGCCATTTCTACTGTGTTCTCAATTGGAGCCCAATAGTGACTTTCCTTAACCGAAGAGAACTTTTGCTCGTGGGACAAGAGACAACATGGGATTCAACTCTGTTTATGAAGGGAATTCAACACTGTTTTGTCTAATGAGAAACACACTCAGTTTTTTAGAAAAGAACACTCTTCTTTTTTTTAAAAAAAGATTTATTTATTTATTTATTATGTATACAGTGTTCTGCCTGCATGTATGTCTGCGGGTCAGAAGAGGGCACCAGATCTCATTACAGATGGTTGTGAGCCACCATGTGGTTGCTGGGAATTGAACTCAGGACCTCTGGAAGAACAGTCAGTGCTCTTAACTGCTGAGCCATCTCTCCAGCCCTGAAAAGGACACTCTTCTACTTTACTGTTTTTGCTAAAGAGCCTGAATTTGTGACCTTGTTCAGAACAAAAGAACTGTGCTTCCTACAAACAGGCCACATGTAGTTCAACTCTGCTTAGGAAACTGAGCAGAACAGTAGCTTCCCTTCCATCCAATGCACTGTACTTGGGGGGAATGGAAGAGATTGCCATTTCTACAGTGATTCTCAATCAGAGCAAAATAGTGACTTTCCTTAATCAAAGAGAAGTGAAGACTTAGAACAAGAGACAGCATGTGATTCAACTTCCTTTATAAAGGAGAACTCAACCTTGGGTTGCCTAATAAGAAACACACTCTGCTTTTGAGAAAGAAGCACTCTTCTACTCTACTGTGTATCCTATGCTGCCAGAATATTCAGCTAGCTCAGAACAAAAGAACTGTGTAAACACAAGGGACATATTTGGTTCAAGTATGCTGAGGAAACTGAACACAACATAGCTTCTCTTCCATCAAATGCACTGTATTTGCTGAGAACCAACACAAGTGCCATTTGTACTGTGTATCTCAATGATAGGCCAATAGTGATATTTTTGTGTACAAAAAGAACTGTTGCCCATAGGACAAAAGACAGTACTTAATTCAACTCCATTTATGAAGAGGAATTGAACACTGGATTCCCCAACGAGGAACACACTCTGGTTTTGAGAAAAGAGCACTCTTCTATTCTACTGTGTTTCCTTTTCAGCCAGGAGAATGAGCTTGGTCAGAACAAAAAAAAACTGTGCTTCCTACACAAAGCTCATATCTAGTTCAACTCTTCTTAGGAACCTGAGCACAACAGTAGCTACTCTTCCATCCAAAGGACTGTACATGCTGGGAACATACACGAGTGTCATTTCCAATGAGTATCTCGGGGGGGCACAATAGTGACTTTCCTTACACGAAAAGAACTGTTACTCTAAGGAGAAGAGACAGCATGTGTTTCAACTCCATTTTTAAAGGCGAATTCATCACAGGGTTGCCTAACAAGGAACACAATCTGTTTTTGAGAAAAGAGCACACTTCTACTCTACTGTGTTTACTACAGAGCCAGAACAGTGAGCATGATCAGAATAAAAGAACTGTGCTTCCTACACACACAGGCATTATGTAGTTCAACTCTGCTAGGAACCTGAGCAAAACAGTAGCTTCTCTTCCATCCAATGCACTGTACTTGCTGGGAACAGATGAGAGGGCCATTTCCAATGAGCATCTCAAAGGGAGCCCAATAGTGACTTTCCTTAAAAAAAGAACTGTTGCTCTTAGGACAAGAGACAGAATGTGACTCAACTCCATTTATGAAGGTTAGTAAAACACTGCGTTGCCAAAATAGATACACACTCTGCTTTTGAGAAAAGAGCACTCTACTACTTTACTGTGTTTACTATATTGCCTGAACAGTGAGTTTGCTGAGAACAAAAGAACTGTGCTTTCTACACAAGCCATATGTAGTTCAACTATGCTTAGGAACAGACACGGGCCATAGCTTGTTCAATTGTGCTTTGGAAACTGAACACAACAGTAGTTTCTCTTCTATCCAATGCACTGTACTTGCTGGGAACAGACGCAAATGCCATTAGCACTGTTATCTCAAAGGGAGCCCAATAGTGACTTTCTTTACCTGAAAAGAACTCTTGCTCATAAGACAAGAGAAAGCATGTGATTAAACTCCGTTCACAAAGGGGAATGGAACACTGGGTTTCCTAACAAGAAGAACACTCTGTTTTTGAGAAAAGATAACTCTTCTATTTTACTGTGTTTCCTGTAGAGCAAGAATTGTGAGCTTGATCAGAAAAAAAAGAACTGTGCTTCCTACACAAACAGGCCATATCTAGTTCAACTCTGCTTAGGAAACTGAAACCAACAGTAGTTTCTTATGCATCCAATACACTGTACTTGTTGGGAACAGATGCTAGAGCCATTTCCACTGTGTATCACAATGGGAGCCCAATAGTGATTTTCCTTACCCCCCCCCAAAAAAAACTGTTGCCTATAGTACAAGAGAGAGCCTGCGATTCACGACTTTTTTATGAAGGGGAATTAAACACTGGGTTGCCTAATGAGAAACACAGTCTGTTTTTGAGAAAACAGCATTCTGCTACTTGATTGTATTTACTATATAGCCAAAACAGTGACCTTGCTGAGAACAAGAGAACTGTGCTTCCTACACACACGGGCCATATGTAGATCAACTCTTCTTAGTAAACTGAGCAAAACATTAGCTCCTCTTCCATTGAACTCAGTGTACTTGCTGGGAACAGACATGAATGCCATTAGCACTATCCCCATGGGAGTTCAATAGTGACTTCCCTTACCTGAAAAGAACTGTTGTTCTTAAGACAAGAGACAGCATGTGATTCAACTATGTTTATGAAGAGTAACTCAACACTGGGTTGCCTAACAAGAAACACACTCTGCTTTTCAGAAAAGAGCACACAACTTCTCTACTGTGTTTCCTATAGAGCCAGAACTGAGAGCTTGCTCAGAAAAAAAGAACTGTGCTTCCTACATACACAGGCCATATCTACTTCAAATCTGCTTAGGATACTGAGCACAATAGTAGCTTTTATTTCATCGAATTCACTGTATTGCTGGGAACAGTCGTGATGGCAATTTGCACGGTTATCTCAATGGGAGCCCATCAGTGACTTTATTTACCTGAAAAAAACATAGGACAAGAGAGAGCATGTGATTCACCTCTGTTCATGAAGGGGAATTTAACATTTGTTTCCTAACAAGAAACACACTCTGCTTTTGAGAAAAGATAACTCTTCTACTCTATGGTGTTTCATTCAGAGCCAGAACAGTGAGCTTGCTCAAACCAAAAGAACTGTGCTCTCTACAAACACTGGCCATATAGAGTTCAATTCTGCTTAGGAAACTGAGCCCAACAGAATCTTCTCTTCCATCTAATACTCTATACTTGCTGGGAACAGACAGGTGTACCATTTCATCCTTGTATCTCAATGGGAGCCCACTAGTGACTTTCATACCTGAAAAAAAACTGTTGTTCATAGAAAAAGAGACAGCATGTGATTCAACTCCATTTATTAAGGGGAATTCAACACTGAGTAGCCTAACGAGACAAACACTCTGCTTTGGAGAAAAGAGCACTCTTCTGCTCTACTGTGTTTCCTAATCAGCCAAAAAAGCAAGCTTGCTCAGAATGTGTTTTCTACACATATGAGCCATATATCACTCAACTCTGCTTAGGAAACTGAACTCAACAGTAGATTTTCTTCCATTCAATACACTGTACTTGCTGGGAACACATGCGAGTGCTATTTGCACTTTGTGTGTCAATGGGAATGCAATGAGACTTTCCTTACCAGAAAAAAAACTGTTGCTCATAGGACAAGAGACAGCATGTGATTTAACTCCATTTAAATTGGTAGTTGAACACTGGGTTGCCTAACAAGAAACACACTCTGCTTTTGAAAAAAGAGCACTCTTCTACTCTACTGTGTTTCTTATAGTGCCAGAAGAGTGAGCTTGATCAGACCAAAAGAACTGTGCTTCCTACACACGAGCCATATCTAATTCAACTCTGCTTATGAAACTGAGCACAACAGTGGCTTCTCTTCTATCCTATTCACTGTACTTGTTGGGAACAGACGCGAGTGCCAATTCCGCTGTGTAGCTCAAAGGGAGGCAAAGATAGACTTTTCTTACCAGAAAAGAACTGTTGCTCATAGGACAAGAGACTGCGTGTAATTGAACTCCTTTTATGAATGGGAATTGAACACTGGGTGGCCTAATGAGAAAAACACTCTGCTTTTAAGAAAAGAGCACTCTTCTGCTTTACTGCATTTACTATAGATCCAGAACTATGAGCTTGCTCAGTCCAAAAAATTGTGCTTTGTACACACATGAGCAATGTCTGGTTTAACTTTGCTTAGGAAACTGAGCACAACAGTACCTTCTATTACATCCAATGCAATGAACATACTGGGAAAAGATGGGAGTGCAATTTCAACTGTGTGTTTCGATTGGAACCCAATAGTGACTTTCCTAGCCCAAACATAAATGTTATACACAGGACAAGAGAAAGCATGTGATTCAACTCCATTTATGAACGGGAATTGAACACTGGGTTGCCTAACGAGAAACACACTCTGCTTTTGAGAAGAGCACTCTTCTACTCTACTGTGTTTACTACAGAGCCAGAAGAGTGAGCATGCTCAGAACAAAAGAACTGTGCTTCCTACACACATGGGTGATGTCTAGTTCAACTCTGCTTAGGAACCTGAACAGAACAGTAGCTTCTCTTCCATCCAATGCACTGTACTTCCTGGGAACAGACACGAGTGCCATTTGCACTGTTATCTCAAAGGTATCTCAACAGTGTCTTTCTTTACCTGAAAAGAACTCTTGCTCATAGGACAAGAGAGAGCATGGGATTCAACTCCGTTCACAAAGGGGAATGGAACACTGGATTTTCTAACGAGAAGCACACTCTGCATTTGAGAAAAGATAACTCCTCCATTTTTACCGTGTTTCCTATAGAGTAAGAATAGTGAGCTTGATCCGAAAAAAAGAACTTTGCTTCCTACAAAAACGAGCCATATCTAGTTCAACTCTGCTTATGAAACTGAGCAAAACAGTAGCTTCTCTTCCATCCAATGCACTGTACTTGCTGGGAACAGATGCGATTGCAATTTGCACTGTGTATCTCAGTGGCAGCATCATAGTGATTTTACTTATCTGAAAAGAACTTTTGCTCATAGGACAATAGAGTGAATGTGATTCAACTCTGTTCATGAAGCAGAATTCAACACTGCATGGCCTAATGGGAAAAACTCACTGCTTTTGGGAAAAGAGCACTCTTCTACTCTACTCTGTTTCCTATAGAGCCACAACAGTGTGCTTGATCAGCACAAAGGAACTGGGCTTCCTTCACACACAGGCCATATCTACTTCAACTCTGCTTCTGAAACTGAGCACAACAGTAGCTTCTCTTCCATCCAATGCACTGCACTTGCTGGGACAAACGCAAATGCAATTTCTACCTTGTCTCACAATTGGGAGCCCAATAGAGACTTTCTTTACCCAAAAAGAACTATTCTTCACAGGACAATAGACAACATGTGATTCACCTCCATATCTGAAGTGGAATTGAACAATGGGTTGCCTAAGGAGAAACACACTCTGCTTTTGAGAAACTAACACTCTTCTATTCTACTGTGTTTCCCATACAGCCAGAAAACTGAGCTTGCTCAGAAAAAAGAACTCTGCTTCCTACACACATGGGCCATATCTAGTTCAACTCTGCTTCAGAAACTGAACAAAAGAGTAGCTTCTCTTCCATCCAATGCACTGTACTTGCTTGGAACAGACACGAGGCCATTTGCACTGTGTATCTCAATGTGAGTCCAATTGTGACTTTCCTTACCCAAAAAGAACTGGTGCTCATAGTACAAGAGATATCATGTGATTCAACTCCATTTATGAAGGGGAACTGAACACCAGGATGCGTAATAAGAAACACACTCTGCTTTTGAGAAAACAGCACTCTTCTACTCTACTGTGTTCCTATACAGCCAGAACACTGAGCTTGCTCAGAACAAAAGAACTGTGCTTCCTACACAATGGGCCATATCTTCTTCATGTCTTCTTAGGAAACTGAGCACAACAGTAGCTTCTCTTCCTTCCAAAGCACTGTATTTGCGGGGAAAAGATACAAGTGCCATTTTTACCTTCTATCACAATGGGATCCCAATAGTGACTTCCCTTACATGAAAAGAACTTTTGCCTGTAGGACAAGATACAGCATGTACTACATTTCTGAAGGGGATTTGAGCACTTGCTTGCCTAACGTGAAACGCACTCTGCTTTTGAGAAAAGAGGACTCTTCTACTCTACTGTGTATCCTATAGAGCCAGAAATTTGAGCTTGTTCATAACAAAAGTACTGTGCTTCCTACACATGGGTAATATCTAGTTCAACTCTACTTAGGATACTGAGCACAACATTAGCTTCTCTTCCCTCCATTATACAGTACTTGCTAGGAACAGACACGAGTGCCATTTGCACTGTGTATCTCAATGGGAGTACAATAGTGACTTCCCTTACACCAAAAGTGCTGTTCTTCACAGGACAAGAGACAGCACATGATTCAACTCTGTTTATAAATGGGAATTTGACTCTGGATTGCCTAACAAGAAACCCACTCTGCTTTTGAGAAAAAGAGCACACTTCAACTCTTCTCTGTTTCCTATACAGCCAGAAGAGTGATCTTGCTCAGAACAAAAGAAATGTATGTCCTTATGGTGATATGTTGCTAGAGTTTTCCTGCCTGGCCCACAGTCAGGACAAATCTCTATCACCTGTCAGTCCCACAGCCGCTCAGACCCGACCAAGTAAACACAGAGACTTATATTGGTTACAAACTGTATGGCCATGGCAGGCTTCTTGCTAACTGTTCTTACAGCTTAAATTAATCCATTTCCATTCATCTATACATTGCCACATAGCTCATGGCTTACCAGCATCTTCACATGCTGTTTCTCATCGTGGCGGCTAGCAGTGTCTTTCTGACTCAGCCTTCCACTTCCCAGCTTTATTCTCTTTCTTGTCCCACCTATACTTCCTGACTAGCCAATGGCCAATCAGTGTTTTATTTATTGAATAATCAGCAACACATTTGCCATACAGGACATCCCACAGCAGTGATATTTTATTTGTACTGAAATGTGATTTTATTTGTATGTTAATAAATGAAGTTGCCTTGGGGTCAGAGCTAATAGCATGCCATAGCAGATTTGGGTGGTCATGGTACATGTCTTAAATCCCAGTACTTGGTAGGCAGAACTAGGTAGATCTCTGTATGGTTAAGGATATAGCCAGCATTGGAGACACACACCTTTAATCTCAGTAATAACCATAGAAGATCTGGAGGTCTGTACATACAGGCAGGTACAAGGCGGTTATGTGGTTGGTTTTACTACCAATGAGATGGCAGAATAAAGGTTATATAAAGACAAACACACAGGATGTTGGTCTCTATTGGCTGAAGAGGCTAGGTGCAGCAGGCAGCTAAGGCTGTTAGCTCTGATCACTTGGCTTTCTTCTTTGCATTGGTTCTGTGTTTCTTATTTAATAAGACAGTTGATTACATCTACATTTGGCGCCCAACATGACAAGAATCCATTAAAAACTGCTTGACTTGGCTTGGCGGCAGGTCCGGTTTCCCGCCTGTGTGGCTGGCTCCATAGCCCTGGCAGCCAGCTCCTTAGCATGGGTCCTTGTAGGCTTGCCTCAGGCCGGACTGACCACAGCTCCAAGTGGTTAGCTGCAGCAAGAGCTACTTGCATAAAACCAGTGCTATAAACAACTCAGGCCTGCCCTGCCAAACAGGGCCCCTGCCTGTAAATCCAACACACGTGGTTGGAGCTTAAGGAAGCCGGAGCTTCCTTAAATCAGCTCAAGTGGGAACACATGGCTGATTTAAGATTTTAGTCAGAACATGTGGCTACACTTTCTTGCTCTCTCTCTCTCTCTCTCTCTCTCTCTCTCTCTCTCTCTCTCTCTCTCTCTCTAAATTCACACCTCGGACACTAGGTGGCTGTTTTGAAATTCCCTCGGATTTCTACTGTTCTATGCAGACTTGGTAAGTCAATTAACATATCAGATATTTTTAAAGAAAATCTTTAAAAGATAATTTTTTCCACACTAAAAACATGAGTTTTATGTGTACATTGGAAAAAAATTGGGCTTTGTTTGAAACTATAGACAGTCTGACAATGTAACACCTATATGAGAAGATTAATGTTGATCAAATTATGCAGTTTATTACTTTTCTTATCCTCATTTTACTATTTAAAAAGAGAGTCAATATAAGTGCCAGAATAACAGTTTTAGAAAAACCTGTTAAAACTGTAAAAATGAATTATAGAGAAATTCAAATTCAGACAGAAGAAATTAACAGTGAAGTTGTTTCAAGATTGGATCATAAGGTTACAGAAAGAAAGCCTGTTCTCACACAGTCACCCTTAATTTATCTGGTAACCGTACAGCAGTTGCTGAATCAAATGACTACACAAAATATTTGGGCTCCAATTGAAATGTAAGTTTTACAAAGGTTTAAGGAGGCAATAGGATCTTGTGGCATGCATTCCCCATTTGTAAAGCAAATGTTAAACTCTTGGTGAACATATAGTAGGATTATACCACAGGACTAATGGCAGCTGGCACAAGCTGTTCCAGAACCCAGTCAAAGGCTCCAGTGGAAAGTGTGGTTCAGGGATGAGGCTAAAAACACAGAAAAGCAATGGAGGGATAAATTAATACAAGTCTTCCAGGATCAGATTATTGGAGAAGGCCAATATGCTTCAGTTAAAACACAATGTTTATATTGTGGCAAAACCCTAATTCTATGTCAAACAGCAGCCTTGAATGCATGGGACAGAGTTGAGGAACCAGGAAAAAAAACTGAGTCATTTACAAAGGTTATACAAGACCCAAAATAGTCTTTCACAGATTTTTTACAAAGACCGGATTCAGCAGTAAGAGAATGATCCTGGATTCAGAAGCTAGTCAGATAAAAATTGAATCTTTGGCCTTTGAGAATCCAAATGCAGCATGCAAAAGAGTAATCAGGCCGTTAAAGGCAAGATCGGCACCCTTGGAAGATTGGATTAGAGACATGGTTAATGTTCAGGCTCATGACCATGATGGTATGTGGGTAGGAGAAGCAATTTCAAAAGATGTTTTGGATGTGGAAAGCAAGGACATTTGAAAAGGGACTGTAAACAGGTCATTCCTAGAAACAATGTTTCTTCAAGGAACAATGGCAACATAATGCTCCTTCCTTCTGGAGTATGCAGAGGTGTGGTAAGGGAAAACACTGGACCAACAAATGTAGATCAACAAAGGATAGGCAAGGTAATTCTTTGCTACAGTCTTCAGAAAACTCCCAGAGGGGCCTCATGCAGGGCCCAATAGCAAATCCAGTTCAAACTTTTCCTGCAGTCATAGAGGAAACCCCTATTGAGAGCAATTAAATAACCAAATGCCTATTGGAATAAATCATGCTTGTTGGGATGATGAAACAGAGAGAATAAAAAATTAAGAAGAACACATAAAGAAAAATTTTTGGCAAACTTCTATTAATGAACAAAAAACAAAATTAACGATAAAAATAAATGGTGTTTTGTTGTCAGGTCTGGTAGACACAGGTGCGGACATGACAATAATTGCACGAGAATTTTGGCATCCAACTTGGCCTCTTCAGGAGGTAAAAGTTCAACTGTTAGGAATTGGGACATTATATCAAGTGAAACAGAGTGCAAGATGGCTCGAATATGTAGGTCCAGAAGGACAGAGAGGAAAATTAAAACCATATGTGGCTAACATAGCTTTGAACCTGTGTGGTTGGGACTTGTTGCAAGAATGGAATATTCAGATTAACATCCCTCCAATCTCAGAAACAAATCATAAACTAGCACATGTTTCTGAGAGAAATATTAGAAGATATTATTCTAATGAGTGGTCACCAGCCATCCATATTATACAAAAACAGGGCACAACAACTGATGATCTCCCAAAGACATCAACAGCTCTACCTTTTTTTTTCTTTTTTTTTTAAATTTTTATTTTGCAATACAATTAAGTTCTACATACAGGCACAGATTCCCTTGCTCTCCCCCCTTCCCGCCCCCTCACCTTCCCCCCAGCCCACCCCCCATTCCAATCTCCTCCAGGACAAAGCCTTCCCCACAGACTGAGATCAACCTGGTGGACTCAGTCCAGATAGGTCCAGTCCCCTTCTTCCAGGCTGAGCCAAGGGACACTGCATAGGCCCCAGGTTTCAAACAGCTGACTCATGCAATGAGCACAGGACCCGGTGCCACTGCCTGGATGCCTCCCAAACAGATCAGGCCAATCAACCCACTCAGAGGGCCTGATCCAGTTGGTGACCCCTCAGCCATTGGTTCATATTTCATGTGTTTCCGTTTGTTTGGCTATTTGTCTCTGTGCTTTATCCAACCTTGGTCTCAACAATTCTCTCTCATATAAACTCTCCTCATTCTTGCTAATTGGACTCCCAGAGATCCACCTGGGGCCTAGTCATGGATCTCTGCATCCAGATCCCTCAGTAGTTGGATGAGGTTTTAGTACGACAATTAGAGTGTTTGGCCATCCCATCACCAGAGTAGGTCAATTCGGACTGTCTCTCGACCATTGCCAGCAGTCTGTTGTGGGGGTATCTTTGTGGATTTCTGTGGGCCTCTCTAGCACTTTGTTTCTTCCTATTCTCATGTGGTCTTCATTTACCATGGTCTCCTATTCCTTGTTCTCCCTCTCTGTTGTTGATCCAGCTGGGATCTCCCACTCACCCAAGCTCTCTATCCCTCGACCCTCGCCCTTCACTACCCCCACTCATGTCCAGGCTGTTCATGTAGATCTCATTCCATTTCTCTGTCATTGGGCGATCCCTGTGTCTTTCTTGGGGTCCTGGTTTCCAGGTAGCCTGCCTGGTGATGTGAGTAGCAGTCCAGTCATCCTTGTTCCACATCTAGTATCCTGTTATGAGTGAGTACATACCATGTTTGTCTTTCTGAGTCTGGGATACCTCACTCAGGATGATTTTTTCTAGGTCCATCCATTTGTCTGCAAACCTCATGATGTCATTGTTTTTCTCTGCTGAGTAGTATTCCATTGTGTATATGTACCACATTTTGTTTATCCATTCTTCAGTTGAAGGGCATCTAGGTTGTTTCCATGTTCTGGCTATTACAAACAATGCTGATATGAACATAGCTGAACAAGTGCTCTTGTGGTGTGGTTGAGCATTCCTTGGGTATATGCCCAAGAGTGGTATAGCTGGATCTTGGGGGAGATGGATTCCCAATTTTCTAAGAAATCGCCATATTGATTTCCAAAGTGGTTGCACAAGCTTGCATTCCCACCAGCAGTGGAGGAGAGTTCCCCTAGCTCCACATCCTCTCCAGCATAAGGTGTCTTCAGTGTTTTTGATCTTAGCCATTCTGACAGGCATAAGGTGGTATCTCAGAGTTGTTTTGATTTGCATTTCCCTGATGATTAGGGATGTTGAGCAATTCCTTAAATGTCTTTCAGCCATTTGAGTTTCCTCTGTTGAGAATTCTCTGTTTAGTTCTATAGCCCATTTCTTAATTGGACTGTTGGGCATTTTGATGTCTAATTTCTTGAGTTCCTTATATATTCTGGATATCAGTCCTCTGTCAGATGTGGGATGGGTGAATATCTTTTCCCATTCTGTAGGCTGTCGTTTTGCTTTGTTGACCGTATCCTTTGCCCTACAAAAGCTTCTCAGTTTCAAGAGGTCCCATTGATTGATTGTTTCTCTCAGTGTCTGTGCTACTGGTGTTCTATTTAGAAAGTGGTCTCCTATGCCAATGCGTTCAAGACTACTTCCTACTTTCTCTTCTAGCAGGTTCAGAGTAGCTGGATTTATGTTGAGGTCCTTGATCCACTTGGACTTAAGTTTTGTGCACGGTGATAGATATGGATCTATTTGCAGCCTTCTACATGTTGATTTCCAGTTTTGCCAGCACCATTTGTTGAAGATGCTTTCTTTTTTCCATTGTGCACTTTTGGCTTCTTTGTCAAAAATTATTTGTTCATTGGTGTGCGGATTAATGTCAGGGTCTTCAATTTGATGCCATTGGTCCACATATCAGTTTTTATGCCAGTACCAAGCTGTTTTTATTACTGTAGCTCTATAGTACAGCTTGAAGTCAGGGATCGTGATGCCTCCAGAGGTTGTTTTATTGTACAGGATTCTTTTGGCTATCCTGGGTTTTTTGTTTTTCCATATGAAGTTGAGTATTATTCTTTCCAGGTCTGTGAAGAATTGTGTTGGTATTTTGATGGGGATTGCATTGAATCTGTAGATTGCTTTTGGTAAGATTGCCATTTTTACTATGTTAGTTCTGCCTATCCATGAGCATGGGAGATCTTTCCATTTTCTGACATCTTCTTCAATTTCTTTTTTCAGGGACTTAAAGTTCTTGTTATATAGGTCCTTCACTTCTTTGGTTAGTGTTACCCCAAGGTATTTTATGTCATTTGTGGCTATAGTAAAGGGTGATGTATCTCTGATTTCCTTCTCCGCTTTTTTGTCCATTGTATATAGGAGGGCTACTTATTTTTTTCAGTTGATCTTGTATCCTGCTATGTTGCTGAAGGTGTTTATAAGTTGTATCAGTTCCTTGGTGGACTCTTTGGGGTTGCTCAAGTATACTATCATGTCATCTGCAAATAGGGAAAGCTTGATTTCTTCCTTTCCAATTTGTATCCCCTTAATCTCCTTATGTTGTCTTATTGCTCTGGCTAGAACTTCAAGTACTATATTGAATAAGTATGGGGAGAGTGGACAGCCTTGCCTCGTTCCTGATTTTAGTGGAATTGCTTTGAGTTTCTCTCCATTTAATTTGATGTTGGCTGTTGGCTTGCTGTAAATTGCCTTTATTATGTTTGGGTATGTTCCCTGTATTCCTGATCGCTCCAAGACCTTTATCATGAAGGGGTGTTGGACTTTGTCAAATGCCTTTTCAGGATCTAGTGAGATGATCATGTGGTTTTTTTCTTTGAGTTTGTTTATATGGTGTATCACATTGACAGACTTTCGTATGTTGAACCATCCTTGCATCCCTGGAATGAATCCTACTTGATCATGGTGGATAATTGTTTTGAGGTGTTCTTGGAGTCTGTTTGCCAGTATTTTATTGAGTATTTTTGCATCAATGTTCATGAGGGAGATCGGTCTGTAGTTCTCTTTCTTTGTTGTATCCTTGTTTGGTTTGGGAATCAGGGTAATTGTAGCCTCATAGAAGGAGTTTGGTAATGTTCCTTCTGTTTCTATTGTATGGAACAATTTAGAGAGCATTGGTATTAACTCTTCTTTGAAGATCTGGTAGAATTCTGCACTGAAACCATCTGGTCCTAGGCTTTTTTTGGTTGGGAGACTTTTAATGACTGTTTCTATTTCGTTAGGGGTTATTGGACTATTTAAATAGTTTATCTGGTCTTGATTTAATTTAGGTATGTGGTACCTATCCAGAAAATTATCCATTTCTTTTAGGTTTTCCAGTTTTGTGGAATAGAGGTTTTTGAAGTATGACCTGATTATTCTCTGGATTTCCTCAATGTCTGTTGTTATGTCTCCCTTTTCATTTCTGATTTTGTTGATTTGGATGCTCTCTCTCTGTCTTTTGGTTAGTTTGGATAAGGGCTTGTCTACCTTGTTGATTTTCTCAAAGAACCAACTCTTTGTTTCATTAATTTTTTGTATTGTTCTCTTTGTTTCTATTTTATTGATTTCAGCTCTCACTTTGATAATTTCCTGGCATCTATTTTTCCTGGGAGACTTTGCTTCTTCCTGTTCTAGAACTTTCAGGTGTGCTGTTAAGTCACTAGTGTGAGATTTCTCCAGCTTATTTATGTGGGCGTTTAGTGCTATGAATTTCCCTCTTAGTAATGCTTTCATAGTGTCCCATAGGTTTGGATATGTGGTGTCTTCATTTTCGTTGATCTCTAGGAAGTCTTTAATTTCTTTCTTTATTTCTTCCTTAACCCATTGGTGATTCAGGTGGGTATTGTTCAGTTTCCATGAGATTGTAGGTTTTCTGTAGTTTTTGTTGTTGTTGAAATCCAACTTTAGACCATGGTGGTCTGATAGAACACAGGAGGTTATTCCAATTGTTTTGTATCTGTTTAGATTTGTTTTGTGACCAAGTATGTGGTCGATTTTAGAGAAGGTTCCATGGGGTGCTGAGAAGAAGGTATATTTTTTGTTAGGATGGAATGTTCTGTAGATGTCGATTAAGTCCATTTGAGTCATGACATCAATTAAGTCCTTTATTTCTCTGTTAAGTTTCGATTTGGGGGATCTGTCCAGTGGTGAAAGTGGGGTGTTGAGGTCTCCCACTATTAATGTGTGGGGTTTTATATGTGATTTAAGCTTTAATAATGTTTCTTTTACATATGTGGGTGCCCTTGTGTTTGGGGCATAAATGTTCAGAATTGAGACTTCATCTTGGTGGATCTTACCTGTGATGAGTATGTAATGCCCTTCTTGATCTCTTTTGATTGATTTTAGTTTGAAGTCTATTTTGCTGGATATCAGGATGGCTACACCCGCTTGTTTCTTAAGACCGTTTGATTGGAAAGTCTTTTCCCAGCCTTTTATTTTTAGGTAGTGTCTATCTTTGAATTCGAGATGTGTTTCTTGTATGCAGCAGAAAGATGGGTCCTGCTTTCATATCCATTCTGTAAGCCTATGTCTTTTTATAGGTGAATTAAGTCCATTGATATTGAGGGATATTAATGTCTAGTGATTGTTCATTCCTGTTATTTTTTGGTGGTGATGTGTGTGTACTTTTCTTCGTTGGGGTTTACTGCTGTGGCTTTATCTATTGCCTGCGTTTTCAAGGGTGTATCTGACTTCCTTGGGTTGGAATTTTCCTTCTAGTGCTTTCTGTAGGGCTGGGTTTGTGGATAAATATTGTTTAAATCTGGCTTTGTCATGGAATGTCTTGTTCACTCCATCTATGATGATTGAAAGTTTTGCTGGGTATATTAGTCTAGGCTGACATCCATGGTCTCTTAGTGTCTGCATTACATCTGTCCAGGACCTTCTGGCTTTCAATGTCTCCATTGAGAAATCGGGTGTTATTCTGATAGGTTTGCCTTTATATGTCACTTGGCCTTTTTCCTTTGCTGCTCTTAATATTCTTTCTTTATTCTGTACATTTAATTGTTTAATTATTATGTGGTGAGGGGACTTTTTTGGGGGGTCTAGTCTGTTTGGTGTTCTATAGGCTTCCTGTATCTTCATAGGCATTTCCTTCTTTAAGTTGGGAAAGTTTTCTTCTATGATCTTGTTGAATATATTTTCTGTGCCCCTGAGTTTGTATTCTTCTCCTTCTTCTACCCCTATTATTCGTAGGTTTGGTCTTTTCATGGTGTCCCAAATTTCTTGGACATTTTGGTTCATGACTTTGTTGACTTTAGTGTTTTCTTTGACTGATGAATCTATTTCTTCTATTGTATCTTCAACGCTAGAGATTCTCTCTTCCATCTCTTGCATTCTGTTGATTATACTTGCATCTGAAGTTCCCAATCATTTTCTCAGATTTTCTATTTCCAGCATTCCCTCTGTTTGTGTCTTCTTCATTTTTTCTATTTCCCTTTTCAGGTCTTGGACTGTTTCCTTCATTTGTTTCATTGATTTTTCTTGATTTTCTTTCAGTATTTTATTGTTCTCTTCCAGGACTTTTTTGATTTCTTCTAATTTGTTTGCCTTTTCCTCTAGTTGTTTACAGCGTTCTTCACATTTTTTTGTCTTTTCCTCTACACGAGCCTCTAGCTTCTTCATGATGACATTCATAAGGCTATTTTCTTCTGCTTCTTCCAATTTCTGATGTTCAGGTCTAGGTGTTGGAGGAGGGCTAGGGCCTGGTGATGGTGTATTGCTATTCATTTTGTTGTATGTGTTTCTGCCTTGACGTCTGCCCATCTCCTTGTGGTTCGTTCTTGGCCTTATCCGCACACTTGGTTCAGACAGAGCTGACAGATTCAGGAAGTCTCTCTCTCTTGTCCAGATGGGAGCTCTCTTGTCCAAATTGGAAGTCCGGGGCAGGATGGGAGCTCTTGTTCAGAAGGGAAGACCGGGGGAGGATGGGTGCTCTTCTCTCTCTCTCTCTCTCTCTCTCTCTCTCTCTCTCTCTCTCTCCTCCAGATGGGAAATCCGGTGCAAGATGGGAGCTGGGGGCCAGCCTCTAAGTCTCAAGAAGAGGCTTGGGGCCCGGGCAGATGGGCGTGGGGTCAGGGCGTGGAGACTGCAGGAATCTGCCAAGGGTCTTGGAGAAGGGGATCCTTCTCGGTGGGGCTAGAAGGGAACTTGCCCAGTGACCAGAACCTGGGGCCAAGTTTGACAGGTCTTCCCGAGTGGCTGGTGCCCAGGTATGGGGTTGAGGGCAAGCTAGGGGACTCACCTGTGCTTCAGAAGGGAAGTCCGGGGCAAGATGGGAGCTGGGAGCTGGGGGCCGGCCTCTAAGTCTCAGGAAGAGGCTTGGGGCTCAGGCAGATGGGGGTGGGGGCAGGGCGTGGAGACTGCAGGGTCTGCCAGGGGTCTTGGAGAAGGGGATCCTTCCCGCTGGGGCTAGAAGGAAACCTGCCTGGTGACCAGAACCTGGGGCCAAGTTGGGCAGGTCTTCCCCGGAGTGGCTGGTGCCCAGGGATGGGGTTGGGGGCAAGCTAGGGCACTCACCTGTGCTTCAGAAGGGAAGTCCAGGGCCTACAGCTATACCTTTAAAATGGTTAACAGACAAGCCTGTATGGGTTCAGCAATGGCCTTTAACAACAGAGAAACTCCAGGATTTAGAAGAACTGATAGAAGAACAGGTAAATGCTCAGCATATTGAAGAATCAACCATCCCTTGGAATTCTCCTGTATTTGTTATTAAAAAGAAATCTGGTAAATGGAGAATGATAACAGACCTTAGAGCAATTAACAAAGTAATTCAGCCAATGGGCTCTCTACAATCTGGAATTCCTTTGCCTACTCTGTTACCAAAAGGATGGCCTCTCATAATTATTGATTTATAAGACTGTTTCTTTTCAATACCCTTACAAGAAAAAGACAGAGAAAGATTTGCTTTCACAGTGCCTACTTATAATAATTTTCAACCGGTTAAAAGATTTCAATGGAGAGTCCTCCCACAGGAAATGTTGAATAGCCCAGCTCTGTGCCAATATTTTGTACAACAGAAATTGGAAGTGGTACATAAAACATTTCCTAAATCTATAATTTATCATTATATGGATGATATTTTACTAGCTCAAATGCAGATACTTAAGAAAAAATGTTTGAAGAAGTAAAGAAAATTTTGCCTTGCTGGGGATTACAAATTGCTCCTGAAAAAATACAAATAGGAGATTCTATTAATTATTTAGGATATAAAATAGAGCTACAAAAAATTAGACCCCAAAAGGTACAAATTAGGAGAGGTCGACTACAGACTCTTAATGACTTTCAAAGATTATTTGGAGACATTTCTCATCTATGAACTATTGTTGGGGTAAAAAATGATGAACTGAATGATTTGTTCAAAACCTTAGAAGGTGACAAGGACTTAAATAGTCCAAGAGAATTATCACCTGAAGCTGAGAAAGAATTGGTCTTGGTAGAAAAGAAAATAAATGAAGGGCACGTGCATCATATTGATCCAAAGCTGGATTGCATTTTGGTTATTTTACCTTCTAGGCATTCTCCTACAGGAATATTAATGCAGAGGGAAGATATTATATTGGAATGGAAATTTTTACCAAATAAACCAAATAAAAAATTAAAAACTTATGTGGAAAACATCTCTGACTTGGTTTAGAAAGGAAAATTGAGACTTTGTGAATTAGCAGGAATAGACCCAGCAGAAATTGTTGTACCTTTAACTAAGGAGGACATTGAAAAATTATGTATGGAAAGTGAACCTTGACAAAGAGCTTGCAGTAATTTTTTGGGAGAAATTAACAACAAATATCCCAAAAGAGATAGAATTGATTTTATAAAGAGAGTTGATTGGATCTTGCCTCGAATTGTATGGGAAGAACCCATAACTGGAGTTCATACATTTTATAGAGATGCCAACAAACAAGGAAAGGCAGGATACAATTCAGAAAATTTAAGTAAAATGGTTCAAAGTCCTTATAATTCAGTTCAAATATCAGATTTGTATGCTATTCTGTTGGTATTGATGGATTTTTCAAAACCTCTCAACATAGTAACTGACTCTCAGTATGGTGAAAGAGTGGTATTACATATTGAGACTGCAGAATTTATCCCTGATGCTTCAGAATTATCTTCACTATTTATTCAATTACAAGATAAAATCAGGAAAAGGAGTAATCATTTATATATAACTCACATCCGATCTCATACTTGTCTGCCAGGCCCTCTAGCACAGGGCAATGATGAGATTGATAAATTTTGATAGGAAATGTGCTAGAGGACTCGGAATTTCATAAAAAAAAAACATCATGTCAATAGTAAAGGTTTAAAAAAGTATTTTTCCATAACCTGGAAGCAAGCCAAAGAAATAGTAAAGAATATGTAAAAGATAATCAAACCCCATTATCAGCAGGAGGTAACCCAAAGGGTACGCAGAGGAATGAAATCTGGTAGATGGACGTGTTTTACTTTGCAGAATTTGGAAAATTGAAATATGTACACCATACCATCAACACTTATACAGGATTTCAATGGGCAACTGATTTGAGTTCTAAAAAAGCTGATTCTGTAATCACTCATTTGCTATAAGTTGAGGCCGTCATGGGTATACCTGCACAAATCAAAACTGACAATGCTCCAGCATATGTCTCTGTTAAAATGAAACTGTTTTTTGTTTATTACAATATAAAGCATATTACAGGCATACCACATAGTCCTACAGGTCAAGCAGTTATAGAAAGATCAAACAGAACTATAAAGGATATGAAAAATAAATGGAGAGGGGTAACAAAACCCCCCAGAAATAGACTGCATAATGCTCTATTTGAATTTTCTTAATGCCAATGAGAAAGGAACAACAGCTGCAGAGAGACATTGGATAATAGAAAAAACTACAGAATTATGTCAGCCTGTATACTTTAAGGATGTGCTGACCTCAGAATGGAAACCAGGATATGTGTTACATTGGGGACAAGGTTTTGCTTTTGTTTCTACAGGAGAAGATAAGCTCTGGGTACCATCAAAATTGATAAAGTTTCGATCTGATCAAGAGAGACCTCTTAATTAGAGGAGGTGATAGTTCATCAACCAACTTGAACATCCAATATAAACTAACTTATACCAGTAACACATGCCTTGTTTTTTAATCAGATAATAACTTGCCAAAAGGGAACATCCCCAGAATTAGTCTCGGGGAAATGTTTTTGTTTTTGTCTTTTAGAAGAATGAAGGTTAAGGAATCTGAAGAATACTGGACAAATGAGACAACTGAAGAAAAGGGACGAATCATCTATCCCAGGAAACAGAGTGAAATGGCGTATGGTTATATCATCCAAAAAATTTTATGTCTTCCTAAATGTTTGTTTCTGCTCTTCTCTGAAGATTTAACACTAATGGTTCTAATAGTCCCAATTCAATTAAAATTTAAAGCTGACTTTGAAGTTGGGGAATGGCTCTCTCCTTCTTTAAACTCAAGTATGTTGTTAAAAGGAAAATGAAAACTCCCTGTATCATGCCAGAAGAAAAGAGCCATCTTCTGCTATGGGACAGGAGAAAAAACAAATTAATTAAGGGACTATTCCATTACTAATCTCAACTCTTTGATTCTATTCTGATTCTTTAAACTTTTCTTAAAGTATGAACTTTATATCAAAATTTACAAGATTAACATATAGATAGATGATAGATAGATAGATAGATAGATAGATAGATAGATAGATATACATTTTAAACTTTGTTAAGATATGAATTGTCATATGAGTACTAACAAATTCTAGAAAAAAAACTTCAATTAGCTGCATATATATGTCTTTGTGTTCGAGTCTCTTATCAGTTTTTTGCAGGAAATCACGGCCAGGCCTAACATCAACTGAAGTCTCCAGGAAGAAGATGGGGCCCCACAACAACAACAATTCCACATGGACAATAATAATATCACTAAGCTGACAAACATCATCTACAGATCAGCTTTGAACTACAAAGTGCTCAGAGCAATTTTGATAGGGCTAGCTGAGATGATCCAGTCTCAAAGACTACTTGAATAAAAATAAATCCTGAACTTTGGCATCATAGCCAAACTGGATAATGTAGGATATAGTTACCTTTCTTAGAATTTAACAATTACCCTAAAATTTTTCTTTCAGGTTAAAGATAACTTCACCCATACCCCAAAAGAACTGTTGTTCCTATGACAAGAGACACCATGTGATTCAACACCGTTTATGCTGGGAATACAACACTGTGTTGCCAAACGAGAAACACACTGTGCTTTTGAGAATAGAGCACTCTTATACTCTACTGTTATTCCTATACAGCCATGAGAGTGAGCTTGCTCAGAACAAAAGACCTGTGCTTCCGATACACGAGCCATTTCTATTTCAACTCTGCTTAGAAAACAGAGGCAATAATAGCTTCTCTTCCATTCAATGCACTGTACTTGCTGGCAACAGAAGCAAGTGACATTTCCACCTTGTATCACATTGTGAGCCCAATAGTGTCTTTCCTTACCCAAAAAAAAACTGTTACTCATAGGACAAGAGACAGCATGTGATTCAACTCCATATATGAAGGGGAACTCAACACTGTATTGCCTAATGAGAAACATACTCTACTTTTGAGAAAACAGCACTCTTCTACTCTACTGTATTTCCTGTACAGCAAGAACAGTGTCCTTGCTCAGAACAAAAGAAATCTGCTTCCTACACTAACAGGCTATAACTTTCAAATCTGCTTAGGAAACTGAGCACAATAGTAGTTACTCTTCCATCCAATGCACTGTACTTGGTGTGAACAGACACGAGTGCCATTTCCACTGTGTATCTCAATGGGAGCCCATTTGTGACTTTCCTTACCTGAAAAGATCTGTTGCTCATAGGACAAGAGAAAGCATGTGATTCAATTCCATTTATGAAGAGTAATTTAACAATGGGTTGCCTAAGGAGAAACACACTGTGCTTTAGAAAAAGAGAACTCTTTTACTGTACTCTGTTTTCTATACAGCCAGAACAGTAACCTTGCTCAGAACAAAAGAACTGTGCTTCCTACACACACGGTCCATATCTAGTTACACTCTGCTTAAGAACCTGAGCACAACACTACCTTCTCTTAAATCCAATGCACTGTATTTGCAAGGAACAGACGTGAATGCCATTTGTACTGGTTAACTCAAAGTACGCAATAGTGACTTTCCTTACCCAAAAAGATCTGTTGCTCGTAGGATAAGAGACACCATGTGATTCAACTCTGTTTATGAAGGGGAATTGAACCCCGGGTTGCATATTGAGAAACATACTCTGCTTTTGAGAAATGAGCATACTTCTACTCTACAGTGTTTTCTATTGAGCCAGAACAGTGAGCTTGCTCAGAACTAAAGAACTGTGCTTCCTACACATAACATATCTAATTCAACTCAGCTTAGAAAACTGAGGACAACAGCACGTACTCTTCCATCCAATGTTCTGTGCTGGCTGGGACAGCCACGAGAGCCATTTCCACTATGTATCTCAATGGGAGCCCAGTATTGACTTCCTTACATGAAAAGAACTGCTGTTCTTAGGACAAGAGACAGCATGTAATTCATCTCCGTTTATAAAGGGGAATTGAACACTGTCTTGCATAACAAGAAACGCATTCTACTTTTGAGAGAAGAGCACTCTTCTACTCTTCTATGTTTCCTTTAGTGCCAGAACATTGAGCTTGGTCAAGACACAAGGACTGTGCTTCCTAAAGACTGGCCATATATAGTTGAACTTTGTTTAGGAAACTGAGCAAAACAGTAGCTTTTATTGGACCTAATGCACTGTACTTGCTGGGAATAGATGCGTGTGCCATTTGTACAGTGTATCTCTATGGGAATCAAATAGTGACTTTCCTTACCTAAAAAGAACTGCTGCTCATAGGACCAGAGATTCCACTCTGTTTATGAAGGGTAATTCAACACTGGGCTGCCTAACAAGAAACACACTCTTCCTTTGAAAAAAGAGCACTCACCTAAAAAACTGTGTTTCTAATACTGCCAGAACAGTAAGCTTGCTAAGAACAAAAGAACTGTGCTTCCTACACACACGGGCCATATCTAGTTCAACTCTGCTTAGGAAAATGAGCAAAACAGTAGCTCCTGTTTCATTCAGTGCAATGTATTGCTGGAAACAGACACGACTGCAATTTCCAACTTGTATCAAAATGGGAGACCAATAGAGACTTTCCTTACCTGAAAAGAACTGTTGCTTGTAGGATATGAGACAACATGTGAGTCAACTCCTTTTATGAACAGGAATTTAACACTGGGTTTCCTAACAAGAATCACGCTCGGCTTTTGAGGAAAGAGTACTCATCTACTCTACTGTGTTTCTTAGACAGCCTGAAGAGTGTGCTTGCTCAGAACAAAAGAACTGTGCTTCCTACACACGTGGGCCATATCTAGTTCAACTGTGCTTAGGAAACTGAGCAAAACAGTAGCAACCATTCTATGCAATGCACTGTACTTGCTAAGAACAGACGCGAATGCCAATTGCACACAATATCTCAATGGGAGCACAGTAGTGACTTTCCTTACCCAAAAAGACCTGTTGCTCATAGGTCTGGGAACAGACACGAGTGCCATTTGTGCTTTGTATTGGAAGCCCAATAGTGACTTTCCTTACCAGAAAAGACCTGTTTCTCATAGGACAAGAGACAGCATGTTATTAAACTCTGTTTATGAAGGGAATTTGACACTGGGTTACCTAAAGAGAAACACACTCTACTTTTGAGAAAAGAGCACTCTTCTACTCTACATTGTTTCCTATAGATCCAGAACAGTAAGCTCGCTCAGAACAAAAGAACTGTGCTTCCTACACAGGGGCCATATCTAGTTCAACTCTGCTTAGGAAAGTGAGAACAAAAAAAGCTTCTCAAACATCCAATGAACTGCAGTTGCTGGGAACAACCGTGGGTGCTATATGTGCTATGTATCTCAATAGGAGCCTAACAATGACTTTCCATACCCAAAAAGAACTGTTGCTCGTAGGAAAACACACAGTCTGTGATTCAACACCGTTTATGAAGAGGAAATTAAGACTGAGTTGTCTCACATGGAACACATTCTTCTTTTGAGAAAGGAGCACTCTTCTACTCTTCTGTGTTGCCTATAGAGCCAGAACAGTGAACTTGCTCAGAACAAAGATCTGTGCTTCCTATACACACAGGAAATATCTAGTTGTACTCTGCTCAGGAAACTGGGAAGAACTATAGCTTCTCTTACATCCAATGCACTGTACTTGCTGAGAACAGACATGGGTGCTATTTGCACTTTGTATCTCAATGGGAGTCCAATAGTGACTTTATTTACCTGAAAAGAACTGTGACATGTAGAACAAGAGACAGCTTGTGATTCAACTCCATTTATGAATGGTAAATTAAACCTGAGTTATCTTACAAGAAACATACTCTGCTTTTGAGAACTGAGCACTCTTCTACTCTGATGTGTTTCCAATGCAGACAGAAAAGTGAGCTTGCTCAGAACAATAAAACTGTGCTTCAGATACATATGGGCCATATCCAATTCAACTCTGCTTGGGAAACTGAGAAGAAATGTAGCTTCTCTAACATCCAATGTACTGTGCTTGCTGAGAACAGATACAGGTGCTATTTTCACTGTGTATCTCAATGGGAGCCCAATAGTGACTTTCCTTACCCGAAAAGATCTGTTGCTGGTAGGAAAAGAGACAGCATGTGATTCAACACGTTTATGAAGGAGAAATTAACAGGGAGTTGCTTTACAAGAAACACACTCTGCTTATGAGACAGGAGCACTCTTCTACTCTACTGTGTTTCTTACAGACAGAACAGTGCACTTGCTCAGAACCAAAGAACTGTGCTTCCTACACACGAGCCATATCTAGTTCAAATCTGCTTTGGAAATTGAGAAAAACTGTAACTTCTCTTACATCCAATGCACTATACTTGCTGGGAACAGACAGGGGTGCTATTTGTACTGTATATCTCACTAGGAGACCTATAGTGACTTTCCTTCCCAAAAAGAACTATTTTTGTCAGGAGAAGAAACAGCCTGTGAATCAACTCCCTTTATGAAAGGGAATTCAACACTGGGTTCACTAATGAGAAACACACTCTGCTTTTGAGAAAAGAGCACTCTTCTACTATACTATGTTTCTTAGAGCCAGAACTGTGAGCTTGCACAGAACGAAAGAATTCTGCTTCTTATACACATGGGGCACATCTTGGTCAACTCTGCTTTGGAAACTGAGCACAACAGAAGCTTCTCTTCCATCCAATGTGCTGTACTTGCTGGGTACAGATTCAAGTGCCTTTTGCAGTGTGTATCTCAATTGGAGACCAATAGTGATTTTTTATGCAAAAAGATGTGTTGCTCATAGGAAAACAGATAGCATGTGATTCAAATCCATTTATGAAAAGGAATTCAACACTGGGTTGCCTAATGAAAAACATACTCTGCTTTTTTAGAAAAGAGCACGGTTCTTCTCTACAGTGTTTCCTATACATGCAGAAGAGTGAGCTTGCTCAGAACAAAAGAACTGTGCTTCCTACACACACGGGCTATATCTAGCTCAACTCTGCTTAAGAGACAGAGAAGAATCATAGCTTCTCTTACATCCACTGCACTGTACTTGCTGGGAACGAACGCCAGAGCCATTTCCACTGTGTACCACAATGGGAGCCCAATAGTGACTTTCTTACCTGAAAAAAACTGTTTCTCGTAGGACAAGAGACAGCATGTGATTCAATTCCGTTTATGAAGGGGAATTGAACACTGGCTTGCCTAAGGAGAAACTCACTCTGCTTTTGAGAAAAGAATACTCTTCTACTCTACTGTGTTTTCTGTAGAGCCAGAACTGTGATCTAGCTCAAACAAAAGAACTGTGCTTCCTACACACACTGGCCATATCTAGTTCAACCCTGCTTAGGAAACTTTGCATAAAAGTAGATTCTTTTCCATCCAATGTACTGTATATGCTGGGAACAGACACGAGTGCCATTTCCATTGTGTATCTCAATGGGAGCCCAATAGTTACTTTCCTTACCCCAAAATAACTCCTGCTCGTAGGACAAGAGACAGCATGTATTTCAACTCCATTTATGAAGCAGAATTAAAACTGGGTTGCCTAATGAAAAACATACTCTGCTTTTGTGAAAAGAGGACTCTTCTACTCTCCTATGTTTCCTATACAACCAGAACAGTAAGTTGCTCAGAACAAAAGAACTGTGCTTCCTACACACACTAGCCATGTCTAATTCAACTCTGCTTAGGAAACTGAGCACAACAGTAGCTTCTCTTCCATCCAATGCACTGTACTTGCTGGGAACAAATGCGAGTGTCATTTCCTCTGTGCTTCTCAGTAGGTGCACAATAGTGACTTTCCTTAACCCAAAAGAACTATTGCTCCTAGAACCAGAGACAGCATGTGATTCTACTTTTTTATGAAGGGGAATTCAAAACTGGGTTCCCTATTGAGAAACACACTCTGATTTTGAGAAAAGAGCACTCTTCTACTCTACTGTGTTTAATATATAGCCAGAAATATGAGCTAGACCAGAATAAAAACACTTTGCTTTTTACCTTCATGAGACATATATACTTCAACTCTGCTTAGGAAACTGAGCACAACAGTAGATTCTCTTCCATCTAATGCACTGTACTTGCTGGGAACAGACACGAGTGCCATTTGCACTGTGTATCTCAATAGGAGCCCAATAGTGACTTTCCTTACCCAAAAAGAACTGTTGCTCATAGGACAAGAGACACCATGTGATTCAACTCCATTTATGAAATGGAATTCAACACTGGGTTGCACAAGAAAAACACACTCTGCTTTTGAGAAAAAGAGTCCTGTTGTACTCTACTATGTTTCCAATAGTGCCAGTAGACTGAGCTTGCTCAGAACAAAAGAACTGTGCTTCCTACACACGAGGCATATTTAGTACAACTCTACTTAGGAGACTGAGAACAACAGTATCTTCTATTCCATCCAATGCACTGTACTTCCTGGGAAGAGACGCGAGTGCCATTTCCGCTGTGTATCTCAATGGGAGCCCAACAGTGACTTAATACCCGAAAAGAACTGTTGCTCATAGGACCAGAGACAGCATGTGATTCAACTCTGTTTAAGAAGGAAAATTCAAAACTGAGTTGCCTATCGAGAAATGCACTCTGCTTTTGAGAAAGAGCGCTCTTCTACTGTACTGTGTTTCGCATATAGCCATGATTGTGACCTTGCTCAGAACAAAAGAACTCTGCTTCCTAGACACGAGCCATAACTAGTTCAACTCTGCTTAGGAAACTAAGCACAACAGTAGGTTCTCTACCATACAATGCACTATACTTGCTGGGAATAGACACGAGTGCCATTTCCACTATGTATCTCAATGGGAGCTCAATAGTGACTTTCCTTATCTGTAAAAAACTGTTTCACATAGGAAAAGAGACAACATCTGATTCAACTCCATTTATGAAGGGGAATTCAACACTGGGTGGCCTAATGAGAAACACACTCTGCCTTTGAGAAAAGAGCACTCTTCTACTCTACTGTGTTTCCTATATTGCCAGAACAGTAAGCTTGCTCAGAACAAAAGAACTGTGCTTTTACACAGACAGACCATATCTATTCAACTATGCTTAGGAAAATGAGCAGAACAGAAACTTTACCACGATGCAATGTACTGTACTTGCTGGGAACAGACACAAGTGCCAATTCCACTGTCTTTCTCAATGAGAGTAGCCTGGTGTCTTTTTTTATGCAAAAAGAACTGTTTCTCATAGGACAAGAGGCAGCAGGTAATTCAACTCTGTATATTAATGGGAATTGAACACTGGGTTGCCTACTGAGGAACACTCTCGGCTTTTGAGAAAAGAGCACTCTTCTACACTACTGTGTTTCCTGTAGAGCCAGAACAGTGTGCTTGCTCAGAACAAAAGAACTGTTCTTCCTACACACATGGGCCATATCTGGTTCAATCTTCTTAGGAAACTGAGCAGGATAATAGCTTCTCTTCCATCCAGTGCACTGCACTGTCTGCGAACAGACGCAAGTGATATTTACACTGTGTATCTCAATTGGATCCCAATAATGACTTTCCGTCCATGAAAAAAACTGTTGTACTTAGTCCAAGAGACAGCATGTAATTCATCTCCATTTATGAAGGGCGATTGAACACTGAGTTGCCTAATGAGACACACACTCTGTTTTTGAGAGAAGAGCACTTTTCGACACTTTGGTGTTTCCAATAGAGGAAGAACATTGTGCATGGTCAGAACAAAGAACTATGCTTCCTACACACACAGAGGCCATATCTAGTTGAAAGATGCTTAGGAAACTGAGCAAAACAGTAGCTTCTTTTTTGGATCTAATGCGGTGTATTAGCTGGGAGTAGATGAGGGTGCCATTTGTACTGTGTATCTCAATGGGAACCCAACAGTGACTTTCATTACACAAAAAGTTCTGTTGCTCATGGGACAAGAGACAGCAAGTGATTCAACTCCAATTATGAAGGGGAATTCAACACTGAGTTTCCTAAGGAAAAAAAACACACTCTGCTTTTGAGAAAGGAGAACTCTTCTACTCTACTGTGTTTCCTATGCAGCCAGAACACTTAGCTTGCTCAGAACAAAAGAACTGTGCTTCCTACACACATGGGCCATATCTAGTTCAATTCTGCTCAGGAAACTGAGCAAAACAGTAGATTCTCTTCCACCCAATGCAATGTTTTTGCTGGGAACAGACACGAGTACCATTTCCACCTAGTATCACGATGGGAGACCAATAGTGACTTTCCTTACCCTAAAAGAATAGTTGCTCATAGGACAAGAAACAGCATGTGATTCAACTCCATTTATGAAGGCGAATTGAGTACTGCAGAGTCTAACAAGAAACACACTCTGCTTTTGAGAAAAGAGCACTCTTCTACTCTACTGTGTTTCCTATAGAGCCAGAATAATGAGTTTGCTCAGAACAAAGAACTGTGCTTCCTACACACAAGGGCGATATCTATTTCAACTCTGCTCAGGACACTGAGAAGAACTGTAGCTTCTCTTACATCCAATGCACTGTACTTGCTGGGAACAACACTAGTGCTATTTGCACTGTGTCTATCAATGGGAGCCCAATAGTTACTTTCCTTAACTGAAAAGAACTGCTGTCTGTAGGACCAGAGGCAGCATGTGATTCAACTCCGTTTATGAAGGGGAATTCAACACTGGGTTGCCTAATGAGAAACACACTTTGCTTTTGAGAAAGGAACACTCTTCTACTCTACTATGTTTCCTACAGAGCCAGAACAGTGAGCTTGCTCAAAACAAAAGAACTGTGCTTCCTACATACACAGGCCATATCTAGTTCAACTCTGCTTAGGAAACTGAGCACAACAGTAGCTTTTCTTTAATCCAATGTACTGAACTTATTGGGAAAAGATGGGAGTGCCATTTCCACTATGTATATCAATATTAGCCCAACAGTGACTTTCCTTACCAGAAAAGAACTGTTTTTCTTTGAACAAGAGAGAGCATGTGATTCAACTCCATTTATGAAGGGGAAATTAAAACTGAGTTGCCTTATGTGGAATACACGCTGCTTTTGAGAAAAGAGCACTGATTTCCTCTACTGTGTTTCCTATACAGCCAGAAAAGTAAGGTTGCTCAGAACAAAAGAACTGTTCTTCCTAAACACACGGGACATATCTATTTAAACTTTGCTTAGGAAACTAAGAAGAAATGTAGCTTCTCTTATATCCAATTCACTGTACTTGCTGAGAACAGACACGGGTGCTATTTGCACTGTATATCTCAATGGGAGCCCAACAGTGACTTTCCTCACGTGAAAAGAACTGTTGCTCGTAGGACAACACACAGCATGTGATTCAACTCCATTTATGAAGGGGAATTAAAAACTCAGTTGCCTAATAAGAAACACACTCTGCTTTTGAGAAAAGAGCACTGTTCTTCTCATCTGTATTTCTTATGCAGCCAGAGCAGTGAGATTGTTCAGAACAACAGAGCAGTGCTCCATACACACATGGGCCATATCTAGTTCAACTCTGCTTAGGCACTGAATACAGCTGTGGCTTCTCTTCCTTCCAATGCATGGTACTTGCTGGGAATGAACCGGATTTCCATTTCCACTGTGTATCTCAATGGGAAACTAAGAGTGACTTTCCTTCCCGCAAAGAACTGTTGTTCATAAGACAAGAGAAAGCATGTGATCAACTCTGTTTTTTGAGGGGAATTCACACTGGGTTGCCTAATGAGAAACACACTCTGTTTTTGAGTAAAGAGAACTCTTCTACTCCACTGGGTTTCCTACGGAGCCAGAACAGTGAGCTTGCTCAGAACAAAAGAACTGTGCTTCCAACACATGGGTTATATCTATTTCAACTCTGCTTAGGAAACTGAGAAGAATGGTAGCTTCTCTTACATCCAATGCACAATAATTGCTGGGAACAGACACAAGTGCTATTTGCACAGTTTATCTCAATGGGAGCCGTATAGTGACTTTCCTTACCAGAAAAAAACTGTAACTTGTAGGACAAGAGACACCATGTCATTCCACTCCACTTATGAAGGGGAAATTAACACTGAGTTCCTTACAGGAAACACACTCACTCTTGAGAAAAGGAACAATCTTCTACTGCACTGTGTTTTCTATGTAGACAGAAGAGTGAGCTTGCTCAGAACAAAAGAACTGTGCTTTCTACACACGGGGCATATCTACTTCAAATCTGCTTAGGAAACTGAGAAGAACCATAGAATCTTTTACATCCAATGCACTGTAGTTGCTAGAAACAAACATTGGTGCTATTGGAACTGTATATTTCAATGGGAGCCCAATAGTGACTTTACTTCCCAGAAAAGAACCTCTTGCTCGTAGGACAAGAGACAGCATGTGATTCAACTCTCCTTATGAAGAGCAAATTAACACTAAGTTGCCTTACAAGAAATACACTCTGCTTTTGAGACAGGAGCACTCTTCTACTTTACTGTGATTCCTATGGAGCCAGAACAGTGAGCTTGCTCAGAACACAAGAACTGTGTTTCCTACAAACACGGGCCATATCTAGTACAACTCTGCTTAGGAAAGTGAGCACAACTGTGGCTTTTCTTCCTTCCAATGCACTATACTTGCTGGGAACAGACGCAACTGCCACTGCAACTGTGTATCTCAATGGGAGACCTATAGTGACTTTCCTTGCCCTAAAAGAACTGTACCTCATAGGACAAGAGACAGCATGTGGTGCAACTCTGTTTATGAAGGGGAAATTAACACTGAGTTGCCTTACAAAAAACATGCTCTGCTTTTGAGAAAGAAGCACTCTTCTACTCTAGTGTGTTTCCTATGGAGCCTGAACAGTGAGCTTGCTCAGAACACAAGAACTGGGCTTCCTACACACACTGGCCATATCTAGTTCAAATCTGCTTAGGAAACTGAGCACAACTGTGACTTTTCTTCCCTCCAATGCACTGTACTTCCTGGGAACTGACGTGTGTGCCATTTCCACTGTGTATCTCTTAGGGAGACCAATAGTTACTTTCCTACAAAAAGAACTATTGATCGTAGGACAAGTGACAGCATGTGTATCAACTCCATTTAAGAAGGGAAATTCAACACTGGGCTGCCTAATGAGAAAATCACTCTGCTTTTGAGAAAAGAGCACTGTTCTTCTCTATTGTGTCTCCTATGGTGGCAGAACAGTGAGCTTGCTCAGAACAAAAGTACTGTGCTTCTTACACACAAGGTCCATATCTAGTTCTACTCTGCTTAGGAAATTGAGAACAAATGTGGCTTCTCTTCCATCCAATTCACTGTACTTGCTGGGAACAGACGCGAGAGCCACTTCTACTGTGTATGTCAATGGGAGACCAACAGTGACTTTCCATCCCGAAAGAACTACTGTTCATAGGAGAAGAGACTATGTGTGATTTAACTCGGTTTATGAAGGGGAATTCAGCACTGGGTTGCCTAATGAGAAACACACGCTGCTTTTGAGAAAGGAGCATTCTTCTACTCTACTGTATATCCTATGTAGCCATAACAGTGAGCTTGCTCAGAACAAAAGAACTGTGCTTCCTACCCACACGGGCCATATCTAGATCAACTCTGCATAGGAAAATGAGCACAACAGGAGCTTCTCTTCTATCCAATGCACTGCACTTGCTGGGAATAGACACTAGTGCCACTTGAACTGTGTATCTCAATGGGAGCCCAATAGTGAATTTCATACCCAAAAAGAATTGTTGCTCATTGTACAAGAGACAGCATGTGATTCAACTCCAATTATGAAGGGGAATTGAACACTGGTTTCCCTAATGAGAAACACACTCTGCTTTTTAGAAAAGATCCCTCTTCTACTCTTCTGTGTATCTTTATTTCAGTCCAATATACTGTATTTCCTGGGAACAGACACAAGTGCCATTTTAACCTTGTATCACAATGACAATTCCATAGTGGCTTTCCTTGCATGAAAAGGACTGTTGCTCCTAAGACAAGAGACAGCATGTGATTCAACTCCATTTATGAAGGGGAATTGAACAATGGGTTGCCTCACAAGTAACACACTCTGCTTTTGATAAAACACCACTCTTCTACTCTACTGTGTTTCCTATAGAGCCAGAACTATGATATTGTGCAAACCAAAAAAAACCTGTTCTTCCAACACACATGAGCCATATATACTTCAACTCTGCTTACCAAACTGAGCACAGTAGTAACTTCTCTTCTATCCAATGCACTGAACTTTCTGGGAAAAACTGGGAGTACCGTTTCTACTGTGCACCTCAACAGGAGCCCACTACTGAATTTCCTTACATGAAAATAACTGTTGCTCATAGAACAAGAAACAGAATGTGATTCAACTCCGTTTGTGAAGGAGAATTCAACACTGGGTTGCCTAATGAGAAACACACTCTGCTTTTGAAAAGAGCACTCTTCTACTCTACTGTGATTCCTATACTGCCAGAACAGTGAGCTTGTGCAGAACAAAAGAACTGTGCTTCCTACATACACACACAGTCCATATCTAGTTCAACTCTGCTTAGGAAACTGACAAGAACCGTAGCTTCTCTTACATCCAATGCACTGTACTTGCTGGGAACAGATGCGGGTGCTATTTGCACTGTGTATCTCAAGGGGAGCCCAATAGTGACTCTCCTTAATCAAAAGAACTGTTGCTAGTAGGATAAGAGACAGCATGTGATTCAACCCAGTTTATGAAGAGAAATTCAACACCGGGTTGCCTAAGGAGAAACACACTTTGCTTTTGACAAAAGAGCACTTTTCTTCTCTAATGTGTCCTATAGAGCTAGAAGAGTTATCTTGCTCAGAACAAAAAAAAAACTTCCTACACACAAGTGCCATATATTGTTCACCTCTGCTTAGGAAACAGAGAAGAACTGTAGCTTCTCTTACATCCAATGCACTGTACTTGCTGCGAACAGACACAGGTGATATTTGTACCGTGAATTTCCTTACCTGAAAGGAACTGTTGCTGGTAGGAAAGAGACAGCATGTGATTCACCTCTGTTTATGAAGGGGAATCCATAAGTGGGTTGAATAACAGGAAACACACTCTGCTTTTGAAAATAGAGAACTCTTCTACTCTACTGTGTTTCCTATACAGCCAGAACAGTGAGTTTACTCAGAACAATAGAACTATGATTCCTAAACACATGGGTCTTACCTAGTTCAACTCCACTTAGGAAACTCAGCACAACAGTAGCTTCTCTTCCATCCAATTCACAGTACTGGATGGGAAGAGACGCGAGTGCCATTTCCACTGTGTATCTAAATGGGACCCTAAAAGTGACTTTCCTTATCCAAAAAAAAAATGTTGCTCTTAGGACAAGAGAGAGCATATGATTCAATTTCATTTAAGATGGAAATTCAAAACTTAGTGTGCCTCATAAGAAACACACTCTGCTTTTGAGGAAAAGCACTCTTCTACTCTAGTTTGTTTCCTACACAGCCAGAACACTGAACTTACTCAGAACAAAAGACTGTGGTTCATACTCTTGAGCCATATCTAGTTCAACTCTACTTAGGAAACTGAGCAAAACATGAACTTCTCTTCCGTCCAGGGCACTGTACCTGCTGGGATGGACCCGAGTGCCATTTCCTCTGTGCATCTCAATGGGAGTCCAATAGTGACTTTCCTTCCTGAAAAGAAATCTTGCTCATAGGAAAAGAGACAGCATGTGATTCAACTCATTTTATGAAGGGGAATTCAACACTGGGTTGCCTTATGAGAAAAACACTCTGCTTTTGGGAAAAGAGCACTCTTCTAATCTACTGTGTTTCCTATAAGGTGAGAACCGTAAGCTTTCTCAGAACTAAAGAACGGTGCTTCCTACATTCATGGGCCATATCTAGTTCAACTCTGATTAGGGAACTGAGCAAAGCAGTAGCTACTCTTCAATCAAATGCAATGTACTTGCTGGGAACAGAACTGAGTGCCATTTTAACTTTTATCTTAAAGGGAGCCCAATAGTGACTTTTCTTACTGGAAAAGAACACTTCCTCTTACAACAAGAGACAAAACGTGATTCAACTCCGTTTATTAAGGGGAATTCAACACTGAGTTGCCTTAGGAGAAACACACTCTGCTTTTGAGAAAAGAACACTCGTCTACTCTACTGTGTGTCCTATACAGCCAAAAGAGTGTGCTTGATCAGAAAAAAAGAACTGTGCTTCCTACACAGAGGGGGCATTTTGAATTCAACTCCCAGGAAACTGAGCAAAATACAGTAGCTTCTACCCCATCCAACACACTGTACTTGCTAGGAACAGATGCTAATGCCATTGCCACTGTGTATCACCATGAGAGCCCAATAGTTACTTTCCTTACACGGAAAGTACTCTGGCTCATAGGACAAGAAACAGCATGTAATTCAACTCTGATTATGAAGGGAAATCCATCACTAGATTGCCTAACAAGAAACACATTCTGCTTTGGAGAAAAGAGCACTCTTCTACTCTACTGTGTTTCCTATACAGACAGAACAGTGAGTTTTCTCAGAACAAAAGAAGAGTGCTTCCTACATGAACAGGTCATATCTAATTCAACTCTCAGTAAACTGAATAATACAGTAGCTTCTCTTCCATCCAATGCACTTTACTAACTGGTAAAAGACAGGTGTGCCATTTGACTGTGTATCTCAATAGGAGCCCAATAGTGATTTTCCTTACCCGATAAGAATTTTTGCTGATAGGAAAGAGACAGTGTGTGATTAAACTCCATTTGTTAAGGGGAATCCATCACTGGGTTGGCTAACAGGAAACACACTCTGCTTTTGAGAAAAGAGCACTCATCTACTCTACTGTGTTTCCTATACAGCCAAAACAGTGACGTGGCTCAGAACCAAAGAACTGTGCTTCCTGCACACACGGGCCATATCTAGTTCAACTCTACTTAGAAAACTGAGCACAACAGCAGCTTCTCTTCCATGCAATGCACTGTACTTGCTGGGAACAGATGTGAGAGCCATTTCCACTGTGTATCTCAATGGGAGCCCAGGAGTGAATTTCCTTAACCGAAAAGAACTGTTGCTGGTAGGACAAGAGACACCATGTGATTCAACTCTGTTTATGAAGGGGAATTCAACACTGGATAGTCTTAGGAGATGCACCCTGCTCCTAATAAAAGAGCACTCTTTTACTCTAGTGTGATTCCTGTAAGCCAAAACAAAGATCTTCCTCAGAATAAAAAGAAATGTGCTTCCTACAAACACGGGCCATATCTTGTTCAATTGTGCTTTGGAAACTGAACACAACAGTAGCTTCTCTTCCATCCAATGCATTGTACTTGCTGGGAACAGATGGAAGGGCAATTTCTACTGAGCATCTCAATGGGAGCGCAAAAGTGACTTTCCTTACCCCTAAAGAACTTTTGCTCTAAAAAAACAGACAGCATATGTTAAACTATGTATAAGGAGGGGAATTAAACACTGGGTTGCCTTAGGAGAAACACACTCTGATTTTGAGAAAAGAGCACTTTTCTACTCTACTCTGTTTTCTATACAGCCAAAACAGTGAGCTTTCTCAGATCAAAAGTACTGTGCTTCCTATACACACAGGCCATATCTAGTTCAACTCTGCTTGGAAACTAAGCAAAAACAGTGTCTTCTCTTCCATTCACTCATTGTACTTGTTTGGAACCAAAGCGAGTGCCATTTCCAATGTGTTTCTAAATGGGAGCCCAATAGTAACTTTCCCTACCTGAAAAGAACTGTTGCTCTTAGGAAAAGTGACAGAATGTGATCCAACATTGTTTATGAAGGGGAAATCAACACTGGGTTGCTTAGGAGAAACACACTCTACTTTTGAGAAAAGAGCATTCTTCTACTCTACTGTGCTTCCAAAACAGTCAGAACAATGAGATTTCTCAGAACAAAAGAACTGAGCTTGCTACCCATGGCCCACATCTATTTCAACTATTCTAAGAAACTGAACACAACAGTAGCTTCTCTTCCATCCAATGAACTGCACTTGCTGGGAACAGACACGAGCGCCATTTCCACTGTGTATCTCAAAGCAACCTAATAGTGACTTTCCTTAACCAAAAAAAAAAAAAAAACTGTTCCTCATAGGAAAAGAGACATCTGTGATTCAACTCTGATTATGAAGGGGAATTCAACAATGGGTAGCCTTAGGAGAAACACACTCTGCTTTTGAGAAAAGAGCACTCTACTTCTCTACTGTGTTTCCTATAAAGACAGAACAGGAAGGTTGCTCACAATTAAAGAACCATGCTTCCTACACACACAGGTCATATCTAGTTCAACTCTGCTTAGGAAACTGACCAAAGCAGTAGTTTCTCTTCCATCCAATGCGCTATACTTACTGGGAACAGACAGGAATGCCATTTCCACTGTGTATCTCAGTGGGAACACAATAGTGACTTTCCTTACCTGAAAAGAACTGTTGTTCCTAGGAAAGAGACAGCATGTGACTCAACTCAGTTCATTAAGGAGAAATAAACACTGGGTTGCCTAAGGAGAAATACACTCTTCTTTTGAGAAAAGAGCACTCTTCTACTGTACTGTGTTTCCTATCCAGCCCAAAAAGTGAGCTTGCTCCAAACAAAAGATCTGTCCTTCTTACACACATGAGCCATATCTCATTCAACTCTGCTTATGAAATTGAGCACAACAGTAGCTTCTCTTTGATCCAATGCACTGTACTTGCTGGTAACAGACGAGAGGACCATTTCCACTCTGTATCTCAATGGGAGCCCAGTAGTGAATTTCCTTACCCGAAAACAACTGTTTCTCATAAGAGAAGAGAGAGCATGTGATTCAACTCCATTTATGAGGGGGAAATCATCACTGGCTTGCCTAACAAGAAACACACTCTGCTTTTAAAGAGCACTCTTCTACTCCATTGTGTTTCCTATACAGCCAGAACATATCTAGTTCAACTCTGCTTAGAAAACTGAGCAAAACAGTAGCTTACCAGAAAAAAAACTGTTTCTTATACATTAAGAGACAGCATGTGATTCAAATTCATTTATGAACAGGAATTCAAGAGTGGGTTACCTTATGAGAAACACATTCTGCTTTTGAGAAAAGAGCACTCTTCTGCTCTACAGTGTTTCTTTATACTGACAGAACAGTGAGTTTGCATAATACAAAAGAAATGTGCTTTCTACACACACAGGACATATCTAGTTCAACTCCTCTTAGGAAACTGAGCACAACAGTAGCTTCTCTTCCATCCAATGCACTGTACTTGCTGGGAACAGACGCGAATACCATTTCCACTGTGTATCTCAATGGGAACACAATAGTAACTTTCCTTACCCAAAAAGAACTGTTGCTCATAGGAAAGAAACAGCATGTGATTCAACTCAGTTCATTAAGGGGAATTCAACACTGTGTTGTCTTCAGAGAAATACACTCTCCTTTTAAGAAGAGAGCACTCTTCTACTCTAATGTCTTTCCTTTACAGCCAGAACAGTGAGCTTGCTCACAATAAAAGAAATGTACTTCCTACACACACAGGCCACATCTAGTTCAACTCTGCTTAGGAAAATTAGCATACCAGTCCTTTCTCTTCCATCCAATGCACTGTACTTCCTGGCAACACACGTGAGTGCCATTTCCACTGTTTATCTTAATGGGAGCCCAATAGTGATTTTTCTTACCTGAAAAGAACTGTTGCTCATAGGACAAGAGACAGCATGTGATTCAACTCCGTTTATAAATAGGAATTCAACAGTGGGTTGCCTTATGAAAAACACACTCTCCTTTTCAGAAAAGAGCACCCTTCTACTTTACTGTGTTTCCTTGTACTGACAGAAGTGTGAGTTTGCATAATACAAAAGAACTGTGATTCCTACACACATGGACTATATCTAGTTCAACTCTGCTTAGAAAACTGAGAAGAACAGGAGGTTCTCTCATATACAATGCAGTGTGCTTGCTGGGAATAGACGTATGGTGATATTTTATTTGTATTAAAATGTTATTTGTATGTTAATAAATAAAATTTCTCGGGGGGTCAAAGCTATTAGCAAGCAATAGGAAAGCTGGGTGGTGGTGGCATACACTTGTTATCTCAGCATTTGGTAGACAGATCTAGGTAAGTCTCTGTGTGTTCAGGGATACAGCCAGCATTGGATGCACATGCCTTTAATCTCAATACCAACCATGGAAGACCTGGAAGTCTATACAGGCAGGCAGTTACAAGGCAGTCATGTGGCTGGGTTTACAACCAATGAGAAGCAGAAGAGAAAATCTATATAAAGACTTTAACACAGGAAGTAGCTCTCTTTCCGAGAGGTAGGACACCACAGGAGGAAGGGTAAGGGTTTAGCTGTTAGATCTGACCTCTTGGCTTTCTTCTTTGCATTAGTTCTGTGTTTCTTATTTAATAAGATGGTTAGTTACATCTACATTTGGTGCCCAACATGACAAGAATCCATTAAAAACTGCTTGGCTTGGATTGGCAGGTCCAGTTTCCCGCGTGAGAAGCCCAACTCCCTAGCTCGGGCCCAGGTTGGCTTGGTCTCAGGCCACACTGACCATATCCCCAAGCAGTTACACGCAGCTGTTGCTATTCACTTAAAGCCGGTTCTACAAAAAACTCAGGCCTGACCTGCCGAACAAGGCCCCTGCATGTAAAGCCAATGCATGTAGTCGGGACTTAAAGAAGCTGGAGCCCAGGCTTGGCTGGGCTCAAGCAGGAAAACGTGGCTGTATTTAAGCTTTTAGCCAGAATTTGTGATTTGTGGCTACACTTTCTTGCTCTCTCTCTCTCTCTCTCTCTCTCTCTCTCTCTCTCTCTCTCTCTTTCTCTCTCTCAGGATTCACACCTCAGACACTAGGTGGCTGTTTTGAAATTCCCTCAGATTTCTTCTGTTCTACACAGACTTGGTAAGTCAATTAAGATATCTATTTAAAAGAGAATTTTGTTCTACATTAAAAAAATGGGCTTTATGTGTACATTGGAGGAAAATTCGGCTTTGTTTGAAATATTAGGCACTCTGACAATGGAACAACTATATGAGAAGATTAATATTGAAAGAATTATGCAGTTTATTACTTTTCTTATCCTCAGTTTACTATTTAAAAAGATAGTCAATTTAAGTGCCAGGATAACAGTCTTAGAAAATCCTGCTAAACCTGTAAAAATGAAGTATAGAGAAATTCAAATTCATACAGAAGAAATTAACAGTGAAGTTGTTTCAAAATTGGATCATAAGGTTACAGAAAGAAAGCCTGTTTTCACACAATCACCCTTAATTTATCCGGTAGCTGTACAGCAGGAACCTGGTGAAGAGAATGGAAAAATACTTGGATTCCAATTGAAATGTTAGACTAACAAAGATTTAAGGAGGCAATAGCATCTTATGGCATTGATTCCCCATATGTAAAGCAAATGTTAAACTCCTGGTCAACTTATAATAGGATTCTACCACAAAACTGGTGGGAGCTGGTACAGGCTGTTCTTGAACTCGGACAAAATCTCCAGTGGAAAATGTGGTTCAAGGAGGAGACTAAAAATATTGAAAAACAATGGAGGGATAAAGAAATACAAGTCTTCCAGGATGAGCTTATTGGAGAAGGCCACTATGCTTCTGAACAAACACAATGTTTATATGATGTCCAAACCTTGATTCTATGTCTAATGGCAGCCTTGAATGCATGAGACATAGTTGACGAACCAGAAAAAAGACTGAGTCAGTTACAAAGGTTATACAGGGCCCAAAAGAATCTTTCACAGATTTCTTACAAAGATTGACTTCAGCAGTACAGAGAATGGTCCCGAATTCAGAGGCTAGTCAGATAACAATCGAATCTTTGGCCTTTAAGAATGCAAATCCAGCATGCAAAAGAGTAATCAGGCTGTTAAAGGCAAGATCTGCACCCTTGGAAGATTGGATTAGAGGCACGGTTAATGTTGAGGCTCATTACCATGATGATATGTGGGTAGGAGAAGCAATTTCAAAAGGTTAGAGAAATGTTAGATGTTTTGGATGTGGAAAGCAAGGACATTTGAAAAGGGACTGTAAACAGGTCATTCCTAGAAACAATGTTTCTTCAAGGAACACTGCAGACAGAATGCCCCTTGCTTCTGGAGTATGCAGAAGGTATAGTAAGGGAAAACACTGGACAAACAAATGTAGATCAACAAGGGACAGACAGAGTAATCCTTTACCTCAGGCTTCAAGAAATTCCCAGAGGGGCCTCAGGCAGGCCCCCACAGTAAACCCAGTTCAAACCTTTCCTGCAGTTGTAGAGGAAACCTCTACTCAAAGCAACTAAATAACCAAATGCCTATTGAAATAAATCATGTTGATTGGTATGAAAAAATAGAGAGAATAGAAAATTCAGGAGAAAACATAAAGGAAATGTTTTGGCAAACTTCTATTAATGAACAAAGACCAAAATTAACAATAAAAATAAATAGTGTTTTGTTGTCTGGTCTGGTAGACACAGGTGTGGATGTTACCATAATTGCACCAGAATTTTGGCATCCAACTTGGCCTCTTCAGGAAGTAATGTTCAACTGTTAAAATTGGGACATTATCTCGAGTGAAACAAAGTGCAAGATGGCTTGAATATATAGGTCCAGAAGAACAGAAAGGAAAATTAAACCATATGTGGCTAACACAGCTATGAACCTGTGGGGTTGAGACCTGTTGCAACAATGGAATACTCAGATTAAAAATCCCTCCAATCTCAGAAAAAAATCATAAACAAGGACATGTTTCTGAGAGAAATATTAAAAGATATTATTCTAATGAATGGTCATACAAGAACAGGGCAAGAACAGGGCACAACAACTGATAACCTTCCCAAATCACCAACAGCTGTACCTTTAAAATAGTCAACAGACAAGCCTGTATAGGTTCAGCAATGGCCTTTAACAACAGAGAAACTCCAGGCTTTAGAAGAGCTGATAGAAGAACAGGTAAATGCTCAGCATATTGAAGAATCAACCAGCCCTTGGAATTCTCCTGTATTTGTTATTAAAAAGAAATCTGGTAAACGGAGAATGGTAACAGACATTAGAGCAATTATCAAAGTAATTAAGCCAATGGGATCTCTACAATCTGGAATTCCTTTGCCTGCTCTGTTACCAGAAGGATGGCCTCTCATAATTATTGATTTAAAAGACTGTTTCTTTTCAATACCCTTACAAGAAAAAGACAGAGAAAGATTTGCTTTCACAGTGCCTACTTATAATAATTCTCAACTGGTTAAAAGATTTCAATGGAGGGTCCTCCCACAGGGAATGTTAAATAGCCCAACTCTGTGCCAATATTTTGTACAACAGCCATTGGAAGGGGTACATAAAAAATTCCTAAATCTATAATTTATCACTATATGGATGATATTTTATTAGCTGACACAAATGTAGATACTTAAGAAAGAATGTTTGAAGAAGCAAAGAAAATTTTGCCTTGCTGGGGATTACAAATTGCTCCTGAAAAGATACAAAGAGGAGATTCTATTAATTATTTAGGATATAAAATAGAGCTACAAAAAATTAGATCCCAAAAGGTGCAAATTGGGAGAGATAGACTACAGACTCTTAATGACTTTCAAAGATTATTTGGAGACATTTCTCATCTATGAACTATTGTTGGGGTAAAAAATGATGAACTGAATAATTTGTTCAAAACCTTAGAAGGTGACAAGGACTTAAATAGTCCAAGAGAATTACCACCTGAAGCTGAAAAAGAATTGGCCTTGGTAGAAAAGAAAGTACATTAATGGCACGTGGATTGTATTCAGCAAAGCTGGATTGCATTTTGGTTATTTTATCTTCTAGGCATTCTCCTACAGGAATGTTAATGCAGAGGGAAGATATTATGTTGGAATGGATATTTTTACCAAATAAACCAAATAAAAAATTAAAAACTTATGTGGAAAAAATCTCTGACTTGATTTGGAAAGGAAAATTGAAACTTCGTCAATTCGCAGGAATAGACCCAGCAGAAATTGTTGTACCTTTAACTAAGGAGGACATTGAAAAATTATGGATAGAAAGTGAACCTTGGCAAAACGCTTGCAGTAATTTTTTGGGAGAAATTAACAGCAAATATCCCAAAAGCAATAGAATTGATCTTAGAAAGAGAGCTGATTGGATCTTGCCTCGAATTATACAGGAAGAACCCCTATCTGGATTTTGTACATTTTATACAGATGCCAACAAACAAGGAAAGGCAGGTTACAAATCAGAAAATTTAAGTAAAGTGGTTCAAAGCCCTTATAATTCAGTTCAAAAATCAGAATTGTATGCTATTCTGTTGGTATTAATGGATATTTCAAAACCTCTCAACATAGTAACTGACTCTCAGTATGGTGAAAGAGTGGTATTACATATTGAGACTGCAGAATTTATCCCTGATGCTTCAGAATTAAATTCACTATGTATTCAATTACAAGATAAAATCAGGAAAAGGAGTTATCCTTGTAATATAACTCACATCTGATCCCATACTTGTCTGCCAGGCTCTCTAGCACCGGGCAATGATGAGATTGATAAATTATTGATAGGAAATGTGCTGGAGGACTCGGAATTTCATAAAAAAAAATCATGTCAATAGTAAAGGTTTAAAAAAATGATTTTTCCATAACCTGGCAGCAAGCCAAAGAAATAGTAAAGATATCTCCTACTTGTTCCTTCTATAATCAAATCCCATTACCAGCAGGATGTAACCCAAAGGGTACTCAAAGGAATTAAATCTGGCAGATGGACGTGTTTCACTTTGTAGAATTTGGAAAATTGAAATATGTACACAATACCATCGATACTTATTCAGGATTTCAATAGGCAACTGCTTTGAGTTCTGAAAAAGCTGATTCTGTAATCACTCATTTTCTAGAAGTTATGGCCATCATGGGTGTACCTGCACAAATTAAAACTGACAATGCTCCAGTATATGTCTCTGTTAAAATGAATTTTTTTTGCTTATTACAATATAAAGCATATTACAGGCATACCACATAATCCTACAGGTCAAGCAGTTATAGAAAGATCAAACAGAACTCTAAAGGATATGCTAAATAAACAGAAAGGGGTAACAAAAAACCCCAGAAATAGACAGCATAATGCTCTGTTAACTTTGAATTTTCTTAATGCCAATGAGAAAGGAACAACAGCTGCAGAGAGACATTGGATAATAGAAAAAAACTACAGAATTAAATCAGCCTGTATACTTTAAAGATGTGCTGACCTCAGAATGGAAACCAGGATATATGTTACGTTCGGGACAAGGTTTTGCTTTTGTTTCTACAGGAGAAGATAAGCTGTGGGTACCATCAAAATTGATAAAGGTTCTAATCAGAGGAGGTGATAGACCTCTTAATTAGAGGAGGTGATAATTCATCAACTAGCATGAATATCCAATTTAAACTAACTTATACCAGTAACACATGCCTTTTCATTTAATCAGATAATAACTTGCCAAAAAGGAACATCCCCAAAATTAGTCTTGGGGAAAGGTTTTTGTTTTTGTCTTTTAAGAGAATGAAGGTTAAGGAATCTGAAGAAAACTGGACTAATGAGACAACTAAAGAAAAGGAACAAATCATCTATCCCAAGAAACAGAGTGAAATGGCCTATGGGTATACTATCTAAAAAAAATTATGTCTTCCTAAATGTTTGTTTCTGCTTTTCTCTAGAGATTTAATACTATTTGTCTTCTAATAGTCCCAGTTCAATTAAAATTTAAACCTGACTTTGGAGTTGGAGAATGGCTCTCTCCTTCTTTAAACTCAAGTATGTTGTTAAAAGGAAAATGCAAACTCCCTGTATCATGCTAGAAGAAAAGAGCCATCTTCTGCTATGGGACAGGAGAAAAGCCAAATTAATTAAGGGACTATTCTATTACTAATCAACTCTTTGATTCTATTCTGATTCTTTAAACCTTTCTTAAAGTATGAATTTTCTATCAAAATTTACAAGATTTATATATATATATATATATATATATACATTTTAAACTTTGTTAAGATATGAATGCTCATATAGAGTACTAACTAATTCTAGAAAGAAAAAAGTCTTCAATTAGCTACATATATATATATATGTCTTTGTGTTTGAGTCTCTTATCAGTTTTCTGCAGGAAATCACGGCCAGGCTTAATAGCAACTGAAGTCTTCAGGAAGAAGATGGGGCCCCAAAACAACAACAATTCCACATGGACAATAATAATATCACTAAGCTGACAAACATCATCTACAGATCAGCTTTGGGCTACAAAATGCTCAGAGCAATTTTGAGAGGGCTAGCTGAGATGATCCAGTCTCAAAGACTATTTGAATAAGGACTTGAGATAAACCCTGAACTTTAGCATTATACACAGATTGGATAACGAAGGATATAGTTACCTTTCCTATAATTTGACAATTAACCTAAAATTTTTGTTTTCAGGATAAAGATATCTTCTCCCATACCCAGCAAGAAGCAATTTCAAGAATACGACGCCCACATTCCCAAAGAGGTTGTGTGGGGTGGGTGGTTTTTTTTGTCTTTTAATGGGCTCTGGGTCTGGGGATAATTTTCATTGATTAGGGGGGTTGGTTACAAGTTGTTGTCAAGGGTTAGAAAAAGGGCTAAGCAAAGGAGATTAGATTTAAGGTTCTAGTTTTTAAAAAAAGAAATAAAAGAAAAGAAAAATGTAAATACTTTACATTAGATTGGATTGTTTTATATTGTATACAAATTATATATATTGAAATTGATATTGTTAGAAAAAGCTATATGTATATTTCTAATTGTACTTATACCATTCTTTTAACAATGTAATGCAATTTTCTGATCCTTGAATGTTGTTATTACCAAATATTAGGATATAAAGAAATGAAAGTTAGTAGTTAGATATTATAGTAGAACTTGTAGTCATATTAAGTATGTTTTCAAGATTCAGCAGATATATTTTAGATAGACAGGTCATCTTCAAACCCTTCAGAGATCTACAGAATATAGCATTTAAAATGTTTTAATAACTTAGAAATTTTTTCTTTTTTGTTATGACTATGAGACATGTTGGCTCCTGACAGTACCAATCTACTTCAGAGAAAATGTGGGCATTGAAAAACCTGCAATTGGAGTTAACTTTCATTGTGGCAAAAGTTAGCCACTGGACAACAAAGTATCCTCGAATCAACTGCTGACAAATTGGACAGACAGGACACGAAACAAAGGACTACTGATTCTTGCGAAAACAAGTGTGGTTATGGCTTTATCAAAAGGCATCTTCTGAGGCCAGGACAATATGGCACCATCCCTGAAGTGGCCTTCGCAATCCGGAAAAGGTACAGTGCCCTTTTCTTCAAAGGCAGCTGAACAGGCAGTAGACCAATGGCTTCTGATGTGCAATGGAACGGCAGCTAAAACAATTATTCTTGAAGAGTAATTAAGCTCACACCTCTCAATAGTAGAATAGCATTTAATAGAGGGATGTGGAGAAGAACAGGATGCTGAGATGAAGCCACATACACACATAGCCAAGAAGAATGGACAGCTGAATTCAAAAAACATCAACAATTTCCAGAATTTAAAATCCTGAATCATTACATGACACTAGTGGAATTCAGATGTTTCTGGTATATAGACTGCTCTCACCCAATGTGAGGTTGAACTGTTGACCTTGTGTACATCCTACTTCACAAATGAGTCTGTCAGATACACTAAGCCTATAAGCTGAAGATGATGCCCCAACACTGTGGAGAAACCCCAGATGACTGTCCAAGCAGCTGGCTATTTCTGTTAACTCACAATTTTTTGGAAGTTTCTTGTGTGTACTTCCTGTTTTTATTTTGTTAGCTAATATTATTTCCTTCTTGGGTCTCTGAGTGAGTTGAAGATTAGTTAGTTATAGTTGAAGATTAATTAAGATAAAAAGTGAATTAGATACAATAGGATAGATAATGGAATTATTTTCTCTGAATTTGTCAAATACAAATGAACTAGACATTGCTTAGTTATTTATTACTTGTATATATTGTATATAGTTATTGTACTTTTGTATATACTTTTCTTATGTTAGTTATAAGCTTTTTCCTTTTTTCCTTTTATTAAAACAGAAAAGGGGAAATATGATAATATTTTATTTGTATTAAAATGTTATTTGTATGTTAATAAAAATAGCTGCCCCGGGGGTGAGAGCTATTAGCAAGCCATAGGAAAGCTGAGCGGTGGTGGCGTACGCTTGTTATCACAGCATTTGGTAGGCAGATCTAGGTAAGTCTCTGTGTGTTCAGGGATACAGCCAGCATTGGATACACACGCCTTTAATCTCAATACCAACCATAGAAGACCTGGAAGTCTGTACAGACAGGCAGTGACAAGGCGGTCATGAGGTTGGGTTTACAACCAATGAGAAGGCAGAAGAGAAAGTCTATATAAAGTCTTTAACACAGGAAGTAGCTCTCTTTAGGAGTGGTAGGACCAACACAAGAGGAAGGGTAAGGGTTTAGCTGTTAGTTCTGACCTCTTGGCTTTCTTCTTTGCATTGGTTTAGTGTTTCTTATTTAATAAGACAGTTGGTTACATCTACACAGACAGGAGTGTTATTGCCACTCAGTATTTCAATGGGAGCCCAACAGTGACTTTCCTTACCAGAAAAGAACTGTTACTGGAAGGACAAGAGACAGCATGTGTTTTAACTCCATTTATAAAGGGGAATTCAACATTGAGCTGCCTTACAAGAAACACACAATGCTTTTGAGGAGAGAGCACACTTTTACTCTACTGTGTTTCCTATACAGCCAGAACAGTGCACTTGTTCAGAAGAAAAGAACTGTGCTCCCTTAACAAAGGCCATATCTATTTCAATTCTGGTGAAGAAAATGTGAAAAAGTGTAGGTTCTCTTATTCCAGTGAACTGTACTGGTAGGGAAGAGACAAGATGCTATTTCCACTGTGTATCTCAATGGGAGCCCAAAGTGACTTTCCTTACTAGAAAAGAACTTTTGCTAGTAGTACAAGAGACAGCATGTGATTCAACATCATTTTGAAGGGGAATTCAACACCGAGTTGTCTTACAAGAATCACACAATGTTTTTGAGAAAGGAACACTCTTCTACACTACTGTGTTTCCTCAGCCAGAATATTGAACTTGTGCAGAAGAAATGACTGTGCTTCCTATACATAGGCCATATGTAGTTCAACTCTGCTAGGAAACTGAGAAGAACATTACCTTCCCTTACATCCAAGACACTGTACTTTCTGCACTTATTTCCACTGTATCCCAAGGGTAACCCAATAGTAACTTTACTTACCAGAAAAAACTTCCACTCATAGGACAAGAGACAGCAGGTGATTTAACTCCACTTATGATGGAGAATTCAACACTGAGTTCCTTTACAAGAAAAACATGCTGCATTTGAGAAAGGGGCATTCTTCTACTCAACTGTGTTTCCTATGAAACCAAACAGTGTGCTTGCTCAGAACAAAAGAACTGTCCTTCCTACACACACTGCCCATATCTAGTTTACCTCCTACTTTGGAACTGATAAGAACAGTAGCTTTTCTTACATAGAATGAACAGTACTTGCTGGGGAAAGATGCGAGTCCCCTTTTCACAGTGTATCTCATTGGGAGCCCAATAGTGACTTTGCTTACCTGAAAAAACTGTTGCTTGTAGGACAAAAGACAGCATGTAATTCAACTCCCTTTATGTTGGGGATTTCAACACTGAGTTGCCTTACAAGAAATACACTGTGCTTTTGAGAAAAGAGAACGCTTCTTTTCTTCTGTGTTTTCTACACAGCCAGAACAGTGAGATTGCTCAGTACAAAAGAATTGTGATTCCTAAACACCACGGGCCTTATCTCTTTCAACTCTGCTTAGGAAACTGATAAGAACAGTAGCTTCTCTTACATCCAATGCAATGTCTTGGTGGGAACACACGCATGTGCTATTTCCACTGTTTATCTCAATGGGAGCCCAATAGTGACTTTGCTTACCAAAAAAGAACTGTTGTTCATTGGACAAGAGACAGCATGTGATTCAACTCCATTTAGGAAGGGGAATTCAACACTGAGTCCCATTAAAAGAGACATACTCAGCTTTTGAGAAAGGAGCACACTTCTACTCTATTGAGTTTCCTATATAGCCAGAACAGTGAGATTCCTCAGAAAAAAAAGAACTATGCTTCCTACACCATGGTCTGTGGTGTTATTGTGTTCCCCAAAATATTGTTAACCCTAATAAACTTATCTGGGGTCAGAGACAAAACAGCCACAATATTAAACATAGAAGTTAGGCAGTGGTAGCACATGCCTTTAATCCTAGAATTCCAGAGGCAGAAATCCATGTGTTCAAGGATACAGCTAAGCATGGTGACTCATGCCTTTAATCCCAGAAAGTAAGCTTTCAATCCCAGGGAGTGGTGGTAGAAAGCAGAAAGATATATCAGGCGTGAGGACCAGAAACTAAAGGCATTTGACTGGTTAAGCATTCAGGCTTTTGAGCAGCAATTCAGCTGAGACCCATTCTAAATGAGGAATCAGAAGGTTCTAGTCTGAGGAGACAAGACAGCTGAGGATTTGGTGAGGTGAGGTAGCTGTGGCTTGTTCTGTCTCTCTGATCTACCAGCATTGACCCCAATAACTGGTTTTGGGTTTGATTTTATTAATAAGAACTTTTAAGATTCATGCTATAATGGTCCATATCTATTTCATCTCTGCTTAAGTAACTGATAAGGAGAGTATCTTCTATTTCATCCAATGCACTGTACTTGCTAAAAAAAGACGTGAGTGCTATTTTCACTGTGTAACTCAATGGCAGCCCAATAGTTACTTTACTTACCAAAAAAGAACTGTTGCTCGTTGGACAAGAGACAGCATGTGATTCAACTCCGTTTATGAAGGGGGAATTCAACACTGAGTTGCCTCACAAGAAACACACTCTGTTTTGAGAAAGGAGCATTCTTCTATTATTCTGTGTTTCAGATAGAGCCAGAACAGTGATCTTGCTCATTATAAAAGAACTGTGCTCCCTTCAGACAAGGAGCCATATGTAGTTAAAGTCTACTTAGGAACCTGATAAGAACAGCAAATTCACTTTCATCCAACACACTGCACTTTCTGGGAACAGTCACGAATTTAATTTCTACTGTGTATCTCAATGGGAACCCAATAGTGACTTTCCTTGCCATAAAAGAACTGTCACTCATAGGACAAGAGATAGTATGTGAATAAACTCAGTTTCTGATGGTGAATTCAACACTGAATCCTCTTACAAGAAAAACACTCTGCCTTTGATAAGTGAGCACTCTACGGCTTTAAAATTTTCCCAATTCAGAAGGAACAGAGAGCTTGATCAGAACAAAGAACTGTGCTTCCTACACACACGTGCCATATCTATTTAAGCTTCACTTAGGAAAGTGATAAGAGCAGTAACTTCTCTTACATCCAATGCACCGCACTTGCTGGGAACAGTCACAAAATTTACTTCCACTGTGTATCTCAATGGGAGCCCAACAGTGACTCTCCTTACATGAAAAGAACTGTTGCTCATAAAACAAGAGTCAGCATGTGGTCCAACTCCGTTTATGAAGAGGAATTCAAAACTGAGTTCCCTTACAAAAAAGGAACTCTGCCTTTGAGAAAGGAGCACTCTTCTATTCTACTGTGTTTACTATACAGCTAGATCATTGGGTTTGCTGAGAACAAAACAACTGTGCTTCCTACACACACGGGCCATGTCTAGTTCAACTCTGCTTAGGAAACTAATAAAAATCTTAGCTTCTCTTACATTCAATGCACTGTACTTGGTGGGAAGAGACGCAATTGCTATTTCCACTGTTTATCTCAATGAGAGCCCAATAGTGACTTTGATTTTTAGAAAAGAACTGTTTCTTGTAGGATAAAAGTCAGCATGTAATTCAACTCTGTTTATGAAGGAGAATTCGACATTACGTTTCCTTACAAGAAACACACTCTGATTTTGAGAAAGGTGCATACTTCTACTTTACTGTGTTTTTTACACAACCAGAACAGTGAGCTTGCTCACTACAAAAGTACTGTGCTTCCTACAAACACAGGCCATATCTAGATCAACTCTGCTTCAGAAACAGAGAAGGAAAGTAGCTTCTCTTACACCCAATGGGCTTTACTTGCTCAGAACAGATGCGAGTGCTATTCTCACTGTATATCTCAAAGGGACCCAATAGTTACTTTGCAAAAGAGAAAATAACTGTTGCTCTAGGGCAAGAAACTGCATGTGATTCAACTCCTTTTTTGACAGGAACTCAACAGTTTTCTTACAAGAAAAACACTCTGCTTTGGACAAAGAAGCACTCTTCTACTCTACTGTGTTTCCTATACAGCCAGAAAAGTGAGCTTGCTCAGAATAAAAAATTTGTTCTTCCTACACACACCAGCCATATCTAGTTCAACTCTGCTTAGGAAACTGATAAGAACAGTAGCATCTCTTACATTCAACGAAATGTATTTGATGAGAACAGACACGAATTCTATTTCCATTCTGTATCTCAATGGGAGCCCAACAGTGACTTTGCTTACAAGAAAAGAACTCTTGCTCATAGTACAAGAAACTGCATGTGATTCAACTCCGTTTATGAAGGGGAATTCAACACTAGCTCGCCTTACAAGAAACACACTCTGCTTTTGAGAAAGTAGCACTCTTCTACTCTACAGTTTTTCCTATACAGCCAGAATAGTGAGTTTGCTCAGAACAAAAGAACTGTGCTTCCTACACACATGAGACATTTTCATTCTACTATGCTCAGGAAACTAATAAGAACAGTAGCTTCTTTTATATCCAATGCAATACACTAGAGGGAACATATGCGAATGTTATTTCAACTGTGTATTTCAATGGGAGCACATTAGTGACTCTGATTACCAGAAAAGAACTGTTGCTCATAAAACAATAGTCATCATGTGATTTAATTCCATTTATGAAGGGGAATTCAACACTGGGTTCCCTTATAAGAATCGAACTCTGCTTTTGAGAAAGGAGCACTCAAACTCTACCGTGTTTCCTGTACAACCAGAACATTGAGCTTGCTCAGAACAAAAGAGTATGCTTCCTACACACACAGGCCATATTTAGTTCAACTCTGCTTAAGATACTAATAATAACTGTAGCTTCTCTTACATTCAATGCACCTGCTGAGAACAGATGCAAAAGCTATTACAACTGTGTATCTCAATGGGAGCCCAATAGTTACTTTGATTTCTAGAAAAGAACTGTTCTTCCTAGAACAAGAGCCAGCATGTGATTCAACTCCACTTATGATGGGAAATTCAACACTGAGTTATCTTACAACAAACACACTCTTATTTTTTAAATGAGAACTCTTCTACTTTACTGTTTTTCCCTTACAACCAGAATGGTGAGCTTGCTCACAACAAAAGAACTGTGATTCCTACACACACTGGCCATATCTAGTTCAACTCTGCTTAGGAAACTGAGAAGAACAATAGCTTCTCTTACATCCATATCACTATACATGCTGGGAACAGACAGGTGTGGTTTTTTTTCACTGTGTATCTCAATGGGAGCCCAATAGTGACTTTGATTACCAGAAAATAACTGTTGCTCATAGGACATGAGACAGCATGTGATTCAACTCTATTTGTGATGTGGAATTCTACATTGTGTTCCATTACAAGAAAAACACTCTGATTTTGAGAAAGGAGCACTCTTGTACTTTACTGTGTTTTCCTTTATAGCCAGAACAGTGAGCTTACTCAGAACAAAAGAACTGTGCTTCCTTCAGACTCGGGACATATGTAGTTCAAGTCTGTTTAGGAAACTGATAAGAACAGAAAATTCACTTTCATCTAAAACACTCCACTTTCTGGGAACAGTCGCGAGTTTAATTTCTACTGTGTATCTCAATGGGAGCCCAATAGTGACTAACTTACCATAAAAGAACTTTTGCTCATAGGACAAGAGACAATACATACAAGAACTTTTTCTCATAGGATAAGAGACAATACATGATTAAATTCCATTTCAGATGGGGAATTCAACACTGAGTCCTTTTTCAAGAAACACACTCTGCCTTTGATAAGCAAGCACTCTTCGGCTTTAGAATTTTCCCAAATCAGAAGGAACAGAGAGCTTTTTCAGTACCAAAGAACTGTGATTCCTACACACACATGCCATATCTATTTCATCTCTGCTTAGGAAAGTGATAAGAGCAGTAACTTCTCTTACTTCCAATGCATTGCACTTGCTGGGAACAATCGTGAGATTTACTTCCACTGTGTATCTCAATGGGAGCCCAGTAGTGACAGTGCTCACCAGAAAGAACTGATTTTTGTAGGACAAGAGACACCATTTGGTTAAACTCAGATTATGAAGGGGTATTCAACAGCGAATTTCCTTACAAGAAACCCTCTCTGTTTTTGAGAAGGCATCACTCTTTTCTTTACTGTGTTTCCACTGCAACCAGAAGAGGGAGTGTGCTTAGAACAAAAGATCTGTGTTTCCTACACTCACAACCTATATCACTTTCAACTTTGCCTAGAAAAGTCATGAGAACAGTAGCTTCTTTTACATCTGATGCACTGAACTTGGTGGAAACAGTCGTGAGTGCTATTTCCATTGAGTATGTCTATGGGGACTAGCATTGTCGCTTTTACCAGAAGAGAATGGCTGTTTGTAGGATAAGAGACAGCATGTTGTTTAGCTCAGTTTATGAAATGGTAATTAACAATAAGTTTCCCTACAATAAACATACTCTGTTTTTGAGAATGAATCACTCTTCTCTTTATTGTTTTTACATTGCCTCCAGAAGATTGAGCTTGCTCATAAAATAAGAACTGTGCTTCCTACACACACGAGTCATATCTCTTTCAACTCTACTTAGGAAACTGATAAGAACAGTAGCTTTTCTTATATCCAATGCACTGTACTTGCTGGGAGCAGACATGAGTGATATTGCCACTGTGTGTATCAAAGGCACCCATTAGTGACTATGCATACCAGAAGAAAACTGTTGTTCATAGCACAAGAGACAGCATGAGGTTAAACTCAGTATATGAAGGGGAATTCTGCTGCGAGTTCCCTTACAAGAAACTCTGTTTTGTGAAAGAAGCACTCTTGACTTTACTGTGCTTCCAATGCAGCCAGAAGACATAGCTTGCTCAGAACAAAATAACTGTGCTTCCAACATACCCAGGCAATATTGTTTTCATATCTGTTTAAGAAACACATAACAACAGTAACTTCTCTTATATCCAATGCACTGTACTTGCTGATAAAAGATGTGAGTGGTAATTCCACTGAGTATCTCAATGGGAGCCCAATAGTGACTTTACTTTCCAGAATAGAACTGTTGCTCATAGGACAAGAGACAGCATGTGATTAAACTCCAATTATGAAGGGAATTCAGCACTTAATTCCCTTACAAGAAACACACTCTTCTTGCGATAAAGAAGCACTCTTCTGCTTTTCAGTGTTTCCAATTAAGGAAGAACAGTGAGCTTGCTCATAACAAAAGAACTGTTCTTCCTATGCACATGGGCTATATCTATTTCAACTATAACTAGGAAACTGATTAGAATGATAGCTTCAATTACATCCAATAGACTGCACTTACTGGGAACAAACATGCCACAAATTTCCACTGTGTATCTCAATGGGAGCCCATTAGTGACTTTGATTACCGTAAAAGAACTGTAGCTTTTAGGACAAGAGACAGCAAATTATTAACTTCCGTTTATGTAGTGGATCAACACTGAAACACACTCAACAAGTGTAGTGTAGTGGATCAACAAAAAACACACTCTGCTTTTGAGAAAGAATCACTCTCTTACTTTACAGTGTTTCCAATAGAGCGGGATCAGTGTGCTTGCTCAGAACAAAAGAACTTTGCTTCCTACACACAATAGCCATATCTATTTTAAATCTGCTTAGGAAACTGATAAGAAAAATACCTTGGACAACATCCAAAGATTGCACTTACTGGGAAAAAACGGGATTGGTTTTTCCACTGTGTATCTTAATGGGAGCCCAATAGTGACATTGCTTACCAGAAAAAAACTCTTGCATGTAGGACAAGAAACAGCATGTGATCAAACTCCATTTATGAATGGGAATTCAATGCTGAATTCCCTTACAAGAAACCAGTTCTGCTTTTCAAAAAGCAACACTCTTCTTTACACTGTTTCCAATAGAGCAGGAACAGTGAACTTGCTCAGAACAAAAGAAATGTGCTTCCTACACACACGTGCCAAATCTAATTCAACTCTGCTTAGTAAACTGATAGAAAAAGTAGCTTCCCTTCCATCCAATGCACTCTACTTTATGGTAACAGTCGTGAGTGGTACTTGCACTGAGTATGTCAATGGGGACCAGCATTGTCTTTGCTTACAGGAAAAGAATGGTTGTTTGCAGAACAAGTGACAGCATGTGGTTAAACTCAGTTTGTGAAAGGGTATTCAACAGCATGTTTCCCTACAAGAAACACACTCTGTTTTTGAAATAGAAGCCCTCTTCTGTATACTGTATTTCTAATGAAGCCAGAAGAGATAGCTTGCTCAGAACAAAAGAACTGTGCTTTCTACACACATTGTTGATATCTTTTTCATCTTTGTTTAGGAAACTCACTACAACAGTAGCTTCTCTTATATCCAATGCACTGTACTTGCAGGGAACAGACGTGAGTGTTATTTTTTTTCTGTATATTTCAAAAAGGACCAAGAGTGACTATGCTTACCAGAAAAGAACTGCTGTTTTTAGGATAAGAGACAGAATGTGGTTAAACTCAATTTTGAAGAGTAATTAAACAGTAAGTTGGCTTTCAAGAAACACAGTCTTTTTTTAAGAAAGAAGCACTCTTCTCTTTAATGTTTTTCCAATGCAGCCAGACAATGGAGCTTGCTCAGGAAATAAGACCTGTGCTTCTTGCACACCCAGGCCATATCTCTTTCAACTGCTTAAGAAACTGATAAGAACAGTAGCTTTTCTAACATCCAATGCACTGTACTTGCTGGAAAGAAACACAAGTGGTGTTTCCACTGTGTATCTCAAAGAGAACCCGACAGGGACATTGCTAACCAGAAAATAACTGTTACTAGTAGGACAAGACACAGCATGTGATTCAAATTCATTTATGAAGGGTAATTCAACACTGAGTTCTCTTAGAAAAAACACACTGTGATTTTGAGAACGAAGCACTCTTCTTCTTTCCAGTGTTTGCAAAACAGCAGGAACAGTTAGCTTGCTCAGAACAAAAGAACAGTTCTTACTACACACATGGGCCATATCTACTTCAACTCTGCTTAGGATACTGATTAGAACATTACCTTCAATTACATCCCACGCACTGTACCTTCTGGGAACAGACGTGAGTGGTATTTCCAATGTGTATGTCAATGCAGTCCAACAGTGACTTTGCTTACCAGAAAATAGCTATTCTTCATAGGAAGAGAGACACCATGTGGTTAAACTTAGTTTATGAAGGGGAATTCAACAGCAAGTTCCATTACAAGAAACACACTATATTTCTAACAAAGAGGCACTCTTCTCTTTACTGTTTCCATTGCAGCCAGATAAGGGAGATTGCTCAGAACAAAAGAATGGTGCTTTTAACACACACAGGTTATATCATTTTCAACATTGCTTAGGAAATTCATAAGAACAGTAGCTTCTCTTACATCCAATAAAATTTACTTCCTCTTGATAGAAGTGAGTGGTATTTATACTGTCTATGTGAATGGGGCACAACTGTGACTTTGCTTGCCAGAAAAGAACTGTTGTTCTTAGAACAAGAGACAGCATATGATTCAACTCCATTTATGAAGCAGTATTCAACAGCGAGTTTCCCTGCAAGAAACACTGTCTGTTTTTGAGAAAGAATCAATCTTCTCTTTACTGTGTTTCCAATGCAGCCAGAAGAGAAAGCTTGCTTAGAACAAAAGAACTGTGCTTCCTACACACACAGGCTATATCACTTTCAACTCTGCTTAGGAAATTCATAAGAACGGTAGCTTCTTTTACATTCAATCCACTCTACTTGGTGGGAACTGTCGTGATTTGTATTTCCACTGAGTAGGTCAATGGGGAACAGCATTGTCTTTGCATACCAGAAAAGAATGGTTTTTTGTACGATAAGAGGCAGCATGTGGTTAAACTCAGGTTATGAAAAGGTATTCAACAGCAAGTTTCCCAACAATAAAACACACTCTATTTTTGAGAAAGAAGCACCCAACTCTTTAATGTATTTCCAATGAAGCGAGAACAGACAGCTTTCTCAGAAGAAAAGAACTGTGCTTCCTACACACACAGGCAATATCATTTTCATGTATGTATAGGAAACTCATAACAACAGTAGCTTCCCTTACAAGCAATGCACTGTACTTGCAGGGAACAAATGTGAGTGCTATTTCCTCTGTATATTTCAAAAAGGACCCACAGTGACTATGCTTACCAGAAAAAAAACTGCTGTTCTTAGAACAAGAGGCAGCATGTAGTTAAACTCAGTATTTGAATGGGAATTAAATAGTGAGCTGGCTTTCAAGAAACACAGTCTTTTGTTGAGAAAGAAGCACTCTTTCCTTTACTGTTTTTCCAATGCAGCCAGGAGATGGAGCTTGCTCAGAAAATAAGAACTGTGCTTCCTACAACACAGACCATATCGCTTTCAACTCAGCTTACGAAACTGATAAGAACAGTAGCTTTCCTAACATCCAATGCACTGCACTTGCTGGAAAGAGATGCAAGTGGTGTTTACACTGTGTATCTCAAAGGAAACCCAACAGGGATATTGCTAACCAGAAAATAACTGTAGCTAATAGGACAAGAGACAGCATGTGATTAAACTCCGTTTATGAAGGGGAATTCAACACTGAGTTCCCTTTAAAAAAACATACTGTGCTTTTGAGAATGAAGAATTCTTGTTCTTCTTTCCAATGTTTCCAATACAGCAGGAACAGTGATCTCACTCAGAACAAAAGAACTGTGCTTCATACATACAGACAATATCACTTTCAACTCTGCTTAGGAAACTGATAAGTACAATAGCTTCTCTTACATCCAATGCCCTGTACTTGCTTGGATCAGATGTGAGTGGTGTTTCCACTGTGTATGTCAATGTGGACCAGCAGTTACTTTGCTTACCAGAAAAGAACTGCTGTTTGTAGGATAAGAGACAGCAAGTGGTTAAACTCAGTTTATGAAGGGGAATTCTACAGCAAGTTTCCTTAAAACAAGGACATTCTGTTTTTGAGAAAGAAGCACTCGTCTCTTAACTATGCTGCCACGGACTGGTCCACTGGGGGTACCATGACCATAGGAGAACCAGGGGTTGGGTAGTCAGGAAGGCAAGAATTCTGCGAATGACAGACAGACAACACACTCAGAAGTGGTTTGAATCTGCTGAAAATTTACTTCTGCAAATAGATTAAATACAGAAAAGAAAACTGTCAAGTCATACAAGGAACAAAAAGAGCTTGGCAATAATTCAATTATATCATCTTTAAAAAACAACAAGCACACAATTATTAATCGGTGTTAGACATATCCCTTCACCCACAAGAACTTTATGACCCAAAGAGCAGTCTGTGATTTCTAAACTTAATACAATTCCTAGACTTGTGTATACTTCTTGAGTTTACATCTGTGTCCTTTATCTTACTTCAGCAGTTTTCTAGTTTATTATACACTTCTACTTTTCTGGTTCTCATGACCCACTTAGCCAATTTGGATGCTGCAGACCTACTCTAAGTCTTTCTTCAGTTCTTCCACCACATATCTCTTCTAATATAAAACCTTTTTACCTGCTGGAATATGGACTCTTGTACTTTTTTGCCTATAATGGGAAGGGGTTCTGCTGTAGTCCTTAAGTTTCCCATGCTGAACTTCCTCAACAGAGGGGCCCACCATCTGCCTCCTATGAGATAACATTTTCTACCATAAATCACTTTAGTTGGGATTCCTAAAGGATTCCTAGTGGGTGAGTGTTCATTCCCTAGAAGTGCCTGAACTATTGGGGTCTTTAAGAAATAGCTAGTTCTGCTATATCTGATTAAGATCCATGTCCAGCTTCCCCTTTCTTCCATAGTTCACAACCCAAGCATTCATTAATTTTGGCTGTGCTTCATAGATTAATTAGAACTTTATCGGAAAAGCAGTTATACAGAACCCGTAGCCCAGGGAGCTCATGATCTGTGAAAGTACATCTTCTTCGAGAAGGATGCATAACATGGGCACTCTGCCAGGGACCTCCAGGGAGCTTAGTCCTGTGGGTCACATAACTCCCATCCGCTATTATAGGCATAATTGTTCATGTCACATGTATGACACTGGAGTTGGTGTGGCATTTCCCAGTTTTTTTTACTTTAAGATGCAGCTCCAGCAGATCACACCTCACTGTGTGTAGGGAATATAGGATTATTCTGAAAAGACAAAGAAATAATAGCTCCACCAAAAGAAAAATAAGAATCAATATCCCAATGAATGCAAAGTATTGTGTCCAATCTAGAGGATTAAGAGAGTGAACATCTGACTCAAGATCATGAGCTAAGGCATCTAAAGAGCAATTCTCCAAATGAGCTTTTCTCAGAGCCACGATATCTTTTGCAAAGATTTCATATCATGAGTGGTATCTGAATCTTTCCAGACTACTTGCAGATGATTCTTTACTTTTTCCCAACTTTGACTAGCGTTATAAGGCAAAGGAGTTACATAAATCCACTTAAATTATGAATGACAGGAGACAGTTAATCTAACCTTAGTATTTTGAATTTGATTACCCATAATGAGTATAGTGATGTACAAAATTAAAGCAGCAGTAAATCTTTTAGTCTATTGAGAACATTAGTAATTTTTTGATAGCATATGCTAAATAGACACCTCAGCTGTATGTCCCAGGTTACGAAATCAACATTTTAGTCTTTTGGAAATAAATGAATGATAAGGGGCAATGTAATTATCTCACTACTTCCTGCTGAAATTTGGGGCATAGCTGGGGACCCAAAGGCTGGAATGTTGACCAAGTCCAGGAAGAGCAGACTGCTTCATTAGTTTTTCAGGTGATGTAGGACCATGTGAGGCTAGGGACACGCAGGCAGCAGTTTGAGTAGTCTGTAACCTTTAAGTGATTACAAATCTGTTGGAACAAATATATATTAATGGGCAGAATATGAAGTTAAGAAATTTTAAAGAGGAAATTTTTCTCTTAGGTGTACATTTGTAAATTTTAAGTGGATGGTTTTGGCAGATCAGGAAGGGGAGTTCCAATATTCAGAGAGAGAGGAAAAGATGTGTCCCTCAAGGAAATAGGTAGTTGGGGAAACAAACCATAGATTGATAGTACTTTTTTGAAGTCCATCTTCACCTGTGGGCATTGGTGGGTTTAGATCTCAACTTACTTAAACTTTAAAGTTAGACTTTAAAGTTCCATATTTTTATACCTCAAACTACTTACTCAGACCCAAAATATCATACACTCAAATCCTCATGACATGCTTAAGCCTTTAAATTTTTACATCTTAAACTGCTTCCTTAAACCAAAAAAAAATCATTTATTTAAACATTTATCAAAACCAACAATAATTTGAAAACAATTCTCTCAAATGATGGCAAGTATTTGTAACCTATGGAACTCAAATGACCAAAACCCATGTAAATTTTTATTTTTCCTGTGGAAACAAAAGCATAATTTTCCCAGTATCTTGAACTGGTAATTCAACATTTTTAAGCAATATCAGGACAGAGAAGAGTTAACAAGAGAAGTTGCTGGCTGGCAGAAGAGACCTTGAAGTCTCTCTCTTTCTCTTCCAGGAAAATAAGGGAAGTTATTAGACAGAAACAAATAACACTTACACAGATAATCCAAGTATTGGTACATTATTATTCTTTAAGGGAAAATTTTAAAGATATCAATATGTATTTATCTCTCAGAGGAATTAGTTTGTCTCATATTTATACTTTTATCTTACATTTCTTATTTCTTATTTCTCACTCTTCTCACCCAGACTTTTCTTATACCAGGGGGTCTGCAGCACCCTTAGTGAGGTCCTACCTGTGGCAACAAATAGGGGGTTGCCTCTTCTTATATGGACAATCCCCAGGAGATGCCTCCATCTTGGACAATCTCCGAGAAGAACTGCTGCTCTGCCCTTGACAGTCTTCTTGATTACCTTTTCAATATCTCTGTTCCTGACACACCAGGTATTGCTGCCTGGAGGTCCAGCACAGAGCATGAAAGGAATCCACAGCATCAGCGAGTATTAGACTTTTTTATCTGAGGAGGTAAAACTTAACTCTCTGAGGCCAGCTAAAAGGGATCTTAATCTCTCTTTGACTATCTGAATCTACCATACTTGGTATGACTTTGAAATGCTTTTTATAATTGGAAATTCTTCCAATGATAAGTCCCACTGTACCTTGTGGTAATTTACCCAACACTTTAGTGGGAACTGTAGTCACTCCATCCCATGAGGAGAGGATGATGTCTTGTGAACTTGCAAGATCTAGTCCTGCACTACCAGGTGTTGCTCTAGGGTAAATCATGGATGGTAAATTCTGGAGCCTCAGGGTCGAGGTCTGTATTAGCCTCTCTTGAATTACCAGGGCTGAGAGGATGCTCCTCTTCTAGTTTTTTGAGTTAGTGCTTTTATAACCTTTTTTTCTGTTAAAGGAGATCCATCTTTGTGGAACTTGGATTTGCATTCATTCCTCCAGTGTCTTCCTTTCTGAAACCGTGAACATAATCCAGGAGCTGTATTTTTATGGTCCTTGTTGCCTTGCTCTGTACATGCCTTTTGCATGTGGCCTGCTTGCCCACAATTGAAACAGGTGGGTTCTGGAGATTGATTATTGCTGCCCCCATATGTTTTCTTTAAATAAGCACTAAATCTCTGTCCTTTCATAGCTGTAGAACATGCTATACCTTGGACAACTGCTGGTGAGGCATCCACGCAAGCCTTGATATAATCCTGTAGATTACCTGTCTTTCTTACAGGTCTGATAAGATCTTGACACAGGGTTTTGACATTTTCCCAAACCAACTGTTTAAGGAGCATGTCAGTCCCTTCTGAGGGGGGCATCATTCAATTAACTGCCTCTTCTAGTCTAGAGAAAAAGTCTTGATAGAGATCCTCATTGGATTGCATTATACCTGAGAGAGCAGTTATATATTCTGGATATCAGCCCTCTGTCAGATGTAGGGTTGGTGAAGTTTTTTCCAATTCTATATATAGGCTCTAATTTCTTCTTATTGACCATGTATTTTGCCCTACAAAAGCTTCTCACTTTCAAGAGGTCCCATTTATTGTTTATCTCAGTGTTTGTGCTACTGGTGTGCTGTGGATATCGCTATATGTAAATAAACTCTGATTGGCCAATAGCCAGACAGGAAGTATAGGCGGGACTAACAGAAAAGAGAATTGAGGGAACAGGAAGGGAAGAGAGAGACGGCCTGGAGCCGCCGCCAGGAGAAGGAAGATGTAAGGTACCGGTAAGCCATGAGCCACGTGGCAAAGTAAAGATTAATAGAAATGGGCTAAATATAAGAGTAAGAACTAGACAATGACAGGCCTGAGCTAATGGCCAAGCAGTTTAAATAATGTAAGAGTCTGTGTGTTTATTTTACAAGTGGGCTCTGGGACTGGCGGGACTTGGTGGCGGGAGCTGGAGAGAAATTCTCCAGCAACACTGGTGTTATATTTAGGAAGTGATATCCATTGTCAATGCATTCAAGACTACTTCCTTTCTATTCTATCAGGTTCAGAGTAACTGGATTTATGTTGAGGTCTTTGATCCACTTGGACTTCAATTTTGTGCACGGTGATGGATATGGATATATTTGCAGTCTTCTACACATTGACATCCAGTTATGACAGCAACATTTGTTGAAGATGATTTCTTTTTTCCATTGTACACTTTTGGCATCTTTGTCAAAAATCATATGTTCATAGCTGTGTGGATTAATGTCACGGTCTTCAGTTCTGTTCCATTGGTCCACATATTGGTTTTTATGCCAGTACCAAGTTGTTTTTATTACTGTAGCTCTATAGTAAAGCTTGAAGTCAGGGATCATGATGCCTCCAGAGGTTGTTTTATTGTACAGGATTCTTTTGACTATCCCGGGTTTTTTGTTTTTCCATATGAAGTTGAGTATTGTTCTTTCCAGGTCTGTGAAGAATTGTGTTGGGATTTTGAAGGGGATTGCATTGAATCCACAGATTGCTTTTTGTAGGATTGCAATTTTTACTATGTTAATCCTACCAATACATGAGCATGGGAGAGCTTTCCATTTTCTGACATCTTCTTCAATTTCTTTCTTCAGGGACTTAAAGTTCTTTTCATACAGGTCCTCTGTGTTCTTAGTTAGAGTTACCCCAAGGCATTTTATATTATTTGTGGCTATTGTAAAGGGTGATGTGTAGATGTAACCAACCGTCTTATTAAATAAGAAACACAGAGCCAATTCAGAGAAGAAAGCCAAGAGGTCAGAGCTAAGAACCTCACCCTTCCTGCTTCAGCGATCCTCTTCAGTCAAGAGAGCTCTCCAAAAGGGGGCCTACTTCCTGTGTGTATGTCTTTATATAGTCTAGCTGTTCTGCCTTCTCATTGGTTGTAAACCTAAACATGTGACTGCCTCGTCACTGCCTATTTGTACAGTCCTCCAGGTCCTCTATGGTATTGAGATTAAAAGTGTGTGCCACCGCCGCCACGCACTTGCTATGGCTCTAATAGCTCTGACCCCTAGGCAACTTTATTTATTAACATACAATTAAAATCACATTTCAGTACAAGTAAAATACCACCACATTTCCCCTTTTCTATTGTAATAAAAAGGAAAAAAAGAAAAAGGTTATAACTAACAAAAGAAAAACTATATACAAAAGTACAATAACTATATATACAATATATAAAAATAATAAATGTCTAAACAATGTCTAGTCCATTTGTATTTGACAAATTCAGAGAAAATAATTTCATTATCTATCCTATTTTGTTAAGTCCAAAATGTATCTAATTCACTTTCTATCCTAATTAATCTTCAACTATAACTAACTAATCTTCAACTATAACTAAATAATCTTCAACTCACTCAGAGACCCAAGAAGGAAATAATATTAGCTAACAAAAATAAAAACAGAAAGTGCATGCAAGCAACTTCCAAAAAATTTGTGAGTTGACAGAAACAGCCAGCTCCCTGGACAGTCACCTGAGGTTTCTCCGCAATGCTGGGGCATCATCTTCAGCCTATAGGCTTAGGGTATCTGACACACTCATTTGTGATGTAGGATGTACACAAGGTCAACAGTTCAACCTCACATTGGGTGAGAGCAGTCCATGTACCAGAAACACCTGAATTCCACTAGTGTCATGTCATGATTCAGGATTTTAAATTCTGGAAATTGTCGATGGTTTTTTAATTCAGCTGTCCATTCTTTTGGCTGTGTATATATGGCTTCATCTCAGCATCCTGTTCTTCTCCACATCCCTCTATCAAATGCCAGTCTACTATTGAGAGGCGTGAGCTTAGTTACTCTTCAAGAATAACTGTTTCAGCTGCTGTTCCACTGCACATCAGAAGCCATCAGCCCACTGCCTGTTCAGCTGCCTTAGAAGAAAAGGGCACTGTACCTTTTGCAAATTGCGAAGGCCACTTCATGGATGGTGCCATATTGTCCTGGCCTCAGAAGATGCCTTTTGATAAAGCCATAACCACACTTGTTTTGGCAAGAATCAGTAGTCCTTTGTTTCATGTCCTGTCTGTCCATTTTGTCAGCAGTTGATTTGAGGACACTTTGTTGTCCAGTGGCTAACTTTTGCCACAATGAAAGTTAACTCCATATGCAGTTTCTTCAATGCCCATAGTTTCTCTGAAGTAGATTGGTACTGCCAGGAGCCGACATGTCTCATAGTCATAACAAAAAAGAAAAATTTTCTAAGTTATTAAAACATTTTAAATGCCATATTCTGTAGATCTCTGAAGGGTTTGAAGATGACCTGTCTAAAATATATCTGCTCAATTTTTAAAACATATCTAATATGACTACAAGTTCTATTGTAATGTCTAACTACTAATTTTCATTTCTTTATATCCTAATAGTTGGTAATAATAACATTCAAGGATCAGAAAATTGCATTGTTAAATGAACGGTATAAGTACAATTAGAAATATACATATAGCATTTTCTAACAATATCAATTTCATTATATATAATTTGTATACAATATAAAACAATCCAATCCAATGTAAAGTATTTAAAACTAGTAATTGTCTTTTTCTTCTTTATTTCTTTCTCTTTTTTTTAAAACAAGAACCTTAAATATAATCTCCTTTGCTTAGCCTTTTTCCTAACCCTTGACAACAACTTGTAACCAACCCCCCTAAACAATGAAAATTATCCCAGACCCAAAACCCATTAAAAAGAACAAAAAACCATCCACCCCACACCACCTCTTTGGGAATGTGGGCATCGTAGTCTTAAAATTGCTTCCTGTTGGGTATGGGCGAAGTTATCTTTATCCTGAAAGAAAAATTTTAGGTTAATTGTCAAATTCTAGGAAAGGTAACTATATCCTACATTATCCAGTCTGTGTATAATGCCAAAGTTGAGGGTTTATCTCAAGTCCTTATTCAAGTAGTCTTTGAGACTGGATCATCTCAGCTAGTCATCTCAAAATTGCTCTGAGCACCTTGTAGATCAAAGCTAATCTGTAGATGATGTTTGTCAGCTTAGTGATGTTATTATTGTCCACATGGAATTGTTGTTGTTGTGGGGCCCCATCTTCTTCCTGAAGACTTCAGCTGATGTTAGGCATGGCCATGAATTCCTGCAGAAAACTGATAAGAGACTCGAACACAAAGACATATAAATGCAGCTAATAGAAACCTTTTTTCTAGAACTAATTAGTACTCTATATGACCATTCATATCTTAACAAAGTTTAAAATGTATATATATCTATATATCTGTATATATTAATCTTGTAAATTTTGATATAAAATTTATACTTTAAGAAAAGTTTAAAGAATCAGAATAGAATCAAAGAGTTGAGATTAGTAACAGAATAGTCCCTTAATTAATTTTGCTTTTCTCCTGTCCCATAGCAGAAGATGGCTCTTTTCTTCTGGCATGATACAGGGAGTTTGCATTTTCCTTTTAACAACATGCTTGAGTTTAAAGAAGGAGAGAGCCATTCTCCAACTCCAAAGTCAGGTTTAAATTTTAATTGAACTGGGACTATTAGAAGACCAATAGTGTTAAATCTCTAGAGAAAAGCAGAAACAAACATTTAGGAAGACATAAAATTTTTTAGATAATATATACCCATACGCCATTTCACTCTGCTTCCTGGGATAGATGATTTGTCCCTTTTCTTCAGTTGTCTCATTTGTCCAGTGTTCTTCAGATTTCTTAACCTTCATTCTCCTAAAAGACAAAAACAAAAACCTTTCCCCAAGACTAATTTTGGGGATGTTCCTTTTTGGCAAGTTATTATCTGATTAAATGAAAAGGCATGTGTTACTGGTATAAGTTAGTTTATATTGGATGTTCATGCTGGTTGATGAACTATCACCTCCTCTAATTAAGAGGTTTCTCTTGTTCAAATCGAACCTTTATCAATTTTGATGGTACCCACAGCTTATCTTCTCCTGTAGAAACAAAAGCAAAACCTCATCCCCAACATAACACATTCCCTGGATTCCATTCTGAGGTCAGCACATCCTTAAAGTATATAGGCTGATTTAATTCTGTAGTTTTTTCTATTATCCAATGTCTCTCTGCAGCTGTTGTTCCTTTCTCATTGGCATTAAGAAAATTTAGTTAATAGAGCATTATGCAGTCTATTTCTGGGGGGTTTTGTTACCCCTTTCTGTTTATTTAGCATATCCTTTAGAGTTCTGTTTGATCTTTCTGTAACTGCTTGACCTGTAGGATTATGTGGTATGCCTGTAGTATGCTTTATATTGTGATAAGCAAAAAACTGTTTCATTTTAACAGAGACATATGATGGAGCATTGTCAGTTTTGACTTGTGTAAGTATACCCATGATGGCCATAACTTCTAGCAAATGAGTGATTACAGAATCAGCCTTTTCAGAACTCAAAGCAGTTGCCCATTGAAATCCTGAATAAGTATCGATAGTGTGGTGTACATATTTCAGTTTTCCAAATTCTGCAAAGTGAAACACGTCCATCTGCCAGATTTCATTCCTTTGAGTACCTTTTGGGTTACATCCTGCTGGTAATGGCGTTTGATTATAGAAGAAACAAGTAGGACATTTCTTTACTATTTCTTTGGCTTGTTGCCAGGTTATAGAAAAATCCTTTTTTAAACCTTTACTATTGACATGATGTTTTTTATGAAATTCTGAGGCCTCCAGCACATTTCCTATTAATAACATATCAATCTCATCATTGCCTTGTGCTAGAAGGCCTGGCAGACCAGTATGAGATCGAATGTGAGTTATATATAAAGGATGACTCCTTTTCCTGATTGTATCTTGTAACTGAATAAATACTGAAGTTAATTCTGAAGCATCAGGGATAAATTCTGCAGTCTCAATATGTAATACTACACTTTCAGCATACTGAGAGTGAGTTACTATGTTAAGAGTTTCTGAAAAATCCATTAATACCAACAGAATAGCATACAATTCTGATTTTTGAACTGAATTATAAGGACTTTGAACCACTTTACTTAAATTTTCTGATTTGTAACCTGCCTTTCCTTGTTTGTTGGCATCTGTATAAAATGTACAAAATCCAGATAGGGGTTCTTCCTGTATAATTCGAGGCAAGATCCAATCAGCTCTCTTTCTAAGATCAATTCTATTGCTTTTGGGATATTTGCTGTTAATTTCTCCGAAAAAATTACTGCAAGCTCTTTGTCAAGGTTCACTTTCTGTAAATAATTTTTCAATGTCCTCCTTACTTAAAGGTATGACAATTTCTGCTGGGTCTATTCCTGCTAATTGACAAAGTCTCAATTTTCCTTTCCAAATCAAGTCAGAGATTTTTTCACATAAGTTTTTAATTTTTTATTTGGTTTATTTGGTAAAAATATCCATTCCAATATAATATTTTCCCTCTGCATTAATATTCCTGTAGGAGAATGCCTAGAAGGTAAAATAACCAAAATGCAATCCAGTTTTGGATCAATACGATCCACGTTCTCTTCATGTACTTTCTTTTCTACCAAGGCCAATTCTTTCTCAGCTTCAGGTGATAATTCTCTTGGACTATTTAAGTCCTTGTCACTTTCTAAGGTATTGAACAAATTATGCAGTTCATCATTTTTTACCCCAACAATAGTTCATAGATGAGAAATATCTCCAAATAATCTTTGAAAGTCATTAAGAGTGTGTAGTCTCTCTCTCCTAATTCGCACCTTTTGGGGTCTAATTTTTTGTAGCTCTATTTTATATCCTAAATAATTAATAGAATCTCCTCTTTGTGTCTTTTCAGGAGCAATTTGTAGTCCCCAGCAAGGCAAAATTTTCTTTACTTCTTCAAACATTCTTTCTAAAGTATCTGCATTTGAGTCAGCTAGTAAAATATCATCCATATAATGATAAATTACAGATTTAGGAAATTTTTTACATATCACTTCCAATGGCTGTTGTACAAAATATTGGCACAGAGTTGGGCTATTCAACATTCCCTGTGGGAGGACCCTCCATTGAAATCTTTTAACCAGTTGAGAATTATTATAAGTAGGCACTGTGAAAGCAAATCTTTCTCTGTCTTTTTCTTGTAAGGGTATTGAAAAGAAACAGTCTTTTAAATCAATAACTATGAGAGGCCATCCTTTTGGTAACAGAGTAGGCAAAGGAATTCCAGATTGTAGGGAGTCCATTGGCTGAGTTACTTTGTTAATTGCTCTAATGTCTGTTACCATTCTCCATTTACCAGATTTCTTCTTAATAACAAATACAAGAGAATTCCAAGGGCTGGTTGATTCCTCAATATACTGAGCATTTAACTGTTCTTCTACCAGCTCGTCTAAAGCCTGGAGTTTCTCTGTTGTTAAAGGCCATTGCTGAACCCATACAGGCTTGTCTGCTAACCATTTTAAAGGTAGTTCTGTTGGTGTCTTTGGAAGATCATCAGTTGTTGTGCCCTGTTCTTGTATAATATGGATGGCTGGTAACCATTCAGAATAATGCCTTCTAATACTTCTCTCAGAAACATGTGCTAATTTATGATTTATTTCTGAGTTTGGAGGGATGTAAATCTGAGTATTCCATTGTTGCAACAAGTCTTGACCCCACAAGTTCATAGCTATGTTAGCCACATATGGTTTTAATTTTCCTCTGTGTCCTTCTGGATCTATACATTTGAGCCATCTTGCACTCTGTTTCATCTGAGATAATGTCCCAATTCCTAACAGTTGAACATTTACCTCCTGAAGAGGCCAAGTTGGATGCCAAAATTCTGGTGCAATTATGGTAACGTCCGCACCTGTGTCTACCAGACCAGACAACAAACACCATTTATTTTTATATTTAATTTTGGTCTTTGTTCATTAATAGAAGTTTGCCAAAAAATTTCCTTTATGTTTTCTCCTGAATTTTCTATTCTCTCTGTTTCATCATCCTGACCAGCATGATTTATTCCAATAGGCATTTGGTTATTTAATTGCTCTGAGTAGGGGTTTCCTCTACAACTGCAGGAAAGGTTTGAACTGGATTTGCTATTGGGGCCTGCCTGTGGCCCTTCTGGGAGTTTCCTGAAGACTGAGGCAAAGGATTACCCTGTCTGTCCCTTGTTGATCTACATTCGTTGGTCCAGTGTTTTCCCTTACCACACCTTCTGCATACTCCAGAAGGAAGGGGCATTCTGTTGCCATTGTTTCTTGAAGAAACATTGTTTCTAGGAATGACCTGTTTACAGTCCCTTTTCAAATGTCCTTGCTTTCCACATCCAAAACATCTAACATTCATCAAACCTTTTGAAATTGCTTCTCCTACACATGTATCATCATGTTCATGAGCTTCAACATTAACTGTGTCCATAATCCAATCTTCCAAAGGTGCAGATCTTGCCTTTAATGGCCTGATTATTGTTTTGCATGCTGCATTCACATTCTCAAAGGCCAAAGATTCAATTATTATCTTACTAGCTTCTGAATCCGGGACCATTCTCTTTACTGCTGAAGACAGTCTTTGTAAAAAATCTGTGAAAGTTTCTTTTGGGCCTTGTACAACCTTTGTAAATGACTCACTTATTTTTCCTGGTTCGTCAACTCTGTCCCATGCATTCAAGGCTGCCGTTTGACCTAAAATTAGGGTTTGGACATCATATAAACATTGTGTTTGTGCTGAAGCATATTGACCTTCTCCAATAAGCTGATCCTGGCAGACTTGTATTCCTTTATCCCTCCATTGATTTTCTATGTTTTTAGCTTCATCCTTGAACCAAGTTAGCCACTGAAGCCTTTGACTGGGTTCAAGAACAGCTTGTGCCAGCTCCCGCCAGTCCTGTGGTACAATCCTATTATATGTTGACCAAGAGTTTAACATTTGCTTTACATATGGGGAATGCATGCCATAAGATACTATTGCCTCCTTAAACCTTCATAAATCTAACATTTCAATTGGAGCCCAAATATTTTGTGTAGTCATTTGATCAGGCAACTGCTGTACGGTTACTGGACAAATTAAGGGTGACTGTGTGAAAACAGGCTTTCTTTCTGTAACCTTATGATCCAATCTTGAAGCAACTTCACTGTTAATTTCTTCTGTCTGAAGTTTTACAGGTTTAAGAAGTTTTTCTAAAGCTGTCACCCTGGCACTTAAATTGACTATCTTTTTAAATAGTAAAATGAGGATAAGCATAGTAACAAACTACATAATTTGATCAACATTAATCTTCTCATATAGCTGTTCCATTGTCAGACTGCCTAAAATTGCAAACAAAGCCCAATTTTCTTCCAGTGTACACAGAAAACCCATTTTTTTTAATGTGGAAAAAAATTTCTCTTTTAAATACTTTCCTTTAAAATATCTGATATGTTAAGAGACTTACCAAGTCCTCATAGACCAGTACAAATCCGAGGGAATTTCAAAACAGCCACCTAGTGTCCGAGGTGTGAATCCAGAGAAAGAGAGAGAGAGAGAGAGAGAGAGAGAGAGAGAGAGAGAGAGAGAGCAAGCATAGCCACAAGTTCTGCCTAAGAGCTTGAATCCAACCACATGTTCCTGCTTGAGCCTAGTCAAGCCTTGGCTCTGGCTAACTTAAGCTCCAACCACATGCGTTGGCTTTACAGGGGCCCTGTTTGGCAGGGCAGGCCTAAGTTGTCTGTAGCACCGGCTTTAAGCAAGTAGCTCAAGGTTAGTCCGGCCTGAGGCCAAGCCAACCTGGGCCCGGGCTAGGGAGACGGCCGCCCTTACGGGAAACCGGACCTGCCGCCAATCCAAGTTACATGGTTTGTAATGGATTCTTGTCACGTTGGGCACCAAATGTAGATGTAACCAACCGTCTTATTAAATAAGAAACACAGAGCCGATTCAGAGAAGAAAGCCAAGAGGTCAGAGCTAAGAGCCTCACCCTTCCTGCTTCAGCGATCCTCTTCAGTCAAGAGAGCTCTCCAAAAGGGGGCCTACTTCCTGTGTGTATGTCTTTATATAGTCTAGCTTTTCTGCCTTCTCATTGGTTGTAAACCCAAACGTGTGACTGCCTCGTCACTACCTGTGTATAGCCCTCCAGGTCCTCTATGGTATTGAGATTAAAGGTGTGCGCCACCGGTGCCACGCACTTGCTATGGCTCTAATAGCTCTGACCCCCAGGCAACTTTATTTATTAACATACAATTAAAATCACATTTCAGTACAAGTAAAATACCACCACAGTGATGTTTCTCTGAGAGCCCATTTGTCAGTTGTATATAGGAGGGCTACTAATTTTTTTGAGTTAATCTTGTATCCTGCTATATTATCAAAGATATTAGTTCCTAGGTTGAATTTTTGGGTTCACTTGTGTATACTATCATGTCATCTGCAAATAGTAAAAGTTTGACTTCTTCCTTTCCAATTTGTATCCCCTTAGTCTCCTTATGTTGTCTTATTGCTCTGGCTAGAACTTCAAGTACTATGTTGAATAAGTAGGGTAAGAGTGGACAGCCTTGTCTTGCTCCTGATTTTAGTGGAATTGCTTTGAGTCTCTCTCCATATACTTTGATGTTGGATGTTGGCTTGCTGTAAATTGCCTTTATTATGTTTACGTACATTCCCTGTATTCCTGATTGCTCCAAAACATATATCATGAAGGGGTGTGGATTTTGTCAAAGGCCTTTTCAGCATCTAGTAAGATAATCATGTGGGTTTTTTGTTTTTTTGTTTATACAGTGTATAAACAGATTTTTGTATGTTGAACCATCCTTGCATCCCTGGGATGAAGCCTACTTGATCATGATGGATAATTGTTTTGGTGTATTCTTGGAGTCTGTTTGCCAATATTTTATTGAGTATTTTTGCATCAATGTTCATGAGGAAGATTGGTCTATAGTTCTCTGTCTTTGTGGCATCTTTGTTTGGCTTGGGAATCCGGATAATTGCAGCATCATAGAAGGAGTTTGGTACCATTCCTTCTGTTTATATTGTGTGGAACAATTTATAGAGTCATGGTATTATCTCTTCTTTGAGAATATGGTAGAATTCTGCATTGAAAACATCTGGTCCTGGGCTTCTTTTGGTTGGGAGACTTTTAATGACTGTTTCAATTTCCTTAGTGGTTATTGGTCTATTTATATAGTTTATCTGGTTTTGATTTAACTTAGGTATGTGGTACCTGTCCAGAAAATTATTCATTTCTTTTAGATTTTCCAGTTTTGTGGAGTACAGGCTTTTGAAGTATGACCTGATGATTCTCTGGATTTCATCATTGTTAGTTGTTATGTCTCCCTTTTCATTTCTGATTTTGTTAATTTAGATGCTCTCTCTCTCTCTCTATCTTTTGATTAGTTCAGATAAGGGCTTGTCTATCTTGTTGATTTTATCAAAGAACCAACTCTTTGTTTCATTGATTCTTTGTATTGTTCTTTATTTCTATTTTATTGATTTCAGCTCTCAATTTTATAATTTGTTGGCATCTATTCCTCCTGCATGAGTTTGCTTCTTCTTGTTCTAGAGCTTTCAGGTGTGCTGTTAAGTCACTAATGTGAGATTTCTCCATCTTCTTTATGTGGCTTTTAGTGCTATGAATTTTCCTCTTAGCACTTCTTTCATAGTGTCCCATAAGTTTGGGTATGTAGTATATTAATTTTCATTGATGCCTAGGAAGTCTTTAATTTCTTTATTTATTTCTTCCTTGACCCATTGGTGATTCAGTTGAGGATTATTCAGTTTCCATGAGATTGTGGGCTTTCTGTAATTTTTGTTGTTGTTGAATTCTAACTTTTAAACCATGGTGGTCTGATAGAATGCAGGAGGTTATTCCAATTGTTTTATATCTGTTGAGATTTGCTTTGCGGCCAAGCATGTGCTCGATTTTAGAGAAGGTTCCATTGGGTGCTGAGAAGAAGGTATATTCTTTTTGTTAGGATAAAATGTTCTATAACATCAATTAAGTCCATTTGAGTCATAACATCAATTACGTCCCTTATTTCTCTATTAAGTTTTGATTTGACAGATCTGTCCAGTGGTGAGAGTGGGGTGTTGAATTCTCCCACTATTAATGTGTGTGTTTTTTTGTTTGATTTAAACTTTCTTTTATATATGTGGGTACCCTTATGTTTGGGTATAAATGTTCAGAACTGAAACTTCATCTTGGTGGATCTTTCCTGTGATGAGTATGTAATGTCCTTCTTGATCTCTTTTGATTTTTAGTTTGAAGTCTATTTTGCTGGGTATTAGGATGGCTACACCCACTTGCTTCTTAAGACCATTTGATTGGAAAGATTTTCCCCAGCCTTTTATTCTTAGGTAGTGTTTATCTTTGAATTTGAGATAGTTTTTCTTGTATGCAGCAGAAAGATGGGTCCTGCTTTTGTATTCATTCTGATAGCCTGTGTCTTTTTATAGGTGAATTAAGTCCATTGATATTAAGGGATATTAATGACCAGTGATTGTTAGTTCCTGTTATCTTTTGTTTGTACTGTGTGTGTACTTCTCTTCTTTGGGATTTATTGCTGTAGGATTACTTATTGCCTGTGTTTTTGTGAGTGTATCTGATTTACTTAGGTTGGAATTTTCCTTCTAGTGATTTCTGTAGGGTTGGGTTTGTGGGTAAGTATTGTTTAAATCTGGTTTTGTCTTGGAATGTCTTGTTCACTCCATCTATGATGGTTGAAAGTTTCGCTGGGTATATTCATCTAGGCTGGCATCTCTTAGTGTCTGCATTACATCTGTCCAGGTCCTTCTGGCTTTCAAAGTCTCCATTGAGAAATTGGGTGTTATTCTGATGGATTTGCCTTTATACATCACTTGGACTTTTTCCTTTGCAGCTTTTAATATCCTTTCTTTATTCTGATCCTTATGTAACTCGGCAGTTTTGGCTATGCAAGTCTCTTGGTCTCTTGGCCTGGGTGGCTTTGGTCAGCAGCTCATCACATGCTCTCTCTTCATCTCTCCTCTCATAGTCCTGTTCAGTCAGGCAGCTCTGTTCAACATGAACTCTTCCTTCTGCTTGCTTTCTCCCTTAAATCTACAAGAAAAAGCTTAGCTATACATTAGTAGTCATGTCCTCCTTTTATTTCATTTCTAATTCAGTCTGCGTCTATGTACTTGCCTATAGGTATATCTGGTGCTTGTAGAGGCCAGAAGAGAGCATCAGATTCCCAGGAACTAGAGTTAATGATGGTTATAAGCCACCTGATGTGAATGTTGTGAATTTAATCCAGGTCCTATGCAAAAGCAGACAGTGCTCTTAACCACTGAGCCATCTCTCCAGCCCCTTATGTGTTATTTTAAGGAGTCTTCAGGGAATGAGACAGTATTGAAATAAAAAACACACATTTCAGGCAATAGTCTTTGTGTGTATTTTTAGTTTGACTTTAAAAAAATGCAGAACCCAACAGTAAAAGTAAGAACTTTTTCTCATCCAATACAACCTTGTTGTCCAGGTATGGTAACACACATGTATAACCCCAGCACATAGGAACCTGAAGCATGAGGACTGTGAGCTCAAGGCCAATCTGAGTTAAATGGTGAGCCAAATAACAAATAGAAAATAAGTAAATAACAACAAAACTTCTTTGCTAGACTCTATAGCTCATCTACTTAGAAGCCTGGGTTACTTAATGAGTCCCTTGCCTCTTATTAAAATAAAGGATAAGGCTAGAGAGATAGCTCAACAGTTAACAGCACTTGCTTGTCTTGCAGTTGATGTGGGGTCAGTTCCCAGCACCCACATAGCAGCTCACAGCCATCTGTGACTCCAGAGGTCCCAGTACCCTTTTCTGGCCTCTGCATGTACCAGGTACATACATGGTGCACACATGCAGCAAAATACACACAAAAATATTTTAACATCTATTAATCAAAACAAAAATCAGACAAGACTCTTACTGCCCTAAATTAGAGAAAAGACATCACAGAATAAGACAGATATTACATAGATATTAGTAATATATACACCAATAATTCTTATCCAGGTGTATTTTCACTATCAATAAGAAAAAAACAGACAATAGAAAAATGAACAAAAGGCCCAAATAGATAATAATCAGTGGCATTAATCATTGAGGAAACCCTAGTTAACATAATACTACTTATGATCTACAGAAATGGCTAAAATGAAAAGTAGAAACAATGCCAGGTCTTGGAAAGATTTTGAAGCACACAGAAGCCTTGTACACAACTCCTCATGAAAAAGCAATGAAAAGTTTTGTGGACTTCAGCATCCTGCTTGGCCTCTCTGCAGCATCTCTCCCCTCAGGGGTAGGACAGGATGCTGTGGAATGAGAGGGCTTTATGATCTATTGTGGGACAAAAGTAGGTTGGGAGATTTCATCAAGGGACTCTCCCAACAAAGAGTGGGTCCCATTAATGTATTTTAATACATTATATCATGCCCTTTGATTATATTCGCTCATTATCCTTACTTGCCCCTCACATCCATCCCACTGGTCCAGTTCCTCTTCATAAATAGTCCCTCTTCTACATCCATTTCTTAATGTTGTTATCTTTTAAACCTAGACTCTGCATATGAGAGTGGCTGGTTTTATGGCAAAGGAAAAATATATAAATAAATAACACAAAATAATTACTTGGGAATTTGTTTTTAATTAAGCAATAAGACTTGATAGGGCCTGGCTACCTCCCCTTTATGGGATGGTGGGATGAATTCAGAACACACAAGTGCCTCAAACCAGTCCATAAAGTGATTACACGATTACTCCCTGGAGTTAATGCAAGATGATCTTTTCAGCATTGTGCTACTATAGGAGTGAAAGTCCTTGGGCACCAAAGGCTGCTGCTCACTGTATAAAGAAGTAGCAAATGCCAACAGGGGATGCCAGGCCTGATCTGCCCTCTAGGCACCTGTCCTCATCTGCTCTATGGGAGCACATGGGCAGCTATCTAGCTGAATAGGGGTTAACATCATTTAATGAAGAAGAGCATGTACACAGAAATGAGATGTTACAACAGAGAGCTAAGGAGTTAGGTATAGGAATCTTCCTTAAGCATGCTTTCTTCTGTCCTGCCTAGAAGTCATCCCTGTTCACTGGGAAGCTCCATCTCATGAATTCTGCAGAGACTGAAGGCTTCCCTCTCTGAGGATTGGGAATAAAACTCAAAGTTTCTTTCATGCTTCATTTTGAGACAAGATCTTGTCAACTTCTCCAGCTGCCCTTAAACCATTCTATTGCTTGGGCATTGAATTTTGATCCTCTTGCCTAGACCTCCTAGATAGCTGGGTTTGCAGGCCTGCACCATTGTCTCTCAGAAGAACCCTCTAGCTGTCCAGGGAAAGAGCTTTGCTGTCTAGGTCTGGTGCTATCCTATCCTTGACCATGCTGGATCTGGATAATAGATGGATATAAATATGTGTGTGTGTGTGTGTGTGTGTGTGTGTGTGTGTGTGTGTATGCACATAGTAGCTACCCCACAAAACACCTGAGATGCAGCTGGGTATGGTAGCAGACCTGTCAATCTGAGCACTTGGGAGGCAGAGGAAAGGGCAGTCATGAGTACAAGGCCAGTTTGGGCTGCACATCAAGACACTGTCTCCAAATAAATAAATAAAGGAACAAAGGAAAAATAGCTTTGATAGGGAAAGATGGGGAGTAAATTAGATTAGCCCTGGTTGAGCACTAGGGGGACTAGAACACTAGAATGGAGAGGAGCCTTGGCAAAAGGCTCACATTTTTACTTCCAGCACTCAGAAGGCAGAGGCCGGCAGATCTCTTTGAGTACCATGCCAGCCTGCTCTACATAAGGAGTCCCAGGCCAGCCAGGGCTACATAGTGAGACCCTGCCTCAAAACAACACAATGCACACAAAAAAAGGAATGTGTTGGGAGAGTGTTGTTTCTGTCTTAGGAGAGGGGAGTAGCAGACAGGGAGAAAATGGTGGTTAAGCCTCTGCTGAGCCTTAAGTGTGTATTAATCATGTGACATTTTGAATGACTAAGCACAGACTTATAAGTAGTTCAAACTACATAAGTAGCTTAAAAGCCTTTGTGATCCAGGACTTGTTTTCTTTGGCACCTCTGCTTTTTAGGACCCAAGTTGTATTTGGGTTAACTGACAAGGATAACATGTTAGGAAGACAGCAGGGGCAGAGGAAGGACAGAGAGAATCTGGGTTGGCTTCACTGCAAGCAGAACTGAGTGGCACTGGGAAGCAGAGGTTGGGTCCAGGGGAGGCAAGTCCCCCAGAGGCACCAGACTGCAATACGAGAGCAGTAAAGCACAGGCCTGTGTGGGTATCCCCACACAGCCACTACAGCTGTGTGAGAGAAAGGTGCTCAGCCCGCATCTCTCTTGTCTCAGGCAAAATGTTGAATCACCAAGCTGAATTAATAAGAATATTTCAAGGCTCTCATTAGCTATCTATAAAACACTGAACATGCACAGTTTATTGAACAACAAATGCGTATTCAGCCACTGTTCCACTACGGCTAGTTCAGAGTAGCCAGTGCTCTGAGACCATCATGCTCACTTTTCTTTTGAGATGGAGCCTAGCTATGGAGATTACAATCTCCCTGCCTCATCTGCCTCATCCTCTCAAATGGTAGGAATACAGCCTGTAACACCATGCCCACCCAAACATCTTTTCTCAAGGGCCCCAAACACTGATATGCAAGTCAAGTGTATGTGCCCACAAAGGTGCATATCTCTTCTGGTCTTTCTGAAGATGGGTGGATACAGAAGCTTTCTTTTCTGGATCTGTTTTGTGGTTAAATATGGAGGCTTTGAAATCAGAAATCCAAAGTATCTGTAAAGTAAGAAAAAACATTCAGAATAGAAAAAAACAAAGTAATAGAGAAAAACTGCAAGGGTAATCTGTATGTGTTTTAAGGGTACTTAAACAGCAACAACTATAGGGATGGAAAATGAATGGTCTAAATATGGTAAAATAGAGTTCAAGGGGCTGGGGAGATGTTCACTACATAAAGTGCTTCCCATACTATAACAGGGTCCTTGCTGTTGTTCCCTTTGGGGGCAGGGGCCAAGTAGGCGCAGAGTCAAACCACACAGACTCCGGGAGAATGTCAAAACAACAAGCTCAGTTTATTCAGGAAGAGGCAAGCCTTATATACCCTCCACCCCACCTGGGGGGAGGTCTGATGAATTTGCATCTGCTGGTGTGACATGGCTGCCTCTCATTGGTCTGGGTCATCTCCAGATTATGTTTTAGCTGCTGTTGCTAAGACCATCAGGCAGATCCAGGCTGGCTCTCAGAAAGTATTTTTTTTTACTTGTTTGGGTCGTCTGGCCCTCAAGCCCATTAGGGTTGAGTCATCCCACATATCCATCTCTTTTCATTATTTTATAGGACATGTTCAGTGGTAGCTAGGGTTCATTGCCCTAACCTTATTGACACCACCTCAAGAGAGCTCAGCATAATAGACTGTGCCTGTCTCAGATTGGCTTGCCAAACAAGCTCATATCCGTCATTGACTACCAGCCCTGGGGAAGAGCATCAATCCTGGAGAGCTGTCTGGGTGGTGGGCTTTAGGCAATAGCCTTTTGTATCTCAGAGAGCCATATATGCATTATCTCTCTAGGAGGACTCTGATCTAGGTGTCTGAGAGCCAATAAAACCTGTAGGGTCACCTTTGTGGCCAGCTTCTGTTGGTGAATCTGTTATAGAAGATATTTGAACAAGAGAAGGATTAGTCAAAAATATCAATCTTAAAGACATGGATGGGACCCCAGTCATTTTTATCACACCAATCAAAGTCCTTCTGGTGATACATTAGTGACCTTGTAGGGGGTGAGGCAATTGCTTAATATTTAGGGTCACATGCCAGTGATGACATGACCTTTGCTACCACAGTAGCAGGGCAAATCATACATTACCCTTCTGAAGCTTCTTCTTTGTCCAAAGTCTCTTGGTCTGTTGCCAGACACACATCTCTGGAGGGTAACCATATCGGTGTCATGGTATTCTGGGGAAAAATGCAAGCATACCTTCTCCCCCGGCTTAATAGGGGAACAGAGTGTTATCACTGAAGGGCTATGGGATCCCAAGGGCAATGGTGTCTCCCAAGTCAAGTAAATAATTGTGTCAAGGTTAACATATGGTCATCAGCCTGTAAGTATCTCAAGAGAAATAGCAATGTTGTGCTGTATATTAAAATGAGCATGTGCCTCAGCCTGGTCATCATAGGCAGCTTGCCAGTTAAGGAAGACCTCAGGCTCCAACACAGCCTTCATCAAATGGTGCCAGTCATAGTAAGTCTAAAAATGCATTGCCCATTGCTGTAGGACTTGCTCAAAATACAGCGAGTCAGGACCTGATTCATTAGCAGCCTTACAGACCAAATACAGGTCTGCAAGAGGGGTAGGGATCTATGGCTGGTTAGCCACATCAGGGCCCACATTAACTGGAAATGCCATGGTGGGCATGTGCGGTACCATAGATGGAATAGGCTGGGAGGTATGCGGAGCAGCTGGCTCAGCAGGCAGACATCCAGGCAAATCACTCTGTGGATACTGCAGTAAGGGGATAACCACTCAAGGCATGGGGGAAACAAAGAGAAGGGCTGCCAGTATAGGCTTGGGTGCTGCGGTAAGCATTTTTTTCTCTCTTTCCATCCCTTTCTTTCACTTTACACCTATTCTTATACCTCTCTTTGTCAGCAGAGGCAGAGGAAATGTCAGTCATGGATGGAATTAAGGCAATAGATAAGTTAGTGTTACATTGTTTTTGGTAGTGTTTATTGTGGGCCTCAGTAGAGGATGACTTTAGGCCAGCAATTATAGTCAGCAAAATGGGCATAACAAACAATTGGAGAGTTACTCCTGAGGCCACTACCCTTTTTCTGGCCAGGAACAGAATTCTTATCCAAAGATCAGGTTCCCACATGTTCTCTGAAAAGATCTATGGAGCAAGCACTGCCAACTAAAGGTCCATCTCTCCAGGCATCACAACCCACAAGCACATGCATGCATTCATAAACACATACATACATACATACATACATACATACATACATACATACATATATACATACATACACATACACAACTAAAAATAGTCAGACTGTGGTTCTGTTTCCTGAGGGTCAAGCCCTTATATGGAAATACCAGGCAAGTCTGAACAAAAGTATGTGCCACCCTACCATGCAGACAGACTCACAAACAAGACAAACAAAAAGAAGAAAGTGGGGGTCTCAGCATTTACCTGCTGAAGGGACCAAATTTACACAATGTAGAGGGGCCTACTCACCAAAATATACCACTCAAGGGGGCTTCTCAACCAGCGCCACACATGAGTAAAGGGAGACAACCTCAGACCATGGCAGCCACTTGTAATACCAGCACTCAGGAAGCAAGAGATGGGACAGAGGGTCCTCTGAGTCAGCTGGCTAGCTACACTAGTTAGAATTAACAGATTTCAGGTTCATCAAGGGACAATACCTCTACAAATAAATTGGGTAGCCATGCTAGAATTTCCCTGAAGTCAGCTCCAGCCTCCACATGCTTGTATACATATGTGCACTTATGCCCACACATGCCACACATGCACCTAAACATATGTGAATAAAAATACTCAAAAACCAGCCAGGCGGTGGTGGTGCACGTCTTTAATCCCAGCACTCAGGAGGCAGAGACAGGTGAATCTCTGTGAGTTCAAGGCCAGCCTGGGCTACCAAGTGAGTTCCAGGAAAGGCACAAAGCTATACAGAGAAACCATGTCTCAAAAAACCAAAAAACAAACAAAAAAATACTCAAAATGCATAACACATACACACACACACACACACATACACACACATACACACACATACACACACACACACACACACACACACACACACACACACACACAGGGTTGTGGGCAGAGAGGTCTGGACCTGGTGGTGCTTCATGCTTATGATCCTAACACTCTGGTGGTCAAGGCCAGACAACTGTAAGTTCCAAGGAGTCTCGGCCACAAAGAAAAACTCAATCTAAAAAATTTAAATTAAATGAAAATAGAGTTCAAGCAAAGCATGGGAAAGTGTTTCATCTTAACCAAAGGAACAGTGCAGTAAGAAATGCCATAGACCATGGGTTACAAAATCAGCCAGATTAGCACTTCCAAAGAGAAGGATTTGAACCTCACTGACTTAGGAAAACTGATCAGATGTTAGCTTTTGCAAACCTGATTCTTACATTCATGTAGCAAAAAATCAAATGCCAGGAGGATAACGTATCAAGCTGTCACATTTTTCTCTGAAGACATTTTTGTAGGTCCTAAGTGTTTTGAATATATTTGCAAATATATTGTTAAAATAAACTCTTTTATAACTTTATCCAGTTTTTGAAGATTAAAGCACACACACTTCTCACACCTTCACCCCAACCCCTTCACCTCCCACACATCAGGGTCTCCCTATAGAGTCCAGGCTGGCCTGAAACAATGTATGTAGCCCAGGCTATGATCCTTCCTCAGCCTCCCCAGTGCTCAGATTAGAGGCCTGAACCTAGCCATTCTCTTCCCTAATTGTGTTCCCATCCTGATAAATCACTTTAAGAGTTTTTCCTCCTGGTGGGCAGTATTGACTCACACCTATAATCCCAGCACTCCAGAGGTAGAGGCAGGCAGATGTCTGAGTTTCAGGCCAGCCTGGCCTACAGAGTGAGTTCTAGGACAGACAGGACTACACAGAGAAACCCTGTCTTGAAAAAGCAAAAATAAATATTTTTTCCTCTGGTAGTGGTTGTCCTATGCTTACCAGGATGTCCTATGTGTTTCATGAGTAGGCACAAGAGAAATCTAGAGTTAAGTTTCATTCTCCACTAGAAAACTTCAAAGGGAAAGAAATTCCATAACCAGTAGGTGCTGTGGGATATTCTGTATGGCAAATGTGTTGCTCTGATTGGTCAATAAATAAAACAGTGATTGGCCAGTGGCTAGGCAGGAAGTATAGGCGGGACTAACAGAGAGGAGAAAAGAAAGAACAGGAAGGCAGAAAGAGACACTGCCAGCCACCGTGATGACAAACAGCATGTGAAGATGCCGGTAAGCCACGAGCCACGTGGCAAGGTATAGATTTATAGAAATGGATTAATTTAAGATATAAGAACAGTTAGCAAGAAGCCTGGTACAGCCATACAGTTTGTAAGAAATATAAGTCTCTGTGTTTACTTGGTTGGGTCTGAGTGGCTGTGGGACTGGTGGGTGAGAGAGATTTGTCCTGACTGTGGGCCAGGCAAGAAAACTCTAGCTACAAGTGGCGCCAAACATGTTGGCAAGAGTTTCCACCTAAAATCTGAGAAAAGATTCTAAAACGGAGCTAAAAACAGCTTCCTAATTGTCTCTCTCAAATGAGTGGCAGCCTGCCGGTTTGAGCTACTGGCGGGTTCCTAGCGTGTGCGCTCGACCTGCCGTATGGCAGGAATGAGGCCTCTACAAGTGGCACAGTAAGCTGCATGGTGGATTTAGCCTTTGCTAGTACAAAACAATAAAAGAGGTTTCTGGGCTACACGCTGCTTGGATAAAAGCATAGACCCACGATAGCTCCCAGAGCTGGCAGTAAATGTACCACCGCCATGTTGGGAAGCTGAGGTGGGCGGAGCCAGCAGCCACAGCTGCTGCAGTTTAAAGCAACAGATTCACAATAAGACAGATTCAGATGTAATAGTTTACAATGTGTGTAAAATATACATAGGCTTGAAAAAGACAAAAAAGGTGAAATATACAGTTATATAAACAAATACATAGTTTTAAAAAATAAACCCTTTAAAGAGACAATAAAATTAATATAAAAAATAAGCCACGTAAAGATGAATATTACACAGAGAATCTGGATTGTGTTGTCTTTGGGATTTTTAACTGCAGAAAAACATTTGATCATAAAAGATGTTGAGTTAAACAAATATGTATATTTTAAAGATACCTTGACTTCAAAATTTGGATGTAAGGATGTGTTGCTTTGGAAAGGAGACTCTGCTTTTGTTCCCACAGAAAGCCAGAGGCTATGGATTTGTTCCAGATTAAGATACATCAGGTTTGACCAGCCAAGATACCCTGAAAGGTTTCCGATGACACCATGGCCCAGATGATCCAACATCCAGAATGGTTTGAAGGCAACTGGCTCAGACAATACAGCCTCCTGGACTATTCCATAATCCTAAAATTTTCTTTGTGTCCCCATAAGATACAGCGCCCCCCTCCAGCAGGAAGTAGTAAGAGAAGCTACGCCCAAATTCCCAAATTATATGTAATTTTACTTTGTTAAGGTTAAAACCTTCCTTTTGGAAAAAGAAAAAAGAAAAGGGGAAGTGTTGTGGGATGTTCTGTACGGCAAATGTGTTGCTCTGATTGGTTAATAAATAAAACAGTGATTGGCCAGTGGCTAGGCAGGAAGTATAGGCGGGACTAACAGAGAGGAGAAAAGAAAGAACAGGAAGGCAGAAAGAAACACTGCCAGCCGCCGCAATGACAAACAGCATGTAAAGATGCCAGTAAGCCACGAGCCACGTGGCAAGGTATAGATTTATAGAAATGGATTAATTTAAGATATAAGAACAGTTAGCAAGAAGCCTGGTACAGCCATACAGTTTGTAAGAAATATATGTCTCTGTGTTTACTTGGTTGGGTCTGAGCAGCTGTGGGACTGGTGGGTGAGAGACATTTGTCCTGACTGTGGGCCAGGCAGGAAAACTCTAGCTACGAGTAGGCACATTTGAGCCTTTCTTAATGCATGTGTGTCATCAACCAACAGTCAAGGGAGACACCTCAGACCAAAAGCAGCTTGTGAATGGAGCAAATGTAGATAAAACATCAGACAGAATTATCCTTTTTAGTATCAGAATATCATGCACTTAATAGCTTTCCTGTTTTCCCAAAGAGAAACTCATTGGAGTGGTCACAGGGTCAGTCCTGCCTGCTGTGGGAGCATAAGGAACAGATTTGTTTCTAACTGGCCTGTCTGACAAGACACAACTTTCTAAGTAGAGAGAAGGCTGCAGTACAGGCCTTCTCAGCTGAAAACTTGCTCAACTGTGTATAATGGCCCCAAGAGGCAGCTTCAAAGCTGAGAACTGGGTGAGATTCTGAACCAAAAGGTCAGAAACACATCCGGGGTTTAGTTAGATGGAGCTCTGCCCACTGAGAAGATGTTTCATGCATAAATTCAGGAAAAATATAAATGGAGTGAGGAGATTTGTTATCCAGCCTTTAACCAGGTAGAACAGGCTGGAATGGAAAGGGCAGAATAGGGAACTGGGGAGAGTTATTATATCAAAGAATAGAGGGTTTGACTTTCTCTTCTTCTAAGAATTATTTTATCTGGGGGGGATGATGACTCAGCTCAGCTCCCACCACTGACATGAGAGGATGACTAACACCCCTGTGAGGTAATGACTTCCCCTTCCCAGAAGCCTCTTCCTCAGTGCAGGCACTTGCAGTGCTTCCATCAGTCACCACCTCAGCCAACCCACTTTTCTGAGTTACTCAGAAAAACCAACTTTTTCTTCTTTCCATCTCCTTTTCTTTCAGGTGTTGATTACTGCTGTGGGATGGTCTGTGTGTCAAACTGCTCTGATTGATTAGTAAACAAAACACTGATTGGCCAGTAGTCAGGCAGGAGGAAGTATAAGCGGGACAAGGAGGAGAATAATTCTGGGAAGTGGAAGGCTGAGTCAGAGAGTCACTGCCAGCTGCCATCATGACAAGCAGCATGTGAAGATGCTGGTAAACCACGAGCTACGTGGCAAGGTATAGATTTATGGAAATGGATTAATTTAAGCTATAAGAACAATTAGCAAGAAGCCGGCCACAGCCATACAGTTTGTAAGCAATATAAGTCTCTATGTTTACTTGGTTGGGTCTGAGCGACTGTGGAACTGGCAGGTGGTAGAGATTTGTCCTGATTGTGGGAAAGGCAGGAAAACTCTAGCTACAGATCACAGCCTTGGCATGTGTGGTTTGGCTGTAATTGGCCGACAGAAGCTCAGAGTGTGGTATTATTAGGAGGTGTGGCTTTGTTAAAGTGGGTATGGACTTGTTAGAGGAAGTGTGTCACTGAAGGGGTGGTCTTTCAGGTTTCCTGTGCTCAGGAAACCACCTAGTGTGTCTCAGTGGACTTCCTATTTCCTGTAAGCCAAGATATAGCCAGCACCCCACTTTGCTGCCCATCATGATGACAATGGACTTACCTCAGAACATGTAAGCCACCACCCCAATAAATATTTTCCTTACACAAGTGGCTGCTGTCATGGTGTTTCTTCAATAAAAACCCTAAGAGAGTGTGCTTTCCTGGGTATTTTGGGCTTTCTCACTCTGTTTTGTAGAAGCTGCCTCTCTGTTCCACCTCCCACCACAGAACTGCTTGTCTGCCATATGACTGCTTACAAACAGCATGGCTTTTTGTCTTCCTCCTCTATCTCACTTCTGCAGGTAGTTTATAGCTTGCCTGCCCAGCACTTTTTCTTTCACACTATAAAAATTGTCCTCACCTATAAATACAATTATACCAAACTCAGGAGCTAGACAAATAATAACTGAATTTTTGGCTTTTGAAAATGCTAATTCACAATGCAAAAGGTTAATTGGGCCTTTAAAGGCAAGATCAGCACCCATAGAAGAATGGATCCATAATACAGTAAATATTGAATCTCATAACCATGATGATGCTTGGACAGGAGATGTGATTTCCAGAAGCTTTTAGAAAACTCAAAATGGAGAGACCAGCTCCCAGCTCCCATCCTGCCTGGCGTCCCTATCTGGACCAGAGGTGAGTACCTGGGGTCATACCCAGAGAGGCCTGCCCCTAGGTCCCATCCCTGGGCACCAGCCATTCCAGGGAAGACCTGCCCAACTTGGCCCCAGGTTCTGGCCATTGGGCAGGACCCCCCCCCAAGGATCCCCTTCTCCAAGAATCACCATCAGACCCTGCAATCTCCACGCCCTGACCCCACACCCATTTGCCAGAGACCCCAGCCACTGTCTGAGACTAGGGACCAGCCCCCAGCTCCCATCTGGCCCAGAGCTTCCATCTGGACCAGAGAGAGGCTTCCTGAATTTGTCAGCTCTGTCTGGACCAAGAGCACTGATAAGACCAAGAACAAATCCACAAGGAGATGGGCAGACATCAAGGCAGAAGTACATACCACAAAATAAAGAACAATACAGCATCACCAGAACCTAGCCCTCCTCCAGCAGCTCGACCTGAACATCACAAAATGGAAGAAGCAGAAGAAAGCAACCTTATGAATAACATCATGAAGAGGCTAGAGGCTTATAAAGAAAAAAATAAAAAATGAAATGGAGGAACAGACAAACAAAAAATGGGAAAAACACTATAAAAAACTAGAGGAAATGACAAAGCAGAAGAAAACAATAAATCCCTGAAAGAAAATCATGAAAAAGCAATGAAACAGATGAGGAAAACAGTCCAAGACCTGAAAAGGGAAATAGAAAAAATGAAGAAGACACAAACAGAGGAAATACTGGAAATAGAAAATCTGAGTAAATGAATAGGAACTTCAGATGCAAGTATAACCAACAGAATGCAAGAGATGGAAGAGAGGTTCTCTGGCGTTGAAGATACAGTAGAAGAAATAGATTCATTAGTCAAAGAAAACACTAAAGCCAACAAAGTCATGACCCAAAATGTCCAAGAAATTTGTTACACCATGAAAAGATCAAACCTACGAATAAAAGGGATAGAGGAAGGAGAAGAATACCAACTCAAAGACGCAAAAAATATAGTCAACAAGATCATAGAATAAAACTTTCCCAACATAAAGAAGGAAATACCTATGAAGATACAAGAAGCCTATTGAACACCAAACAGACTAGACCCTCAAAAAAAGTCCCCTCGTCACATAATAATTAAACAACTAAACTTACAGAATGAAGAAAGAATATTAAGAGCAGCAAAGGAAAAATGCCAAGTGACTTATAAAGGCAAATCCATCTGAATAACACCCAATTTCTTAATGGAGACTTTGAAAGCCAGAAGGACCTGGACACATGTAATACAGACACTAAGAGACCATGGATGTCAGCCTAGACTAATATACCCAGCAAAACTTTCAATCATCATAGACAGAGTAAACAAGACATTCCAAGACAAAGCCAGATTTAAACAATATCTATCCACAAACCCAGCCCTACAGAAAGCACTAGAAGGAAAATTCCAACCTAAGGAAGTCAGATACATCTTAAAAAACACAGACAATAGATAACACCACAGCAGTAAACCCCAAAGAAGAGAAGTACACACACAGTACCACCAAAAAAATAACAGGAATGAACAATCACTGGTCATTAATATCCCTTAATGGACTTAATTCACCTATAAAAAGACAGAGGCTAACAGAATGGATACAAAAGCAGGACCCATCTTTCTGCTGCATACAAGAAACACACCACAAATTCAAATATAAACACTACCTAAGAATAAAAGGCTGGAAAAAGACTTTCCAATCAAATGGTTTTAAGAAGCAAGCTGGTGTAGCCATCCTAATACCCAGCAAAATAGACTTCAAACTAAAATCAATCAAAAGAGATCAAGAAGGGCATTACATACTCATCACAGGAAAGACCCACCAAGATGAAGTTTCAATTCTGAACATTTATGCGCCAAACACAAGGGCAACCACATATGTAAAAGAAACATTACTAAAGCTTAAATCACACATTAATAGTGGGAGACTTCAACACCCCACTTTCACCACTAGACAGATCTGCCAAATCAAAACTTAACAGAAAAATGAAGGACTTAACTGACGTTATGACTCAAATGGACTTAATCAATATCTACAGAACATTCCATCCTAACAAAAAAGAATATACCTTCTTCTCAGCACCCCATGGAACCTTTTCTAAAATCAACCACATACTTGGCCACAAAGCAAATCTCAACAGATAAAAAACAATTGGAATAACCTCCTGCGTTCTATCAGACCACTGTGGTTTAAAATTTAGAATTCAACAACAACAAAAACTACAGAAAACCTACAATCTCGTGGAAACTGAATAATGCTCAACTGAATCACCAATGGGTTAAGGAAGAAATTAAAGACTTCCTAGAGATCAACGAAAATGAATGCACCACATACACAAACTTATGGGATACTATGAAAGCAGTGCTAAGAGCCCACTAAATGCCCACATGAAGAAGTTGGAGAAATCTCACACTAGTGACATAACAGCATACCTGAAAGCTCTAGAACAAGAAGAAGCAAAGTCTCCCAGGAAGAATAGATGCCAGGAAATTATCAAATTGAAAGCTGAAATCAATAAAACAGAAACAAAGAGAACAATACAAAAAAATTAATGAAACAAAGAGTTGGTTCCTTGAGAAAATCAAAATAGACAAGCCCTTATCCAAACTAACCAAAAGACAGAGAAAGAGCATTCAAATTAACAAAATCAGAAATGAAAAGGGGGACATAACAGCAGACAATGAGGAAATCCAGAGAATCATCAGGTCATATTTCAAAATCCTGTACTCGACAAAACTGGAAAATCTAAAAGAAATGGATAATTTTCTGGATAGGTACCACATACATAAGTTAAATCAAGACCAGATAAACTATTTAAATAGTCCAATAACCCCTGATGAAATAGAATCAGTCATTAAAAGTCTCACAACCAAAAAAAAAAGGCTAGGACCAGATTTCAGCACAGAATTCTACCAGATATTCAATGAAGAGTTAATACCAATACTCTTTAAAGTGTTCAACACAATAGAAGCAGAAGAAACATTACCAAACTCCTTCTATGAGGCTACATTTACCCTGATTCATAAACCAAACAAAGATGCAACAAAGAAAGGGACCTACAGATTGATCTCCCTCATGAACATTGATGCAAAAATACTCAATAAAATACTGGCAAACAGATTCCAAGAACACATCAAAACAATTATCTACCATGATCAAGTAGGCTTCATCCCAGGGATGCAAGGGTGGTTCAATATATGAAAGTCCATCAATGTAACACATCATATAAACAAACTCAAAGGAAAAAACACATGATTATCTCACTAGATGCAGAAAAGTCATTTGACAAAAATCCAACACCCTTTCATGATAAAGGTCTTGGAGCGATCAGGAATACAGGAAACATACCTAAACATAATAGGGGCAATTTACAGCAAGCCAACAGCCAACATCAAATTAAATGGAGAGAAACTCAAAACAATTCCACTAAAATCAGGAACAAGGCAAGGCTGTCCACTCTTCCCATACTTATTCAATATAGTACTTGAAGTTTTAGCCAGAGCAATAAGAAAACATAAGTAGACTAAGGGGATGCAAATTGGAAAGGAAGAAGTGAAGCTTTCTGTATCTGCAGATGACATGATAGTATATATGTATGAGTGACCCCAAAAATTCAACCAAGGAACAGATACAGCTTATAAACACCTTCAGCAACATAGCAGGATACAAGATCAACTCAAAAAAATCAGTAGCCCTCCTTTATACAATTGACAAACAGGTGGAGAAGGAAATCAAAGATACATCACCCTTTACAATAGCCATGAATAATATAAAATACCTTGGGGTAACTCTAACTAAGCAAATGAAGGACCTATATGACAAGAATTTTAAGTCCCTGAAAAAAAATTTGAAGATGTCAGAAAATGGAAAGATCTCCCATGCTCATGGATAGGCAGGATTAACATAGTAAAAATGGCAATCTTACCAAAAGCAATCTACAGATTCAATGCAATCCCCAACAAAATACCAACACAATTCTTCACAGACCTGGAAAGAATAATACTCAACTTCATATGGAAAAACAAAAAAAATACAGGATAGCTAAAAGAATCCTGTACAATAAAACAACCTCTGGAGGCATCATGATCCCTGACTTCAAGCTCTACTATAGAGCTATAGTGATAAAAACAGCTTGGTACTGGCATAAAAACTGACATGTGGACCAATGGAACAGAACTGAAGACCCTGACATTAATCCACACACCTATAAACATATAATTTTTTGACAAAGAAGCCAAAAGTGTACAATGGAAAAAAGAAATCATCTTCAACAAATGGTGCTGGCATGACTGGATGTCAACGTGTAGAAGGCTGCAAATAGATCCATATCTGTCCCTGTGCACAAAACTTAAGTCTAAGTGGATCAAAGATCTCAACATAAATCCAGTTACTCTGAACTTGATAGAAGAGAAAGTAAGAAGTAGTTTTGAACGCATTGGCATAGGAGATCACTTCCTAAATATACCACCAGTAGCACAGACACTGAGAGAAACAATCAATCAGTGGGACCTCTTGAAACTGAGAAGCTTTTGTAGAGCAAAGGACACAGTCAACAAGACAAAGTGACAGCCTACAGAACGGGAAAAGGTCTTCACCAACCCCACATCTGACAGAGGGCTAATATTCAGAATATATAAAGAACTCAAGAATTTAGACATCAAAATGCCCAACAATCCAACTAAGAAATGGGTTATAGAACTAAACAGAGAATTCTCAACAGAGGAAGCTCAAATGGCTGAAAGACATTTAAGGAATTGCTCAACATCCCTAATCATCAGGGAAATGCAAATCAAAACAACTCTCAGATACCACGTTATACCCCTCAGAATGGCTAAGATCAAAAACACTGAAGACAGCTTATGCTGGAGAGGATGTGGAGCAAGGGAAACTCTCCTCCACTGCTGGTGAGATTTTAAGCTTGTACAGCCACTTTGGAAATAATATGGCACTTTCTTAGAAAGTTGGAAATCAATCTCCCCCAAGACCCAGCTATACTACTCTTGGGCATATACCCAAGGAATGCTCAGTCATACCACAAGGGCACTTGCTCAGCTGTGTTCATAGCAGCATTGTTTGTAGTAGCCAGAACCTGGAAACAACCTAGATGCCCTTCAACTGAAGAATGGATAAATAAAATGTGGTACATATACACAATGGAGTATTACTCATCAGAGAAAAACAATGACATCATGAGGTTTGCAGGCAAATGGGTGGATCTAGAAAAATTCATCCTGAGTGAGGTAACCCAGATTCAGAAAGACAAATATGGTATGTACTCACTCATAGGAGGATACTAGATGTAAAACAAAGATGACTAGACTATTGCTCACAACTCCAGGGAGGCTACCTAGAAAACAGGACCCTAAGAAAGACACAGGGATCACTCAATGACAGAGAAATGGATGAGATCTACATGAACAACCTGGATGTGAGTGGGGGTAATGAAGGGCAAGGTTCGAGGGAGAGAGAGCTTAGGGGAGTAGGAGATCCCAGCTGGATCAAAAACAGAGAGGGAGAACAAGTTATAAGAGACCATGATAAATGAAGACCAAATGGGAATAGGCAGAAGCAAAGTGCTAGAAAGGTCCCCAGAAATCCACAAAGATACCTCCACAATAGACTACTGGCAATGGGTGAGAGAAAGCCCAAACTGACATACACTGGTGATAGGATGGCCAAACACCCTAACTGTCATGCTAGAAATCTCATCCAATGACTGAGGGAAGTGGATTCAAAGATTCACGGCCAGGTCCCAGGTGGAGCTCCAGGAGTCCAATTGGGGAGAAAGAGGAGGGATTGTATGAGCGAGAATTGTTGAGACCAAGCTTGGAAAAAGCACAGGGACAAATAGCCAAACTAATAGAAGCACATGAACTATGAACCAATAGCTGAGGAGCCCCCAACTGGATCAGACCCTCTGGATAAGTGAGGCAGTTGATTAGCTTGAACTGTTTGGGAGGCACCTAGGCAGTGGAACTGGGACCTGTCCTTAGTGCATGAGCTGGCTGTTTGGAACTTGGGGCTTATGCAGGGATACTTTGCTCAGCCTGGGAGGAGAGGACTGAGCCTGCCTGGACTGAATCTACCAAGTTGAGCTGAATCCCCAGGGGAGTCTTTGCCCTGGAGGAGATGGGAATGGTGGTTAGGCTGGGGGGAAGGTGGGAGGAGCTCAGGAAGGAGGAGGACAGGGGAATCCATGGCTGATATGTAAAATTAAATTAAATTATGAAATTAAAAAATTTTTAAAAAAAAGAAAAATCAAAATGTCAGCTGTTTTAATCATGACAAACAAAGTCACTGAGAAAGGGATTGTAGACAGGCAATCCTCAAAACAATATTTTTTCTAAGAATAATCCAAATAGTGGGGCCCTCCCTTCTGGAGTATACAGAAGGTGTGGCAAAAGCCAATAGTGAACCAATGAAGGCATATTAACAAGGAACAGAAGGGTAACCCTTAGCCATTATGAAACATCTTGGGAGGGCCTCTCACAGGCCCCCATGTGAAATTTGGTTCAGTCACTATGGTGGAAACTTTTTCCAAGAGCAATTAAAAGACCTAATGCATATTGTAAAACAACCATATCACTCTGGATGATAGAAAATCTTTAGAAAGCAAAAGAAAACTTTCAGAAGAAAGCATAAAACAAGTATCATAAAGATTAGATTTGAATAAGAGAGAACTCTTGATTAGAAGTGGTGACAGTTTATCAACCAGTATGTCCATTCAATCTAACTAACTTACAAAACTAACAAATTGCTTTTCATTTGATCAGATATAACTTGCCAAAAGGTAAACTCCCCAAATTTAGGCTTGGGGAGTGTTTTGTTTTTGTCTTTCCAAGAAAATAAAAACAACCATCTTGAGGAATTTAAAGACCTTTGGAAAAATAAACATCCAAAGAAGAAGGAGAACTATTTGGATAAAATTACCAAGAAAAGGAATAATCTGACCTAATGTGATCTCCAAAGTCTCCACAAAGCTAATGGCACCCCACAATGATGATTCCACCTGGACTATGGTAACAACACTAATTTACTAACACTACCTAAAGATTGGCTTTGGACTACAAACTACTAAGGACAATTTCAAGGTGACTGGCTGAGATGATCCAGCTTCACAGACTACTCTACCCAGGACTTGAGACAAGCCTTTCACTCTTCCATTACACAGAGACTGGAAAACAAACAATACAGCTTCTCTCCCAGGACTTGACAATTATCCCAATTTTTTCAGGGTCCCCTAAAGATGCTGTTGACTCCAAATAGCAGGAAGTAATTTTAAGAATATGACACCCACATTCCAAAGACATGGAGTGGATGATTTTTGATTGTTCAGTGGGTTATGGATATCAGTCATCCTTTAGGGCAGTTAGTTACAAGTTGTTATTGGTAATGATCAGGAAAAAAGCTGAACAAAGGAGATTAGATTCAGGGATCTTGTTCTAAAAAGAACAAGGGGCATATAGGAATAGGATGAAAAGGCAAATTATTGAATCTACTTTTAGACCAAAAAGTAACTACTAATTTTAAATATTTTACATTGGCTTACATTTTGTATATTAATACAAATTTGAGGTTATTTTTGTTATAATATATATGTATATATATAATAGAAATGATAGGATAAAAAAGATACATTATTGAATATACTTTGAATCCAAAAAGGCAACTACTAGTATTAAATATTTTACATTGGTATGGATTTTTGTATATTGATACAAATTTAAGGTTATTTTGGTTATAACATACTGTAGATATGTTCCTACTCTTGTTCATGGTATTGTACCTATACTGCTCATCTAACAATGTAATGTGAATTTCTAGTCCTTGAAATTTATTATTACAAACTATTTAAGATAATAATGGAATGCAGGTTAGTAATTAGTCACCTATTACAATCAAACTTGTAGTCATGTTGGGTATGTTTTCAAGGTCAATCAGATATATTTTAGATAGACAGGTGGTCTTTAAACACTTCAGAGATCTACAGAAAACGGCATTTAAGAAGTTTTAATAGCATAAGGTTTTTTTATGACAATGAGACACGTCTGCCCCTGGCAGCATCAATCTGCTTCAGAGAATATGACGGGCATCAAAGAAACTCCATATGGAGTTTACTTCCTTTGTGGAAAAAGTTAGCCATTGGGCAAGAAAGTGCCCTTGCCTCAACTGCTGACAGTTGCCGTCCAAATTGGATAAGCAGGACAGATAAGAAAGTGACTGCCAAAATTTGCCAGACAATATGGGACAGTCCTTCAAAAGTCCTGCTTCACAGAAAAGTCTGTCAGATATTCTAGGCCTATAGGCTGAAGGTGGATGCCCCAACATTGCAGAGGATCCTTGGGTGAATGTCCAGGAAGCCAGAAGTTTCTGTCATTTCTTAGTTTTGGAAGTTGTTTGCTCTACACTTCCAGTTTACTCACGTAATATTATATCCTTCTTAGGTATCTGATGGAGTTGAAGACTTTATATTTATAGTTTTCCTTTTTAATAAATTCAGAAAGACACTCACAAAAGAGGTGTAAAGTGTATAAGTTTGAGAGACATCTAAAGATCGTTTTGGGCTGGTAATGCAAATTAGGATAGAAAGTGAATTAGGTACAACACTTTGGACTCACCAAGATAGGACAGACAATGGAGTATTTTCTCTGAAGTTGTCATATGCTAATTGACTAGACATTGTTAATATAATTATTACCTGTATATACTTGTATGTTGTTATTGTACTTATTGTATACAGATTTTCTATATTAGTTAAAACCTTCATTTTTTGTTTAGACAAAAAGGGGGAAAGTTATATGATATTCTGTTTTTGTTCTTACAAATAAAACTTTTCTGGAGATCAGGGGGTAGATCTAGCCACTAGTTAACAATAAAGGTGAGGCAGTGGTGGCAAATATCTTTAATCCCAGCACTTGGGAGGAGGAAGCAGGAAAATCAAGAGTTCAAGGTCACCCTGGACTAAACAAACAAGACTGATCCAATTTGAGAGAGAAACAGAGACTGGTGGTGGTGATACATACCTTTATTCCCAGCACTTTGGAGTTTCATGCTTTTGATCCCAGCACTAGGAAGGTGGAGATAGGAATATGAGGTAGGTGGAGACAGTATCTTGGCCCCATTCAGTCTGAGGATTCACAGAGACAGGATGGCCCATTGAGTTTGAGGATTCATAAAGTCAGGATCTCCACAATTATGTCTGAGGACTTATAGAGACAGGATCTCCCCTATTTGGTCTGAGATTTTGTAGAGGTAAGAAGTCTGTAGTGGCCAGCTGCTCTGCTTCTCTGATCTTTCAGCTTTCACCCTCATATCTGACTCTGGGTTTTTATAGTCAAGACTCAACAAACAGGGATGGGCCTGTTTTCTTGGCTTTCCTTCTCTCTACTTCTCTTGGTTGTTTTACCTCTTTACATCACCAATGTGCATGTTGGATTGAATTGCTCAAAACTACCAAGGCCTATAATATCTTACAATGACCATAAAAAAAAACATTAGGCTCAGCAAAGATACTAAAGCCCCATACAATGACCAGGGTCCCTGTTGAATTAATCTCATTCATAAGACTATCATGAACACAGGCTCATTGATTTCTGGGAACTGGACATCAGATACCCACTACAATATACACTTCCACCAATTGCTCTATAAACTGTTATTTTGTCAGAACATGGTATTAACAAGAACTCCAAAATATGAATAAAAATAAACAAATAGCCCAGAAAAATGTTTGCATTGTCATGTTACTTTGGACCCAGCTGAGATATAACAAATAGATCATACTGACTACAGCAACTTAAGTACCAATGCACACTGTCCTAGCTAGCTTTTCTCAACATAACACAAACCAGAGTCCTGAGGAAAGAGGAAACTTCAATTCAGTGGTTGATTCCCTGAATTTAGTTTCTGGGATTGACTGTGGAACATGATCTTCAATAATAATTGATAGAGAAGAGTCCACTCATTGCTAGGTAATACCATATAAATGCCGTTGGACTGGAATATATAAGAACATTTGCTGAGCATGTCTAAAGGTGCCTGCAAGTAAGCAACAATCCTCTGTGATCTCTACTTCAGTTTCTTCCTCAATTTCTTGCTTTGGATCCCAGTTTTGGATTACCTCGCAATTGTCTATAAAGTATAAGGTGAAAGACACTGAATCCTTCACCAATTTAATTTTGCTCAGTCCTTTATCATAGTTGTGGAGAGGTAAATGAGAACACACACACACACACACACACACACGTACATCAAAAGAGAATTTCTCATGATTCTAATGGATCACATTAAGAATGGAACCCTCAGCCTAAACTGTAAACACCAGGAAAGTATTGAATAATCAATTTAAACACAAAAAGAGACAGATGGCTAACCTACATTAGTATATCCACCACGAGTACCTCCTCAGTTAAGGAAAAGTAGAACTTTCCTGGAACACACATACTACAGGAATTAATACCCACTGAGTCATCACTTGAGAAAATGACCTGAAGAGAAGAACACCCCCATGAAGCCACAGGAAGAAATAAACTGCATTACAAGAATAAAGAAGCAAATAACTGTTTGGGCATTGAGAAATACCACAACATTCACAATAATTAATACTCACCCATTAATCTGATTAATCTGATTAGTAATAGGCTCAACTATCTATGAAAAACTTCAAGGCTACGCCTGATGGAAAAGCATGTAGGCTGCATGCAGACCTTCTATTCTCTCTCTAATCCCCCATTCCAATCCCACAAACCCCTATCTAGCTCTGTAACAGAACACACTTGCAAGATTTGCCACTGCCCCCTGCTACCATTTCCTGTAGTTCCCACAGATGTGACCCTTGGGCAACAAGTAGGCAGAAAGGAGACCCACAACTCTCAGAGATCCAATCCCCCAAGTCTCCTCTCCAGCTATGTAACACAAACCTGTTGTGGTCTCCCTTTCCTCTCTGATCCCATCTTCAAGAGATCACAAGGACCTCTACTAACCTTCCGACCAAAAATCAACCCAGTAGCCCAGTATCCAACATAAGCAGACATTCCCTCTGAACACTCAAGTGAGCAGGCTAGAAAAACAGGCAACTGGCAAAAATTGCAATATCTGAAACCCCAGAGAGGAAAAAGAAACCAAGGAACAAATCATCCACTTAAAAAAACAAATTCAGAAATCTGCACCTAGAACTTATACTCATCTCAAACCCAGATGCTTAAAGGCCAGCAGAATGACCCCAAGAATGACAGTCAGGGTGATAAGTCCCCACTAGATCCCAGCTATTCTTCCACAGAAGGCACTGAATATTCAAACATAGCTTATGTACATGCAAAAACAAATAAATAAACAAACAATAAAAAACTGTTAAATAAAAATATACAAAGATGATAGAGGTCCTCAAATAAATCCCTTAACCAAGTCCAGGACAAAATAATTGGAAGGTATGAACAAATCCAAAACAACAAAAAAAAAAAAGAATGGAAGATAAAAAAAATGAAACTGGGAACACCTGCCCAACTTGGCCCCAGTTGCCGGCCAGCGGGCAGGGCTCCTGCAGAAAGGCCCCCCACTCACCAAGTCCCCCAGAGGACCCTGCAATCTACACACCCTGCCACCATACCCATCCGCCCAAGACCCCAGCCACTTCCTGAGGCTTGGAAACCAACCCACAGCTCTCAGCAGGCCTAGAGGTGAGTGACTCTGTTCATACCCAGTGAGTCCTGCCCCTAGGACCCATCCCTGGGCCCCAGCCATTCCCCCAGGAACACCCACCCAACTTGGCCCCAGTTGCCAGCCAGAAGGCAGGGCTCCTGCGGGAAGCCCCACCACCACCACCACCAAGTAAGGAAAAGGAGCGAGGAGCTATGCTGCTTTTTGGCTTTACTAGCTCCTTTGGGAAAATACTTTATATTGCTTAATAGCTGTGCAAGAATCTTTGCTAAGAGCTTTATGGCCATTCAATATGGTAATTTCACCCTCAGCCTGAAGCAACACTCTTTGGTAGAGCAAATCAAAAGTACTGCTGTAACAGAAATGTTTGTCTGAATTGAAGCCCTTAGGGGAGCTATTATGAATTTGGGTAAATGGACAGCCTCTAGATAAAAACCATTTACCGCTGAGAGTGCATCTATGCTACTTCCTGAATAGCTGAAAGAACTCAGCAACTTTGGGATGTTACAACTCTATAACAACAACACTCACTAAATCCCAGTGTTGTATCTCAAAGCTGACTATAAGAGAATCTTTTTAATAGTTCTATAGTATAAGTTTGGTAGAACTCTTTTAGATGTTTGCTAAGTTAGATATATGCTAATAGATCTATAGAATTTCTTTAAGACATGTAGTAATAAGTTTGTAAGAAGTAAATAAATAAATATATTTGCTAAGGTAGTCCTACAGAGTTTCTTTAAAAAATATTAGCTTGTAATAAGTATAAATAAGTATATGTTGATATGCTATATGTGATTTTGTAAAAAAGTATAAATGATAAGTGTGAGTCTATGTTTAATGTATATGGTGAAAAAGTGTAAATATTTGAATGTGAGTCTATGCTTAATATATCAAGTTGGCACTCTGAGTGTTTTCAATAGCTCTAGAAGCTGCTAAGAAGCTAAGAATTGCAGACACAAGAACCAGTAAAACAACCACAGGCAGGCATCCACTACTAAGACCCATTGGAAAATCAATGCAACATAGAAAAACCTTGTTGGGGACCGACTCCGGACAGCTGTGCCCTGAACTTTGTCAAGCCTTGACAGGAGGTTCCTGGCCTAACTGCAGGATATACGATTAGATAAACTTTCTGGAGCCTGTCGGCCAGCTGCAGGGGGCCTGGGATCAAAGCTACCTCGCCCTGACCCCTCCCTCAGGAATTTTCCATTCTTCTCTCCCTGCTTCCCCTGTTCCCCCTCCCTGCCTGAAGCCCTGCTTATAAGCCTCAACACCCAGTCAATAAACGAGACCTCGACGCAACTCAGAATGACTCTGTCTTCCTTTATGCGCCTGGTCTCCTTTCTCTCTCGCCCCCATTGATCTTTCAGGAGGTGGCTCCTCGGGTCTCACCCAATAACCTGACCCACCGGACGGGTCAAAACCCAAGCTAGCAGCAACAATGGTGCAATTTAAAATGTTACTGTAACTAAAAATGTCTTGGGCTTGAGGACAAAAGCTGCAGAGACACTTGTTTGAACTAAAATTGTTAGCTGCAAAAAGTTTTTGGTTGTAAAACACTTCTTTATATTTGGAAGGCTGGTACCAGAATTTATTATTTAAATTTTGGGACTTAAGAAATAAACAATAGTGTTTTCATTGCAATGGGACAATTTTGAATTTACTTATGGTGATGATCTAGGAGCTGTTTTCTGGAATTATTAGTGTTAAAATGGAACGTTTAAATGAAGAAATTTATTGTTTCTACCTAGGTTCAAGATGCAGTTTTGCATACGCATATATGTTTTATTAACTGTGGTGATTCATGAATTTTGTGTTCAAAATGGAACTTTTTTGGAACTGTTTATGTAAAAATGGAATTACTTATGGAACTGGTTTTGTGTTACAAATCAAACTGTTTAAATGGAAAAGTTCGGGTTTTCTTCTAACTAGGTTTGAGATTTTGTTTTTTAAAAATTTATAAAGAAAGGGGGGAATTATGAGTGAATTAAGGTTGAGTGTATTGATATTAATGCACCCTGGTTTGAAGTTAAGAAAATATCTAAGTTTGATGTGAATACATCAGAAGTTTTCCTCTGTTCTGTTAGCAAGAAATTCAAATGGTTCTGTTACAAGGTTGCTTTGAGATGTATGACTGAAAGAATTGTAACTAAGTATAGCAATATTTATGTTAACTTACTAACGTTAATGATGAAGCTAAGGGTATCTTTAGGTTTGCAATTGCATTAAGAGATTTTTTTAGAAAGGCTGGATGCAGCTAAGACTGCTGTAGTCACCTTGGACCCAATACAAAAAAAGAAATGCCATCTTTATCATCCTCTACTCCCATACTGGGAGATGTGACAACTACGGAGATTGCTATGAGCTATTAATAAGGAGTTGTTTTATATATTAAGAAAGGGGGACTTGTGGGAGCCCATTTTCAGGTTTCCTGGTGGCTTTACCCAGCAGGTCTGCATAGAGAGGATGATTGGACCATAGGCCTGAGTGCAGATGTCTGAGATGGTTTGTACTCGGCTGCACTGAGGGGAGGTGTTTTGCTCCACCCCTTGGCATTTCTATAAATACCCTAAGGCAGACACAGTCAGAGCCCAATGGAATAGGTTCCAAGCCCTTTTAAGGCTCTCCTGTATTTTCTACCTTTATCTCCCCCTCTAATCCTTCTATCTAATATTTCCTACTGCTCCTACTCAAGAGCACTCTGGGGAAATGTGGTGGTGGTGGGTAGCATCCCCCACAGCACAGTTAACAAAGCATAAAAGAAAATGGTGATTCTCAAGTACACTTTCACAATAGACATAAAGTTGCAGAGTTTGGAGTTTGCCCAGTTGGTACTTTCATCACTCTTTTATCCAATATTTCCTCACTTTGCTTACTTTTGGAACAGTAATGTATATCATTATATCCTGGAAGTATGAGATCTGTTATTTCATTTGGATTTCACAAGGGTTTCAGTTAGGAGATTGCCATGAGAATCAGAAGAGATGTTGACCTTTGGAGTATTAAACAGTGTGGACACCATGGGTCTTTTGAAGTTGGTCTAAATACATTTTGAATTATGAAAAGGGGACAAGCCTATGGGGGCCAGTGAGTGGAATGTGGTATTTTTAGGAAAAATGGCCCCAACAGGTCCATAGAGAATGGCATCATTAGGAGCTATAGCCTTTGGAGTAGGGATGGCTTGGTTGGAGAAAGTGCTTCATTAGGTGGTAGACTTTGAGGTCTGAGAATCTCAGGCCAGTTCTCTGCCATCTACTTATAGGTCACATATAGTATTCCCCATTCTAGGTATAGCTTTAATATCCACATGAATCTCTGTAATATACTCTTGTGGCCCGCAAGACTGGTGGACCCATCAAAATCCCTAAATAAGTCAGGCTGTTCCTAAGATAAAGTGTTGCACTCTGCAAACTGACAAGGCCACATTGCTTAGGACAACAACCCACACACCAACTAAATATGGAGATGTCAACCTGGTGCCTACATGGAGCCTTAATCTCTACAATCCAGTGCCTTTGGCGTGGGAAGGTATTCAGCTGGCTGATGAAAGAAAAATGTGAAAAACCAACACAGTAACAAAACTTTTGGCCTATAATCTGTCTTGCCTGAAAATTATGGTAGAGAAATGGTGACAGGTTATGTTGCCAACCCATGTCTGATTTAATTTAAGGCACATGTCACAAGGAGAAACACATACCCAACACTGCCTGTGTAACAAAGAACCAGAAATTAGATAGTCCAGAGTCATAGGCTAAAACCAAACACTACTGGTCTAAATACAAATTTTTAAAAAAATCAATAAAATGACTCCTGATGGTATACTGCATTTTCATGTCTCAGTGCCTTATACACTCATCATCAGAGAGGTCTCAACTGGCAGCAAATGGAATCAGATGTAGAAACCCAGAGCCAGACATTATGGTAGAGAAAGTCTACATGGGAGGCCTCCATCAAATCCATCCTCTAAAAGGTAAGGGAATCACATGGAATAGAAGGCAGAAAGAGCCACGGGGCTAGAAGACTACAAAATAACAAAGCCCTCTGAATCAACAAGTCCAACGAATATAAATTCAGAGAGACTGAGCTGAAGTAGCCTACAGTCTACCTTAAGGCTACTATGTACATATTATAGCTATTTGCTTAGAATTTCATGGTACTCTGAACTCTGAGAACAAGTGGGCTTCTGACTCTTGTGCCAGCGGTTGGGACCCCTTCCTCACATTGGTTAGCCATGTTCAATTTGGTTATAATAGGTATCCCTTCATCTTATTATGTTTTATTTTTTTTCATACTTGGTTGTCTCTTGAAAGCCTGTTCTTTTCTAAAGAGAGACAGAAAGAGAGTAGATATTGAGAAGTAGGAATGCAGGAATGAATTAGACACAGTAGAGGGTAGGGAAACTAAAATCACTATAGGTTTTTAGAGAAAACAAGTTCTTTTTAATAAAAGGAAAATAATAATCAAATGTTTAAAAAATAAAAATAATGTGAATTAAAAATGAACACAGTTAGGTCTCTCTATCTATCTATCTATCTATCTATCTATCTATCTATCTATCTATCTCTCACTATCTCTCCAATCCCAGAATTCTCAATTACAGAGTCCCAGTGATATTCTGCTTACATAAGCCTGCACTGCTACAGGAGGAAGTGTTTTTTCTGAAAGGTCTACAATCAGGAGCCTGAATGAATCTTTGTAATTTCAGTCAGTGCCACTTGGGATGTGTCACATTATCTGACAAGTGGTGAGTCATGAAGGAACCTGGAAGGGTGAAAGGAAGAGGTAGTCTGCTATTCTATAAAAAAATGACATTCTTTTTGTGGAGTTTTGTCCAGAACTACAAAACATGAAACCATCTGCATGGAGGAATAGTTCTCCTGAGCTGGGTGTGTAGCCCAGCTACATGAGCCAGGTAGAATCAAGTTTCTTTCTGTACATGTGGATGTCCAGGTTTCCCAGCAAGATTTGATGAAGAGGCCATGTGTAAGTCAAGGTGCTTCCCCACTGCTGTAGGGGCCCAAGTGCAGAGGTGCATGTAAAGAAAGGGAACATCTCACATACCAGGCATTGACTTCTTCATTGACTCTTTTTCAGTAGTGAAAATTGAAACACACCTTGGTTTAACATCTTCAGATCAAGCACTCTGTCTGCTGCAGAGTCCTGACCTCTGAAATGCCTACACCCACAATGCCCAGATGAAGACACCACCTGTTGATGGGGACAGGTCATTAACTGCCCTCATTCACAGTCCTTCAGAATTCCTGGCCTTGTCTCCAGCTTCAAGTCTGGAACAAACAGAGAATAACAATGTGGACGAGAAGACTGGTAAGCAATCAACACCTCTGAATGCCTATGAGAGCACAAAAGGAAACCAAGGTGCATCACTCCTCCCTTTAGCATACCTCAACAGGCAGCAGCCATTGAACTACACTGATGCTAGGAGACTAAGGCAGAAGCCAGCTTCTGATAATGCCATCTTGGGAAGCAATAGCCTTGTTCTAGAAGAGCCAGGGTCTCCGCAAAGTGTCATGGTCTCAAGCATTGACTTGGAAGACATGACTACAATGATGTCATATATTCATCTTCTTCAACTCTTAAACTCCCTCACTGACCTATACCACTGGGAAAATCCCACAATAACCAAATGCAAAGACTCTAAAGTCATCAGGAGGAATCAGACCCAGGGAAGCTCCAGTATCATCATTGGACTATCTGAACAGGTGAATAAGAAAAACCATACAACATCTGATCTACTCATGATGCTGTTCAAGACAGAATACAGCAACGGGACTTGGTGGGGAAAAAAAGAGCCTGAGGTCAATCATGAGGCCACTGAAGAGGCTTTGACAATACAACCAGCACATGGAGGCCATGGAATATGTACCCAGCAGGCCAGGCATAGCTAGGATGCAGGGGCAAGACAAGACCAAGAAGACCAGAGAAAACAATGCCGAGAAAAGAGAAGAGGTGAAGTCATCAAGTCACAGAGTCATTACAGGAGATAAGTCCACCATCCCTAAGTTCAAGGGGAAGACAAATCTACCTGAGCTCCCAGCCATGACAGCTTTAAAAACCTTGAATCTACCTCAGCATGCACATGCTGGCATCCATGCAAGTATTTCACCCACTGGCCAAGAAAGATGAGAAGAAAACTGGCATCTCCTTAACCTTCAACTCTTTGTGCTACACTGTGCTTTTAGTATCAGTGTTTGTAACACTTTGGCCTCTGAGGCATTTGGCATTGATTTTGTACATGGCAACAGAAAGTAAATAGAATTCATCTATATATTAACTTACTTTTAATTTCTAGAGACAGGTTCTCTCTACATAGCCATTCATGTCCTGGAATTAACTACAAAGACCAGGATAGCTTTGAACTCACAATAAATCTGCTTGTCTCAGGCAGTGCCTCTTCCTCTGCCTGTGTCCATGCCTCTGGAGTGTGGGAAATAAGGGAATTCTCCAACAAGCCAGGTGGAATCAAGTTTCTTTCTGTACATGTGGATATCCAGGTTTCCAAGCATGATTTGAAGAAGAGGCCATGTGAAAGCCAAGGTGCATTTTCAGTACCTACCTAATACCCCAACAGAATTAACTGCATGTAATTACAACTGGAACTCAACTCAGATTCATTTTTCTAATAATTTGCTTTGTTTTGTAAGCTGTACTCGTTAAAATGACCTCATATGAGGTATGCTTATGCTATCCTGAGTATTTTGTACTTTAGTGGTAAAGTTAAAATTGCTTGTCTGCTTCTAGAAAGTATGGAATCAGAATTTTACTGAGAGATTGTATTCAACCAGTCCACAGATTTTCATAGTGCATCTATTTTCACAATATTTACACGTCAACTGCTGTGCAGGGTCAATACGGTCCAATATAACAAGAATTATTTGCTGTGAGAGTCACCCATCTAGAAAATGCTAACAAGGCCAACATGAAGAGATCCAATGACCTGTATCCAATGATCCTCATAGTGAGAAGTTTGGGTACAAGTGAATGATGGAAATCAATAGCTTAGGGAGTTCTCTGGTTTTATCACTCTATGTGTACTGCTTTAACTACACATTGAAGCACTTCCATGTGACTACTGTGCTTTAATTTATACCTTAGGAGCAATAGAAAGGCATTTGGGTGGATATAATCTAACCTTGATAATATTATTTTAATCTTTATGTTTTCAAATTAAGTGTCTCATACAATAATCTTTACTAAACAAAGCTAGGGAAGTATTTTTCATATTAAAGCAATTAACAAAATTATATACTCATATTGAATCCTTCTCATTGACTTTAATTCTCATTATACTATTGAATGAACAGTATTTTGTAAACTGTATATTGTATACTGAGCCCAGTAACACTGTAATCAATAACTACCTATTTCTAACCTCTCACTATAAATCTTAAGCATTATTCCTCTGCTCCAGAGCATTGCCTCCAATGTCACAAATGGAAACAGGTAGATATGTGTAATCTAGGATCCATAGAGAGAGACAGGAGATATTTGTCTGGGACTGCATATGTTTGGTACAATATGATTATCTCAAGTTACAAGAATTCTCCTGCAATCACCTTGACTGCATTCATCACTTTAGGTGAAATGAGTTCTATGGTGTGTAAACATCACATATTCCCTATCCATTGCTCTGTTATTGGACATCAAGATCAGGCCATCACACAGATATTCCTAGGAAATGCTTTAATCTCTACTGATTGCAAAGCAATAACACATTCAATTCCTTGGAATAGTATGGATGGGATATGTGGTAGACCTGGTGTTGGTGTTTCAAGGCACTCCATAATGAAATACAGAGATGGTTAGAATACTTCACTTTATACCCACCAACTTATTAGTGCTTCATGTGGAAGCAATAATTGGAAATCCCCTACTTTCATTTAACTCTCCAGTTCATATATTCTCTAGCATCTAGAAGAACATTTTCCAACAGGGCCTGGGGTACAAATGCAAGTAATGTCTAAAATGACAAGTCAAGTTATCATCACTCTCCCCGGCTCCTTCTACTATGTACAATTAAGTTTCTGTCACAGATTTAGCTATCAATGCATCCATCTGTTCAAATACCTCTTAAGTTGTCCATCCATCCAAGGTAAACACTGCTAAAATATCACAATGGGATGTTAGTTTGATTTTGGAGTAAAAAGCCATGCTACACTATTCCACCCCACTGCTCTAGCTCTCAATTAGATTGTACTCCTACTTGAATTACAGTCACTGACCTTTGGATGACTGCTTTATGCATGATCCATTTCTGAGTACCAGGCAGCCATCTCACCACAACAGCAGCCACTGAGTCTCAGCAGCTGAAACAATTACAACTCTCTCCATCAGCAACAAAAACAAATGCCAAAGGAAGGCCAGCAAGGAGGCAGACAGTAACAGTTTCATCAGTACCTGCAATACACTAATCTGCAAAAACACAAAGGTTTAGAAGGAAAATGTAGAGACCCATCACTTCCATTTAACAAAACAATAACAGTTGTCTTCCCAATGGGACCTGGGACCTCCTCAGTCACAGGAGATTTTGTGGAGGATCGAAGTACAAGATAAGAATTCCCTTCTGTGCATTTGTACCCAATTCAAATTAGAGAGTTGTTGGTTGTAGCACGAATTGTTAGAAAGTCTTGTTAATAAAACCAAACCTGAAGCCGGGTATTGGGATAAATGCTGGAAGATCAGAGAAACAGAAAAAGCCACAGCTTCCTCACCTTGCCAATTCCTCAGCTGATCCTTTTTCCTCAGACTGGAAGCCTCTGAGTCTTCACCCAGAATGAATCTCAGCTGAACTGCTGCTAAAAGCCTAAAAGCCTAAAAGCTTAACCAGCCAGTTCCTGGTTTTCACACCTTTTATACCTTTTTGCTTCCTGTCATCAGTTCCTGGGATTAAAGGCATGAGTCACCATGCCTGGATGTTTCCAGCGTGGCTTTGAACTCACAGAAGCCTAAAAGCTTAACCAGGCCAAAAGCTTCTAGTTTCTGGTGCTCATGCCTTATATACCTTTCTGCTTTCTCCCATCATTCCCTGGGATTAAAGGCTCTTGTTACCACCCTGGATGTTTCCAGTGTGGCCTTGAACTCACAGAGATCCAGATCTCTGCCTCTGGAATGCTAGGATTAAAAGAGTGTGTGCCACAATTTTCTGGCCTCTGTATCTAGTGGCTGTTCTGTTCTCTGACCCCAGATAAGTTTATTAGGGTGCAAAATATTTTAGGGAACACAATATCACCACAGTTGGTAATGTATCTTCTTTGCACCAGTGTATAAATCTCTCATGATAATTTAATAGTGTGAGTGAGACAGCCAACAACCTAATAGGACAATTTCTGAGCATTCTCCCACAAAATGATGGAAGAGACTGCTTGGTCTATGAAAGCTAGCCTGCTATCTGAAAGGGGGATTCCAGCTAGATGGAAGTCTGACTACTACATATCTGGCAACTAAATCAGATTGGTGTTATTCTACTTCTGGCTCATAACTAAAACAGGATTGAGATAGTCTTCATATTTTGGAAGGTACTAAATACCTTCTTGGCCAATGTCTCCTGAGGCTTAAGAACACTTCTGGCACTTAGCATTTAGCAGGCATATGACTTCAGGCAGTGTCATTTTCTACCCATGCAGGATACCATCTTTCAAATTCTTTAACTAACTTTTATTCTTCTGGGAAATGCTGTCCCAAATATTTCAGGCACTGAGAGGATATAATGATACCATACAGGAAAGGAAAGATTTCCTATACAAGTTGACAAGAGTCTGTGATGACCTATCACTGCCTATTCTACCAGGGGACAGACACACTAAGCAGATTCTCTAGAAAATGAGGGCAAGTCTAGTCCTCTACAGCTGGAAAAGATCACATCACATGGAGCTACTGATTCCTCACTAGAACAGAATTCAGAACAGGGGTAGAAGTCCTACTTTAAGAATTAGTAAAGCCTTTGTATTCTAGATCAAATGACAAGTCTCTTTAACTCAGGACTCTTGTGGGGCCATTATGGATCATAACACCTCTTAGGAGTCTGGTAACATCAACCCAATCTTTTCCCACTGACACAAGGACAAGAACATGGCCCTGGTCTGCCTGTCCACTTGAATTTATGCACACCACTGACATTTTCCACAAAAAAACTGTAGAAGCAGGTACCTCACTCTCTTTTCCTGAACAAACCAGGCCACTGAGAGGGCTCAGAATGAGCAAGCAATCTCTGACCCCAGCATATTATCTCTAAAGAAAATATATACCCAGGTAAAACTGTGTGTATTGCTAAACACAGAATGAATTATGCTTAGTTTGTTCTGATCTGTCCACTTGTTTCATCTAAGTTTTCTACCAATTCTGATTTAAAGACTTCAGAAGTTCACTAGCAGAGCATGTGGTTTTCTGTCTATTTCTTCCTTAAAATGCAGCCAGCACAAGTATTGTCACATACACATGCCAGCACAAGTATGTGTGTTTCCATAACCATGTCTATTCCTACACATGGGGAAAACAAAGACCATCTCACCTGCAATAGAACACCACTGATAGAGCAAAAAATAATTCTACCCAAGTCAACAGTAATGAACTTGTATGATTACCAAAGTTACTTAAAAATTGAATGATGGATTACTTGCAATAGGCATCAAGATGTAGATGTAGATGTGTGAAGCAAAAACTCACATGTGCATGGTATAAAGGACAGGCAATCCCTTAGTGTGCTTTCATGAATGGAAGCCAGCAGGAGAGGTGTAAAAAGTGTCTCCCCGGTAATACACAAAAACCTCTAAGAGCCTGGAGAGGAGTCCTGTGCACTTAGCACTTCAGTTTTCCAAAAACTGGGAATTCTACCTGCTTTGAGTCTCATATACTCCTCATCCTCCATAAAGAAAGCTTCAGCATGGAGGAAACTGTTATTCAACGAACAGGGATGGGGCTCTTTTCTTGGCTTTGCCTCTCTATGCTACTCTTGGTTGCTTTACCTATTTACATCACCAATGTGCATATTGGTGCATATTGAATCGTTCACAACTACCAAGGCCGCTCATAGCTTCTAATGAATATAACAAACAAATAGGATCAGCAAAGATACTAAAGACCCATACCACTCCCAGGGTCCCTGCTGAATTAATCTCATTCCTAAGACTAGCATGAACACAGGCACATCCATTTGTGGGAACTAGACATTGTAAACCACCCACAATGCACTCTTCCATCAATAGCTCTATCCACTGTTATCTTTTCAGAACCTGGTTTTAACAGGAACCCCAAAACAAGAAGAATAATAAAGAAATAAACCAGAAAATGCTTACATTGTCATGTTACTTTGAACAGAACTGAGGGATCATACTGACTACTGCAATTGAAGTGCCAATGCACACTGTCCTAGTGAGCTTTTGTTAACTTAACAAAAAAAAAAAAAAACCACAGAGTCCTGAGGAAAGACAAAAAATCAACTTGGCAGTTGTCTCCCTGAATTGAGCTTCTGAGACTGACTGTGGAATGTGATCTTTAATAATAATTGATAGACAAGGGCCAAGTCTATGTTGGGCAATACTACACAAACACAGTTGGACTAGTAATATATAAGATTGGCCACTGAGAAAGCCTAAAGAAGCATATCAGTAAGCAACAATCCTCTGTGGTCTCTGCATCAGTTCCTGCCTCAAAGTCCTGCCTTGGTTTCCAGGTTTGGATGCCTAGACAATGGGCTATAAAGTATATGAAGAAAGACACTCGATCCTGCCCCAATTTAATTTTGCTCAGTGCTTTATCATAGTCATGGAGAAGAAACATAGAACACACACAAACACACATACACAGACACAGTAAAACACAAATTCTCATGCATTCTAATGTGCTAAATTAAGAATGGAATCCTCAACTTCAATGTAAATACCAAAAAGGCATAAAATAATCCGTTTAAACACACAAGGAGACAGACAGCTCACCTACATTAGTATGTCCACCACAAATAACCCCTTGGTTGAAGGATAAAGTAGAACTTGCCTTGAACACACACACTACAGGATTTAATACACCCCCAGTTACAACTTGAGTAGATGACCTATGCACTGAGGAGAAAGAAGAATACCCCTATGAGGCCACAGGAAGAAATAGATTGCACTAAAGGGTAAAGAAGCAAATGACTAGGCATTGACAAACACTGCAACATTCACAAAAATCAACACTCACCCGCTAATCTGAACTCTGAATTAAAATGAGGTCAACTATCTATGAAAAGCTTCAAGGCTATGACTGATGGAAAACCATGTAGACTACCTACAGACATTATCTTCTCCCTCTAATGTCTGGATCCAGTCCCACAAAGTCATCTCAAGCTCTGTAACAGAACACACTTGCAAGCCTTGCCTTCTGCCCCATGCTACCCTCTATGGTGGATCCCACAGATATATTCCTTGAACAACAAGTAGGCATAAGAAAGAACTCTTTCAGAGACCCAATCTTCCCAGTCTCATCCCTGCTCCACTACCTAGAACAAAAACCCACACACAAACTGACAGGGAGATTTTAACCTGGTATATACATGGAGCCTTAACCCATACAATCAAGGGTCGTTGGTGTTGAAGGTATTCTGCAGACTGATGAAAAAGAAATTGGAAAACCAACACAGCCACAAACCCTTTGGCCAACAATCTGTCTTGCCTGAAAATTATGGTAGGGCAACAGAGACAGAAAATGTGGGAGGAGCCAACCAATGTCTGATTTAATTTAAGACACACTCCACAAAAATGAACCCATTACCAACACTACTTGTCTAACGAAGAACCAGAAACTAGACACCCCAGAGTCCTAGGCTAAGGGCAAACACTACTCATCTAAATATAAGTTCAAAAAAATTACTACTCTATGTATATATAAGAGCTGTTAGCTTAGAATTGTATGGTCGTCTGAACTCTGAAAACAAGTGGATCTCTGAATCTTGAGCTAGCAGAAGTAACCCTTTTCTCCCACTGGGTAGCCCTGTTCAATTTGCTTATAATAGGTGTGCCTTCATTTTATTTTACTTTATTTCATCACATTTGCTTGCTACCTCTTGAAAGCCTTTTTCTTTTCTAAAGAGGGAAATAAAGGAAGTAGGTACTGAAAAGTGGAGACTCGGGAAAGAATTAGAAGAAATAGAGGATGAGGAAATGAAAATCATATAGGTTGTTGTAGGAAATATGTTCATCATTACACTAAAAGAAAAATAATATGCAAATTAAAGATAAAAAGCACAGAAATGATGGGAATTAAAAACACAACACAGTTCTTTATCTTTCTTTCTATCTATCTATTATCTATCTATCTATCACTCATTTTCTCTCCCCTCTCAGACTTCCTAATTACACAGACCCAGTGATGTTCTACTCACTTGGGTCTATGCTGTTACAAGAGGACACTTTTTTTCTGAAAGGTCTACAACCAGGAGCCTGGATGAACCTTCTGACTTTCAGTCATTGTCACTTGGAACGTGTCACATTATCTGACAAGTGGTCAGTCATAAAAGAAACTGCAAGGGTGAAAGAGAGAGGCAGCCTACTGGCCTATGAAAAAGGACAGTCTTATTGCAGAGTTTTCCCAAGTACTACAAAACATGAAATAATCTGCATAGAGGAACTGTTCTACTGAGCTGGGCATGTAGCTGCAAGCTACAGCACTAACTCAGTGTAAAAGAGATCCTAAGTGAAAGTTCTGACACGTCATGTGAATACAGCAAAACAGTTAAACAGGCTCCAGGTTCATTTTCAATGATGACTGACAGACATTGTCATATTAGTGATCTTTGAGGCAGTGAGAATAAGAAATGTATATAAATGCATACTACACACATGTCATATTACAGTCTAAGAACCTACCAGTGAATAACAGAAAAGATTGATAACAGTCTAAACAAAAATGAGGAAACACACAAGATTTCCTCACACTTCAACAAAAGATCACATTCCTGTCTGAGAAGTTACAATGAGATGGGAAATGTGTTGTTCTTTTTTATACATATAAAGCTAAATACCTACTTGGCTTCATTCATGTTGCCCAGCACCCAGTACCAACAAATGCCTTTTTTCTCCAGGTATTCTACTTTCTATATATCCTGATCTCAGACTCAAGCTTGGCAGAGAATGCTAGAAGCCCAGGATTCTTCAGAGACTGTTGCAAGGAGGAAGAAGCTTCAGTAACTATCATATTCATTATACTTGTGGATGAAGAGAGAAAGCAACCGGGCTCAATGGCTAACAACCTCAATACTATAAGAAGGGAGGTAAGATAAAAAGAATGTCCACATGTCTGAGGCCAGAGTGAGATACACAGTGAACTCCCAAACAACAGGGGCTACAGAGACTTGCCTGTCTTAGGAAAACAAAAGACCAAAAGGAGAGAAAACATCCAGAGCTTGACAAGTTTGGGCAGCAAATAGCACCAAATTTGAAACAGGTACCATATGCAGCCAAACTCACCATAAGCCCCTCAAGTGCTTGCTTCTACCAGAAGCATCCAATTATAAGCATCTTTATGATGAACAGAAGACCACTGCTTCTGGAAGTTCACCATGATACTGCCCACCACTGTAAGGACACAGGGTCACGCTGGTCCAATAATCAAACCCTACCAAAAAGGGATGAAAATCAGAGAAGAGAGATGTGAGTCATGTCTGGACCAACACAGACTAAGGAAGGCCTCTAGGCGAAGGAACCCAAAGAAAACAGTCTTGGAGTTCATCATCCAAGGTGTACTCAATGCACTCAGCCCTGTCCTTCAACACAGTCACAAAGGAGCCCTTTGATCTCTTCCTTGGGTCATGGACAGATGCTCACAGCCCATAAATCAGATCAACTGAAATGGTTTCTCACCTGAGGTCCCTCCACCTAGGTGTTCCTCTCCTTCCTACCCAAGGGTACTGACTGTACAGACAGTGTATGATGATGGGACAGTTTCTGCTGGAAGATGACACCTCATAGGAACAGTAGACACAGCTTCATCAGGGAACCTTATATGAAGCACTGCCAATACTCTGGACAAAACCTCATGGGAAGGGGGACTGATATTGGTGTAATTATTATGGCCACTCCACATAGTTAAAAGGAGATTTATTTAATGGCGTAACTTACAAGTTAAGAGATCGGTAGGTCGCGGGGTCTGGGGAAGGTGTATCGCAGTCCAGCGGTGTTCTCTGGAGCTCTGCTTGGCCTACCTTCACCGTCCAAGGTCCCGGAACCAAGTCAGAGCACCGCCCATCCAGATCTCAGGTCTCCAGGCGCCTCCCTTGGCCCCGCCTTGTAGGCGTGACGGTTGCCGAAGTCTCAATGGGGGTTGGAACTTCCAGATCAAAGGTGGAATGGCTACCCACTACAGACTTCCATGCCAGAATTGCCTCCTTTAACTAGCATAAACCTCAGCCTCCATGGCTACTGTTGGTCTCCTGGCATCCTCTCCAATCAATCCCATCTTTTAGCTCAGAATTCAACTTTCCCATTGGCTGCTGTCTGATTTATGACATCATTCTCCTTCCAACCCTACCACCACCTGGTATGATCTTGGGGTTTCCATGGCAATGCCTGTAAACAAATTTGGATCATCACAGGTCACCTGTGACCAGTGACCAGTAAGTGCTGTCTGATACTTGACACACTCGCCACTCATGTCAGCTGATCAGACAAGGACAACCAATTCTCTTGCTCCATTGTACTGTGATTTGCTGATACTCTCCCTCAGCCCATGGCGGTAAGGAAAGAATCATTAAAATATTTCTTTTGATCACTTCTCCCTTGTTTTGACTATTCTTTTAAATCTTTGTTTAACGGGGATACTACGGATGCTGATAGAGATATCTCAATTTTATGTCACATTAGGTTTGGTTTTGACTATGTATGTGAGCTTGGACAGACAGTTTACTCTTGAGTGTTTTCCATCAACCTCAGGGAGATGAGCATGGCACTAGGCTCTGGGCTCTGTACTGTCGAGTCTTAAGAGGCAAGCAAACAGAGAATATAATCAGGCCCTTCTTGATGATGCTAAACTCAAGAGACACAGGAACATGAACAAGATGTGCAGAGATCTAGCACTCCTTACCAAGAATGGGACAGACTCCCTCTATTGTTGTTTCCCTTTATTGTTTCAAATTCAAGGCTGCTCTAAAAGTAACATTCACACTAGGAACTGTGCAACACACCTGTAATCATAGCTTGTAGAACTTGAAGGGATGAAGTTCAGTTCAAGTCTTACATGGTTTACACTGGCCTTTCTCCACAACCACCAAATAATTATTAAAAATAGACAAAGAGAATTGCTGCCATATTTTGGAGTTACTTGGACTTCCCTAGATTAAAAAAGGAAACTAGGAAATACTTAGAAGACTGTGGGTTCTGAGAAGGCAGTTATTGTAGTGGAAGAAATATTGAGAAAGTTACATGAAAGACAGACCCCAAGGAAATTGAGGAGGAAGAAAAAAAGTATGAGGGGTTAGAAAATATAGAAATATAAGGCACACTCCAGAGGTGACCCTGAAGGCACACAATGGTAGTTTGGAACAGAATGTTGCAGACAACCACAGATTTTAAATCAAAATAACACAACGCATTGTATTTGGTGTGTGTGTGTGTGTGTGTGTGTGTGTGTGTGTGTGTGTAATGTATATTTCCCAAGCCATGTATAGGCAACCACATTGTTAAGATCAGTCTGAGGAAAGGTTCCATGTCACATATAGAAAACAATATCCCACTCTGTTTTCTGGCACTTACATGCCATCCAGCCCAATTCTGCAGCATTCCCAGTGTCATAGTGGTGTCAGATGTTGACAACTGGGGCTGGGCACTCCCACAGTCAGTTGTGGGCTGCACAACAACAACTGACACACCATTGTGTGGGGACAATTCTCACAAGGACTCCTCACTAGAAGAGGAACTGGTAAAGAAACAATTTAACCAACAGTTAAATTGAGAAATAATCTTATTCAGAATAAACTCCATAATCCATTAGCAATATCAAGAAGTCACACTACACAGGTGCAAACAACAAGAAATTTTACAAGTTGGTTGTATTCAAGAAGTCATGTATGCATATGTGTTTAATAGTTATATAAGTTACAGTAGGTCATTAATTATACAAAGCATGGGACAGGAAGAAATAGAGGAGGAAGGGATTCTTAGCAAAATACACTACTTATCTCAAACTTCCTGATACATCATTACATTAAGAAAGTTCACAGTAAAGACAAACATGGTGGGCATGGCAAGTAACTATGACACCTGCACTCTGGACACAGAGGCAGGACGATCTGTGTGATAGACAAGGCCAGACTGATCTAGGTAGAGAGGTTATATCTCTCTACATAGAGGAATATCTGCACAGGACAAGACAAAGTCACAGGTATGAGAAGCTGTCTAAGGTTCTCCATCTTTAAACATTTCTGTCCTGGGGCACAGATGTGAGGTAGTGCCACAGCAAGTACAAGAACAAGACAAAGCAGGGCAAAGAAGGGTGTTGTCTAGATCAGAGCAAGGGTCAACGTGGATCAACTAGGAAGTCCATGCCCACACAGTTAGAACAGGCAGTTCATCAAATGAGTGTCATCCTATCCATTACCAAGAATCACTCTGAACCATTTTGTTTGGGATATGAGAGGGAACATAAGTCTTAGACTCTCCCAGACAGTACAAACTGACAATAACACAGCTCCCCACAGGAAACTAGGTTTCCTTCTCACCATTTTTCCTACTGTCCTCTTGCTTCCTACAGAAAATTTCCAAAGTGCACCTTTCTTTGGGATAGAATGTACTCTGCAGCCCTCTGTGCCAGTGCTGAGGAATACCAAGCCCTTAGCAGGAAGTGTGTGCAACTTCTCCAGGGTCTCTACCCCAGCTGTGAGTTTAGCATGGCTCCTGCCATCAGACTCCAGCACTTGTTGCCAGCAGCTCATGGACAGTGCCTACCCCTACCTACCAGCTGGCATGACCATTGTGACTGCACTGACTGACCAGGGCCAGAGCTCTGGCTCAGCACTCTCCTATCCAGGTGTTCTCCAGTGGGATCCCATGAGAAGTACTGACAGGAGGGAAGCTGCTTTCTGGGGCTTCACTGTAACTATCACTGACCAAAATACTACATTCTCCTTGTCTGTGACAGCCCAGGGTGATAATATTTTAGATCCCAATGCCTTAGTCCTTTCCTGTCCAACACTTTCTGCCAACCTTGTTCAGGCCACACCATCACAGGTGTCAAATCAAGGATACAGCCTGGCACCTTCCCACCAGGAGTGCAGCCAGGTCTATTACTATAATCACAAGAGCCTAAGACCCCTGATAGCTGGGGAACTTGGGAAATGCCTGCAAGCCTGTGGCTCTGTGTCCTCTTCTGGGAGTCAGGCCTCCACCACACAACTGCACATGGTGATGATCCTAAAGGAGATTCAGCCAATGATTTCCAAACACCTTTCTCCACCTCTGCCATCTACTATCCCACATCTGCTCAAGGCATGCCAGACAGCAGTCTTCAAGGTGAGTAAGGAGGGAAAGGAGTGAGGTCAGCACACAAAGGAGACACAGCTCTACCTTTCATCAGTGGATGTCCACGTGGAGGAAGAATGGGAGTCCTGAGAGCTTAGCCCTGGCTCTGGATCACCATTCCCATCTTCAGTCTCTAAAATGAGAGACATTGCAGGATAGGGAGTAACATCCATCCTTCATTAAGACATGTCCAAGGACCATAATACAGGCACACATGTCACTGCCTAAGCTAATCAGTCCAATGCACCATCACACTACAATCTAGGGTTCTAGAAGACATCAAGAATTTTATACTTTGGTAGCACTTTATATTCCATGAGATTAAATCCAACAACTGAGCAACACAACTCCAAATGCCACCCCCCGTTTCTCTGTCTCTCTGTCTCCGTGTGTGTGTGTGTGTGTGTGTGTGTGTGTGTGTCTCTAGCTCTTACTCTTTCTCTTTCCCTTGCTGTCTCTTCTCTTTATCTCTTTCTCTTTCTCTGTGATTCTTCAGTGATGACCCAAGTCCTTGATCATGTACACATGTTCTCTTCAACAAAGTCATGCTCAAGACACAAAATTTCAATGTCTTCTTGTAATTTTCATGTCCCTTATAAAAAGTCTATGAAATGGGGGCTTGAGGAAAGTTGGAGATCTTAAACAGCTTGCATTTCAGTAGTGAAGGGCTTGGTTTGCACACCTAAACCCACATAAAAGTCCAAACTTATGAGGCATATGAGTAATGCTCCTATCTAAAAGAAGCTGGCAGATTCAGTAAACTTCGGAAATAGGCACTGTTTCAAAGACAAAAGGGAGGGCAAGGAAGGACCACACACCAAGGGAAGTCTGTAACCTCTGCATGATCACTATGCATGCACCCACCACACAAACACCAAGGAATACACAAACATCTGAGAAAACAAGACATTGCATGGTCACCAGAAACAACTGAATAATTACTAAGTATCTGTAAACAGAGATTCTACAGTTGCCACTCAAGCAGAGTTCATAGGAATTCCTCGCCCACTGCTGCAGGAGCCTGAGTGCTGAGGTGCACAGAAAGAAGGAAATCATGTCACTTACCAGGCACTGACTCCTTCCTTGACTCTTTTTCAGTGGTGGAAATGGAGATGGCCCTTGGATTGACACCTTCAGGCCAGACACTCTGTCTGCTGCAGAGTCCTGACCTCTGAAATGCCTGAACCCAGGATGCTCAGATGAAGACACCACCTGTTGATGGAGACAGGTCATTAACTGCCCTCATTCACAGTCCTTCAGAATTCCTGGCCTTGTGTCCAGCTCCATACCAGTAACAAACAGAATAAGAATGTGGCAGAGATGACTGCTAAGCAATCAAAGTCTCCAAATGCCTATGAGGACAAAAAAAAAAAATCAAGGCTCATCACTCCTTCCTTTAGCAAACCACAACATGCCACAGCCCCTGAACTACACTGACACTAAGAAACTAAGGCAGAAGCCAGCTTCTGATAATGCCATCTTGGGAAACAATAGCCTTGGTCTAGAAGAGACTGGGTCTCTGCAGAGTGGTATGGTCTCAAGCACTGACTTGGAAGACATGACTACAGTGGTGTCAGATACTCACCTTCTCCAACTTTTAAACTCCCTCACTGACCTAGACCACTGAGAAAATCCCACAGCAATCCATTCCAAAGATTCCACAGTCATCAGGAGGGATCAGGCCCAGGAACGCTCCAGCATCATCAGACTCTCTGAACAGGTGAGCAAGAAAGACCAGAAAGTATCTCATCTGCTTCATGGAGTTCTTCAGGCCCAAAACCAGCACCAGGACCTGGTGGAGGGTGGAGAGGCTGGGCCCATGCTGGGGCCAGTGAAGGGGCTACTGACAACATAGACAACAAACACTTGGAGGGAATAGCTCAGAAATCTGCACCCAGCAGGCCCAGGGTAGCTAGGGTGCAGAGGCAAGACAGGACCAAGAGGACGAGAGAAAAAATTTCAGCAAAACACATCAGCTGAAGCCATCATGTCACAGAGTCAAGACACAAGAGAAGCCTACCATCCCCAAGGCCAAGAGGGAGAGGAATCCACCTGAGCTAATGGCAGCTTTAAAAAGCCTCAAACTCACCACAGCATGCACATGCTGGCATCCTTTAGGTCTTTCACCCACTGGGGAAGAAGAGAAGAAAACTGGCATCTCCTCCTCCAGGGCTCTGCTAAACTTCAGCAGCAACAAAGATCCCAGAACAGAACCAGCCAATACATCACTACAGGATGTTCCCTGTGATGGCGGAGGCCCTATTAAAACCCTGGGCAATGCTCAGAGACCAGAGAGCAAGGAGTATCTGTCTCCATCTCACTATGAGCTGCCCCCATCTGGGAAGGTCATGTTAGTACCTCTGACTTTCCTACTCCTGCACAAGCCTCAAGCCAGACCTGTTTCTAAAAAGCCTCTCTCCCTGGTTTCTTGCAGGCCCACCTCTGTTTACCCTGTGAGGCCTCATTCATACTCAGCTCAGCCTAACACACTCAAGCCATCCCAACCAGCTCCTGCCATCATATCTTTGATGGCCTCTGACAAGCCAGCTCTGCTGATTTCCACCAGTCCCACAAGTCCTCACATAACCAACCCCATGCAGTCTTGCACTGGGCCTCAGCCAGCTGCCTCTAGGCCTGTACCCTACAGACCATCTGCTCACACTTTACTCCAGAAGGAGCTTGTTTCTGCTGCCAGGAACAAGGCCCTATCACCTCCTAAACCTCAAACCCAATATCTGCTGCAGGACTTCAGCTTCCAACCATTTCCATGAAGGAAAATCCACATTCTAGGGCCAGTCATCTCACAGCCCATCACAGAAGAGCAGAGGACAGAGAGGGAGGCCATGAAGAGGCAGGCTCAACAGGAGAGAGAGAATGCTGCCAAGTACACCTCTCTGGGAAAACTGCAGCTTTTCCTTCAGAGGGAGAAGGATATGGAAATTTCTAGATATTATGGTATGTCATATAAGTGCTGGCCTAGTCTTTGGAATACAGTGTTATTCAATGTAGACAAGGTGAGATATAGATACGGATATACATGTATACATTGGATTGAAAGACTTGGGTAAATGTGTAGGTATGTAGGTACATATGCAGTTAAGGAGATTAATATGTAGATCCAAGGATTTATACAATTTATATAAATTGTCATACATAGTTTCCATACTTGTAAATATTTGAAGACACTAAAAGTGACTGGAGAAGATAAGTTTATTAGGGTGCACAATATATAAGGATAATTTCTCTTGGTCATCCATGGCTATTTTTCTAAGTTTAAATTTTATTTATGTGTATGGGTGTTTTGCCTGCATGAAGATGTGTACTACATGTGTGCCTACTGCCCACTGAGGTCAGAAGAGGGCACTGGATCCCCTGGAACTGGAGTTTGACAGTTGTGAGTTGCTATATAGTGTTGGGGATCAAATGATGAAATTCTGGTTTTCTGGAAGAGCGGTGAGCTCTTAACTTCTGAGACAACTCTCCAAGATCCCAAGCATAGCTACTTTTTTATTCTTTAATTCTTTTTAGCCAACTCTTACATTTTCCCCCCAAAAGAATAAGACCTAATAAGAAGTCCCACACCTAGCTATTGGCAATTGATGACTGCTGAAGGGAGGTGGGGGGTGAGGACAGTTTCCTTTAGGAATGCAACTGGGGTGGTGGTGGCACATGCTTTTAATCCCAGCACTTGGGAGGCAGAGGCAGGCGGGAAAAAAAGTGACTGAAGAAACTAAAGTCAGTTATTTCATCCATTAGTAAGTGTATATAGAGGGCATTGGTGGTTTCTTCATACCTTTCTATTGTTCATTTAAGTTGGCAAAGTAGTAATATATGTTACATAAATACTTCATATGCTATAAATCACTGGTAGTGTTTATTTTAGGTAAAAGTAATTAGCCAAAATCTGTATGGTAATAAAATTTTTCTACTTGACTTTTATTTTCATTATACTGGTTTTTGAACTTGGTATGTTTCCTATAGTGAACACACTCCTGCTCTTATCACACTTTCTCCCATTTCAAACCACTTGCCCCAGTCCTTTAATCATTACTAGTCTTGGGCAGAGCTCCTCCTGAAATTTCATGAAATGAAATACAGGATTCCTTAAAAAGAAAATATACAAGGTTGACTATCTTCCTAAGAAGGGTTTCATTTCATAACTATGTTTGTCTCATGTTGTATCCATCTTGAAATCATCCATTTAATAACTTTAATTTAGTGTGTGTGTGTGTTTGTGTGTGTCTGTGTGTGTGTGTGTGTGTGTGTGTGTGTCCTCTATCTGAATTCCTGTAGAACACGTGTGTGGAGTACCCAAAGAGGGCATCAGATCTCTGGACTCTGGAACTAAGAGAGCTTGAAAGCCACCAGGAGGTGCTCTGAAGTAAGCCTGGGAACTCTGCAAGTAAAACATGTTCTTATCTACTGAACCATTTCATCGAGCCTGAGTTGAATCCACATACTGCAAACAACATAACTTCATTTTCCCTATGGCTGAAAACACTTCACTTTCTTCAGACAGCCCATTTTCTTCACCCATGGCAATGCTGTTGGACACCATGCTTGGTTTTCTAATGTAATACAGGTGGTGCTGCAATCAACACTGATGGGCAAGTACCTCTCTAATATATAGAGTTCTTTGGAAAGGCATATATGGACCATGTGATGGGCCAGGTTTTTGCTTTTGGAGGACCCTCCACGCTGACATCCAACCAGGCTTGGAAAACTTCCCTTCCCCTAAAGCACTGTATAGCAGTCCTTTCTGTGAACTGTCTCAGCGAAGTCTGTCATTTCTTTTCTAGTTGGCCTTGAGTGGCATCTAGGAGGTTCACTATGAATTTCCCTGATTCCTCCTCAATCTGAACCTTTGTATGTGTTCACTCTCCTTATTAAATTGTGGAGGACTGTCTTTTTCTTTTCCCTTTACTACTTGGGTTGCCTTCTTTCTTATGATTTATATATTTTATCTAATTCTAAATAATCTAGATATTAATCATCTTACTGAGGTAGCAATAGCAAAGATGTCCTCCTATTCCCTAGGATCCCCACTCAAATAACTTTTTTTCTGCCAATAAAAGCTTTACTTCCCTGAGAGACCATCTGTCAACTACAGCCAGGATTTCTGAGTGGCTGGTGTGTTGCTCCATTCTGGCCTGTCTGTGAACATTCAACACTTTCGCATACTCTGTGCTCTCATACTGTCAGGGTTACTCACACTATTACCTCTGAGGCATTTGACATTTCATTTTTCAGGGTGACACATAGGAAATACAACTCATTTATTTATTAATTTGCTTTTAGATTTTTGAGACAGGATCTCTCTGCATAAGCCTGAATATTCAGGAACTACCTATGTTGATCAGGCTAGCCTTGAACTCACAAACATCAGCTTGCCTCTACCTCAGCCACTACCTCTGCCTCCGCCTATGACACTGCCTCAGTCTCTTCAATTGCCCTGGTACTGATCCTGCCTCAAGAGTGCTGAGACTAAAGGAATGCTCACACAAACTAAATGGAATCAAGTTTCTTTCTGTCTATGTGGATATCCAAGTTTCCCAGCATGATTGAATGAAGAGGACCTGTGTAAGCCAAGGTGCATAATTGGTACCTACCCAAAATCTGAAGAGATTTAAATGAATGTGTTTACAACAGGAACTCAACTCAGACTTATGTTTCTGAAAATCTACAGCTAAAGCAGAGATCCTGAGAACGTCCTCCCTGCCGTTGTAGGGGCCTAAGTGCAGAGGTGCACTGAGAGAAGGGGGCATCCCACTTACCAGGTACAGACTTCTTCCTTGACTCTTTTCAGTGGTGCAAAGGGAGGCTTCTCTGGGAATGACACCTCAATCCAGACACTCCCTCTCCTGCACAACAGAATTCTGCTACTCCTACACCCTGGATTCCCAGATGAGGACACCACCTGTTGATGGGGACAAGTCATCAACTGCCACCATCCATAACCTTCAGAATTCCTGGCACTGCCACAAGCTCCATGCCTGGAACAAACAGAGAATGACAACCTGCATGAGATGGAAACCAATCTATCAATGCCTCTGGATGCCTATAAGTGCATGAAAGAACACCAAGACCCATCTCTCCTCCCTTTAGCACACCCCAACATGCAGCATCCCTTGTACTTCACTGATGCTGGGAGCCTAGGGCAGAAGCTTGTCTCTGTCAATGCCACTTAGGGAAGTATCAGTCTTGGTCAAGATGAGCTGGGGCATGCACAGTGCATTGGCCTCCAGCATGGACTTTGCACACATGATTGCTCTGGTGGCGGATATTCACCTACCCCAGCTGCTCAACTCCCTCACTGAACTAAACCATTCCAAGATCCCACAGCCTCCCCATCCAAAGACTCCACAGTCATCAGGAGCAATCAGGCTCAATAAAGATAAGGTGTCATCAAACCATCATTAAACCAGCTGAGGAAGGACTACAAAGGCTCTAACTGGCTTCATGGAGCTTCTCTGGCCAGAATTCAGTATCAGAACCTGGTGGAGGTAGAGAAGCTGGGGCTGGTATTGTGGTGAGAGAAGGGGCTATTGACAACTTGGCCAAGCAGATGGAGGGCAAAGCTCAGAAAGCCACTCTGCAGGCCCAGCAGACCTAGGGATCATTGGCAAGGGAACTAGAGAAATCAACTCCAAGAAATCTGAAGGAGCTGAAGCCATCAAGTCACAGATCAAGGCAGAAGAATTGCTCACTGTCCCCAAGACCAAGAGAAGCAGAATCCACCTAAGCTTAGCCATGATATCTTTCAAAAGCCTCAAACCCACCTCAGCGTGCACATGCTGGAGTCTGTGAAGGTCTTTCACCAACTGTCAAAAAAAGGGTGAGAAGAAAACTAGCATCTCCTGAACTTTTAACTCCTTGGGCTACTCTGTGCTCTAATAGTATCAGAGTTTGTTATACTTTGGCCTCTGAGACATTTGGCATTATCTTCTTCCAGGGGTACATACAGTAAACAGAATTCATTTATTTATTAACTCACTTTCAGTTTCTTGAGACAGGGACCCTCTCCATAGCCCTGCATGTCCTGGAACTGGTTATATTGACCAGGCAGCATTGAACTCACAAAGATCTTCCTACCTCTGCCTCCTGCTCTTCCCCTGCCTGAAGAGGGATAAGACTAAAGGAATGTTCCAACAAGCCAAATGGTATCAAGATTCTTTTTGTACATGTGGATAACCGTGTTTCCCAGCATGGCTTAATGAAGACGCCACGCGTACTCCAGGGTGCATTTTTCATTCCTACCTAAAATCCAAAGAGACTTAACTGCATGTGTTTACAACTGGAACTTAACTGGGATTCATTTTTTTCTGACAATCTGCCTTGTTTCAGTTGTAGGCTGTACTTGCCACCTGACCTCATATGAGGTGTGCTCATGCTATCCTGGGTATTTTGTGCTCTTGTGGTAAAGTTATGATTGTTTTTCTACTTCTGGGAAGTAGGACATCAAAATTTTACTTAGGGATTGTGTTCAAGCTGTCCATAGATATTCATGGTATATCTTACTTCACAATATCTAACCCCCAACTACTGTGTAGGCCCCTAATTGTCCATTCTAACAAGGACTATGTCCAGAGTCGCCCAATTAGAAAATGTTAACAAACCCACCATGAAAAGATACCACCACCTGTGTGCAATGATCCTCACAGGAAAAAGTTTGCTCACAAAAGAATGAAGGAAAGCAATAGGTTCAGGAGGCCTCTGGTTTTATCACTCTCTTTGCAAGGTTTTAACTACAGAGTTGGACACTGCCATGAGACTGCTGTGCTTCACTCTACAACTTAGGTGCAATAGAAAGCATTTGGATGGATATCTTCTAACCTGGATACTATTATTTTAATCTTTATGTTTTCAAATTAAGTATCTCATAGAATAATCCTTATTAAATAAGCTCAGGAAGCATTTTTCATATTTAAGCAATTAACATATTGCTTTACTTTATTGAATTCTTCTCAGTGACTATTAATTCTCATTCTACTATTCACTGAACACGTTTTTTTAAACTGCGCATTGTATACTGAGCCAAGTAACCTGGTGACCTAGACTTACTCATCCCTTACCTCTAACTCAAACCTTAGCAATTTTTATGCTCCACAGCATTGCTTCCTATGTCATGAATGGAATCATGTAGATATGTGTAATCCAGGGTCCATATAGAGAGGTGGCTTCAAGAGATATTTGTCTGGGACTGGATAAATTGAGTAAAATATTATCTCAAGAACAAGAATTCTCCTACCATTTCTTTGACTGCATTCATCACCTCAGCTGAAATGAGTTCTGCTATGTGTAGACATCACTTATTCCTTATCCATTACTCTGTTATTGCACATCAACATCAGGCTCTTACACAGATATTCCTGAAAATGCTGCAATCTATACTGATTGCAAAGCAATAACACGTTCAATTCCTTGGAATAGTATGGATGGGATATGTGATAGACCTGGTGTTGGTGTTTAAAGTCACTCCATATTGAAATACAGAGAGGGTAGACTACTTCACATTATACCCACCAACTTATTAGTGTTTCCTGTGGAAGCAATACTTGGAAGTCCCCTACTTACAGTTAACTCTCCACTTCTATTCTCTAGCATCAAGAAAGACCGTTTTTCACCAGGGCCTGGTGTTCAAATGCAAGTAATGTCTAGAATGACAAGTCAAGTTATGACTCTCCATGGCTCATTCTACTATACACAGTTAAGCTTTACTGCCACAAATCTACCTATCACTGCATCCATCTGTTCAATTACTTCTTAAGGTCTCTATTCATCCAAGGAAATCATGGTTAAAATATCACAATAGGATGTTCATTTGATTTTGGAATAAAAAGACATGCAACACTACTCTACCCCACTGCTTTAGCTCTCAATTCCATTGTATTCCTATTTGTATGACAATCACTGAGTTTTTGGATGGACTGCTTTGTGCATGATCCATTTCTGAATACCAAGCAGCAATCTCAGCACAATAGCAGCCACTGAGTCTCATCTGCTAAAACAATTAAAACTCTCCATCAGCAACAGAAATGAATGCCAAAGGATGGTGAGCAAGGAAAGAGACTGTAATAGGTACATGTGCACCAGCAATTACACTAATCTCCTGCAAAAGCACAAAGGTTTAGAAGGGAAATGTAGAGACTCAACCATTCCATTAAACAAAACAATAGCAGTTGTTTCTCCACTGGGACATAGGAAATCCTTAGTCACAGGAGATTTTGTGGTGGATCATAGTAAAAGCTAAGAATTCCCTTCTGTGTATGTGTACACAAACAAATTGGGGAGTTGTAGTTAATATAACTAAGAACTATGTCTTCTCTGTACCAGTGTATACATCCCTCACGACATTCTAATATGTGGCAGGGACAGCCAACAACCTAATAGGACAATTTCTGAGCATTTTCCACCAAAATGATGGAAGAGCCTGCTTGGTCTATGAAAGCCAGCCTGCTATTGCAAAGGGGGATTCCAGCTCAGGGCAAGTCTGACTTCTTCATATCCTGCAACTCAATCAAATTGGTGCTATTCTACTTCTGGTTCATACCTTACCACAGGATCAAAATACCTTTCACATTCTGGGAGGTCCTAAAGATCTTCTTGGCCAACATCTCATAGCACTTAGCAGGCATATGTCTTCAGAGAGTGCCATTTTCCACCCATGCAGGATACCATCTTTCAAATTCTTTAAGTTACTTTTACTCTTTTTGGAGATGCTGTCCCAAATCTTCCAAATACCGAGAGAATACAATGATACCATACAGGAAATGAAAGATTTCCTACACAGGGTGCCTAGGGTCTGTGAAGACCTACCACTGCCTATTCTATCAGGGGACAGGCTTCCTGCAAAGTCACACACTAAGCAGATTCTCTAGAAATGAGGCAAAGTCTAGTCCTCTACAGTTGGAAAAGATCCCATCCCTTAGAGCTACTGACTCCTCACTAGAACAGAATTCAGAACAAGGGTAGTGATAGATAGGAAGCCCTACCTTAAGAATTAAGAAAGTCTTTGTATTCTAGATCAAATGACAAGTCTCTTTAACTCCTAATTTTCAGGACTCTTGTGGAGCTATTGTGGATCATAACACCTCTTAGGAGTCTGGTAACATCAACCCAACCTAATCACACTGACACAAAGACAAGAGCATGGCCACTGTCTGCCCATCCACTTGGGCTTATGAACACATCTGACACACTCCACAACACTGAAGAAGCAGGTGCCTCACTCTCTTTTCCTGAACAAACCAGGCCACTGAGAGGGCTCAGAATGAGCAAGCAATCTCTGACCCCAGCATATTATCTCTAATGAAAACATATACCTAGGTTATCCTGTGTGCATTGCTAAACACAGCATGGCATATGCTTACTTTGCTCTCAACTGTCCACTTGTTACATCTATGCTTTCTATCTATTCTGATTTAAAGACTTCAGAAGCTCACTAGCACGGCATGTGGTTTTCTGTCAACTTCTTCCTGAAAATTTAGCCAGCACAAGTATTATCACATGTGTGTCTCCATAACCATGTCTATTCCTACAGAGGGGGAAACAAAGGTCTTCTCAACTGACATAGAACATCATTGATACAGCAAGAAATAATTCCACCCAAGTCAACAGTAATGAACTTGTATGATTCATTACTTAAGTTACTTAAAGTGAATGACTGATGGATTACTTGAACTAGGCACCATGATTTAGATGCAGATGCATGAAGCAAAAACTCACATGTGCGTTACTTAGAAATCCCTAAGTACTTTTTCATGATTGAAAGCTAGCAACATAGGTATGAAAGTGTCTCTGCAGTAATGCATTAAGACTTCTATGAGCTTAAGGAGGATTCCTGTGCACTTTGTACTTCAGTTTTTCCTAAAACTGGGAATTCTACCTGCTTTGAGTCTCATAGGACCTTCCTCCTCCACAAGCAAAGCTTCAGCATGGAGGAAACTGTTATTCAACAAACAGGGATGGGGCTCTTTTCTTGGCTTTCTCTCTCTCTGATACTCTTGGTTGCTTTACCTCTTTACATCACCAATGTGCATGTTGGATTGAATCATTCACAACCCCCAAGGCCTCTCATACCTTCCAAAGAACATAGAAAACAAATAGGATCAGCAAAGATACTAAAGACCCATACTACTCCCAAGGTCCCAGTTGAATTCATCTCATTCCTAAGACTAGCATCAATACATGCCCATCAATTTCTGGGAACTAGATATCAGAGACCACCCACAATGTAATCTTCCATCAACAAATCTATCCACAGTTACCTTTTCAAAACCTCGTTTTAACAGGAACCCCAAAGCATGAAGAATAATAAACAGATAGCCCAGAAAAATGCTTACATTATCATGTTACCTTGAACAGAACTGAGGGACCATACTGACTACTGCAACTGAAGTGCCAATGCACACTGTCCTAGTGAGCTTTTGTTAATATAACACAAACCAGACTTCTGAGGGAAGATAAAAAAATCTATTCAGCAGTTGCCTCCCTGAATTGAGTTTCTAGGACTGATTATGGAACATTATCTTTAATAATAATTGATATTGATAATTAAATTGATAATTTAATAATATAGACAAGGGCCAAGTCTATGTTAGGCAATACTAAACAAACACAGTTGGACTAGAAATATATAAGAATTGTCCCTGAGCAAGCCTAAAGAAGCATACCAGTAAGCAACAATCCTCTGTGGTCTCTGCTTCAGTTCCTGCCTCAAGGTCCTGCCTTGTACTCTGGTTTGGATGCCTAGACAATGGGCTATAAATTATAAGCAGAAATACACTCAGTCTTGCCCCAATTTAATTTTGCTCAGTGCTTTATCATAGTCATGGAGAAGCAACATAGATCACACACAAACACACATACACACACACACACACACACACACACAATAAAACACAAGTTCTCATGCATTCTAATGTACTACATTAAGAATGGAATCCTCAACTTCAATGTAAATACCAAGAAGGCATAGAATAATTCATTTACACATACAAGGAGACAAACAGCTCACCTACATTAGTATGTCCACCACAAATAACAACTTGGTTAAAGGAGATAGTAGAACTTTCCTTGAAGAAAAAAGTAGAACCCCTATGAAGCCACAGAAAGAAATAAACTGTACTACAAGGTTAAAGAAGCAAATGACTGTTTGGGCATTGACAAACACTGCAACATTCACAAGAATCAACACTCACCCATTAATCTGAACTCTGAATGATAATGGAGTCAACTATCTATGAAAAGCTTCAAGGCTATGCCTGATGGAAACTCATGTGGGCTGCCTGCAGACATGCTCTTCTCTCTCTAATGCCTAGATTCACTCCCACAAACTCATCCCAAGTTCTGAAACACTTGCAAACCTTGCCTTCAGCCCCTTGCTACTGTCTCACATGGATCCCACAGATATGTCCCTTGGGCAACAAGTAGGCAGAACCACAACTCTCAGACATCCAATCATTCCAGTCTCATCCCTGCTCCATTGCCTAGGACAACAATCCACACACAAACTGAACATGAACATTTAAACCTGGTGCCTACATGGAGCCTTAACCCCTACAATCAAGGGTCGTTGATGTAGAAGGTATTCTGCAGACTAATGAAAGAGAAATCAGAAAATCAACACAGCCACAAACCCTTTGGTCTACATTCTGTCTTGCCTGAAAATTTCGGTAGGGCAATTGTGACACAGTACATGTAGGAGGAGCCAACCAATGTCTGATTTAATTTAAGACACACTCCACAAGAATGAACCCATTACCAATACCACTTGTCTAACCAAGAACCAGAAACTAGACAGCCTAGAGTCCTAGGCTAAGGGCAAACACTATTCAGCTAAATATAAGTTCAAAAGAATTACCACTCTGTATATACAGTAGAATTATTAGCTTAGAATTTCATGATACTCTGAGCTCTGAAAACAGATGGGTCTCTGACTCTTGTGTCAGCACTCAAAACCCTTTCCTCCCATTGGGTAGCCATGCTAAATTTGATTACAATAGGTGTATCTTCATCTTATTTTACTTTATTTCATCATATTTGGTTGTTACCTCTTGAAAGCCTTTTCTTTTCAAAGAGTGACAGAAAAGTAGTAGGTACTGAGAAGTAGGGACTTGGAAAAGAGTTAAAAAGAATAGAGGGTGGGGAAATTAAAATCACTATAGGTTCTTAGAGGAAATAAGTTCATTGTTACATTGACAGAAAAGTAATATTGGAGTCAATACCCACTCTGCACGGAGTTGGAACAGGTAAGACTCCATCTCCAGACTGTACAGATGAGGTCCCTAGATCCTAAGTCCTGGAGGAACATTCTGTGCCCCTCCCCCAAGCCATTGGAGTTCCAAGGACTGGCTAGCTGCCTCTTCCCCCACATCCTCACCAAGAAAACAGCCCACTGTGATACCAGTGAAAACTGGAGTCATAAGCCCTCCCTGCACTAACTGGGAACATGTAAGGCCGCATCTCTGGACTGGGCAGACCAGATCCCTCCCTAGCCCCTAGGCCCCAGGAGCACATTCCATGCCCCTCCACCAAGCCATTGGAGGCCCAGGGACCAGTCAGCTTCCACTTCCCCCACCCCTTCACCAAGAACCCCCTGTGACACCAGCCACCACCACAGTCACAAGCCCACTTTGCATAAACTGGGAACAGGAATAGCTGCTCCCTAAGACAGAACCTACAGGTTCCCATTGACTAAGATCTGCTCCTTGAGACACAGAATCCACCAGCAACAATTGGACCAAGAGCTTGGATTAGACCAAGAGCTCCCATTAGACCAAGAATATCAATCAGACCAAAAGAGGCTCAGTGACACAGACACCACTTGCATGAAGTGGAGAAAGAGATTGCTGGGTGCCAGTGCAAAAATACAAGTCAACAACATAAAGACCAATATGGCACCATCAGAATCCAGTGGTGCTACATCAGCAAGATCTGGACATCCCAAAGTAGAAGAAGCAGAAGAAATCAACCTTAAAAATGACTTTAAGAAGATGATAGAGGCCTTTAAAAAGGAAATAAAAATTTTCTTAAAGAATTTATAGAAGGCCCCTAGGACCCATCCCTGGGACACAGCTGGTCCCCTGGAACCTCCACCCAACTCTGTCCCAGTTGCTGGCCAGCAGGCAAAACTCCTGCGGGAAGGCCCCCCTCACCAAAACCCCCAACCAGACCCCACAATTTACACAACCTGCCCCCATACCCATCTGGCTGGAACCCCAGCCACTTTCTGAGGCACAGAAACAAAACTGCCAGCTCTCATTGGACAAAGAGCTCTCATTGAACCAAGAGTAACCTCCTGAAACAGGGAATCTGCCAGCCCTCATTAGACCAAGAGTGGCTTTCTGAGACGTATTATCTGCTACCTCTCATTGGACCAGGAGAGGCTTCCTGAAACAAAATCTGTCAGCTCTGACTGGACATTGAGCCCTGATAAGACCAAGAGTGGCTCCATGAGTAACAGAATAAACAACTAGCTTGGGTTGACCCAAGAGCAGCTCCCAGAGACACAGAATCGGTCTGCTTCAATTAGATCAACAGCTAAAATTGGACCCAGAGAGGCCCTCTGAGACACAGACACAACAAGCATAGAGTGGACCAATAGCAACTCACTCAGACACAGGCACCTCTTATACCTCTTATAAGAGGAAATGAGCAGAAGTCAAGGCAAAAATACATAAAACAACATAAAGAGCAATATGGTATTACCAGAACCTGGCTCTCCTACAACAGCAAGACCTGTACATCACATTGTAGAAGAAACAGAAGAAAGTAACCTTAAGAATAGCATCATGAAGATGCTAGAGGCCTTTCAAGAAAAAATGAAAAATGAAATTAAGGAAAAGACAATGAATTGGAAGAAATCAATAAAGAAATAGAGGAAAAGAAAGAAAAAATTGGAAAAATCAATAAATCCCTTAAAGAAAACCAAGAAAACCATGAAAAAGCAATTAAACATGTGACAGAAACAGCTCATGACCTGAAAAGTGAAATAGAAACAATGAAGAAGACACAAACAGAGGGAATGCTGAAAATACAAAATCTGAGTAAATGAACAGGAAACACAGATGCAAGAATAACCATCAGAATACAAGAGATAGAAGACAGAATGTCTGGTGTAGAGGATAAACTACAGGAGATAGATTCGTCAGTCAAAGAAAACACCAGAGCCAAAAAAAAGTCATAACACAAAAAAGTCCAGGAAATCTGGGACACCATGAAAAGGCCAATTCTAGGAATAACAGGGATAGAGGAAGGAGAAGAATACTAACTCAAAGGCACAGAAAATATATTCAACAGGATCATAGAAGAAAACTATCCCAACTTAAAGGAGGAAATACCTATGAAAGTAAAAGAAACACCAAACAGACTAGACCACCAAAAAACATCCCCTTACCACACAATAACTAAATAACAAAAACTACAGAATAAGAGAGAATATTAAGAGCTGCAAAGGAAAAAGGCCAAGTGACTTAAAAAGTCAAATCCATCAGAATAACACCCTATTTCAAACTGGAGATTTTAAAAGCCAGAAGGACCTGGACAGACGGATCATGGATGCAAGCCTAGACTAATATTCTCAGCAAAACTTTCAATCATCATAGACGTAGTGAACAAGACATTCCAAGGCAAAACCAGATTTAAACAATATCTATCCACAAACCCAGACCTACAGAAAGCACTAGAAGGAAAATTCCAAACTAATGAAGTCATATATACCCAAGAAAACACAGGAAATAGATAACACCACAGCAGTCAATCCCAAAGAAGAGAAATACACACACTCTACCACCAAAAGTTAACAGGAACTAACAATCACTAGTCATTTAATATCCCTTAATATCAATTGACTTAATTCACCTATAAAAAGACAACTTTGTAGAATTCAATGAAAATGAATGTACTACATACACAAAATTATGGGACACTACGAAAGCAGTGCTAAGAGGAAAATTCCTAGCACTAAAAGCCACATAAAGAAGATGGAGAAATCTCACACTAGTGACTTAACAGAACAACTGAAAGCTCTAGAACAAGAAGAAGCAAACTCGCCCAGGAGGAATAGATGCCAGAAAATAATCAAATTGAGAGCTGAAATCAATAAAATAGAAACAAAGAGACAATACAAAGAATCAATGAAACAAAGAGTTGGTTCTTTGAGAAAATCAACAAGATAAACAAGCCTTTATCCTGACTAACCAAAAGGCAGAGAGAGAGTATGCAAATTAGCAAAATCAGAAATGAAAAGGGAGATATAACAACTGACAATGAAGAAATCCAGAGAAACATCAGGTCATACTTCAAAAACCTGTACTCCACAAAATTGGAAAATCTAAAAAGAACTGACAATTTTATGGATAGCTACCACATACCTAAGTTAAATCAAGACCAGATGAACTATTTAAATAGACCAATAACCCCTAAGGAAATAGAGTCATTAAAAGTCTCCAAACCAAAAAAAGCCCAGGACTAGATGGTTTCAATGCATAATTCTACTAGATCTTCAAAGAAGAGTTAATGCCAATAATCTTCAAATTGTTCCACACAATAGAAACATAAGGAACGTTACCAAACTCCTTCTCTGAGGCTACACTTACTCTGATTCCCAAGTCAAACAATGATGCAACAAAGAAAGAAGATTAAGACCAATCTCCCTCATGGACATTGATTCAAAAATACTCAATAAGATATTGGAAAACAAACTCCAAGAACATATCAAAACAATTATCCACCATGATCAAGTAGGCTTCATCCCAGAGAGGCAAGGTTGGTTAAATATACAAAAGTCTCTCAATGTAATTTACCATATAAACAAACTCAAAGAAAAAAACCACATCATAATTTCATTAGATGCTCAAAAAGCCTTTGACAAAATCCAACACCTCTTCATGATAAAATCAGGAACAAGACAAGACTGTCCACTTTCCCCATATTTATTTAATATAGTACTTGAAGTTCTACCTAGAGCAATAAGACAACAAAGGGAGATCAATGGGATACAAATTGGAAAGGAAGATGTCAAACTTTCACAATTTACAGATGATATGATACATAATATACATAGTATACATAAGTGACCCCAAAAATTCAACCAAGGAACTCTTACAGGTGATAAACACCTTCAGTAATGTAGGATACAAGATTAACTCAAAAAAATCAGTAGTCCTCCTATATATAAATGACAAATGGGCTGAGAAAGAAATCAGAGAAACATCACCCTTTACAATAGCCACAAATAATAAATACAATTGGGGTAACTCTAACTAAGCAAGCAAAGGACCTGTATGACCAAAACTTTAAAGAGAGAAATTGAAGAAGACATCAGAAGAAGATATGAGAAAATGGAAAGGTCTCCCATGCTCATGGATAGGTAGTATTAACATAGTAAAAATGGCAATCTTACCAAAAGCAATCTATAGATTCAATGCATTCCCCATCAAAATACCAACACAATTCTTCACAGACATGGAAAGAACAATACTCAACTTCATATGGAAGAACAAAAAACCCAGGATAGCTAAAAGAATCCTGTACAGTAAAGCAAGCTCTACAAGAGCTACAGTAATAAAAACAGCTGGGTACTGGCATAGAAAACCGACATGCGAACCAATGGAATCAAATTGAAGAACCTGACATTAATCCCCACATGAATAAACACCTAATTTTTGACAAAGAAGCCAAAACTGTAAAATGGAAAAAGGAAAACATCTTCAATAAATGGTGCTGGCATTGTCAACATGTAGAAGATTGCAAATAGATCCATATCTATCACCATGCACAAATCTTAAGTCCAAGTGGATCAAAGACCTCAACATAAATCCAGTTACTCTGAACCTGATAGAAGAGAAAGTAGGAAGTAGTCTTGAATTCATTGGCAATGGAAATCACTTCTTAAATACAACACCAGTAGCACAGACACTGAGAGCAACAATTAATACATGGGACCTCTTGAAACTGAGAAGCTTTTGTACGGCAAAGGACATGGTCAATAAGACAAAACAACAGCCTACAGAATGGGAAAAGATCTTCACCAACCCCCCATCTGACAGAGGGCTGATATCCAGAATATATAAAGAACTCAAGAAATTAGACATCAAAATGAACAGTCTAATTAAAAATGGGCTATAGATCTAAACAGAATACTCAACAGAAGAATCTCAAATGGCTGAAAGACATTTAAGGAATTGCTCAATATCGTTAGTCATCAAGGAAATGTAAATCAAAACAACACTGAGATACCATCTTACACCTGTTATGAATGGCTAAGATCAAAAACACTGAAGACAGCTTATGTTGGAGAGGATGTGGAGCAAGGGGAACACTCCTTCACTGTTGGTGGGAATGCAAACTTGTACAGCCACTTTGGAAATCAGTATGGTGGTTTCTCAGAAAATTGAGAATCAGTCTCCCTCAGGACCCAGATACAGCACTCTTGAGCATACACCCAAGGAATGCTCAATCATACCACAAAGACACATGCTCAACTGCAGCATTATTTGTGATAGCCAGAACCTGGAAAAAACCTAAATGTCCTTCAATTGAAGAATGGATAAATAAAATGTGGTACATATACACAATAGAGTACTACTCAGCAGAGAAAAACAATGACATCATGAGGTTTGCAGGCAAATGGGTGGAACTAGAAAATATCATTCTGAGTGAGAAAACCCAGACTCAGAAGGACAAACATGGTATGTACTCACTCATAAGTAGATACTCGATGTAAAACAAAGGATAACCAGACTGCAACCCACAGCTCCAGAGAGGCTAGGTAGTAAGAAGAACCCTAGGAAGGATACATAGATAGATCTACTGTAGGAGAAATACATGAGATCTACTTGAGCAGACTGGGGCTGGTGGGACATAATGTAGGGCAAGGGTTGAGTGAAGAGAACATAGAGGAATGGGAGGTTCAGGCAGGAAGAGGGAGAGAGTGGGAGAGCAAGGAAAGAGATACAATGATAAATGAAGACATCATGGAAATAGGGAGAAACAGAGTGCTAGAGAAGTTCACAGAAATCCACAAGGATTATCCCACCATATACTACTGGCAGTAGTCAAAAGGGTGCCTGAGCTGGCTTACTCTGGTGATCAGGTCAGTGAATAACCTAATTATCATCATAGAGCCCTCATCTAGTGACTGATGGAAGCAGATGCAGAGATCCACAGCTGGGTGCCAGGCCGAGCTCCAGGAGTCCAATCCACAAGAGAGAGGAGGAGATATATATACCCAGAGAGGCCTGCCCATAGGTCCCATCCCTGGACACCAATCATTCCGGGGAAGACCTGCCCAACTTGGCTCCAGGTTTTGGCCATCAGGTGGGCCCTGTGGGAAGGTTCCCCTTTTTCAAGACGCCTCGGCAGGCCCTGCAATGTTCACACCCTGCCCCCACACCCATCCACCTGAACCCCAGCCACTTCCTGAGACTTAGAGACCAGTCCCCAGCTCCCATCCAGCCCTGAACTCCCATCTGGACCAGAGGTAAGTACCTGGGGTCATACCCAGGAAGGCCTGCCCCTAGGTCCCATCCCTGGGCACCAGCCATTCCGGGGAAGACCTGCCCAACTTGGCCCCAGGTTCTGGCTATCGGGCGAGACCCCTCTCCCCCAAAGGTTCCCCTCCTCAAAGACCCCCCTGGCAGACCTGCAATCACCACACCCTGCCTCAACACCCATCTGTCCAAGACCCCTGCCACTTCCTGAGATTCAGAGACCAGCCCCCCGCTCCCAACCCGCCCAGAACTCCCACCTGGACCAGAGGCCCCACCACTTCCTGAGACTTAGAAACCAGCCAGGCTCCAATCCCACCCAGAGCACCCATCTGGACAAGAGGTAAGTGCCTGGGGCCATACCCAGAGAGGCCTGCCCCTAGGTCCCATCCCTGGGCACCAGCCATTCTGGGGATGACCTGCCCAACTTGGTCCCAGGTTCTGGCCATAGGGCAGGACGCTCCCCTAACCCCCACCGGGAAGGTTCCCCTTCTCCAAGACCCCCTGGCAGACCCTGCATCTCCACACCTGCACCCATACCCATCCGCCCAAGACCCCAGCCACTTCCTGAGGCTGACATGACATGAGAGAGATCGGTCTGTAGTTCTCTTTCTTTGTTGCAACTTTGTTTGGTTTATGAATCAGGGTAAATGTAGCCTCATAGAAGGAGTTTGGTAATGTTCCTTATGCTTCTATTGTGTGGAACAATTTAAAGAGTATTGGTATTAACTCTTCTTTGAATATCTGGTAGAATTCTGTGCTGAAAACATCTGGTCCTGGGCTTTTTTTTTGGGGGGGGGTTGGGAGACTTTTAATGATTGATTCTATTTCCTTAGGGGTTATTGGACTATTTAAATAGTTTATCTGGTCTTGATTTAACTTAGGTATGTGGTCCCTATCCTGAAAATTATCCATTTCTTTTAGATTTTCCAATTTTGTGGAGTACAGGTTTTTGAATTCTGACCTGATGATTCTCTGGATTTCCTCATTGTCTGCTGTTATGTCCCCCTTTTCATTTCTGATTTTGTTAATTTGAATTCTCTCTCTCTCTCTCTCTCTCTCTCTCTCTCTCTCTCTCTCTCTCTCTCTCTCTCTCTCCCTCTCTCTCTCTCTGTCTTTTGGTTAGTTTGGATAAGGGCTTGTCTATCTTGATTTTCTCAAAGAACCAACTCTTTGTTTCATTAATTTTTTGTATTGTTCTCTTTGTTTCTATTTTATTGATTTCAGCTCTAAATTTGATAATATCCTGGCATCTATTCTTCCTGGGAGACTTTGCTTCTTCTTGTTCTAGATCTTTCAGTTGTGCTGTTAAGTCACTAGTGTGAGATTTCTGTGGGCATTTAGTGCTATGAATTTCCCTCTTAGCACTGCTTTCATAGTGTCCCATAAGTTTGGGTATGTGGTGCATTCATTTTCATTGATCACTAGGAAGTCTTTAATTTCTTCCTTAACCCATTGGTGATTCAGTTGAGCATTATTCAGTTTCCATGTGATTGTAGGTTTTCTGTAGTTTTTGTTGTTGTTGAATTCTAACTTTAAACCATGGTGGTCTGATAGAACGCAGGAGGTTATTCCAATTGTTTTGTGTCTGTTGGGATTTGCTTTGTGGCCAAGTATGTGGTCGATTTTAGAGAAGGTTCCATGGGGTACTGAGAAGAAGGTATATTCTTTTTTGTTAGGATGGAATGTTCTGTAGATATCGATTAAGTCCATTTGAGTCATAACATCAGTTAAGTCCTTTATTTCTCTGTTAAGTTTGGGAGATCTGTCCAGTGGTGAAAGTGGGGTGTTGAAGTCTCCCACTATTAATGTGTGGGGTTTTATATGTGATTTAAGCTTTAGTAATGTTTCTTTTACATATGTGGTTGCCCTTGTGTTTGGTGCATAAATGTTCAGAATTGAAATTTCATCTTGGTGGATCTTTCCTGTGATGAGTGTGTAATGCCCTTCTTGATCTCTTTTGATTGATTTTAGTTTGAAGTCTATTTTGCTGGATATTAGGATGGCTACACCAGCTTGCTTCTTAAGGCCATTTGATTGGAAAGACTTTTCTCAGCCTTTTATTCTTAGGTAGTGTCTATCTTTGAATTTGAGGTGTGTTTCTTGTATGCAGCAGAAAGATGGGTCCTGCTTTTGCATCCATTCTGTTAGCCTCTGTCTTTTTATAGGTGAATTAAGTCCATTGCTATTAGGGGATATTTATGACCAGTGATTGTTAGTTCCTGTTATCTCTTGGTGATAGAGTGTGTGTATTTCTCTTCTTTGGTATTGACTGCTGTGGGTTATCTATTGCCTGTGTTTTCTTGGGTGTATCTGACTTCCCTAGGTTGGAATTTTCCTTCTAGTGCTTTCTGTAGGTATGGGTTTGTGGATAGATATTGTTTAAATCTGGTTTTGCCTTGGAATGTCTTGTTCACTACATCTATGGTGATTGAAAGTTTTGCTGGGTATATTAGTCTAGGCTGGCATCCATATTCTCTTAGTGTCTGCACTATATCTGTCCAGGACCTTCCAGCTTTCAAAGTCTCCATTGAGAAGTCAGTGTTATTTTGATGTGTCTGCCTTTATAAGTCACTTGGCCTTTTTCCTTTGCTGCTCTTAATATTCTTTCTTTATGCTGTATATTTAGTGGTTTAATTATTATGTTGCAAAGGGGACTTTGGGGGAGATCTAGTCTATTTAGTGTTGTATAAGCTTCTTGTATCTTCATGGGCATTTCCTTCTTTAAGTTGGGATAGTTTTCTTCCATTATTTTGTTGAATATATTTTCTGTGCTTTGAGTAGATATTCTCCTTCCTCTGTCCCTATTACTCTTAGGTTTGGCTTTTTCATGGTGTCCCAAATTTCCTGGACATTTTGTGCTATTACTTTTTTGGCTCTGGTGTTTTCTTTGACTGATGAATCTATTTCCTCTATTGTATCCTCTATGCCAGAGATTCTTTCTTCCATCTCTTTTATTCTGTTGGTTATGCTTGCATCTGTGTTTCCTGTTCATTTACTCAGATTTTCTATTTCCAACATTCCCTCTGTGTTTTCTTCAATGTTTCTATTTCACTTTTCAGATCTTGGGCTGTTTCCGTCACATGTTTAATTGCTTTTTCATGGTTTTCTTGGCTTTCTTTAAGGTATTTATTGATGTCTTCCAATTTATTGTTTGTCTTTTCCTCAATTTCTTTTTGATTTCTTCCAATTATTTGTTGTCTTTTCTTAAATTTCTTTAAGGAAATTTTTCATTTCTTCTTTAAAGGCCTCTAGCATCTTCATGAAGTTATTTTTAAGGTCATTTTCTTCTGTTTCTTCTACTTTATGATATTCAGGTCTTGCTGTTGTAGGAGGGTTAGGTTCTGGTGATTCCATATTGTTCTTTATGTTATTGTATATATTTTTGCACTATTTTGTCTATCCATCTCTTCCTCTAATAGGTGCAAGAGGTTCCTGTGTATGAGTGAGCTTCTATTGGTCCACTCTGTGCTTGCTGTGTCTGTGTCTCAGGGGGCCCCTCTGGGTCCAATCTTAGCTCTTGGTCTAATTGGAGATGGCAGATTCTGTACCTCAGGGAGCTGCTCTTGGTCCAACTCAAGCAAGCTGATTCTGTGACTCATGGAACTGCTCTTGGTCTCAGGGCTCTTGGTCCAGTCAGAGCTGGTGGGTTCTGTGTCTCAGGAAGCCTCTTGGTCCAATGAGAGATGACAGATTCTGTGTCTCAAGAAGCAACTGGTGTCACAGGGGATGGGTATTGGGGTAGGGCATGTGCCTTGTAGTTTGCTTGGTCCATTGGGGGAGGTTTGGTTGGGAAGCCTGCCCACAGGAATCTTCCCTGCTGGCCAGCAACTCAGGCAGAGATTGGTGCGGGTTCCCTGGAACTGGCTGTGTCCCGGGGCCTTGGTCCTAGAGGCAGGACTTTTGGTCCAATGAGAGCTGGCAGGTTCCTTGTCTCAGAAAGTTACTGGGGTAGCAGGCAGATGTGTGTTGGGTTAAGGGGTGGGTCTTGTAGATTGCAGTGTCCAATGGTGGGTTTTGGTGGGGGAGTCTGGCCACAGGAATTTTCCCTGCTCACCAGCAACTAGGGCAGAATAGACTGGGGGTTCCCTGGGACTGGCTGTGTCCCAGGGCCTGGGTCCAAGAGCCAGGACTCTCTGAGTAGGAGAAGAGTCACTCAGCTCTTAGTCCAATGAGAACTGGCAGATTCTTTGTCTCAGGAAGTTACTGGAGTAGTAGGCAGATAGGTGTTGGGGTAGGTGTTAGGATTCTGCCACCACTCCAGTTGCATCACCACAAATGCACAGTTCATCAGCTAAGTAAGGGGTCTTACATCTTGTGTCATCAGTACACCGCATGATTGTATACTGTTACAGCATGGTCACACAATCAGGGCATGTGTGGCATAGCTCCATAAGCTTACCTGTGCATGTGCACGGAAATCCTTAAAAAGACAGACACAGACTCCTCCTCCCTCCTCTGCTCTCTTCCCCCACCCCACTCTCTGCACATGCTTCTTCCCCAGGCCTGGTTCTTTTGTCCCCCCCAATAAAGCTCTGATACTGGATTTTGTCGTGGCTCGTGCCCAATGACCTTTCCGCACAGTAACCAGTGCCACTTATCATTTTTTAAAACAACATTGGTGCTGTAACAAGACAGGCTCTCTCAGCACTCTGCTTTCAGGGCTCTGTGTCCAGGACCCTGTGGAGGTATTTTACTTGTACTGAAATGTGATTTTAATTGTATGTTAATAAATAAAGTTGCCTGGGGGTCAGAGTTTTCGAGCCATAGCAAGTGCGTGGTGGTGGTGGCGCACACCTTTAAGGACCTGCAGGGCGGTACATACAGGCAATGACAAGGCAGTCACGTGTTTAGGTTTACAACCAATGAGAAGGCAGAACAGCTAGACTATAAAAAGGTATACACACAGGAAGTAAGCCCTTTTTTCGGAGAGCTCTCTTGGCTGAATCAGGATAGCTGAAGCAGGAAGGGTAAGGCTCTTAGTTCTGACCTCTTGGCTTTCTTCTCTGAATCGGCTCTGTGTTTCTTATTTAATAAGACGGTTGGTTACATCTACAGGACCCTGTACCAAGGTTTATTGGACCTGCAACTGCCTACTCTGCTTTTCTCATTTGCCCAGCCTCCAGACCACTACACACAACACATCATCTGCCAAAATTGGTGAGTTTTCCCCTTTCGGATCCCTTGCCATTTCTCAATACTGTAGCCTGAGATATACTTCTTGCGCCAAGACCCAGGGGGTCCTAGGTTGTGTACTACAACACATTCTCTCTTGACAAAGTATTGAATGCTGTCTGGACTCCCAGAGAGTCCTCTGGTATGAATGCCCCCTAGCCCTTGCCCTTCTCATGATGACAATTGGAGTAACTTGTGCTGATGTTGGTCCACAGATTACCTATCCTCGGGGATGCCTGAGATAGGAGCCTGGGATCCCGTTTGTTATTTTTTTATTTTTTTCTCCCAGCTGCAGTCATGGGACATGGATGCTTCCTCCTCTTGGTTCCACTCCTCCTTTGAAAACTGCTTTAAGTATCCCCAGATAGATACCAGTAATTTTAGCCACTTAACAGCTGCTTCAATCCCAATACTTCACAGGAATTATCTAACTTCTGCCAGTGAACAGGCAAATGAAAAGTTAACCTTATCCCCATGCTTTTACCTAAGCTCTAAACCCTCCTTTTCTGATTCTCTCCTGCCCACTTACATTCCTGAACCTAAAGAATCTCTGACTCAAAAGAACCTTATCTGTTCTCCACTCTGTTCTCCAGTGCCGGGCAGGCTACTAAGCATGGACAGGTCTGGAAGTGGCTAGGATGCATGCAAATTAGTTTAATATCAGGACCCACATTGGGGTCATAATAATCTGGATGGCTCTCTAGCCAGAGATCAGTTTACAGCCTGCCTCCTGGCAGGTCTTCCTAAAGCTGTCCTCAAGCCAGCAAACTATCAAAAAAAAAAAAAGTAATTCAAGACACAGAATAAAACCTGTTTCTTATCTCCCAGTGCTCCCTGATATTAGGGCCAAAACTTCAGCATCTGGAGAGCAAGGCTCCTAACCCCATAGGCAGAAGTTTCAGCTCTGGTATTTAAGATATACCATGGGAGTGATGAGATTGCCCATGAACAGAATTGCCAAATGCTGGCACACACTATCCAAGCAGCTGCATAAGGGCTTCCAAGTCTCTGTTTTAGAAGGTCATGTGGGCTAGTGCATGCCCTGCTGGGCCATCAATTGAGCCTTGTTCAAAGTGCCACCTAGAGGGATAACTGGTCAGCCCTGGGGGACCCAGTGGCATGGGGACATCAAACTAAGACATCCAGCAGATCTCCTAGGCTTAGCCACAGGCTCTCTGGGAACCCAGGATGCAGCATGGGATGATCTGTTTCCTTCCTATTCGACACCAAGCCACTTACTCACTCCTGAGGGAGTTTGGGGGTCCTACCTCTCCTTCTCATTTCCCTGTTGTTGGGATAGGGGAACAGGCTCACCCACCACACCAGACTTAATTGTACTTTCAAGGTTACTTAATAAGAAGAGATTTTCAAGCTAAGGTAAGAGCTTTCATTAAATTTTCTCCCTCCATGTGCCTCACTCCAAACCAGAAGCGCTTCTCCTCATATACAGTGACACAGACAGGACCCTGCTCTCTCTCTCTCAAGTTCCAGAGGACACCAGGATCCACTGCCTTGTCACCAATTCCAGAAAAATGAGGTCTCACCCCACAAGATTTTCTCTTCCTGGTTCCCTCTTCTAATTAACTACTCAGTTAATTGTTACATGATCACCATAAAGCTGGAGTCCAAGGATCATCAAGTATATACCTAGGAACAATAATGCTAAGAAACAATAACAGTTAAAAGGTATTTACACCTCCAGACCCAAAAGTGTCTGGGCTCTGAAAAAATAGACTTTAATATAACCATCTATTACTGTTAAATGCTCTCAACGATTGATCACCTGTGTCTCCTGGATGCTAAACTAATAAAAGAAACAGGTGCCTTAAAATAATCTGCCTCTGATAAAGCTTATCTCAGATAAAAATTAAAAACATGTTCCAATCTATCTCTATCTCTATCTCATTAACACTAACCAATATAAGCAGAGTACTAAACACTATAACGATCACTAGCCCAAGACTTTAATTTTCTCATAGCTGCTTCTTAATATGTTCAATTTCTTTTTTTTTTTTTTTTGAGCTCCAGAAAATCTACCTGGACAGATCAGCAAGCTCCAGAACCGGCTTGAATCCACCTGGACAGCACCTTGTCAGACAATTTCCAAGGCAGCAGGTGATCCCAGGATACCTGTCTACCCCAGAATCCCCCTACCCTACCCCCCAAGAGTCAACCAATGCCTACCACCTCAGCTGGAAGCAGTTTTTCCAGGACAAATGATGCCCCTATTCCTGTTTACCTGCTTTTTATAATAAGCAAAATATCTGGAATGTTAGAATTCTGCTGCCACTCTAGCTGCATGACTGCACATGCACAGTTCAGCAGCTAAGCAAGGGGTCTTATGTCTTGTGTCATCAGTGCACTGCATGATCACACACTGTGTGCAGCATAGTAACACAATCAGTGCATGTGTGGTGTAGCTCTGTAAGCTTGCCTGTGCATGTGCACAGGAATCCTTAAAATGTTGGACACAGACTCCTCCTTCCTCCTCTTCTCTCTCTCTCTCTCTCTCTCTCTCTCTCTCTCTCTCTCTCCTCTCTGCACATGCTTCTTCCTCAGGACTGGTGCTTTTGGCCCCCCTTCCTCCTAATAAAGCTCTGATACTGGATTTTGTCGTGGCTTGTGCCGCATGACCTTTCCACACGGTAAACAGTGTTGCTTATTACATTTTAAAACAAGAGTTGGGGTGGGTCTTGTAGATTGCAGGGTCCACTGGGGGATTTTGCGGGGGAGCTGGCCAAAAGAGTTTTCCCTGCTGGCCAGCAACTGGGGCAGAGTTGAGTGGGAGTTCCCAGGGTCTGGGTCCTAGAGCCAGGACTCTCTGGGTGGGAGAAGAGTCACTCACCTCTTAGTCCAATGACAGCTGGTGGATTCCTTGTCTCAGGAAGTTACTGGGGTGGTAGGCAGATGGGTGTTGGGTAGGAGGTGTGTCTTGTAGACTGCAGGGTCTGCTAGGGAGGAGGTTGGTGCAGGAGCCTGGCCACAGAAATTTTCCCTGCTGGCCAGCAACTGGGACAAAAGTTGGGGGAAGTTTTTGTTGACCAATGTGATACAGAGAGAGAAGACTTGCTCTCAAAAGTTGACATATTCTCAGTAGCTTCAGAGATTGTGAAAAATATGCTGAAGAAGCTGGAGTCCGTCGTTGAGAAAAATGTGTGCAGGTGTTTTCACAAAAAGATTTGACAGTTGATATTAAAACTAGTTTCTCAGGTAGTGCTGAATATTTCTCATCCTTAGATACAAAACCTTCAGAAGATACACTGACTTCTACCTTGGAGCCAATGTGCAATATTGCAGAAGATATAGTAGATGCCATTTTAGAGAAGTTGATGTCTCTTGCATCTTATAAGAAAAGTGAACTTTCTTTTAAAGACACAACTAAACATTTCCACCAACAAACGAAGACAGAGCCAATGTTTGATAAATTCCATCAAAAAACTGACCAAAAAAATCTCCTGAATCTGATGCTGCTAATCTAATTGTGAAAGACAAAATACAAAACTTAATATCTCTAGTTGGTTATGAAGAAAAAATAAGCACTATATTAGGCTATGTACAAACTGAACTTAATAATGAGAGAGATTAATTGCAACTGAAGAAACAGTAGTACTTCTTCAGATACTGGATGATGTCTTAACTCAACTTCACCAGAGGCCAGCAAAAGCAGGTGTTAAAAAAAACATAGACAACCTTGAATAAGAAATCTTCCTGATTGGGAATCCATCTCCCCCAAGATCCAGCTATACCACTCTTGGGCATATACCCAAGGAATGCTCAATCATACCACAAGAGCACTTGTTCAGCTATGTTCATATCAGCATTGTTTGTAATAGCCAGAACATGGAAACAACCTAGATGCCCTTCAACTGAAAAACAATGACATCATGAAGTTTGCAGGCAAATGGATGATCTAGAAAATACCATTCTGAGTGAGGTAACCCAGACTCAGAAAGACAAACTGGGTATGTACTCACTCATAGGAGGATACTAGATGTAGAACAAGGAGGACTGGACTGCTACTCACATCACCAGGGAGACTACCTGGAAAACAGGACCCCAAGAAAGACACGGGGATTGCCCAATGATGGAGAAATGGAAGAGATCTACATAAACAGCCTAGACATGAGTGGGGGTAATGAAGGGTGAGGGTCGAGGGAAAGAGAGCTTGGGGGAGCGGGAGATCCCAGCTGGATCAAGAACAGAGAGGGAGAACAAGGAATAGGAGACCATGGTAAATGAAGACCACATGAGAATAGAAAGAAGCAAAATGCTAGAGAGGCCCGCAGAAATCCACAAAGATACCCCCACAACAGACTGCTGGCAATGGTTGAGAGAGCCTAAACTGACCTACTCTGGTCATGGGATGACCAAACACCCTAATTGTCGTTCTAGAAACCCCATCCAAAGACTGAGGGATCTGGATGCAGAGATCCATGGCTAGGCCCCAGGTGGAGCTCTGGGAGTCCAATTAGCGAGAAAGAGGAGGGTTTATATGAGCGAGAATTATTGAGACCAAGGTTGGATAAAGCACAGGGACAAATAGCCAAACAAATGGAAACACATGAACTATGAACCAATGGCTGAGGGGTCCCCAACTGGATCAGGCCCTCTGAATAAGTGAGACAGTTGATTGGCTTGATCTGTTTGGGAGGCATCCAGGCAGTGGGACCGGGTCCTGTGCTCATTGCATGAGTTGGCTGTTTGAAATCTGGGGCCTATGCAGGATCGCTTGGCTCGGCCTGGGAGGAGGGGACTGGACCTGCCTGGACTGAGTCTACCAGGTTGATCTCAGTCCTCGGGGGAGGCTTTGCCCTAGTGGAGGTGGGAATGGGGGGTGGGCTGGGGGGAAAGCAAGGGGGCAGGAGCAGGGAGAACAAGGGATTCCGTGGCTGATATGTAGAACTGAATTGTATTGCAAAATAATAAAAAAATGAACTCAAAAAAAAGAAATCTTCCTGATGCTGAAGAAAAGTATAGACTCACTAGCACTAGCTCATTTCGTGGTATTAGAACTATAAGACCGTTTCCCCCTATTAATGTCTCAGGCATGGTTCTTTGTTCTGAAGATGAGGAGAAGGAAATAGATAACCTTGTGAAAAGGGTGCTTGATTCATCCTTCAGTGATAAAAAAAAATAAAATCACAAGAGCAGATTCCTAACCATTGGCCTACAAGGAGAGACACTTGTTTTGAATCCAAAAGTAGCAATAAACTACCAACAAAACCTACTTCTCAAAGCAAAGTTGGATCTCATGACTGCAGATTAAAGTTGGAGGTATCTCTTAGTAGTGAAGACATTATGAAGACAAAGCATTGCTTGACTAATGATGCTTCAATTTTCAGCCAAGATCAAAAGCATCAAATACAAAAGGCTTCAGAAAACAGTCAAACACATTTTAACAGAAATGCTCAAGAACATGACTTCTGTTTCATTTCATTACCCAGGAAGCAAAATTGGTGAAGAAACCTCTGCCTTTACCTCAGAAAAATCTCAAGGATTATCAGATCAAGAATGAATGGAAGAGATGTTTTCTGGGTCAGAAATTTGTGCATTTGCACATGAAATAACTGATTCTGTGATAAATATACTTCACAAGGCCTCGAAGTGCATTCCTAATACCATTAAAAACGTCATTTCATCAGTTCATCAAACTTGTCTAGATCATTCTGATACTCCCCAAACCACCAAAGAAATATCAAGTAAAATGCCATTCAAAGTATGGTTTGACAGTGAAAAGAAAATGAAATATTTATCTTCACTCAATGGTAGAGCTTGAAAAGACTTCCCAGTTAAAATCTCAAGAATGTGAACATACATATGTAACTGATATTACTGATAAGATGATTAATACAATTTTTTAAAGTCTGAGGTTATTTGTCCAAAATTACAGACAGGCAAAATAGTCAACATTGTTTTAGATGCTATACAGAATGAACTAGAATTCACCAAGATAAACCCAAATCCTAGGAAGACAGATTATACCAAGTGTCATACAAGCAAAGGATTGTTTGTTGATTCCAATGAAGCAGTAGACTCCCATGTCACCAGCATCAATGACATTATAGAAAGTCCATTAAAGACATGCATTTGTGAAATGATATCAAGTACAAATGAAAATCAAACAAATACTTCAACCTCTACAGATAAGGCAGTTTCTACAATGTCATGTGGGTCTGAAAATGCTAATAAACAGAACATTTTCTCAAGTAAACAGGATAAAAATTCTTTTTGACAATATTTGGCTACACCTTGTATTCACCACAGTGTCGTTAATGGAAAGGATTTGAAACAGAGTTCCAAGTTGCAGGTGTTAGACCGAATTGGAGAAACACTGCATGAAATGTTAAGCAAACTCACAGGTTCCCACCCTGATTCTCAGCCATCTTGTAGTCAGCAAAACACAGAGAAGTTACATAAAGATCTTCCAACACTATCTAATGTAAAACTCATTTCCAAAGCAATTCTGGAATACGTCCTTGAAAAATTATGTGATATTAACATAGATACCAGCATTGTAAATTCTGGATTGAAAACTGGTTCAGAGTCACTTGACATTGACAACCTATCATTTGCTTCAACTATGGAGGAATGGCCAAATGCTCAACATCATCTCTAATATAATTTCCAAAATGATGATGGGTAATAAAAAGATTTGTGCCCAAATAAACTCAAAACTATTGCTTCAGATATTCTTAATATGTTTTTTTTTTTAAACTGGAATGATTTGCCAGTGGAAATGTAGAAAATATTGGTGTTCTTAATGATGAAAATAAAAGAGAGAATAAAATGGATTGGGAATGTGAAAGCAAAAATTCTCCCACAGATTCACATGATAAATCATTGTAGTCTACTTTATACACTCGTGCAAAGAAGCATCAAGTGCTATTTTGAAGGCCACTCAAACAGAATTAAATATTAACCCATCAGATTATAAGAAAAATACAAAAACTTGCCACAGGAGACAAAAATGCTTACAAACATAGTTGATTTAATTTTAGATGTAGTATCTTCAGATATGTTTATTGAACCTGAATCTGAGGACAAAGACACTGAAAATTATTTATATTGACCAATTTATGGAAGTTTTCTTCCTGGAGGAGCTAAATAATGGTCATTTCTAGATGATGTCACACAAAATAAAGAATTAACTGGAGATAGAACATCACCCAGAGAAGAAACTAGAACCTTTTCTACTGATCAGTGGGTTCTAGAATGAACATTGAACAAAAATCGAAGTGAAACTCAAAGAACCACACAAATCTCCAATTGTTCTCATTATAAGAAATATTTTGAATGAAATTTTTCCAAGTGCTTTAATCAATTAAATGTAGTTTCTCTCACATATTATTTTAGTAGTATGCCTTATAATGTTCCTGTGTCAACTACTCAAACATCTGCTCAATTTATGAATCCTTTGATGGGCCCTTTAGTGTCTGACACAGATGAAACTATAGTGTTAAATGATGTTGTTAGGACTGTATTTCACAAACTGTATTCAGTGCCATGACAGAAAAACATGAAAGTGAAAAAGATGTGAAACAATCATCTCTTTGGCCAATATTTCTTTTCGTGATCATACCTATCCAGGAAATGGACCTGTCAGTGTCTTAAATGGAAATCCATGTGACATTCAGTTGAGCTGGAATGTTGGCACACAAAAATAAATGTAGTTGAAGATACTGTGCAGGCAATATTAGAAAATTTAGAAACTTTTGCTGCTTCCAAAGTAGAATCCCTCTTTCATCCCCAAGTCAACTTCAGAGTTCCAATGACCTTGCCAGCACAGCAGGAAGGGGGGAACATTAAGCAAAACATTGTCAGGCAAAGATTCATATTCTGATAAGCAATTCCCCTGTTGTTCAGTGTATTATAGCAACCCAGGAAAGACGGACTCATGGTGTCAACTGTCTGTGTCCAAATTAAATATTTATGCAAAAGAAGTGGCTAAGAAAATTTTACAAGGCATCAAGCATGAGTTAGATAAAGAACAAGAGAGTATGCTCCTGACAAATAACATTATGGTTTCCGAGAATATTGCAAGTCAGGTTGTTAGCACAGTGTCAAGCAAAAGCAAGTGTGACAAAAACAGTTGTGTCAAAAACAATTATCCAGAACAGCAAGATGGTATTATTGAAAGGCTAGTCAATAAGATAGAATATCAAAAAACACTTGAGTTTCAAATTCAAGATACCATTGAAGGGATCTTATGTGAAATTTATGAAAATATTATGAATCAGAATAATCTCTCGCTTGCCACACCCACTCTGCAATATAGTATACCTAGAAAATCTCAGAAGTAAATTTCCAACCAGTTCTTATGGGTACAAATATTATCCCTAAAGAGTCAGTTCTTCAAACAGATGTCATTTTGGTGTCCAAAGATAGAGTGGATATTGTGCTTCATAACCTTACTTCTTTGGTCATGCTTGTCATAAAGGCAAAAGCTTCCTCAAGATTGGCCTTCTATGATATGTTTCCAAAATCTCAGTGCCAACAGCCTCTTTTTATAACACAAAGAACTGAGGAACAACCAGGGCATTTTTCACATTCAAAAAATAAGAATTTAGCTTATGCTGATGTTTATCAGATGCCTGTGAAGAGAAATGACGACACCAGGGAACCTGAACCTGACCCGTGTGAGGAAAGTGTCAACTTCATTACTGAAACTATTTTCAATCAGTTACACTCTTTTGCTACAGAAAGAAAAATTCATTAATGACTCCCACCTTTCAGTCTAACAAAGAAAATGTATTTATTAGCCCAGAATTTGAAAATGGTAAACAAGATGACAGCATTTTTCATGAATCAGGGCAAGTTGAATTTGATGTATATAGCTAGAAGTTTCTCTGGTCCTACCTGGGCCCTGCAGTCCCATGGCCTGCTTATAAAATAATCACACAGAGGTTTAATATTATTTATGACTGCTTGGTCATTAACTGAGGCTCAATACTGACTACCTCTTACACTTAAACTCAGCCCCTTTCTGTTAATCTATACGTCACCACGTTTTTCATGGTTTTACCTGTGTGCTGTTACATGCTGCTCCCTGGATAGCAGGCTGGCATCTCCTGACTCAGCCTTCCTCTTCCCAGAATTCTCCTTGTCTTCTTATCCCACCTATACTTCCTGCCTGGCTACTGGCCAATCAGCATTTTATTTACCAACCAATCAGAGCAACATACATTCACAGCATACAGAACGACATTCCATAGCAGATGTGAATGTCCTAAAATTATCAACAACCAAAATAGATCCTAGCCAAGAGCTTAAAAAAAACATTTTTGCCAGTTGCAGAGAAAATCTTGGATCCACTGTCCATTTATTACTAACTAGCCTTAAGGACTATGCTGATTTCATTGCCAGTGCTATTTTGAAGCTTATAAAAATGATTAGAAATACAAGTATGCACACATATTCAAACATTTTATTTAAAAAATATCATTGTGAGAGAAATAGTTAATAGTATCTTAAATATTTTGCACAATAAAGGATCTGAAAAGGATTTTTTTTATCCTCCCCAGAGAATCCTAGCTGTTCACAGTTAACCATATCAAATGAAGTTTGGCTGGGATACAAAGAAAGGGAAAAACCTACCACATTATCACAGTTTACAAATGACCCTTTAGAAAAAAACTAAACAACACAGGAAAAGGAAAGCCAGAGAGTTGTTTTGGAAGAAATATTTATGAGAAAAGGAGTATAAAAACCAAGAGAAAAAAATGAAATATTCAGTGAAGTAGAAGATGTTTTGAAGAAGCTGAGTCAAAACACAATGGAAATCATAGGCCACTTGCTTCCATTTAATGAAATTCCCTACAGTGTGTCTAAATCTAAAAGTAAAACATCACCTAAAGCACAGAAGAAATCCTTTCAGTCTCATATTAGCAACATATCAAATGATATACTTGAAAATATTTTGGGAGAAATGCACTCTGTGGTTGTGACATCTTTGTACAAAAAAACTAAAAGCAGGAGAAGGATAGAAATGCATGACAACAACGATACCTCATCAGTAAAACCACCATGCTTTAGAGAAAATAAGCCAGCAAAAAAAGAAGTAATCCCCCTAGACTTGGGGTACCACATATGCATCTTAATGCTGACCATTTAAATGCTCTTGTGTTAGAAAACACTTTTTTGCCTTGTTCACCATTACAAATTAGAAGATATTTAGTTCAAACAGTTCTTGGTAAGTTGTCAAATTTTGTTTCCCTTCATCTAGAAGAGAGATTTCCCCTGAAGGTAGTTATGATGACATGTACCTTCTTAGACTGCATAATTCTAAACTTAGCCCTAAGAACAGCCCTAGGCCAGGATGTAAAACAAGTTTAAAACCAAGGTCAAAAATTACCTCTCTCTCTAAATTTAAAACAAAGCCACATATAGGTATTAGTAGTACTAAGTCCAAAAGCAAGACAAGTTAGGTATTGGAAAAAAGATTCTAAGAGAGAACTGATCCAAAACTGCTATTGGGCTGCCACAAATGGAAAAATAAAAACTCCAAAATGACAGTGGAGACTTTAGAGGAAACTGACACAATTGCCTTTGCTGATCATGAACTGGATCCAAATGACATGCATTTGTTCACAAGACACGTTACTACATCTGTGATCACACATTTGGAGAATGCCAAAGATGCAGGTAAGCAAGAGATAAGTTCATTTTTAAGTTGGAATAATTTTGGGAAAACAGTAAAAGTTATATTTAAAAGATCTCTTGTCCAAGAGTCTACATTTTGGTTTTTGTGAAAATAGCTTAGAGATGTGAATACCTATTTGATTATTTTCAAAATTCCATGGTGCATAAAAAATGTTACTAAGTTAACTCTTTATTTATTAAGTAAAAATATGTGGGGGTTTTCCCCTCTAGACCTGTAGATAAGGTGAAATGAAACCATCACCACTTTGATTGAAATGAGTTCTGTTGTGTGTAGACATCACATATACCTCATCCATTACTCTGTTATTGGACAGCTAGATAAGGCCATAACATAGATAGTCCTGAAAAATACTGCAATCTATGCCAATATGCAAAGCAATAATATGTTCAATTCCTTGGAATAGTATGGATTGGATATGTGGTAGACCTGGAGTTGCTGTTTAAAAGCACTCCATACTGAAATACAGAAAGGGTAGAAAACTTCATGTTATACCCACCATTTTTTTATATTTTCCTGTGGATATACTTTGGAAGTCCCTTACTTTCAGTTAGCTCTCCACTTCTGTTCTCTAGCATCAAGAAAGACCATTTTCCACCAGGGCTTGGTGTTCAAATGCAGGTAATGTCTAGAATGACAAGTCAAGTTATCATGACTCTCCATGGCTCCTTCTACTATGTAGAGTTAAGCTTCACAGCCACAGACATGGCTATCACTGCATCCATCTGATTGATTACTTCTGAAGGTCTCCATCCATCTGAGGTAATCACTGCTAACATAACACAATGGGATGTGTGTTTGATTTTGGAATAAAAAGACATGCTACACTATTCTACCCCACTGCTCTATTGTCCATTGTACTCCTACTTGCAGGACAATCCCTGAGCTTGGGATGAACTGCTTTGTGCATGATCCATTTCTGAGTACCAGGCAAACATCCCACCACAACAGCAGCCACTGAGTCTCAGCAGCTGAAACAATTACAACTCTCTCCATCAGCAACAGAAACAAATGCCAAAGGATGGCCAGGAAGGAGGCAGACTGTAACAGTAACATCTGCACCTGCAACTACATTAATCTCCCGCAAAAGCACAAAGGTTTAGAAGGAAAATGTAGAGACCCATCACTTCCATTCAACAAACAATAGCAGTTGTCTTCCCACAGGGACCTAGTACCTCCTCAGTCACAGGAGATTTTGTGGTGGATCTCAATACAAGATAAGAATTCCCTTCTGTGCATGTGTACACATATCTAATTGGAGAGTTGTTGCGAATATACCTAACAATTGTGCCTTCTCTGTATCAGTGTATACATCTCTCATGACATTTTAATATGTGGGAGAGACAGCCAACAATCTAATAGAACAATTCCTGAATATTTTCTCCCCCAAATGATGGAAGAACCTGATTGGTCTATGAAAGCCAGCCTGCTATTGCACAGGGGGATTCCAGCTCAGGGCAAGTCTGACTTCTTCATATCCTGCAACTCAATCGATTGGTACTATTGTACTTCTGGTTCATACCTTACCACAGGATCAAAATAGCTTTCATAATCTGGGAGGTCCTAAAGATCTTCTTGGCCAACATCTCCTGAGGCTTAAGCCCACCTCTGGCACGTAGCATTTAGTAGGCATATGTCTTCAGAGAGTGCCATTTTCCACCCATGCAGGATACCATCTTTCAAATTCTTTAAGTTACTTTTACTCTTTTTGGAGATGCTGTCACAAATCTTCCAAATACCGAGAGGATACAATGATACCATACAGGAAATAAAAGATTTCCTACACAGGGTGCCTAGGGTCTGTAAAGACCTACCACTGCCTATTCTATCAGGGGACAGGCTTCCTGCAAAGTCACACACTAAGCAGATTCTCTAGAAATGAGGCAAAGTCTAGTCCTCTACAGTTGGAAAAGATCCCATCCCTTAGAGCTACTGACTCCTCACTAGAACAGAATTCAGAACAAGGGTAGTGATAGATAGGAAGCCCTACCTTAAGAATTAAGAAAGTCTTTGTATTCTAGATCAAATGACAAGTCTCTTTAACTCCTAATTTTCAGGATTCTTGTGGAGCCATTGTGGATCATAACACCTCTTAGGAGTCTGGTAACATCAACCCAACCTAATCACACTGACACAAAGACAAGAGCATGGCCACTGTCTGCCCATCCACTTGGGCTTATGCACACATCTGACACACTCCACAACACTGAAGAAGCAGGTGCCTCACTCTCTTTTCCTGAACAAACCAGGCCACTGAGAGGGCTCAGAATGAGCAAGCAATCTCTGACCCCAGCATATTATCTCTAATGAAAACATATACCTAGGTTATCCTGTGTGCATTGCTAAACACAGCATGGCATATGCTTACTTTGCTCTCACCTGTCCACTTGTTACATCTATGCTTTCTATCTATTCTGATTTAAAGACTTCAGAAGCTCACTAGCACGGCATGTGGTTTTCTGTCAATTTCTTCCTGAAAATTTAGCCAGCACAAGTATTATCACATGTGTGTCTCCATAACCATGTCTATTCCTACAGAGGGGGAAACAAAGGCCTTCTCACCTGACATAGAACACCATTGATACAGCAAGAAATAATTCCACCCCAGTCAACAATAATGAGCTTGTATGATTACCAAAGTTACTTAAAAGTGAATGACTGATGGATTACTTGCAGTAGGGACCATGATTTAGATATAGATGCACACACGAGATTTCCCTATATTTCAACAAAATACTGCATTCCATCTGAGAAGATACTCTGGGATGGGAAATGGGTTGTTCTTTTTTATACATATAAACAAAATATCTACTTTGTTTTTTCATGTCACCCAGAACACAGTACCAACAAATGCCTATTTTCTCCAGGTATTCTACTTTCTATTTATCCTGATCTCAGACTCAAGCTTGGCAGAGAATGCTAGAAGCCCAGGATTCCACAGAGGCTATTGCAAGGAGGAAGAAGCTTCAGTAACTATCACAATCATTATACTTGTGCATGAAAGAAGAAGGCAGCCAGGCTCAATGCCTAATAACCTCTATAACATAAGAAGTGAGGCAATATAAAAAGAATGACCACATGTCTGAGGCCAGAGTGAGATACATGATGAGTTGGGGAATAACAGGGGCTGCAGAGACTTGCCTATCTCAGGAAAACAAAAGACTAGAAGGAGAGAAAACATCCAGAGCTAGATGAATCTGAGCAGCAAAAGAGCAACAAGTTTGAAAGAGGTAACATGTGCAGCCAGGGTCACCATAAGCCCCTCAAGTGTTTGCTTCTACTAGCAGCATCCAATTACAAGCATCTTGAAGATGAACAGAAGTTCACCATGATACTGCTCACTACTGTAAGGATACAGGGTCACACTGGTCCAAGAAACAAACCTTGCCGAAAGGGATGAAAAGCAGAGAAGAGAGATGAGTCATGCCAGGACCAATACAGACTAAGGAAGGCCTCTAGGAGAAGACACACAAAGAAGAGTCTTGGAGTTCATCATCCAAGGTGTACTCAATGCACTCAGCCCTGTCCTTCAACACCATCACAAAGGAGCCCTTTGATCTCTTCCTTGGGTCATGGACAGATGCTGATGGCTCATAAATCAGATCAACTAAAACTGTTTCTCACCTGAGTTTCATCCACTTAGGTGTTCCTGTCCTGCCTGCCCAAGGGTACTGACTGTATGTACAGTGTATGCTGATGGAACACTTTCTGCTGGAAGATGACACCTCATAGGAACAGTAGACACAGCTTCATCAGGGAACCTTATATGAAGCACTGCCAATAACCTGGACTAAGCCTCATGGGAAGGGAGACTTCCATGCCAGGATTGCCTCCTTTCACTAGTCCACACCTCAGCCTCCATGGCTACAGTTGGTCTACTGGCATCCTCTCCAACCAATCCCATCTTTTAGCTCAGAATCTGACTTTTGCGTTGGCTGCTGCCTAATTTATAATATTCTCCCTCCAACCCTATCACCAGTGGCAGGTTCTTGGTGTTGCCATGGTGATGCCTGTAAACAAATTTGGACAATCACAGGTCACCTGTGACCAGTGACCAGTAAGTGCTGTCTGATACTGGACACACTTGCTACTCAGGTCAGCTGGTCAGACAAAGACAACCAATTCTCTTGCTCCATTGTACTGTGGATTGCTGATACTCTCTCTCCGACCATGGCAGGTAAGGAAAGAAACTTTAAAATGTGTCTTTTGATCACTTCTCCCTTACTTTTACTGTACTTTTAAATCTTTGTTCAATGGGGATTCTATTGATGTTGAAATCTCCAGTTGAATGTTACATTTAGATTTGGTTCTTACCAGTGGTTAGAAAATATGGAAATAAAAGAAGACAAAGAGAAGAGATGACTCTAGAGGTACACAAAGGTAGTCTGAAACTGAATGTTGCAGACAACCACAGATTTTAAATCAAAAGACACAAGACATTATCAGATCCCAAGCCATTTTTCGGCAACTATACTGTTGAGATTAGTCTAGGTAAAGGTTCCCTGTCACATATAGAAAACAATACCCTCCTCTGATCCCTGGCTCTTAAAATCTATCCAACCCATCTTCCACAGCATTCCCCACATCTTATGAGCACTGGCTGTGTTGGATCTTATCAGCTGGGGCTAGCTACTTCACAGTCAGTTGTTCTCTAGACAAGAACCTACACCCCAATGTGTAGGGGAATTCTCACAAGAATTCCCAACTAAAAGAGTAACAAGAAATTAACAGAAGAAGTAACTGTTTTAAGAATCAATTTAACCAATTATTAAGAAACAATCTTATTCAGAGATGAACCCTATACTACATTAGTAATCACAAAATGTCACATAAACATAGGCAAGACTCAACTTGATATGCCATACTTTGTTGACTCCCCAAGGGAAGCCTTAACCTCTCTGAGGAGTGGAAGAGTATGGGATGGGAGAGGAAGGAGCATGAGGGTATGGAGAGGGAACTGTGGATGGTATGAAAAATGAAATTAAAATAAAAAGAAAAGCTCAGAGTAGAGACAAGCCTGGAGGACTTGGCACGTACCTAGGACACCAGCACTCTGATGCAGAGGCAGGCCGATCTGTGTGATTTCAAGGCCAGACTGATCTAAATAAAGAGAATCTATCTCTACCTAGAGCAGAGATAAGTAGAGCAAGATCTGCACAGTACAGGACAAAGGCACAGGCATGAGAAGCTGTCTAAGGTTCTCCTATATTTAAACACTTCTGTTCTTGGACACATGTGTGAGGCAGTGCCACAGCAGGTTCAAGAACAAGACAATGCAGGGCAAAGAAGGGTTTTTTCTAGATCAGAGCAAGGGTCAAGGTGGATCAACTAGGAAGTCCATGCCCACACAGGAAGAACAGGCAGCTCATCAAATGAGTGTGATCCTATCCAGTACCAAGGATCATTCTGAACCATTTTGTTTGGAATATGTGAGGGAACATAGGCTTTGACTGTCCCAGACACTACAAACTGTAGATAAGACAGCTTGTGAGTGTTACAGCTCTGGAGGGGAAAGTACCCTGACTTATCCAGAAATCAGGCTATACCTGGAGCTGCAATAGGACAGTTCTGGAGGGTGAATCTGTAATAGGAAAGCTCTGAAGGCTGAAGCCACAATAGGACAGCTCAGATCTGGAGGGAAAGGTATCCTGATTTGTCAGGAAGCCAAGCTATACCTAGAGCTGCCATAGGACAGCTCTGAAGGGAGAGGTATCATGACTTGTCAGTAAGTCAGGAGATAACTGAAGATGGGGAGGGATGGGATATGGTCTCCCTGCAGGATACAGCAATCCTGCTCCTCTCCAAGAGAGAGCCTTCACAGATGAGCCTTGCTCTGCCTTTATTTACTTAAGAGCTCTGCTTCTACAGCTAGCACAGTGGAGACCCTGGCAGCAAAAGTAGCTACCACAGTTCGTTAATCTTTCATTCAATTGGGCATGATAAATTTAATTCAATAATTATATACATTTCTATTGGCTTTGAAAATTATAAATTTATAAATTCAAGTTCCATTTGCTTTTGGGATACCATCTTACAAGGACTCCAATTTGCAGTAAGGCTCGTTAAGGAAGGGAATGGCTCAGTTGCCTTTAGCCTACTAGCTATGGGTGGGATAGGACCTCTGTTGGTCTTTTCCATGTCTAACACACAGTTTGCAAGCCCAGTGCCACTTTGAGATTTTTGGCAGCAGTTAACCCTGCAGCTCACACACAATTGCGCCTGTATGATAATGAGTATTCAGAGATGGGTAATTCCTGGGGGGCGCTCACCAACCTAAGACAGAGCGCCTGTGTGGCCTGGGTAGGCATCTCCATGACAGGTAAGGTGACCTGCTGACATCCCACACAACCTAAGTCAGAAGCTGATTTTTTAGTAAAAGGGGGACCTGTAGGGTCCTGGCCCCTGTTTTGGGTAACTGTTGCCTTGCTTGCTGACTTTGACCTTGATGTCCTCCCTATGCTAATTCTCTGCCAGGTTCCATCATCCTGAATGCTTAAGGGAAGTTCCTTGTCTGTGTATCCTGCATAATGGGCATTAACAGCTTAGATGCAAGATTGTAAAACATTGGTAGCGAACTTCTGCCCTCCGGGGTTCTCCCATTGTGCTGTAAGCCTGCATTTAAGACCTTTTCTCTCCTTCAATAAACAGCATTTGGCATTAAATTTAAAAAAAAATGTTCCACAACCTCCCAAAAAAAGAGTTCTGCTTCTTCTCTCCAGCCCAAGATGTTGCTTCTTCTGCTTCACACTGCTAAAGGGGAAACCACTGCAGAAATGTAGCAATCTCCTCTGGCACCAATGAAAAGTGGTTACTTTTTTCTGCTCAGCCTTGCTCAACCCACCTAAGGGAACATCTTGACAAGGTTTTTTTGGCTCAGACCCGCTAAGGAATGTCTCAGCAAGGCTTACCCAAGACTCTTTAAGAAAGAGATTTATTTTGGAATGAGGTTTTGCAGAGGAATGGCTGCCTCTGCCAGAGTGGAAAAGAACAACCCACAACTAAACAGGCAGAGGGGATTACATAGGGCTTTTTAGGGGAAGAATTTCTCCAAGGAGGTCTTCTGCTCAAAGATTGATTTGTATCCTACTCAGGGATTGGTTGGTTTCATGGGTCAAAGACAGAGTTGGCTCTAATTTCAGGACCAGGGCGTATTTCTTTCACTGGCAGAGTTGGCTCTGATTTCAAGGCCAAAATGTTTCATTCACTATTTCTTTTTAGCATTTTGGATCTAATTTTAGGTCCAGGGCATATTCTTTAACTGACTCTGATTCTAGGGACAAAGTGTGTTTCTTTGCTTCTGGTATCAGGGTCAGGGTATGCTTCTTAGGTTCTGAGTTAAGGACTAAAGTGTTTCTTTCACTGGCTTGGGTCCCAGGGCCAGGGTGTGTTTCTTTCACTAGCTCTGATTTCAGGATCAGTATTGGTTTCTTTGATTGGCCCCATTTCCCTACATAGCTCCTCACAGGAAACTACAAAGCTGCCATCTCACCATTCTTCCCACTGTCCTCTTGCTTCCTACAGAAAATTTCCAAAGTGCACCTTTCTTTGGGACAGAATGTGCTCTGCAGCCCTCTGTGACTGTGCTAAGGAGTGTCATGCCCTTAGCAGGAAGTGTGTGCAACTTCTCCAGGGTCTCCAACCCAGCCATGAGTTCAGCATGGCTCCTGTCATCAGACTCCAGCACTTGTTGCCAGCAGCTCATGGACAGTGCCTACCCCTACCTACCAGCTGGCACAACCATGGTGACTGCAATGACTGACCAGGGCCAGAGGTCTCTGCCTTGACAATCTCCTATCCAGGTGTTCTCCAGTGGGATCTCACAGGAAGCACTGACAGGAGGGAAGCTGCATTCTAGGGCTTCACTGTAACTATCACTAACCAAAATACCACATTCTCCCCCTGTCTGTGACAGCCCAGGGTGATAATATTTTAGATCCCAATGCCTTAGTCCTTTCCTGTCCAAAACTTTCTGCCAACCTTGTTCAGGCCACACCACCACAGGTACCAAATCAAGGATACAGCCTGGCACCTTCCCACCAGGAGGGTAGCCAAGTCTATTACTATGACCTCAACAGCCTGGGCCCTCTGATGGCTGGAGAACTTGGGCAGTGTCTGCAGGCCTGTGACTCTGTGTCCTACTCAGAGTGTCAAACCTCTGTCCTGCACCCAGTGATGGTGATGATGCCAAAGGAGATTCAGCCAATGAATGTCCAAATACCTTTCTCCACCTCTGCCATCTACTATCCCACACCTGCTCAAAACATGCCAGACACCAGTCTTCAAGGTGAGTAAAACCCTCCAGGAAGGGAAGGACTAAGATCAGCACTCAAAGGAGACATAGCTCTACCTTTTAGCAGTGGACAGTCCATATAGAGGAAGAATGTGAGTCCTGATAGGTTAGGTGTGCCTATGGCTTGCCATCCTCATTTTCTGTCTCTATAAAGAAAAAGAATGCAGGGCAATGAGTGGCATCCATCCTTCATTGAGATATGTCCGATGAGCACCCCACAAACACACATGTCATAACCCAAGCTAATCAGTCCCATGTGATTGTACACTACAATCACCTCCTTCCTAATTTATTGCTCAAGGCTCTAGAGGACACCAAGGCCTTTCTGTTTTGGCAACACCTGATTTTCCCTGTGTTGAATTCTGACTCAAGAGCAACTCAGAATATGTCCTGGAGGAAATACTACTCTCAGGTTCCAAGTGCTAGTCCTGGCATTCTCTTATGATTATAAGTGCATTGAGAGTCCATGTACAATCGCTAAGATGGGAAAACCTTCTCTAACTCTCTCTCTCTCTCTCTCTCTCTCTCTCTCTCTCTCTCTCTCTCTCTCATTAGCCATCATTCTTCAGAGGTGAGCCAAGGCCATGATCATTAGGACATGTTCTCTAGTACACAGTCACACCCAAGCCCAAAGATTTCACTAATAACAAAACTGTGAAAAGTAGAGCTGAAAGAAATCCTGAAATGTTAGAATGCTGCCTTGCAGGAGTTAGGAACTGGGCTTGGATACCAGAATCCACTTAAAAAGCCAGGCTACTGGGGGCATTTGAGTAATGGCAATAAGTTGGCACACAGGTAAGTTCTTGAAAATTATGGACCAGACAAGCTGCCTAATAGCAAACTTCCAAGGAAATGAGGGTCACTCTTTCAAAGACAAAGGGAAAAGCAAGGGAGGACCACACAGCAAGGTAATTCTGTAACCTCCCCATGATCACTGTGCATGAACAACCATACACCCATAAAGAAACACACAATCATCTGAGAAAACATGACATTGCCTAGTCACCAGAAACAACAGAATATACCTACTTCTCAGCACCTCAAGGAACCATCTTGAAAATTGACCACATACTCAATAACAGAGCAAATCTCAATAGTTACAAAAAATTTGAATAACTCCTTGTATCTTATCAGATCACCATGGCTTAAGTCAGAATTCAACAACACAAAATACAGAAAGCCTACAAACTCATGAAAATTGAACAATGCTCAACTGAATCACCACTGGGTCAAGAAAGAAATAAAGAAAGAAATTAAAGACTTCTAGAATTCAATGAAAACTAATTACAACCCAAAATTATGGGACACTACGAAAGCAATACTAAGAGGAAAGTTCATAACACTAAATGCCTACTTAAAGAAGTTGGAGAAATCTCACACTATTGACTTAACAGCACACCTAAAAGCTCTAAAACAAAAGAATCAAACTCACCCAGGAGGAATAGATGCCAGGAAATAACCAAATTTAGGGCTGAAATTAATAAAATAGAAACAGAGAATAATACAAAGAATCAATGAAACAAAGAGCTGGTTCCTTGAGAAAATCAAAAAGATAGACAAACACTTATGCAAACTAACCAAAAGGCAGAGAGAGAATATCCAAATTAACAAAATCAGAAATAAAAAGGGAGATATAACAATGAGTAAATCCAGAGAATCATTAGGTATATATTTCAAACACCTGCACTTCACAAACAAAGAGGATCTAAAAGAAATGGACAATTCTATGAATTGGTATCACATACCAAAATTAAATCAAGACAAGATAAACAACATAAGTAGACCCTAAGAAAATAGAAGCAGTCATTAAAAGTCTCCCATTCAGAGCACCCGACTGGACTAAAAGGTGAGTCTTGCCGGGCGGTGCTGGCACACGCCTTTAATCCCAGCACTCGGGAGGCAGAGCCAGGCAGATCTCTGTGAGTTTGAGGCCAGCCTGGGCTACCAAGTGAGTTCCAGGAGAGGTGCAAAGCTACACAGAGAAACTCTGTCTCAAAAAACCAAAAAAAAAAAAAAAGGTGAGTCTTAATCTTCATACTCGAAAGCCTCAGCCCCTATTCTTTGGGCCCAGGGAAACAACCCTGCACCACCACTCAGTGCAATTCCAGTTTCAGGCCAGTTGGCAGGCAGAACTACTGCACACAGGTCAGGCTACCAACATCCCCCATCATACCCTGTAACCCAAACCCTACCTCCCCCAAACCACACCTACCCTAGGAGACTGCAACTGTCCCCTGAGACAGAGCCTGCCAGCACCTGCCTGACTAAGAGATAAGTATTTATCCTCATAATTGAAAGCCTCAGCCTCTATTCTTTGGGGCCAGGGGAACAACCCTGCATCCCTACACCACCACCTATTGCAGTTCCAGTTTCAGGCCAGTTGGCAGGCAGACCTCCTGCAGACAAGTCAGACTACCACCATCTACCACATCCTAAGACTGCAGCTACTCCCTGAGACAGTGCCCACGAGCACCAGTTGGACTAAGAGCTGCTCCCTGAGACAGAGTCCATCAGCATCAACTAGACCAAGAGCTCCCACTGGATCAAAAGTATCAAGCAGACCAAGAGAGACTCCCTCAGACACACACTGCTTGCACCAAGCGAAGAAAGAGATTGGCAGATGCCAGTGCAAAAATACAGTCAACATCATAAAAAAACCAATAAGGCTCCATCAGAACCTACATCAGCAAGACCTGAACATCTCAACAAAGAAGAAAAAGAAGATATCCACCATAAAAAAATTATTTTAAGAAGATATTACAGATCTCCAAAGAGGAAATGAAAAATTCCCTTTAAAAAATTGAGGGGGTTGGAGAGATGGCTCAGCAAGAACTTTAAGTCTCTGAAAAAAGAAATTGAAGAAGATGTCAGAAAATGGAAAGATCTCTCATGCTCATGGATAGGTAGGATTAACATAGTAAAAATGGCAATCTTACCAAAAGCAATATACAGATTCAATGCAATCCCCATCAAAATCCCAACACAATTCTTCACAGACCTGGAAAGAACAATACTTAACTTCATATGGAAAAACACAAAACCCAGGATAGCCAAAAGAATCCTGTACAATAAAACAACCTCTGCAGGCATCACGATCCCTGACCTGAAGCTCTACTATAGAGCTACAGTACTAAAAACAGCTAGGTACCGGCATATAAACTGACATGTGGACCAATGGAATCAAATTGGAGACCCTGACATTAATCCACACACTTATGAACATATAATTTTTGACAAAGAAGCCAAAACTGTACAATAGAAAAAAGAAAGCATCTTCAACAAATGATGCTGGCATGACTGGATGTCAACATGTACAAGGCTGCAAACAGATCCATACCTGTCACCATGCACAAAACTTAAGTCCAAGTGGATCAAAGACGTCAACATAAATCCAGTTACTCTGAACCTGATAGAAGAGAAAGTAGGAAGTAGTCTTGAACGCATTGGCATAGGAGTTCACTTCCACTTCCTAAATATAACACCAGTAGCACAGACACTGAGAGAAACAATCAATCAATGGGGCCTCTTGAAACTGAGAAGCTTTTGTAGAGCAAAGGACATGGTCAACAAGACAAAGCAACAGCCTACAGAATGGGAAAAGATCTTCACCAACCCTCCATCTGACAGAGGGTTGATATCCAGAATATATAAAGAACTCAAGAAATTAGACCTCAAAATGCCCAACAGTCCAATTAAGAAATGGGTTATAGAACTAAACAGAGAATTCTCAACAGAGGAAGCTCAAGTGGTTGAAAGACATTTAAGGAATTGCTCAACATCCTTAGCCATCAGGGAAATGCAAATCAAAACGACTCTGAGATACCACCTTACACCCCTCAGAATGGCTAAGATCAAAAACACTGAAGACAGCTTATGCTGGAGAGGATGTGGAGCAAGGGGAACTCTCCTCCACTGTTGGTAGGAACGCAAGCTTGTACAATCACTTTGAAAATCAATATGGCACTTTCTTAGAAAATTAGGAATTAATCTCCCCCAAGACCCAGCTATACCACTCTTGGACATATACCCAAGGAATGCTCAATCATACCACAAGAGTACATGTTCATAGCAGCATTGTTTGTAATAGCCAGAACTTGGAAACAACCTAGATGCCCTTCAACTGAAGAATAGATAAATAAAATGTGGTACATATACACAATGGAATACTACTCAGCAGAGAAAAACAATGACATCATGAGGTTTGCAGGCAAATGGGTGGATCTAGAAAAATTCATCCTGAGTGAGGTAACCCAGATTCAGAAAGACAAACATGGTATGTACTCACTCATAGGAGGATACTAGATGTAAAACAAAGGATGACTAGAATGCTATTCACAACTCCAGACAGGCTACCTAGTGATGAGGACCCTAAGAAAGTCACAGGGATCACCCAGTGACAGAGAAATGGATGAGATCTACATGAGCAAACTGGACGTGAGACAGGTAATGGAAGGCAAGGGTCAGGGGAAAGGGAGCTTAGGGGAACGGGAGATCCCAGCTGGATCAAGAACAGAAAGGGAGAACAAGGAAAGAGAGACCATGATAAATGAAGACCCCATGGGAATAGGAAGAAGCAAAGTGCTAGAGAGGTCCCCAGAAATCCACAAAGAAACCTCCACAATAGACAATAGGCAACGGTCAAGAGAAAGCCCGAACTGACCTACCCTGATGATAGGATGGCCGAACACCCTAACAGTCGTGATAGAACTCTCATCCAATGACTGATGGAAGAAGATGCAGAGATCCATGGCCAGGCCCCAGGTGGAGCCCAGGGAGTCCAATCAGTGAGAGAGAGAGGAGGGATTGTATGAGCAAAAGATGTTGAGACCATGATTGGAAAAAGCACAGGGACAAATAACCAAACTAGTGGAAACACATGAACTATGAACCAATAGCTGGATCAGGCCCTCTGAATAGGTGAGACAGTTGATTAGCTTGAACTGTTTGGGAGGGCCCCAGGCAGTGGGACCAGGACCTGTCCTTAGTGCATGAGCTGGCTTTTTGGAGCCTGGGGCCTATGCTGGGATGCTTTGCTCAGCCTGGGTGAAGGAAAGAGGGGACTGGACCTGCCTCGACTGAGGCAAGCTGAGCTGAATCCCCAGGGGAGTCCTTGCCCTGAAGGAGATGGGAATAGGGGGTAGATTTGGGAGAGGGGGGGCAGGAAGAGGGAGGACAGGGGAATCCATTGCTGATATGTAAAATTAAATTAATTATAAATTTTTTTAAAAAATTAAAAAAAAAGTGTGGGAGGATTTGGTGGCATGGCAAAAGGGGTGGTGAGAGAGAGTGCAGAAAGAGACCATTTGACTTAAGGGGAAGTCATTTCAGGGTTTAGAGTGCAAACTTAGTACAGTATAATCTTTCTGGAATCTATGAAATCGATCCAATTGAGAACTCCTAATAATAAGGGATATGGAGTCTCAACAGGACATTTTTTCTCACCAGGCAAGGCTTCCAGTGGTGGTACTTGATTGCATTCATATGAGTTATTGTCCAAGGTGGACCCATGGAAATCCCCCAAACAATATAGGCTGTTGCTAAGATATAGGGTTTCTCTCTGCAAACTGACAGAGACAGCTCCATTGCCTAAGACAACAACCCACAGACTCACTGAACATGGAGATGTCAACATGGAATCTAAACACCTAAGTTCTAGTGTCATTGGTGTGGGAAAGTATTCTGCATGGTGATGAAAGAGAAATATAAAAACCAACAGCCATTAGTTCGGGATTTAGCTCAGTGGTAGAGCGCTTGCCTAGCAAGCACAAGGCCCTGGATTTGGTCCTCAGCTCCAGAAAAAAAAAAGAATAAAAACCAACAGCCACAAGCCCTTTGACCTACAATCTATCTTGCCTGCAAATTATGATATGGCAACGGTGACACAGAACATGTGTGAGTAGCCAATTAGTGTCTGATTTAAGGCTCATTCCACAAGAAGGAACCCATACCAAACACTGCTTGTGTAACCTAGAACCAGACACTGGATAGCCCAAAGTCCAAGGGTAAGAACAACACTACTGGTCTAAATACAAATTGAAAAAAAATCAATAAAATGACTCCTAATGACATGCTGCTTTATTTCTATACCAGTGCCTTATTCAGTCATCATCAGAGAGGCTTCCTCTGGCAGCAGATGGGAACAGATGTAGAGATCTATAGCCACATTATAGGGAGAGAGAGTCTACATAGAAGGTCTGCATCAAATCCCTCTACTCAGAGCTCTGGAAATCAAATGGAAGAGAAGGCAGAAAGACTGTAAGAGCCACAGGACTGGAGGACAACCAAAGAACAAAGCCCTCTGTATCAACAAATCCCAGCTATATAAGCTCATAGAGACTGAAGCAGGGCCTACATAGGTCTATCCCAGGGCCTCTGTGTATATATTATAGCAATTAGCTTAGAATTTCATGGTACTCTGAACTCTGAGAAAAAGTAGGTCTCTGACTCTTGAACAAGCATGTTAAACATGCTTCTTCTCATTAGTAAGCCATGTTCAGTTTATATATAAGAATTTTTCCTTAGTCTTATTATGTTTGTTTGTCATAGTAAGTTGTTGTCTCTTAGAGTCCTGTTTTTTTCTAAAGAGAGACTAAAATGGAGTAGATACTGAGAAAAGGGGACTTGGGAATGAATAAGAGGGAGTATAGAGAAGGAAAAGTAAATTCAGTATAGGTTGTATTAGAAAATAAATTTTATTCTATAAAAGGAAAATAATAAACAAATGTGTAAAAAATACTTTAAAAACACAGAAATGGTCACTCCAAGACTGCAAGTATTCCCTGAGACAGAGCCTGCCAGTACCAGATTGGACTAAGAGGTGAGTCTTTGTCTAGGTGGGGCCGAGGGGCACAACTCTGCACTCCTTCAACACCACTCATTGCAGTTCCAGTTTTAGGCCAGTCTGCAGGCAGACCTCCTGCAGACAGGTCAGACTACCAACATCCCCCATCAGACCCTGTAACCCACAAGCCCCACCTCCCCCAAATCCCACCCTCAAAGACCACAACTGTTCCCTGAGACAGAGCTCACCAGCACCCAACTGGACTAAGAGGTGAGTCTTTATCCTCATACCCAAACACCCCAGCCCCTAGGCTTTGGGCCCAGGAGCAAAACCCTGTGCACCTACACCACCACCCATTGCAGTCCCAGTTTCAGGCCATTCAGCAGACAGGCCTACTGCAGACAGGTCAGACTACCACCATCCCCCACCAGAAACTGTAACCCACAAGCCCCACCCCTACCAACCCACCCACATGCCAAGATTGCAGCTACTCCCCGAGAGAGAGCCCACAAGCAAGAGCCAATTGAACTAAGAGCTGCTCCTTGAGACAAAGAGTCCATCAGCACTGATTAGACCAAGACCTCCCACTGGACCAAGAGTATTAATCAGCCCAAGAGAGGCTCCCTCAGACAAAGACACCGCTTGCACCAAGTGAAGAAAAAGATGGGTAGACACCAGTGCAAAAAACAGTCAACAACATAAAAACAAATATGGCTCAATCAGAACCTACATAACAAGACTTGAACATCCCAACACAGAAGAAACAGAAGAAATTGACCTTAAAAATGACCTTAAGAAGATGATAGAGATCTTTAAAGAGGAAATGAAAAATGCTATTAAAGAATTTAAGGAAAAGTCAAACAAAAAATTGGAAGAAATCAGTAAATCCCTCAAAGAAAGCCAAGAGAAAGCAATTAAACAAGTGAGGGAAACAGTTCAAGATTTGAAAACTGAAATCAAGACAATAAAGAAGACACAAACTAAGGGAATGCTGGTAGTGGAAAATCTGAGTAAACAAACAGGAACTACAGATTCAAGCACAACCAACGGAATGCAAGAGATGAAAAAGTGGATCTCTGACATTGAAGATACAATAGATTCATCAGTCAAAGAAAACACTAAAGCCAACAAAGTCATGGCCCAAAATGTTCAGGAAATTGAAGACACCATGAAAAGACCAAACCTAAGAATAATAGGGATAGAAGAAGGAGAAGAATACCAACTCAAAGGTACAGAAAATATATTCAACAAAATCATAGTAGAAAACTTTCCAAACCTAAAGAAGGAAATGCCTACAAAGATACAAGAAGGTTACAGAACATCAAACAGATTGGATCAAAAAAAAAAAAAGAAAAGAAGTCCCCTCACCACATAATAATCAAAACACTAAACATACAGAATAAAGAAAATATATTAAGAGCTGCAAAGGAAAAAGGTCAAATAACATATAAAGGCAGATCCATAAGAATATCTGATTTCTCAATGGAGACTCTAAAATCCAGATGTTATGCAGACACAAAGAGATCATGGATGCCAACCCAGACTATTATACCCAGCAAAACTCTCAATCAAAATAGATGAAGTAAAAAAATATTCCATGATAAAACCAGATTTAAACAATATCTATCCACAATACAGCCCTACAGAAAGCACTAGAAGGAAAAATCCAACCTAAGGAAGTTAGATACACCCATGAAAACACAGGCAATAGATAGTCCCAAACCAACAAATACCAAAGAAGGAAAACAAACAACACTACCACCAAAAAATAACAGGAATTAATAATCACTGGTCATTAATATCCAGTAACATCAATGGACCCAATTCACCTATAAAAAGACACAGGCTAACAGAATGGATACAAAAACAAGATCCATCCATTTGCTGCATACAAGAAACACACCTCAACTTCAGACAGACACTACCTCAGAATAAAAGGCTGGGAAAAGACTTTCCAATCAAATGGATTTAAGAAGTAAGCTGGTGTAGCTATCCTTATATCGAATAAAATAAACTTCAAACTAAAATCAATCAAAACAGATGGGAAGGACATTACATATTTATCACAGGAAAAATCTGACAAGATGAAGTTTCAATTCTGAATATTTATGCCCCAAGTACAAGGGTACCTACATTTGTAAAAGAAACATTACTAAAGCTTAAATCACACATCAAACCCCATATACTAGTAGGGAGAGACTTCAACCCCCCCACTTTCACCAATGGACAGGTCTGCCAGACTGAAACTTAACAGAGAAATAAGGGAACTAAGAGACATTATGACCCAAATGAACTTAATAGATATGTACAGAATATTACACCCTCACACAAAAGAATATACATTCTTCTCAGCACCCCATGGAACCTTCTCCAAAATCGACCACATGCTTGGTCACAAAGCAAATCTCAACAGACACAAAAATATTGAAATAATTTCCTGTATCTTATTGGACCACCAAGGCTTAAAGTTAGATTTCAACAACAACAAAAATCACAGAAAGCCTACAATCTCATGGAAACTGAATAATGCCCAGTTGAATCACCAATGGGTCAAGGAAGAAATAAAGAAATTAAAGATTTCCTAGAATTCAATGAAAATGAAGGTATAACATACCTAAATTTATGGGATACTATGAAATCAATGCTAAGAGGAAATTCATAGCACTGAATGCCCCATTAAGAAGTTGGAGAACTCTCAAACTAGTGACTTAACAGCACAACTGAAAGCTCTAGGACAAGAAGAAGCAAACTCACCAGGAGAAACAGATGCCAGGAAATAATCAAATTGAGGGCTGAAATCAATAAAATAGAAACAAAGAGAATAATACAAAGAATCAATGAAACAAAGGGTTGGTTCTTTGAGAAAATCAACAAGATAGACAAGCCCTTATCCAAATTAACCAAAAAGCAGAGACAGAGCATCCAATTAACAAAATCAGAAATGAAAAGGGAGACATAACAACAGACAACAAGGAAATCCAGAGAATCTTCAGATCATACTTCAAAAACCTGTATTCCACAAAATTGAAAAATCTGAAAGAAATGGATGATATTCTGGATAGGTACCCCATTCCAAAGTTAAATCAAGACCAGATGAACTATTTAAATAGAAAAATAACCCCCAAGGAAATAGAAATTGTCATTAAAAGCCTCCCAGCCAAAAAAAGCACAGGACCAGATGGTTTTAGTGCAAAATTCTACCATATTTTCAAAGAAGAGCTAATACCAATACTCTTCAAATTGTTCCAAACAACAGAAACAGAAGGAACATTACCAAAATCTTTTTATGAGGCTACAGTAACCCTGATACCCAAACCACACAAAGATACAACAAAGAAAGAGAAATACAGACCAATCTCTCTCATGAACATTGATGCAAAAACACTCAATAGCCGGGTGGTGGTGGTGCATGCCTTTAATCCCAGCACTCGGGAGGCAGAGCCAGGTGGATCTCTGTGAGTTCGAGGCCAATCTGGGCTACCAAGTGAGTTCCAGGAAAGGCGCAAAGCTACACAGAGAAACCCTGTCTCGAAAAAAAAAAAAAAAAAAAAAAAAAACACTCAATAATATTGGCAAACCGAATCCAGGAACACATCAAAAAATTATCCACCATTATCAAGTAGGCTTCATCCCAGGGATGCAAGGATGGTTCAACACACAAAAAAAATCTATCAATGTAATACAACATATAAACAAACTAAAAGAAAAAAAAAGCATGATCACCTCATTAGAAGCTGAAAAAGCCTTTGACAAAATCCAATATCCTTTCATGATAAAGGTCCTAGAGAGATCAGAAATACAAAGAACATTCCTAAACATAATAAAGGCAATTAACAGCAAGCCAACAGCCAACATCAAATTAAATGGATAGAAACACAAAGTCCACTAAAATCAGAACAAGACAAGGTTGTCCACTCTCCCCATACTTATTCAACATAGTACTTGAAGTCCTAGCTAGAACAAAAAAAAAAAAAAAAAAAGGTATGGTGATATTTCATTTGTACTGAAATGTGATTTTATTTGTATGTTAATAAATAAAGTTGCCTGGGGTCAGAGCTAATAGCAAGCCATAGCAGAGCAGGGTGTTGGTGGGTGGCGCACGCCTTTAATCCCAGCTCTTGGGAGGCAGAGCTAGGTGGATCTCTGTGTGTTCAAGGATACAGCCAGCATGGAGACACACGCCTTTAATCTCAATACCAACCATAGAAGACCTGGAGGTCTGTACAGGCAGGCAGTGATGAGGCGGTCATGTGGTTGGGTTTACAACCAATGAGAAGGCAGAACAGAAAGTCTTTATATAGACAAACACAAAGGAAGTAGCTCTCGTGGCTGAAGAGGATAGCTGAAGCAGAGTGAAGGGTAAGGCTCTTAGCTCTGAACTCCTGGGCTTTGATCTTTGCATTGGTTCTGTGTTTCTTATTAAATAAGACGGTTATTTCTACATTTGGTGCCCAACATGGCAAGAATCCATTAAAAACCGCTTCACTTGGCTTGGCAGCAGGTCCAGCTTCCCGCCTGGGTGGCCCAACTCCCTAGCTCAGGCACAGGTCAGCTTGGTCTCACGCCGGACTGACCGTAGCCCCAAGCGGTTAGGTGCAGCTGAAGCTACTTGCTTAAAGCCGGTGCTACAAACAACTCAGGACTGCCCTGCTGAACAGGGGCCCTACCTGTAAAGCCAATGAACATGGTCGGAGCTTAAGGAAGCCGGAGCCCAGGCTTGACTCATCTCAAGCAGGAACACGTGGCTGGATTTAAGTTTTTAGCCAGAACGTGTGGCTACGCTTTCTTTTGCTCTCTCTCTCTCTCTCTCTCTCTCTCTCTCTCTCTCTCTCTCTCTCTCTCTCTCTCTCTGGATTCACACCTCGGACACTAGGTGGATGTTTTGAAATTCCCTCAGATTTCTACTGTTCTACACAGACTTGGTAAGTCAATTAAGATATCAGATATTTTAAAGGAAACTATTTAAAAGATAAATTTTTCCCCATTAAAAAAATGGGTTTTATGTGTACATTGGAAGAATATTGGTCTTTGTTTCAAATTTTAGGCAGTCTGACAATGGAACAACTATATGAGGTTAATGTTGATCGAATTATGCACTTTATTACTTCTCTTATCCTCATTTTACTATTTAAAAAGATAGTCAATTTAAGTGCCAGGATAAAAGTTTTAGAAAAACCTGTTAAACCTGTTAAAATGAATTATAGAGAAATTCAAATTCAGACAGACGAAATTAACAATGAAGTTGTTTCAAGATTGGACCATAAGGTTACAGAAAGAAAGCCTGTTTTCACACAATCACCCTTAATTTATCTGGTAACCATACAGCAGTTACCTGATCAAGTAAATACACAAAATATTTGGGCTCCAATTGAAATGTTAGATTTAAGAAGGTTTAAGGAGGCAATATTATCTTATGGCATGCATTCCCCATATGTAAAGCAAATGTTAAACACCTGGTCAACTTATAATAGGATTATACCACAACTGGTGGGAGCTGGCACATGCTGTTCTGGAACCCAGACAAAGGATCCAGTGGCAAATGTGATTCAAAGAGGAGGCTAAAAACATGGAAAAACAATGGGGGGATAAAGGAATACAAGTCTGCCAGGATCAGCTTGTTGGAGAAGGCCAATATGCTGCAGTACAAAAACAATGTTTATATGATATTCAAACCTTAATTCTATGTCGAATGGCAGCCTTAAATGCATGGGACAGAGTTGAGGAACCAGGAAAAAAACTGAGTCATTTACAAAGGTTATACAAGGCCCAAAAGAATCTTTCACAGATTTTTTTTTTTTACAAAGACTGGCTTCAGTAGTAAAGAGAATGGTCCTGGATTCAGAAGCTAGTAAGATAATAATTGAATCTTTGGCCTTTGAGAATGCGAATGCAGCATGCAAAAGAATAATCAGGCCATTAAAGGCAAGATCTGCATCCTTGGAAGATTGGATTAAAGACACAGTTAATGTTGAGGCTCATTACCATGATGCTATGTGGGTAGGAGAAGCAATTTCAAAAGGTTTGAGGAATGTTAGAAGTTTTGGATGTGGAAAGCAAGGACATTTGAAACGGGACTGTAAACAGGTCATTCCTAGAAACAATGTTTCTTCAAGGAACAATGGCAACAGAATGCCCCTTCCTTCTGGAGTATGTGGAAGGTGTGGTAAGGGAAAACACTGGACCAACGAATGTAGATCAACAAGGGACAGGGAAGGTAATCCTTTGCCTCAGTCTTCAGGAAACTCCAAGAGGGGCCTCAGGCAGGCCCCCATAGCAAAACCAGTTCAAACCTTTCCTGCAGTTGTAGAGGAAACCCCTACTCAGAGCAATTAAATAACCAAATGCCTATTGGAATAAATCATGCTGGTCAGGATGATGAAACAGAGAGAATAGAAAATTCAGAAGAAAACAAAGAAAAATTTTTGGCAAACTTCTATAAATGAACAAAGACCAAAATTAATAATAAAAATTAATGGCATTTTGTTGTCTGGTCTGGTAGACACAGGTGTGGACGTTACCATAATCGCACCAGAATTTGGCATCCAACTTGGCCTCTTCAGGAGGTAAACATTCAACTGTTAAGAACTGGGACATATTCTCAAGTGAACAGAGTGCAAGATGGCTCAAATATATAGGTCCAGAAGGACAGAGAGGAAAATTAAAACCATATGTGGCTAACATAGCTATGAACCTGTGGGGTTAAGACCTGTTGCAACAATGGAATACTCAGATTAACATCCCTCCAACCTCAGAAACAAATCATAAACTAGGACATGTTTCTGAGAGAAATATTAGAAGATATTATTCTAATGAGTGGTCACCAGCCATCCATATTATACAAGAACAGGGCACAACAACTGATGATCTTCCAAAGACACCAACAGCTCTACCTTTAAAATGGTTAATAGACAAGCCTGTATGGGTTCAGCAATGGCCTTTAACAACAGAGAAACTACAGGCTTTAGAAGAACTGGTAGAAGAACAGTTAAATGCTCAGCATATTGAAGAATCAACCAGCCCTTGGAATTCTCCTGTATCTGTTATTAAAAAGAAATCTGGTAAATGGAGAATGGTAACAGACCTTAGAGCAATTAACAAGGTAATTCAGCCAATTGGCTCTCTACAATCTGGAATTCCTTTGCCTACTCTGTTACCAAAAGGATGGCCTGTCATAGTTATTGATTTAAAAGACTGTTTCTTTTCAATACCTTTACAAGAAAAAGACAGAGAAAGATTTGCTTTCACAGTGCCTACTTATAATAATTCTCAACCAGTTAAAAGATTTCAATGGAGGGTCCTCCCACAGGGAATGTTGAATAGCTCAACTCTGTGCCAATATTTTATACAACAGCCATTGGAAGTGATACATAAAACATTTCCTAAATCTATAATTTATCATTATATGGATGATATTTTACTAGCTGACTCAAATGCAGATACTTTAGAAAGAATGTTTGAAGAAGTAAAGAAAATTTTGCCTTGCTGGGGATTACAAATTGCTCCTGAAAACATACAAAGAGGAGATTCTATTAATTATTTAAGATATAAAATAGAGCTACAAAAAATTAGACCCCAAAAGGAGCAAATTAGGACAGATTGACTACAGACTCTTAATGACTTTCAAAGATTATTTGGAGACATTTCTCATCTATGAACTATTGTTGGGGTAAAAAATGATGAACTGAGTAATTTGTTCAAAACCTTAGAAGGTGACAAGGACTTAAATAGTCCAAGAGAATTATCACCTGAAGCTGAGAAAGAATTGGCCTTGGTAGAAAAGAAAGTACTTTGATCCAAAGCTGGATTGCATTTTGGTTATTTTACCTTCTAGGCATTCTCCTACAGGAATATTAATGCAGAGGGAAGATATTGTATTGGAATGGATATTTTTACCACATAAACCGAATAAAAAATTAAAAACTTATGTGGAAAACATCTCTGACTTGATTTGGAAAGGAAAATTGAAACTTCGTCAATTAGCAGGAATAGACCCCAGCAGAAATTGTCATACCTTTAACTAAGGAAGACATTGAAAAATTATGGACAGAAAGTGAACCTTGGCAAAGAGCTTGCAGTAATTTTTTGGGAGAAATTAACAGCAAATATCCCAAAAGCAATAGAATTGATCTTAGAAAGAGAGCTGATTGGATCTTGCTTCGAATTGTATGGGAAAAACTCCATATCTGGAGTTTGTACATTTTATACAGATGCCAACAAACAAGGAAAGGCAGGTTACAAATCAGAAAATTTAAGTAAAGTGGTTCAAAGTCCTTATACTTCAGTGCAAAAATCAGAATTGTATGCTATTCTGTTGGTATTAATGGATTTTTCAGAACTTCTCAACATAGTAACTGACTCTCAGTATGCTGAAAGAGTGGTATTACATATTGAGACTGCAGAATTTATCCCTGATGCTTCAGAATTAACTTCAGTATTTATTCAATTACAAGATACAATCAGGAAAAGGAGTCATTCTTTATATATAACTCACATCCAATCCCATACTGGTCTGCCAGGCCTTCTAGCACAAGGCAATGATGAGATTGATAATTATTGATAGGAAATGTGCTGGAGGCCTCAGAATTTCATAAAAAACATCATGTCAGTAGTAAAGGTTTAAAAAAGGATTTTTCTATAACCTGGCTACAAGCCAAAGAAATAGTAAAGAAATGTCCTACTTGTTTCTTCTACAATCAAATGACATTACCAGCAGGATGTAACCCAAAAGGTACTCAGAGGAATGAGATCTGGCAGAAGGACATGTTTCACTTTGCAGAATTTGGAAAATTGAAGTATGTACACCATACCTTCGATACTTATTCAGGATTTCAATGGGCAACTGCTTTGAGTTCTAAAAAAGCTGATTCTGTAATCATTTGTAGCATAAATCTTAACAGTTCTTATTAATAAAATCAAACCTGAGGCTAGTTATTGGGGTTAATTCTGGAGATCAGATGCAGAACAAGCCACAGCTATCTCACCTTGCCAATTCCTCAGCTGGTCTTGTTTCCTCAGACTGGAGGCCTCTGAGTCCTCTTCCAGAATGTGTCTCATCTGTACTGCTGCTAGAAGCCTGAAAGCTTAACCAGCGAAATGCTTCTAGTTTCTGGTCCTCACGCCTTATATACCTTTCTGCTTTCTACCTCCACTCCCTGGGATTAAAAGCTTGCTTTCTGGGATTAAAGGTGTGTGTCACCATGCCTGGCCATTTCCAATGTGGGCTTGTGTTGTGGTAGCGCCCGCGCTACCACCATCCATTCACAATGTCCAAGCGAGGGCCTGTGGATTAAAAAATAAGAGATAAGAGGCAGCGAGTCATTCGCCACAGCAGAATGCCGAATGCCGTTTATTGAAAGAGGGAGGAAACCTTAAATACAGGCTTACAGCACAATGGAGGAACCTCAGAGGGTAGAAGTTTGCTACCGAATGTTCTACATTCTTGCATCTAAGCTGTTTACACCAAATGCAGGATACAGGAACAAAGAACCTCCAGTGATCATTCAGTAAGAAGGAAACCAGCAGGGAATCAGCATAGGGAGAATATCTGGTCAAGGTCCACAAGCAAGGTGACAGCCACTCACAGTGGGGAGCCAAGGCCCACAGGTCCCCCCTTTTTACTAAAAAATAAGCTTTTGATTTAGGTTGCATGGGACGTCAGCAGGTCACCTTACTCATCATGGAGACACCTGCCCAGGCCACAAGTGTTCTGTCTTAGGTTGGTGAGCACCCCCCAAGCATTACTCATTTTTGAATACTCATTATCATACAGACTCAACCACATGAGCTGTAGAGTTAACTGCTGCCAAAGATCTCAAAGTGGCACTGGGCTTGCAATCTGTGTGACACAGAAAAGATCAACAGAAGTCCTAACCCACCCATAGCCAGGAGGCTAAAGGCAATTGAGCTATTCCCTTCCTTAATGAGCCTTACTGCAAATTGGAGTCCTTGTAAGGTGGTATCCCATAGGCAAGTAGAACTTGAGTTTTATAAATTTTACAACTTTCAAAGCCAATTCAAATGTATAATTTTAGAATTAAATTTATCATGCCCAATAAAATGAAAGATTAACTAACTGTGGTAGCTACTTTTGCAGCCAGGGTCTCCATTGTGCTAGCTGTAGTAACCAACTATGGAATAGCAATCCCAGAAACAGTAGCAGCAGTGGCCACCACTGCTATAACAGCAACAATGGCAACAGCGATGTCAGATTCTCTTCTGGAGTGTTTGAGCATCATATGTGTCTAACTGCCATGGTCCACTGGCATGGACACAGCTCCAGGAACATGAACCACCAAGGTCCATTTTTCTTGATCCCAGCACAACCTAAGCTGGCAGCTCTGAAAAAAAAAAAAAAACTGAGAACCATAAAGAAAAACAGACAACAAACAAGGAGCAGCACTAATGGTCTCATAATGGCTACATTCAGGCTCACAAATTTTAAGGTATCTTCAAAGGAGGCTAGATGAATTTCAGGAGGCCAATAGAAGTTGCACAGAGCCACTCCTGAAAAGGTAGGTACTACATCAGCTTGAAGAGAATTTCGAAAATGAAAAAGGCTTAGCTGGCATGCTATTGTTAACAAATGAAGGTCAGTGACCTTCAGAGTTATCCTTAATCTCGAAGGTGTCTGGGTGACACATTCTCAACATTTTTGAAAAAAGTTACCATACATTATCTTCTGAAGAATCCAACCACATGACTAGAGTTCCTAGGCTTACATTAATGTTTGCCAAGGCTAGCCGTATTGGGCTCTCAATCCCCATTGGCATCAGAAGGGGAGAATTTTTCACGAAGGGCCAATAGGTCTCTGTCATGTTGGGATTCAGCAGCAGCCACAGGGCGCACACAGCACTCAGGAACCCAAAGAGGAACCTCATTGTCCTGTGGAAAGATACAAACAGATCCCCGGGCCCACACCAACACTGGATCGGGTCCCCTCCAAGTGCCAGTAGAAAGATCCTTCCATCGCACCAGAGGATGATTTGCAACAGGAGCCCTCCAGTGTTTATCTGCAGTGGATACTCCAGCAGAATCCACCGATAAAAAATTTAAAATATATAAAACAAGGGGAAGAATAGAATGTGGAGAGGAGAGATGAGCCCTTAGCTCCTCCCTTTTTACTTCAGCAAAATATGTTTTTAAGGTACAATGGCAGCTTTCTACTATAGCCTGTCCTTGAGGATTATAAGGAATACCAGTCTTATTAACAATAGAAAAGTCTTGGCAGAATTTTGAAAATCCCGTACCTCTGTAGGCAGGACCATTATCAGTCTTTATGCATTTTGGTACTCCCATTTAAGCAAAAGCATGAAGACAATGATTTTTTACATCTTTAACCTTTTTTCCTGAATGGGCAGAAGCAAATATTAGAGAAAAATATGTATCAATAGATACATGGACATATTGTAATTTTCCAAAGGAAGGCACATGCGTGACATTCATCAGCCACACATGATTAGGTAAAAGTCTTTGGGATTAATTCCCAAATGAGGAACAGGTAAAAATTCAGCACAAATAGGACATGATTTAACTATCTGGATGGCTTGTTTTTGGGTTATGTCCGTATGATGACGAAGAGATCCAGCATTAAGATGATAACGTCGATGTAACTGAGTAGCCTTTTTAAGGGCAGAACAAATAAATGTGACAGCCATACGGGTAATGGCATCAGCCCTCTGATTACCTTCTCTTAGAGGTCCAGGCAATTGGGTATGAGCTCTAATATGGCCCACATAAAGGTTATGGAAGCGGGACCATATGAGTCCTTGTACTTGCAATAAATATTCATGAATGGGAGAAATGGATGGTATGTAGGCTGTTGTCTTCAAAGGCATAATGGCATGTGCCACATATTGACTATCAGTATAAATATTTACACTCTCATCAGAAAACATCTATAAAGCAAGCAACAGTGTCTGTAACTCTGTCATCTGGGCAGAAGTGCCTTGGACTTTCATTCCCTTCATTATATTACCAGAAACCACCACAGCAAAACCACATGAAGTGCCATCAGTAAATACCACACAGGCCTGAGGAAAAGGAGTCATCTGTATTATCTTGGGAAATATAACAGGATGCAATTTAAAAAACTGATACATATCATTGGAGGGGTAGTGAATATCAAACTGACCCTGTATGGAGCATGTCAATATGGTCCAATCATTATCATTAGCTTGTGACCATGTTATTTGAGACTGGGTATATGGGGTCACCACAATATCTGTCTCCTTTCTAAAGGTTTGAACACTGATCTTGATTCCCTTAAATATAATCTGAGCAACAGCCTGAGGATAAGTAGTAATGGTTTTTGCTGGAGAAGTTGGGGAATGTACCCATAGAATAGGACCTGTTTGTCAAAACACTCCAGTAGGTGAATGAGAAAAACCAAATATTCATGACCTAAATAATGATAGAGAAAAGATATCTGTACCTTTTTTGGGGCTATTTGTAAGTTAGCCAGGCTAAGAACCTCTTGTAATTTAGAAAAGGCATCAAAAAAACAAGTTTTAATCTTTAGCAGCCAATAAAATATAAGTCAATCATAATTAAATGCCAATGTTTAGGAATTGCCACAGGGGCAGGCAAGCCAGGCTGTGTTGCTTCCATGAGAAGCATGTTTTTATTTACAGCTCTAAGATCTTATAATAGTCTCCATTTTTCTGACTTTTAGTAGAGGCCAGTTGGGATCTCAGGATTCTTGTGAAAGTATGGATATATCCAGCACCAGAATCCAATAATCTTTCAATCTCAATCCCATATAATTTTATTTCTAATTTAGGCTGCTTATCATTGATAACTGTTTGTCAAAACACCTTTTTTCCTGTACCTCCAAAGCCTCCAGTTTTACATATAGGTGCCATTTTGTATTTAAAACATGAAAGCAATAATAATTGAGCAATTCTATCATGAGCTTTTGTTTCCATGGTCCTTTTTACATATGCCAATTATAAAAGCATTAAATACAATCTCTATAGTATTTGAAGAGGTAACTTTAGGTAATATTTTTGAGTATTTTTATAAAATTTTAAAAAGAGATCCTTTCTTATAGATTTCAAATAATACATTAATGTAAATCACCAATTATTAACAATGTGGACCAAACAATTTACCTGTATTTTATTTACTGGAAAAAATACTTTTGCAACCTCTTTATCAGTAAGAGATTATTATTTATGGGTTTATCTTAGCAACATTATTTAATAAGCTAACAACCCAATCCATTTTAGGTGTTATATTTTTAGAGAATTAAACCAAGAATTTCTAGAAAGCAACTTAAATTGCAGAGCCAAATTTTTAGTAATGATCAACAGACAAGAGCATACCTAATATATAGTTCAAAATTATGAATCCTGTTTCTTTAATTTAATCTACCATGAAAATCCAAACATTTATTAAGATAATCAAAAGAACAGAACATCCTTTATTTAAACAGTATTGACTTAGCATTCCATGTCCTGACCGAAACCATTTCTTACCAGAAGTTTGGCCCGTTTAAATTTTTAGCTCTAGTCCCTTCCTGGCCTCTGCTCACTTGGCTGAGGCTGTGGCTTTAGCTTTGGCTCCACCCAGTGCTCAGGCTCTATTATCAGTGCCTGTCCAGGCCACGCTCCATCGCAGCTCCGCCTCCCACCAGTGTGTACCTGTCCGCCCGCTGCTCTGGGCTAACTCACTCACACCTTTGTCCGCCACCCCCGCCACAGCTGGGTATGCGCCCCCCCGCACACACAAACTCATGTTTAAACTTTCTACTCCCATGAAGGGACTACCTAATAATGAGTTATTCCCACTATAAGGGAAAAACAGAAAAACATTTCCCATGAAGGGATCCTAAATATGGAATTATTCCCACTCTGAAGGAAAAATGAAAAACATTTAAACCAAAATAAGCAAATAGACAGCAAAACTTTTAACCTCTGGCTCGCTTGCTATTTAGCCAGCAGCAATGAGGCCTACCTGCCGACTCTTTGTAATTCAGATGCTGCTGCTCTGCACTGGCAGGAAGAAAGGGCTCTGAGTTTCAGCTATCCTGAAAACTCTACAATTGGAAAGAGTCTTTTCTTCCTCTATTACCACTGGGAAGAGGCTTCTCTCTTTTGTTCATCCTTCCTCTACAGGGTCCCAATCTTTAGGCCTAGTTTCAAAATTTTTTCCCTTTTTACCAGGAAAATCCTTTTTTCTTGATTAAATTTTTTTCTCCCTTTTCTAATGGGAAATTTCCTTTCCTTTCCTTCCCTCTTCCCTATTGGGAAGATTACCTTTTTTATTTAAAATCTTTAGCTGTCTTGCCCTTTCTTAACTGCAGTGGTGCCCTATTTGCACCCATGACAATTCACTCTTACCTTTTTCTTTTTTCTTTAAATTACTGGCCAGCCTTCCAAGAGTGTCCATCAGCTTTTCCATTTGAAAGACCCTAACCCTTCAGGCTCACACCCCCCCCCCCCAAGCCCCAAAAGAATGAGGAACTAAAAAAAAAGAAAAAAAAAGAAAGGAAAAAAGCTAGTTCCAAGGGCAAACTGACTCAGCCATTACTCAACCACCCCTGCCACAATGTAACAATGTAAAGAGATTTCTGTTAAGAGATGCACTCAACTGTGACTGGGATAATTGCAAGTGTTCCAGGAAAGACCACTGTAACCTTTGTGTAACCTTCACTCCCGCCCTGATACCCCCCTTGAGTTTTCGGGAAGAATGCACATGAGGACGTGATTGTACCCACCCTGTGATCAGGCCATGATCTTGTGAAATTAGCCTCTAGACATAAATCAATCAGAACGACATTGTATGGGAATTGTAATCTTATGGCTTTTATGGTTTTTTTTTCCTTTAAAAGTACCTATGTGGCTGCAGTAGAGGCGACTCTTGCCCTCAAGACAAGAGGAGCCTGACTGTACAGCCGCATCAATAAACCTCTTGCTATTTGCATCAACTGGACCGGAGTCTGGGTTCTTGGGGCGCCCACCCGAGAAGGTAGTACCCTGGGTCTGGGGTCTATCATTTGGAGGGTCCACCGAGATTTTGGGGTGCCCCTAGACCCCTACTCTGCCAGTTGGAGGTAAAAACAAGCTCAATCTATGTTTTATGTTATGTTATTGTGTTCTTGTCTTTTGTCTGGTCGATTTGGCACCTGTATTCTGTGCCTGCGCAGCATCTGTATCTGAGTATTGGGACCTGTGAGGGGAGCAGACATGCTCAGATGTCCCCAGGTCCCTGCTTTGGAGGTCTCCTCTGGAGTGATCTGGAGGAAGGAGACGGACCTAGTGTCTCTCCTTCCCAAGGAGTGAGGCTGTACGTGGCTGCTCCCATCTGAATCTGTACTTTCAGTTGTCGCCAATCGACCACCGTGAAGACTATGTCTGTCATTGTCCTCTTTGTGGTTTTTTTGGAATCTGTCTTTGCCTCTACCCATCTCTCTCTCCACAAGGGGCAACAACTAACTACCTCCCTAAGTTTGACTTTAGATAACTGGAAAGATGTCCTCACCCGGGCCCACAATGCCTCTCTGGAAGTCAAAAAAAAAGAAATGGATCATCTTTGAGGTCAGCTGGCTGGAGGATGGGACCTTTAACGTTGATGTCATTCTGCAGGTAAGTGCACACAGATCAAGTGCCTTCCTTACATTTCACTCTGGGAGAGTTTTGCCAGAGACCCACCTGCCTGAGTGAAGCTGTTCCTCACTGCTTCACCTGCCCCAGCAACACTGGGGCCCCAACCCCCACTTCCTCCTTCTCAAACTCCGCATATACCCTTACCCCCAGATCCGCACACTCCCCTTGTCCCTTCAGCCCCCTGCTGCCCCCCGACTGTTTCCCAGTTCTCCCACTTCCTTCCTTTACCCTCTTAAGGAAATCCAGCGTGAAGAATCTAAAGAAAAGAAACCCCCGGTCCTTCCAGAGGACCAGGGGGATCTACTAATGATGGAATCAACCCCCCGCCTTACACCGATCCACCGATGCAGGGAAGGGAATCCTCCAAAACGGCTCTGGAGGCGAACTCTCCTGGCAGAGACCACTCTCCCCACCGGGATCCCTCCTCTCCTCCCAGCAGCCACCTCCACCTCTGCCGTGATAGGGCTGGGGAGGCAGGAGATACTGGGACATCACAGGTTTTTCCCCTCTGCTCGGTGGGCAGCCAAACCCAATACTGGCCGTTCTCTGCTTCGGATCTCTATAACTGGAAAACTCATAATCCGCCCTTCTCCCAAGACCCCCAAGCATTAACTGGGCTAATAGAGTCCATTCTCCTGACCCATAGGCCTACGTGGGAGGATTGTAACCAACTTCTACAGGCCCTCCTTACAACCTAAGAGAGACAGCGTGTCATCCTAGAGGCTCTTAAGAACGTGCCGGGGGATGATGGCAGGCCCACTAAACTACCAAATGAGATCGAGGAAGCCTTCCCCTTGACTCGCCCCAAATGGGACTTCAATACCCCTCGCAGTAAGGAGCAACTCTGTCTCTATCGCCAGATTTTCCTGGCAGGTCTCAAAGGGGAAGGTAGACACCCCACCAATTTGGCTATGGTATGTGCTATAGTACAAGGGTCAGAGGAAACTCTGGCAGGGTTTCTAGAGAGATTAATGGAGGGATACCGCATGTATACTCCCTTTGACCCCCAGGCTCCGGACAGGCAGACTGAGGTCATAATGTCCTTCATTGGACAATCGGCCCCCAACATCCGCACTAAGCTACAGCAGCTGGAAGGGCTCCAGGGGTATACCTTGCCAGACCTAGTAAGAGAAGCTGAAAAGATTTTCAACAAAAGAGAGACGCCAGAAGAGAAGGAAGAAAGGCTACGCAGAGAGCAGGAGCAAAGGGAGGAAAAGCTGCGTAGGGAACAAGAAGAGAGAGAGAACTTAAGAGACAGAAAGAGAAATAAAGAATTATCTAGAATCCTGGCCACTGTAGTCTCAGGGACAGAGCAGAATAAGCCTAGGCAGAATAGGAACCTGGGAAACAGGAGGATGCCACCGCTGGAACAGGACCAATGTGCCTATTGCAAAGAAAAGGGGCACTGGGCCAAGAATTGTCCAGTCCGTATCCAGAAGACAAAAATGCGCAAGCCTGTCCCAGTATTGTCCTTGGAAGAAGATTAGGTGAGTCAGGGCCAGGAGCCTCCCCCTGAGCCCCGGGTAACTCTTAAAGTGGGAGGCCAACCAGTGACATTCCTGGTTGACACAGGGGCCCAACATTCGATCCTTACCCAGACCAAGGGGCCTCTGAGCTCCAAAACATCATGGGTCCAGGGGGCCACCGGGGGAAGACTATATAAATGGACTTCAGAGAGAGAGGTCCACTTATCCACGGGAAAAGTTACTCACTCATTCTTGCTGGTACCAGACTGTCCCTACCCACTGCTGGGAAGAGACCTTCTCTCCAAGGTGGGAGCCCAAATTCACTTCCAAGAAAAGGAAGTCTCCATTACAAACCCAAAGGGTCGGCCTCTCCAGGTACTGACCCTGAGTCTGGAGGATGAGCACCGGCTACATGAAGCCCCTCCAAAATCCCTCTGAATAGACTCCAAATGGCTCACCAACTACCCCTTGGCATGGGGAGAAATAGCAGGCATGGGACTGGTCACCCAGCAGCCACCGCTGGTGATAACTTTAAAGCCTACCACCACCCCATGTCCATCCGCCAATATCCTATGGCCAAGGAGGTGAAAAAGGGTATAAGGCCTCATATCCAGAGACTCTTACAATTGGACATTTTGAAGCCCTGCCAATTGGCATGGAATACCCCCTTGCTGCCAGTCAAGAAACCTGGCACCAATGACTGTAGGCTGGTCCAGGACCTGAGAGAGGTAAACAAAAGGACTGAGGACATTCATCCTACTGTACCTAACCCTTACAATTTGCTCAGCACCCTGCCTCCAGGACATGTGGTACACCGTACTTAATTTAAAAGATGCCTTTTTCTGCTTGAGATTGAGCCCTCAGAGCCAGACCCTTTTTGCCTTTGAATGGAAAGATCCAGAGTCTGGATACTCGGGGCAGCTGACCTGGACCAGGCTACCACAGGGATTCAAAAATTCCCCCACCTTGTTCGATAAGGCTCTGCATCAAGACCTGGCGGACTTCTGAGTTAACCATCCAGATCTGACCCTCCTCCAATATGTAGATGATCTGCTCCTGGCAGCCGAGACGGAACAAGGATGCCTCCAAGGTACCGGGGCCCTGTTAAAAAGACTGGGAGAGCTGGGATATCGGGCCTCAGCCAAAAAGGCCGAAATCTTCCAGCAAGAAGTGACTTACTTGGGGTATCTTCTACGGGAGGGCCAGAGATGGCTAACCGAGGGACATAAACAGGCCATGGCTCTCAGACCCCTGCCCTCTCATACTAAGAAGCTGAGAGAGTTCCTAGGGAGTGCAGACTTCTACCGCCTCTGGATACCGGGGTTCACAGAAATGGTGGCCCCATTATATCCCCTCACAAAGGCCAATGCTCCCTACACCTGGGGCGAGAAGGAACAGCAAGCCTTTTATAACATCAAGAAGGCTTTATTGTCAGCCCCCGCGTTGGGCCTCCCGGACATGAAAAAGCCATTCACCCTAAATGTGGATGAATGAAAAGGGATAGCAAAGGGAGTCCTAACCCAACAATTGGGCCCCTGGAAAAGACCGGTAGCCTACATTTCCAAGAAACTAGATAATGTAGCTTCAGGATGGCCTCCTTGTCTCCGCATGATAGCCGCGGTGGCAACCCTAGTCAAGGACTCTGATAAACTCACTCTGGGGCAACCTCTCACAATAATGGCCCCACATGTTATAGAGACAGTAATTCAGCAACCCCCCTGATCGATGGCTCGCAAACATCAGAGTCACCCACTACCAGGCCATGTTACTGAACCCTGAACGGATCCGGTTTGGGACAGTTACTTCCCTCAATCCGGTGACCCTGCTTCCTGAGAAAGTGGAGGAAACTGCAGTAGAGCATGACTGCCACCTAGTGCTGGCTGAAACCCATGGCACTCGAGAAGACCTGACGGACCAGCCACTTCTGGATGCAGACTGTTCCTGGTATACAGATGGAAGCAGCTTCCTACATCAGGGGGAATGGAGGGCAGGTGCGGCACTGGTGGACGGCACCAACGTGATCTTGGCAAGGGCCCTGACCCCTGGGACCTCGGCCCAGCGGGCTGAGTTAGTGGCCCTCATGCAAGCCTTGAAGACAGCCAAAGGTAAGACAGTTAATATTTATACTGACAGCCGGTATGCGTTTGCCACTGTGCACGTTCATGGGGAGATATATTGCAGGAGAGGATTGCTGACCTCCACAGGGAAGGACATTAAAAACAAGCAAGAGATCCTGGATCTCTTAGAAGCCCTTCACCTGCCCAAGAGACTGAGTATTATACACTGCCCAGGACACCAAAAAGGAGATGACCCAATAGCTCGGGGGAAATAGAATGGCCGATGAAACAGCCAAGGCCGCCACTCTAGGTGAACAGATACTCACCCTAAAAGAGCCTAGAGAACAGCCCCAAACCCCAAGATATAAATATTCAGATAGAGATCTGGACATTGTCCAATAGATAGGGGCACAATATGATAAACAAGAAGGAGCTTGGAGACTTCAGGACAAAACAGTCCTACCCCAAAAGATGGCTAGAATGCTAGTGACTGACCTCCACCACCTGTCCCACCTACAACATAAAAAACTCAGAGAGCTATTACAGAGAGAAGAACAGTTCTATTTCATACCCAACCTAAATTCCCTGATTAAGCAGGTTACGGGGTCCTGTGTTCCCTGCGCCAAGGTGAATGCCAATCGTCGGGCATTGTCAGAAGGAGCCAGAGCTCGAGGATCCTGCCCAGGAACAAACTGGGAGGTGGACTTCACTGAGATCCGCCCCTGACGATATGGAGCTAAATATCTCTTAGTTTTTATAGACACCTTCTCTGCGTGAGTGGAAGCTTTCCCTACGAAGAAAGAAACAGCACAGGTGGTGGTCAAGAAGATCTTAGAAGAGATTTTTCCCCGTTTTGGCCTGCCCAAGGTAATAGGGTCAGATAATGGTCCTGCCTTCATATCCCAGGTAAGTCAGTTGGTGGCCAGGATATTGGGGCTGAATTGGAAGCTACACTGCACATATAGACCCCAAAGTTCAGGACAGGTAGAACGTACCAATAGAACCCTCAAAGAGACCCTCACTAAATTAGTGATGGAGACTGGCACTAGAGACAGGGTCAAACTCCTCCCCATGGCCCTGTTCTGGGTTCAGAACACTCCTGCTTTCCTTGGGTTAACCCCCTATGAAATTCTCTATGGGGGCCCTCCCCCAATAGCAGACTTGTTGGGGCCTGACATAGACTCCTTTGCTACATCCCCCAGTCTCCAGGCATGCCTGAAGGCTCTACAACTCATTCAGGACCAAGTCTGGAAACCGCTGGCAGCTGTGTACCAATCCAAACCACCTAGTGTGCTGCATCCCTTCCAGATTGGAGACTCTGTTTACATCTGCAGACATCAAATTAAGACCCTGGAACCTCGCTGGTAGGGACCTTACACCATGTTGCTGACCACCACAACAGCCATCAAGGTCGACGGAATTGCTGCCTGGATACATGCCTCCCAAGTCAAGTCGGCACCTGCTGAGGCCAACGAGGACCCTACGGCCCCCAGGTGGAAGCTTCAGCGAACTCAAAATCCTCAAAAGCTCAAAATCGTGCATGTCTGACACTGGTCTTCATAATGGAGATGACAGGGACACTGTCTATGAATAACCCCCATATACCAGGAACAACTACCTGGACCCTGACCGTTGCGGGCACTGATGTCGTTCTGGATACTAAATCCTTCTCTGGCCTATACGGAGTTGGATGCCCAAATAAGATGAAAGCAGACCTGTAGATGTTATGTAACCAACCGTTTTATTAAATAAGAAATACAGAGCCGATTCAGAGAAGAAAGTCAAGAGGTCACAGCTAAGAGCCTCACCCTTCCTGCTTCAGCGATCCTCTTCAGCCAAGAGAGCTCTCTGAAAAGGACCTACTTCCTGTGTGTTTGTCTTATATAGTCTTTCTGTTCTGCCTTCTCATTGGTTGTAAACCCAAACACATGACTGCATCGTCACTGCCTGTCTGTAGAGACTTCTAGGTCTTCTATGGTTGGTATTGAGATTAAAGGTGTGTGTCTCCAATGCTGGCTGTATTCTTTTACACACAGAGATCTACCTAGCTCTGTCTACCAAGTGCTGGAATTAAAGGTGTGCCCACCACCGCCACGCTCTTGCTATGGTTCTAATAGCTCTGACCCCTGGGCAACTTTATTTATTAACATACAATTAAAATCATATTTCAGTGCAAATAAAATACCACCATACAGACCTCAAAAAGATCCTCAAAATGCTAGATGAAAAGATTCAGGGTATAGCCTGGTTTGATGACTGGTATATTTGCCCTGGGAACAAAAACACTCACCACTCGGGGTGTAACTCCCCTTGGCAATTCTATTGTGATAAATGGGGTTGCGAGACATTGTCTTTTGGTAGAATGACAGGAAGATGGGGCACAAAGCGAGGTAATGACCCCCTTTCAATAGAATGGGAAGATTGTGGAAATGTTTGCTATCCAGGCCGAGACAGATACAATCCCCTACTGAAATTCAATTGCAAACACCCCTCCAAGGTACCAGGAACCTGGGGTTCTCAACATTACCACCCTATGGGATATGATTGGGGGGCCCACATCACTCTTTCCCATTGTTTTGTGCCCTCAATCCCTCCACAAGTCTTGGGGCCAAACAAGGTATTGCGGGAACAAGAGACCTCCCCCAAGACCTATGGGGCCAACCCCTAGATCTACCCTGAGCCAGGGCACCACTCTGACTCGGGTAGCTACCAACACTACAAAACCCAATTCCACAGGGCACCGGGAAAAGAATGCTCAACCTGATAGAAGGAGCTTTTGGGATCATCAACCAGACCAAGCCTAGCTTGGCAGACCCCTGCTGGCTATGCTTAGGGGCGGCACTCCCTTATTATGAGGGAATTGCCACTATTGGAAATTACACCATCAGCAAGGCTTCCACTTGTCACTGGAATGCAACCCCTAAACTAACCCTAACTGAAGTTAATCGGGTAGGCCTTTGCATTGGGCAACCTACAGGATCACAAGCTAGCCTCTGCAATAAGACCATCTCAACCTCTGATATACAGGGACCATACATCATCCCACCTAAAGACTCATGGTGGGCCTGCACCACCGGGCTGACCCCTTGTGTGTCCATTGAAGTCCTTGAAAAGTTAGAAACAAAGGGAGGCTTCTGTGCAATGGTACAGATCATCCCCAGAATATATTTCCACCCAGCAGGCACCCTTGAAAATTTCTATTCCAGCCACCCCCCTCGCTTCAGACATGAACCTGTGTCTCTAACTCTGGCAGCTCTGCTAGGGCTCGGAGTCGCTGTGGGGGTTGGGACAGGGACAGTGGCCTTGATTCAGGAGAATAAGCATTATTTAACCCTCCAGGCTGCAGTCGATGAGGACCTCCAAGCATTGGAGCAGTCGGTTTCGAAGTTAGAACAGTCCCTTACCTCCCTGTCAGAAGTAGTACTCCAGAATAGACAAGGACTGGATCTACTATTCCTAAAAGAAGGTGGCCTCTGTGCCGCCTTAGGAGAAAAATGTTGTTTTTATGTAGACAACTCAGGGGTGGTCAGGGACTCCATGGAAAAGCTCCAAGCTAGATTGGATAAAAGACAGAGAGATCGGGAAGCCCAATAAGGCTGGTTTGAAGGATGGTTTAATAGGTCCCCATGGATGATGACCCTGGTATCTGAAATTATGGGACCCCTGCTTATTTTACTCCTGCTTTTAACCTTTGGCCCGTACATTTTAAATATATTACTGCAATTTATACGGGAGAGATTATCTATTGTACAGGCCCTTGTTTTAACTCAACAATACCAAGCTTTAAAAGTTACTGAAATACAGGATACCATAATTTTAAGATTAAAAGTTGCCAAAAGAAAATAGGGGAATGGAAGACCCTAACCCTTCAGGCTCACATCCCCCAAGCCCCAAAAGAATGAGGAACTAAAAAAAAAAGGAAAAGAAAGGAAAAAAGCTAGTTCCAAGGGTAAACTGACTCAGCCATTACTCAACCACACCTGCCACAATGTAACAATGTAAAGAGATTTCTGTATGGTAGTATTTTATTTGTACTGAAATGTGATTTTAATCATATGTTAATAAATAAAGTTGCCCAGGGGTCAGAGCTATTAGAGCCATAGCAAGAGCATGGCGGTGGTGGCACACACCTTTAATCCCAGCTCTTGGTAGACAGAGCTAGGTAGATCTCTGTATGTTCAAGGATACAGCAAACATTGGAGACACACGACTTTAATCTCAATACCATAGAGGACCTGGAGGGCTGTACATACAGTCAGTGATGAAAAAGTCATGTGTTTGGGTTTACAACCAACGAGAAGGCAGAACAGCTAGACTATACAAAGACATACACATAGGAAGTAGGTCCTTTTTGGAGAACTCTCTTGGCTGAAGCAGGAAGGGTAAGGCTCTTAGTTCTGACCTTTTGGCTTTCTTCTCTGAATCGGCTCTGTGTTTCTTATTTAATAAGACAGTTGGTTACATCTACATTTGGCGCCCAACCTGACAAGAATCCATTAAAAACCACTTAACTTGGCTTGGCGGCAGGTCCGGTTTCCCACAAGGGTGGCTGGCTCCCTAGCCCGGGCCCAGGTCTGCTTGGCCTCAGGCTGGACTAACCTTGAGCTACTTGCTTAAAGCTGGTGCTACAAACAACTCAGGCCTGCCCTGCCGAACAGGGCCCCTGCCTGTAAAGCCAACACATGTGGTTGGAGCTTAAGGAAGCTAGAGCCACGCCTTGACTAGGCTCAAGCAGGAACACGTGGCTGGATTCAAGCTCTTAGGCAGAACTTGTGGCTACGCTTGCTCTCTCTCTCTCTCTCTCTCTCTCTCTCTCTCTCTCTCTCTCTCTCTCTCTCTGGATTCACACCTCGGACACTAGGTGGCTGTTTTGAAATTCCCTCGGATTTGTACTGTTCTATGAGGGCTTGGTAAGTCACTTAACATATCAGATATTTTAAAGGAAACTATTTAAAAGAGAAATTTTTTCCACATTAAAAAAAATGGGTTTTCTGTGTACATTGGAAGAAAATTGGGCTTTGTTTGCAATTTTAGGCAGTCTGACAATGGAACAACTATATGAGAAGATTGATGTTGATCGATTATGCAGTTTATTACTATGCTTATCCTCATTTTACTATTTAAAAAGATAGTCAACTTAAGTACCAGGGTGACAGCTTTAGAAAAACTTGTTAAACCTGTAAAAATTCAGACAGAAGAAATTAACAGTGAAGTTGCTTCAAGATTGGATCATAAGGTTACAGAAAGAAAGCCTGTTTTCACACAGTCACCCTTAATTTGTCCAGTAACCGTACAGCAGTTGCCTGATCAAATGACTACACAAAATATTTGGGCTCCAATTGAAATGTTAGATTTATGAAGGTTTAGGGAGGCAATAGTATCTTATGGCATGCATTTTCCATATGTAAAGCAAATGTTAAACTCTTGGTCAACATATAATAGGATTGTACCACAGGACTGGCGGGAGCTGGCACAAGCTGTTCTTGAACCCAGTCAAAAGCTTCAGTGGCTAACTTGGTTCAAGGATGAAACTAAAAACATACAAAAACAATGGAGGGATAAAGGAATACAAGTCTGCCAGGATCAGCTTATTGGAGAAGGCCAATATGCTTCAACACAAACACAATGTTTATATGATGTCCAAACCCTAATTTTAGGTCAAACGGCAGCCTTCAATGCATGGGACAGAGTTAAGGAAACAGGAAAAAAACTGAGTCATTTAAAAAGGTTATACAAGGCCCAAAAGAATCTTTCACAGATTTTTTACAAAGACTGACTTCAGCAGTAAAGAGAATGGTCCCGGATTCAGAAGCTAGTAAGATAATAATTGAATCTTTGGCCTTTGAGAATGTGAATGCAGCATGCAAAAGAATAATCAGGCCATTAAAGGCAAGATCTGCACCTTTGGAAGATTGGATTAGAGACACAGTTAATGTTGAAGCTCATGAGCATGATGATATGTGGGTAGGAGAAGCAATTTCAAAAGGTTTGAGGAATGTTAGATGTTTTGGATGTGGAAAGCAAGGACATTTGAAAAGGAACTGTAAACAGGTCATTCCTAGAAACAATGTTTCTTCAAGGAATAATGGCAACAGAATGCCCCTTCCTTCTGGAGTATGCAGAAGGTGTGGTAAGGGAAAACACTGGACCAACGAATGTAGATCAACAAGGGACAGACAGGGTAATCCTTTGCCTCAGTCTTCAGGAAACTCCAAGAGGGGCCTCAGGCAGGCCCCAATACAAATCCAGTTCAAACCTTTCCTGCAGACATAGAGGAAACCCCTACTCAGAGCAATTAAATAACCAAATGCCTATTGGAATAAATCATGCTGGTCAGGATGATGAAACAGAGAGAACAGAAAATTCAGGAGAAAACATAAAGGAAATTTTTGGCAAATTTCTATAAATGAACAAAGACCAAAATTAACAATAAAAATAAATGGTGTTTTGTTGTCTGGTCTGGTAGACACAGGTGCGGACATTAACATAATTGCACCAGAATTTTGGCATCCAACTTGGCCTCTTCAGGAGGGAAACGTTCAACTGTTAGGAATTGGGACATTATTTCAAGTGAAACAGAGTGTAAGATGGCTCGAATGTATAGGTCCAGAAGGACAGGGGGGAAAATTAAAACCATATGTGGCTAACATAGGTATGAACTTGTGGGGTCGAGACTTGTTGCAACAATGGAATACTCAGATTAACATCCCTCCAACCTCAGAAACAAATCATAAACTAGGACATGTTTCTGAGAGAAGTATTAGAAGGCATTATTCTGAGTGGTCACCAGCCATCCATATTATACAAGAACAGGGCACAACAACTGATGATCTTCCAAAGACACCAACAGCTCTACTTTTAAAATGGTTAATAGACAAGCCTGTATGGGTTCAGCAATGGCCTTTAACAACAGAGAAACTACAGGCTTCAGAAGAACTGGTAGAAGAACAGTTAAATGCTCAGCATATTGAAGAATCAACCAGCCCTTGGAATTCTCCTGTATTTGTTATTAAAAAGAAATCTGGTAAATGGAGAATGGTAACAGACCTTAGAGCAATTAACAAAGTAATTCAGCCAATGGGCTCTCTACAATCTGGAATTCCTTTGCCTACTCTGTTACCAAAAGGATGGCCTGTCATAGTTATTGATTTAAAAGACTGTTTCTTTTCAATACCCTTACAAGGAAAAGACAGAGAAAGATTTGCTTTCACAGTGCCTACTTATAATAATTCTCAACCAGATAAAAGATTTGAAAGGAGGGTCCTCCCACAGGGAATGTTGAATAGCTCAACTCTGTGCCAATATTTTATACAACAGCCATTGGAAGTGATACGTAAAAAAATTCCTAAATCTATAATTTATCATTATATGGATGATATTTTACTAGCTGACTCAAATGCAGATACTTTAGAAAGAATGTTTGAAGAAGTAAAGAAAATTTTGCCTTGCTGGAGATTACAAATTGCTCCTGAAAAGATACAAAGAGGAGATTCTATTAATTATTTAAGATATAAAATAGAGCTACAAAAAATTAGACCCCAAAAGGTACAAATTAGGAGAGATAGACTACAGACTCTTAATGACTTTCAAAGATTATTTGGAGATATTTCTCATCTATGAACTATTTTTGGGTAAAAAATGATAAACTGCATAATTTGTTCAATACCTTAGAAGGTGACAAGGACTTAAATAGTCCAAGAGAATTATCACCTGAAGCTGAGAAAGAATTGGCCTTGGTAGAAAAGAAAGTACATGAAGGGCACGTAGATCATATTGATCCAAAGCTGGATTGCATTTTGGTTATTTTACCTTCTAGGCATTCTCCTACAGGAATATTAATGCAGAGGGAAGATATTATATTGGAATGGATATTTTTACCAAATAAACCAAATAAAAAATTAAAAACTTATGTGGAAAAACTCTCTGACTTGATTTGGAAAGGAAAATTGAGACTTAGTCAATTAGCAGAAATAGACCCAGCAGAAATTGTCATACCTTTAACTAAGGAGGACATTGAAAATTTATGGACAGAAAGTGAACCTTGGCAAAGAGCTTGCAGTAATTTTTTGGGAGAAATTAACAGCAAATATCCCAAAAGCGATAGAATTGATCTTAGAAAGAGAGCTGATTGGATCTTGCCTTGAATTGTACAGGAAAAACCCATATCTGGAGATTGTACATTTTATAGAGATGCCAACAAACAAGGAAAGGCAGGTTACAAATCAGAAAATTTAAGTGAAGTGGTTCAAAGTCCTTATAGTTCAGTTCAAAAATCAGAATTGTATGTTATTCTGTTGGTATTAATGGATTTTTCAGAACCTCTCAACATAGTAACTGACTCTCAGTATGCTGAAAGAGTAGTATTACATATTGAGACTGCAGAATTTATCTCTGATGCTTCAGAATTTACTTCACTATTTATTCAATTACAAGATACAATCAGGAAAAGGAGTCATCCTTTATATATAACTCACATCCAATCCCATACTGGTCTGCCAGGCCTTCTAGCACAGGGCAATGATGAGATTGATAATTATTGATAGGAAATGTGCTGGAGGCCTCAGAATTTCATAAAAAACATCATGTCAATAGTAAAGGTTTAAAAAAGGATTTTTCTATAACCTGGCAACAAGCCAAAGAAATAGTAAAGAAATGTCCTACTTGTTCCTTCTACAATCAAACACCATTACCAGCAGGATGTAACCCAAAGGGTACTCAAAGGAATGAAATCTGGCAGATGGACGTGTTTCACTTTGCAGAATTTGGAAAACTGAAATATGTATACCACACTATCGGTACTTATTCAGGATTTCAGTGGGCAACGGCTTTGAGTTCTGAAAAAGCTGATTCTGTAATCACTCATTTGCTAGAAGTTATGGCCATCATGGGTATACCTGCACAAATCAAAACTGACAATGCTCCATCATATGTCTCTGTTAAAATGAAACAGTTTTTTGCTTATTACAATATAAAGCATATTACAGGCATACCACATAATCCTACAGGTCAAGCAGTTATAGAAAGATCAAATAGAACTCTAAAAGATATGCTAAATAAACAGAAAGGGGTAACAAAAACCCCCAGAAATAGACTGCATAATGCTCTATTAACTTTGAATTTTCTCAATGCCAATGAGAAAGGAACAACAGCTGCAGAGAGACATTGGATAATAGAAAAAACTACAGAATTAAATCAGCCTATATACTTTAAGGATGTGCTGACCTCAGAATGGAAACCAGGATATGTGTTACATTGGGGACGAGGTTTTGCTTTTGTTTCTACAGGAGAAGATAAGCTGTGGGTACCATCAAAATTGATAAAGGTTCGATTTGAACAAGAGAAACCTCTTAATTAGAGGAGGTGATAGTTCATCAACTGGCATGAACATCTAATTTAAACTAACTTATACCAGTAACACATGCCTTTTCATTTAATCAGATAATAACTTGCCAAAAAGGAACATCCCCAAAATTAGTCTTGGGGAAAGGTTTTTGTTTTTGTCTTTTAGGAGAATGAAGGCTAAGGAATCTGAAGAACACTGGACAAATGAGACAACTGAAGAAAAGGGACAAATCATCTATCCCAGGAAACAGAGTGAAATGGCATATGGGTATATCATCTAAAAATTTTTATAAGTCTTCCTAAATGTTTGTTTCTGCTCTTCTCTAATGAAATTTAACACTATTGGTCTTCTAATAGTCCCAGTTCAATTAAAATTTAAAGCTGACTTTGGAGTTGGAGAATGGCTCTCTCCTTCTTTAAACTCAAGCATGTTGTTAAAAGGAACATGCAAACTCCCTGTATCATGCCAGAAGAAAAGAGCCATCTTCTGCTATGGGACAGGAGAAAAACCAAATTAATTAAAGGACTATTCTATTACTAATCTCAACTATTTGATTCTATTCTGATTCTTTAAACTTTTCTTAAAGTATGAACTTTATATCAAAATTTACAGGATTAATATATATATATATATATATATATATATACAGATATATATACATTTTAAACTTTGTTAAGATATGAATGATCATATAGAGTATTAACTAATTCTAGAAAAAAGGCTTCAATTAGCTGCTTATATATGTCTTTGTGTTCGAGTCTCTTATCAATTTTCTGCAGGAAATCACGGCCAGGCCTAACATCAACTGAAGTCTCCAGGAAGAAGATGGAGCCCCACAACAACAACAATTCCACGTGGACAATAATATCACTAAGCTGACAAACATCATCTACAGATCAGCTTTAGACTACAAAGTGCTCAGATCAATTTTGAGAGGGCTGCTGAGATGATCCAGTCTCAAAGACTACTTGAATAAGGACTTGAGATCAACACTGAACTTTGGCATTGTACACAGACTGGATAATGAAGGATATAGTTACCTTTCCTAGAATTTGACAACCTAAATTTTTTCTTTTCAGGATAAAGATACCTTCGCCCATACCCAGGAGGCAATTTTAAGAATAATTAACCACATTCTCAAAGAAGTGGTGTGGGGAGGGTGGTTTTTTGGTCTTTTAATGGGTTTTGGGTCTGGGATAATTTTCATTGTTTAGGGGGGTTGGTTACAAGTTGTTGTCAAGGGTTAGGAAAAGGGCTAAGCAAAGGAGGTTAGATTTAAGGTTCTTGTTTAAAAAAAAGAAAGAAAGAAAAGGAAAGGAAAAAGACAATTACTAGTTTTAAATATTTTACATTGGATTGGATTGTACAAATTATATATATTGAAATTGATATTGTTAGAAAATGCTATAAGTATATTTCTAATTGTACTTATACCGTTCATTTAACAATGTAATGCAATTTTCTGATCCTTGAATGTTATTATTACCAACTATTAGGATATAAAGAAGTGAAAGTTAGTAATTAGACATTATAATAGAACTTGTAGTCATATTAGATATGTTTTAAAAATTGAGCAGATATATTTTAGATAGACAGGTCATCTTCAAACCCTTCAGAGATCTACAGAATATGGCATTTAAAATGTTGTAATAACTTAGAAAATTTTTCTTTTTTGTTATGACTATGAGACATGTTGGCTCCTGGCAGTACCAATCTACTTCAGAGAAAATGTGGACATTGAAGAAACTGCATATGGAGTTAACGTCCATTGTGGCAAAAGTCAGCCACTGGACAACAAAGTATCTTTGAATCAACTGCTGACAAACAGGACAGACAGGACATAAAGCAAAGGACTACCGATTCTTGCCAAAACAAGTGTGTTTATGGCTTTATCAAAAGGCATCTTCTGAGGCCAGGACAATATGGCACCATCCCTGAAGTGGCCTTCGCAATCCAGAAGAGGTACAGTGCCCTTTTCTTCTAAGGCAGCTGAACAGGCAGTGGGCTGATGGCTTCTGATGTGTGGTAGAACGACAGGTAAAACAGTTATTCTTGAAGAGTAAACTCACACCTCTCAATAGTAGACTGGCATTTAATAAAGGGATATGGAAAAGAACAGGATGCTGAGATGAAGCCACACACACACATAGCCAAGAAGAATGGACAGCTGAATTAAAAAAAAATCAACAATTTCTAGAATTTAAAATCCTGAATCATGACAGGACACTAGTGGAATTCAGGTGTTTCTGGTACATGGACTGCTCTCACCCAATGTGAGGTCGAACTATTGACCTTGTGTACATCCTACTTCACAAATGAGTCTGTCAGATACGCTAAGCCCATAGGCTGAAGATGATGCCCCAACACTGCGGAGAAACCTCGGTGACTGTCCAGGCAGCTGGCTGTTTCTGTCAACTCATATTTTTTTTTGTTAGTTGCTTGCATGCACTTCCTATTTTTAATTTTTATTAGGTAATATTAATTGGGTCTCTGAGGGAGTTGAAGATTAGTTAGCTATAGTTGAAGATTAGTTAGGATAGAAAGTGAATTAGGTACATTTTGGACTTACCAAAATAGGACAGATAATGGAATAATTTTCTCTGAATTTGTCAAATACAAATGGACTAGACATGGTTTAGGTATTTATTACTTGTATATATGGTATATAGTTATTGTACTTTTGTATATAGTTTTTCATATGTTAGTTATAACCTTTTTCCTTTTTTCTTTTTATTAAAATAGAAAAGGGGAAATGTGAGGATATTTTATTTGTACTGAAATGTGATTTTATTTGTATGTTAATAAATAAAGTTGCCTGGGGGTCAGAGCTAATAGCAAGCCATAGCAGAGCAGGGTGTTGGTGGCGCACGCCTTTAATCCCAGCTCTTGGGAGGCAGAGCTAGGCGGATCCCTGTGTGTTCAAGGATACAGCCAGCATGGAGACACATGCCTTTAATCTCAATACCAACCATGGAAGACCTGGAGGTCTCTACAGACAGGCAGTGATGAGGCAGTCATGTAGTTGGGTTTACAACCAATGAGAAGGCAGAACAGAAAGACTTTATAAAGACGAACACACAGGAAGTAGCTCTCTTGGCTGAAGAGGATAGCTGAAGCAGAGTGAAGGGTAAGGCTCTTAGCTCTGACCTCTTGGGCTTTCATCTTTGCATTGGTTCTGTGTTTCTTATTGAATAAGATGGTTATTTCTACAAAAAGGAGATCAAGGGGATACAAATTGAAAAGGAAGAAGTCAAACTTTCACTATTTGCAGATGATATGATAGTATACTTAAGTGACCCCAAAAATTCTACCAGAGAACTCCTACAGCTGATAAACTCCTTCAGTAAGGTGGCAGGATACAAGATTAACTCAAAAAAGTCAGTAGCCCTCCTATATACAAATGATAAATGGGCTGAGAAAGAAATCAGAGAAACATCACCCTTTACAATAGCTACAAATAATATAAAATACCTTTGGGTAACTCTAACTAAGCAAGTGAAAGATCTATCTGATATGAACTTTAAGTCTCTGAAGAAAGAAATCAAAGAAGATATCAGAAAATGGAAAGATCTCCCATGCTCATGGATAGGCAGGATTAACATAGTAAAAATGGCAATCTTACCAAAAGCAATCTATAGATTCAATGCAATCCCCATCAAAATCCCAACACAACTCTTCACAGACCTTGAAAGAACAATACTCAACTTTATATGGAAAAACAAAAAACATAGGATAGCTAAAAGAATCCTGTATAATAAAGCAACCTCTGGAGGCATAATGATCCCTGACCTTAAGCTCTACTATAGAGCCACAGTAATAAAAACAGCTTGGTACTGGCATAAAAAATGACATGTGGACCAATGGAATCAAATTGAAGACCCTGACATTCATCTGCACACGTATAAACACCTAATTTTTGACAAAGAAGCCAAAATTGTACAATGGAAAAAAGAAATCATCTTCAACAAATTGTGCTGGCATAACTGGATGTCACCATGCAGAAGATTGCAAATAGATCCATATCTGTCACCATGCACAAAACTCAAGTCCAAGTGGATCAAAGACCTCAACATAAATCCAGTTACACTGAACCTAATAGAAGAGAAAGTACAAAGTAGTCTTGAATGCACTGGCACAGGAAATCACTTCATAAATATAACACCAGTAGCACAGACACTGAGAGCAATAATTAATAAATGGGACTTCTTGAAACTGAGAAGCTTTTGTAGACCAAAGGACACGGTCAATAAGACAAAATGACAGCCTACAGAATGGGAAAAGATCTTCATCAACCCCACATCTGACAGAGGGTTGATCTCCAAAATATATAAAGAACTGAAAAAACTGACTTCAAAATACCCAACAGTCCAATTAAAAAGTGGGGTAACAGAGCTTAGCAGAGAATTCTCAACAGAAGAATCTCAAATGGCTGAAAGACATTTAAGGAATTGCTCAACATCCTTAATCATCAGGGAACTGCAAATCAAAACAACTGAGACACTTCTTACACCTTACAGAATGGCTAAGATCAAAAACACTGAAGACAGCTTATGTTGGAGAGGATGTGGAGCAAGAGGAACACTGCTACACTGTTGGTGGGAATGCAAACTTGTACAGCCACTCTGGAAACCAATATGGGTTTCTCAGAAAATTGGGAATAAGTCTTCCTCAAGACTCAGCTATTCCACTCTTGGGCATATACCCAAGAAGTGCTCAATCTTACCACAAAGACATATGCTCAACTATGTTCATAGCAGCATTGTTTGTAATAGCCAGAACCTAGATACAACCTAGATGCCCCTGAACTGAATGGATAAATAATGATATCATGAAATTTGCAGGCAAATGGATGGAACTAAAAAAAAATCATCTTGAATGAGGTAACCCAGACTCAGAAGGACAAACATAGTATGTACTCACTCATAAGTGGATACTAGATGTGAAAGAAGTGATGGCCAGACTGTAACCCACAGCTCCAGAGAGGCTAGCTAACACAGATGGCCCAGCGAAGGAGAAGTGGATGAGATCTACATGAGCGGACTGGGAGTCGGGGGTTGGCAGAGGGTGAGGAGTGGGGGATGACAACATAGGGGAATGGGAGGATCAAGCTGGAATAGGGAAAGAGTGGGAGGGCAGGGAGGGAGATACCATGATAGATTAGGACATCATGGGAATAGGAAGAGGCAGAGGGCTGGGGAGGCACTCAGGAATCCACAAGGATGACACCATCTTGGACTGCTGGCAGTGGTCCAGAGGGTGCCTGGACTGGTCTACTCTGGTGACCAGTGTAGTGAATACCCTAACTGTCATCATAGAGCCTTTGTCCAGTGACTGATGGAGGCAGATGCAGAGATCCACAGCCAGGCACCAGGCTGAGCTCTGGAAACCCAATCAATGAGTGAAAGGAGGGATTCTGCAGGCAAGGGACATCGAGATCATGATGGGAAGACGTGCAGAGATGACTGGTCACACTAGTGGAATCCCATAAACTGTGGACTAGTGGCTGTGGAGCTCCCCATGGGCCAGACTAAGACCTCCGGAAACGGAAGATGGTTGTTTGGCTCGAACTGTTTGGGTTGCACCCAGGCAGGGGGATCGGGATCCATCCCCAGTGCATGGGCAGGCTGTTGGGAGCCCGGTGCCTGCAGTGTGGTGCCTTGCGCAGCCTTGGTGCAGTGGGGAGGGGCTTGGACCTGCCTAGGCTCAATGTGCTGGGCTCTGCAGACTCCCCATGGGAGACCTTGATTTGGAGTATGTGAGGTGGCTTGGGAAGGAGGGCTCAGGGGTGGGAGCAGGGAGGAGGCTGGATCTATGGGTGGTATGTAGAGTGAGTAGAAAATTTCTTAATTAAGAAAAATGAAAAAGAAAAAAACAAAAATGATGAGAATTTTTAAAAAGAACATAGTTTTTCTTATCTATCTACCTATCTATCTATTCATCTATCTATCTACCCATCTATCACTTTCTCTCCACTCTCAGACATCTCAATAACACAGTTCTAGTGACATTCTACTCACTTGTATCTACACTGCTACAGGAGGACAAGTGTTTTTTCTGAAAAGTCTACAACCAGGAGCCTGGACTGAAAGGAGACTTTCAGTCATTGTCACTTGGAATATTTCACATTATCTGACAAGTCATGAGTCACGAAGAAATCTGGAAGGGGAAAGACAGAAGCAGTCAGCTGGCCTATAAAAAAGGACATTATTATTGCAAAGTTTTGCTAAGCACTACAAAATATAAAACAATCTGCATGCAGGAAAAGGTCTACTGATCTGGGCATGTAGCTGCTAGCTACAGCATTAGCTCAGTGTAAAAGAGGTCCTGAGGGAAAGTGCTGACAGCTCATGTGAACGCAGGAGGAGAGCTAAACAGGCTCCAGGGTCATTTTCAATAAGGACTGACAGACGCTGTCACAGTAGTGCTTGTTGAGGAAGTTAGAGTAAGAAATGTATATAAATGCACACTACACTTACGCCATAATACAGTCTATGAACCCACCAGTGAATGACTAAAAAGAATAACAATCTAAACCAAAATGAGGAAACACACAAGATTTCCCCATACTTCAACAAAATGTCTCATTCCTATCTGTGAAGATACACTGAGATGTCTCTTTTTTTTTCAAATATAGAGCAAAATTGTAGGATAAAAGAGCCAGCCAAAGAAACATGCTGACCCTGAAACCAGAGCCAAAGAAACACACTCTGCCCCTGACTCAGCACAAAAACCAACCAATCCCTGAGCACAAAATCTAACCAATCTCCAAATTTTCCAAACTAGGGAATTGAAATCTGAGGAGCTTCATGCTGTAAAAACTCCCCCACTAAGAAGCCCTAAATAAGCCTTGTACTTGTTCAGTTGGGAACTGCCTTTTTCCACCCTGGCGGAGGCAGGTACCCTCCTCGAATCTTCCCTCCCAATAAATCTTTTGGATGAGGTTTGGGTGAGATCTTCTTTTGCCAGAATGGAGCAGCTCAGAGAAGTAACATTAGCCAGAGTGGGAGCAGAGCAGAACAGAACTGTAACACTTTCACTGGGGAAACCTTCCTGTAGCAAACCAGAGTTGTTACATTGAAGAAACCTTTCCCTGGAGCAAGGATGAAAGCTGCTACGCATACGTTGACTTTGTAGTATTCCTTGGCTCTCAACTGCCAGGATCCAATTCCACCCAGTTGCAACACTTACAAAAACACCTACATTGCTTTTTTCATGTAACCCAACACCACACGTCAACAAATGCCTTCCTGCTCCAGGTGTTCCATCTCTATTTAGCCTTTTCTCAGAAAAAAAAGCATGGTGGAGAATGCTAGAAGCCCAGGATTCTGCAGAGACTGTTGCCAGGAGGAAGAAGGTTCAGTAACTGCCACACTCATTATACTTGTGGATGAAGAGAGAAAGCAGCCAGACTCAATGCCTAATAACCACTATAATATAAGGGAGGCAAGATAAAAAGAATGCCCACATGTCTGAAGCCAGAGTGAGATACACAGTGAGTTCTCAACAACAGGGGCTACAGAGACTTACCTATCTCAGGAAAACAAAAGACCAGAAGGAGAGAAAACATCCAGAGGTAGATGTGTCTGGGCAGCAAAAGATTAACAAGTTTGAAAGAGGTAACATGTACAACCAGGCTCACCATAAGCCCCTCAATGTTTGCTTCTACCAGCAGCATCCAATTACAAGCATCTTCACAATGAACAGAAGACCACTGCTTCTGGAAGTTCACCATGATACTGCCCACCACTACCACTGTAAGGATACAGGGTCACATCAGTCCAATAATCAAACCCTACCAAAAAGGGATGAAAAGCAGAAAAGAGAGATGTGAGTAGCACCTGGGCCAACACAGACTAAGGAAGGCCTCTAGGAGAAGACAAATAAAGAAAAGAGTCTTGGAGTTCATCTTCAAGGTGCACTCAATACTCTCAGTCCTGTCCTTCAACACAGCCACAAAGGAGCCCTTTGATCTCTTCCTTGGGTCATGGACAGATGCTCACAGCCCATAAATCAGATCAACTGAAACTGTTTCTCACCTGAGGTCCCTCTACCTAGGTGTTCCTCTCCTTCCTGCCCAAAGCTACTGACTGTACAGACACTGTATGCTGATGGGACACTTTCTGCTGGAAGGTGACACCTCATAGGAACAGTAGACACAGCTTCATCAGGGAACCTTATATGAAGCACTGCCAATACCCTGGACTAAACCTCATGGGAAGGGGGACTTCCATGCCAGGATTGCCTCCTTTCACTAGTCCACACCTCAGCCTCCATGGCTACAGTTGGTCTCCTGGCATCCTTTCCAACCAATCCCATCTTTTAGCTCAGAATCAGACCTTCCCATTGGCTGCTGCCCCGTTTATGACATCAATCTCCCTCCAGCCCTACTACCACCTGGTAGGTTCTTGTGGTTGCCATAGCGATGCCTGTAAACAAATTTGGATCATCACAGGTCACCTGTGACCAGTGACCAGTAAGTGCTGTCTGATACTGGGCACATTTGCCACTCAGGTCAGCTGATCAGACAAGGACAACCAATTCTCTTGCTCCATTGTACTGTGGATTGCTGATACTCTCTCTCCGACCACGGCAGGTAAGGAAAGAAATTTTAAAACATTTCTTTTAATCACTTCTCCCTTATTTTTACTATACTTTTAAAATTTTGATTAACAGGGATAGTATTGATGCTGATAGAGATATCTGGAATTGAATGTCACATTTAGATTTGGTTCTTACTGGGGTTAGAAAATATGGAAATAAAAGAAGACAAACTGCAGAGATGACCCTGGATGTACACAAAGGTAGTTTGGAACTGAATGCTACAGATAACCACAGATTAAATAAAAAGGCACAAGACATTGTCACATCCCAACCCATTATTATGCAGCCACACTGTTGAGATTAGTCTAGGTAAAGGTTTCCTGTCACATATAGAAAACAACATCCTCCTCTGATCCCTGGCTCTTACAGTCTATCCAGCCTATCTTCCACAGCATTCTCCACATCTTTTGAGCACTGGTTATGTTGGATGTTATCAACATGGGCTGAGTACTCCACAATCAGTTGTTCTCTGGACAGAACTGACACACCAGTGTGTGCAGGAATTCTCACAAGGATTCTGAAATAGAAGAGTTACAAGAAATTAACAATTACTGAGGAAGTGTTCATTGAAGAATCAGTTTAACCAACTATTAAATTAAGAAACAATCTTATTCAGAGATGAAACCCATACTATATTATTAGTCCCAAGATGTCACATAAAACACAGGCAATCAACACGAAATGTTATCTGCAGGTTATATGCATATAGTCATATATGCATATGTGCTTAATGGTTATATAAAAACAAGAAGTAATGACTTATTCAAGGAGTAGAGGGGAACAGGAAAAGCTAGAGGAGGAATGAATTCTTAGCTAAATACAGTACATATCTATGAAATTCCTGATATATCATTTCCTTAAGAAAGCTCAGATTAGATACAAGTCTGGTGGACATGGAAAAAAACTACAATACAAGCACTCTGGATGCAGAGGCAGGCCAGTCTGTGTGATTTCAAAGCCAGACTGACCTTATCTCTCTACATAGAGGAAGATTGGCACAGAACAAGACAAAGGCACAGGCATGAGAAGCTGTCTAAGATTCTCCTATATTTAAACACTTCTGTTCTGGGACAAAGGTGTGAGGCAGTGCCACAGCAGGTATTAGAACAAGACAAAGCAGGGCAAAGAAGGGTGTTGTCTAGATCAGAGCAAGGGTCAACATGGATCAACTAGGAAGTCCATGCCCACACAGGAAGAACAGGCAGCTCATCAAATTAGTGTCATCCAGCCGGGCGGTGGTGGCGCACGCCTTTAATCCCAGCACTCGGGAGGCAGAGCCAGGTGGATCTCTGTGAGTTCGAGGCCAGCCTGGACTACCAAGTGAGTTCCAGGAAAGGCGCAAAACTACACAGAGAAACCCTGTCTCGAAAAAAAAAAAAAAAAAAAAAAAAGAAAACAAATTAGTGTCATCCTATCCATTACCAAGAATCATTCTGAACCATTTTGTTTGGGATATGTAAGGGAACATAGGTCTTAGACTCTCCCAGACAGTACAAACTGATGATAACACAACTCCCCACAGGAAACTAGAAGGATTCCTTCTCACCATTTTTTCCTACTGTCCTCTTGCTTTCTACAGAAAATTACCAAATATATATATATATATATATATATATATATATATATATATATATATATATATATATATATATATATATATATCCCTTAAAAGTAATGAAAAGGAAAACTGTTGTGACCACTATGTAGAAAATGGCTCCAAAAAATAACAAAACCAAAAACAGGAGTTGGTGGTATGGAAGGCAGTATACAGAAAAATCTGACAGTTCCTGTAAACCAAACACATTTCAAGCACTCTACTGTCATTATAATCTCAATCTACATAAAAACTTGTGTACGACAATACTGGTTATCCTATTTTATACAAAGTGTGAAAGAAACCGAGGCTCTGGGTTAACTAGCACGCTTCCAGCATGAGATGAGCTCGTGTCTCGGAGATCAGGGCTGTCTGACTCCAAACTATGCACTCCGCTGTGACAAGAGCCGACGAAACAGGAATGGCAGGGTCTCGACTTCAGAAGTGACAATGGGGCTGGAAAGCAAAATCCCAGTGAAGTATGTGCGTGGCGGTGCTCTGGGAAGTTAGGAATTGGCACCGCGAACCTCCAGCATCCCATCCACTCCCTTGGTTCCGAGGGCGCCTGCGCGAGTCTCCCCACCTGGATGAGCCCGCTGAGGACGCCGAAGAGCCAGTGCTTGCTGTAGACCGTGCTCCCAATGCAGTCTCCCCCGGCCTGGTCCTCCTCGTCCTCCTGATCGCAGCTAGGCGGCGGAGGCGACGGGTTACAGTCCATGCTGGCGCGCGGGAGCCACACCGGAAGCCCAGAGGAGGCAAGAGGACGTGCCAGAGAGCCCGACGCACCCAGCGCGGCTCCGCACAGCGCCCCCTGCCGTCAGATTCCTGCAGAACGGGTGGGAATCTTCCCCCAAAGTGTCCACCCAGGACCAGGCGTGAGCATGGACGAATGCACACATCAGCATTACCTTGAAGAGGGGAAGGGGAAAAAAAAGAGGAGGAGGAAGAAGATGATGGAGATGCTTGGACGTGGGACTTCAATACAAGCTGATTCTGGATGAAGAACCGAATATATAAAACAAAACTTTTACGTCTAGAAGAAACTGTAAAGAACATTTTATGACCACAGAGATAGGGAGGGTTTTCTTAAAATACACAGGAGCCTAATGTGAGAAACTGCCACATTTCTCAGACTGGGGAGATGGTTCAGCGGTTAAAAGCACTCACTGGTCTAACAGAGGATCCGGTTCCTGTTCCAGCATCCACATGGCAGCTCATACCCCTCTGTAGCTCCTCTTCCCCGGGGGATCCGATGCTGCCTTCGGGCCTCTGCTGGCACCAGACATGCACAGACACACATACAGGCGAAACACATAAAAAAGTAATTGCTACATTTCTATCATTCTGCATAAGGCTCAGCTGGACATGGTAGCTCACACCTGTGACCACAGCACCTGAGAGGCTGAGGAAGGGCATTGTCACAAATTTAAGGCAGTCTGTGCTTCACGATGAGACACTGTCTAATGATGATATGTACATCTTCAAATTGGGGAAAAATCAGTCTATAAATAACATAGGCTCAGGATCAAGAATAACAAAATCTTATAACTAATAAATCAGTAAGAAAGAGACAACTCATTAAGAAAACAGACAGAACATAGAAATAGGCAATTCACAAAGGAGGAGGCAAAACTGAGGGGACTGTTAAAAGGATCTCCAAGTCCGGTTTATGTAAAATGCATGAAAGTCGGGGACAGAGCTCAGTGGAAGAGCACACGTGTGCCAACTATGCCCGAGGCCCTGGGTTCAGTCCCCATTCACAAAGATACGTACATTCCATGGAGATGTAAATTTAGATCAGTGTAAGTTACCACTTTGCATCCCCACAGCTGAAATCTGACCACTCCGAGTATAAACATGATGGCGGAGAGGGGAGAATTCCACACACTGAAGAGAGACTTCACCTGAGCACAGCTACTTGATTTCAAGAATGGTGACCTATTTTTTAAGGTTTGAAATGTGTCCTACCTGCACATTTTTAAAGACACAGACAAGGCTAGGACAAAAGGAAAACTGCGAGAGGCCATTATATAGACCAAATATTGGCACTGTTTCGTGAAACCTTTGTTTCTGTTGCACACAAAATGCCAAGTGTTTCACAGAGCTTCTGTCTTGTTACACACACACCACACATACACACCACACATCACACACACTCACCACATACACCACACACACACATACATCACACACCACACACACACACATATACCACACACACACACATATACCACACACTACACACACACACACACACACACACCATGCAGGAGGAGGGGTGTATTTAAGGTACATGTTAAGATATGTCAGCCCTTCATTGGTGGTTGGTTTATACATTACATCATCTTACATTTCAGCATCCACTTGTGGGTTTTTTTTTCTTTGTTTGACTCTTTGTTTGAATAGGGTCAAGCTACATAGCCCAGGCTAGCCTGCTACTCACCATCCTCAGGCCACCACCTCCAGCAGCTAGGATTGTAGGCAGGTGCCATCATGCCCGGCAACTCCAGGTGAAGTTTTGTTTTGGGTTTTGTGGGTTTTGAATTCTTTTATCTGTGAGTCACACTGCTACACTGATGTTTGCATACATGCTTTGTGAATTTTCTTTTCTCTTAGAATCCCAGGGGCAGGAAATTGGATTAATTGTGACTGTAGTTTATGGTATCTTCTGATTTGTCATTACCCAACCAAACTTTCCTGGTCCTTCTCTCTCTCAGAATTACTATCTATAACCAGACAGTAGTTATTCTTTTCTCTCTTTTTTCCAAACACTCCTTTCTGTTGCCCTTGAATGAAAGCACAGGTCAATTCATGCTTCTCTGGTTACTCATAGGAAATCAACAACCTTGCATGATTTTAAACCATGAAGCTTGAAGACTTAGTTGAATTAACCATGAGGACTGCAGACCTTGGGACCACATAACGATTGGGATTTCCTGCTCACTTAGAGTGCGTTTTCTCCCCTTTCCTAATTCAGCTCATGATGAATAGGCTCTGTAGGTTGGAGATGGTGACTTTGTTTTCTTGTCAGTGTTCTTCCGCACACAGATCACCAGCTGCTCTTTCTGACCCCTCCTGGAAGGAGAAGGGGCAGGCAGAAGTGAGAGGCAGGAAAGGAAGAAAAAGTTGTACCCATGACAATTTCATAAGATGGTTCTGTGTCCTCTGGGCCTAACAGGTATTTTTGTTGTTGATGTTGTTTTTCAAGACAGGCTTTCTCTGTGTAGCTTTAGAGCCTGTCCTGGAACTCACTCTATAGACCAGGCTGGCCTCAAACTCAGAGATCCTCCTGCCTTTGCTTCCCAAGTGCTGGGATTAAAGGTGTGCACCACCACCGCACAGCCCCTAACAGGTATTTTAGCTGACACCATCCCCTATCTCCTGTGTGTGTGTGTGTGTGTGTGTGTGTGTGTGTGTGTGTGTGTGTTCTCTGTTGTTTTCTTTCCAAGCTGCTAGAGACCGAACGTAGGTAGGCAAGGACTCAACTGCTGAGATACACTGCCAGCCTATGAAAGTGGTTTACAAAATGCCAACTTCAATACAATTGCTCCCTGCTTATCAATGCTGTGGAGGCCTACTGCATCTGCACGCGGGAGCTGCAGACCATGGCTGATCAGGAAACCCTCTCCTCTGCTGCCTTCCAAAAGACTCTACTGGATGAGGTGAAACTGGACCCCTCTGCTGGGGCCTCTCTGTCTTCTTCTGCCTATGTTAAGGCCTGCAGCATGGCCTCAGCAAGCAAGAATTTATATATATATATATATATATATATATATATATATATATATATATATATATATATATATATATATATTATGAATACAAACTAGTTTGCACCCTAGCAAAGGAGTGGGTAAGAGATGCAAGAACTCCTGGGACTAGGCCACCGAAGCAAGGAAGGGACCAACAGGAGACCAGAATTGGAGGAGGCAGCTAATGACAGAGGACACAGCTGCCCAGACAGAAAGGGACTTCCTGAGCTAGCGTGACCCAGGGAAGGCTATGGTTGGGTAAAGAAACAACATGGAATATCTGAGCCCCAGTTTCCAAGATTGGAGAGTCTTCAGGGATTGTGTAAAGGGAGCAGCCCCAGGCTATACCTGGAGCCTGGAGCTGGTCACTGCTGGAGTCAGTCCATCATCAGTGACAAATTACATTTCACAAGTATTTATTCAACATTTTGGGGTGCTTAGGGATCCAGAGTTTAGGAACTAATTCAAGTCAGTAATTGCCTCTTTGGGGTCTGCATGGCTGGGAACAACATGAAGAGAAAACTCAGTATTTACTAGGCAGGCCAGCAGGTTGGAAGTGGTTGGGGTCTCTACCACTCTGACCCCATTCATTGGCAAGCTGGTCAGCTCTTGAGTCCTCTGCTCCATGTCCTGTGAACCTCTGAATACCCTCTCTAGCATCACTGCAATCAAGACAGACAAGAAGAAGACCCATAACCAAGCTGATGGCAATGGCCACACCCTCTGGACTCCCTTCTTCAAGAGATGGCTGTAAGAGGAGCCTAAGAACACCAGGGAAGGAGAGGATGGTACTGATCCCACCTAAGTAAACACCTGCTCAGCCAAGGAAGTCACCCTCATGCTGGATGAGCAGCACCAGGAGAGAGAGGGTGGGGTAGCATGCATCATTGCCAACCACTCCCAGTACTGTGCACAGAAAAGAGGACGGTTAATGGGCAGTGTGCACAGGATGCAGAGGAGAGACCCTCCTGACTGTCCAGAGCAGTCAAGCTCTGCTCACCGAGACCTCTGTTACCTGATCACTTTAGCAGTCCAGGCTCCTCCTGGTCCCCTTTGGGCAGCATCATAGTTCCCTCTAGCATGGAAGTATTTGTCTGAGTTTTTCCAGTTGGCCTCCTTCATGTCAGAGTAAGCCCGCCACATGTCTCTAGTCCCTGGAGAGTTAGGAGAATGATGAGGAAGATTGCATTTAGGCAAAAGAGAGAGTTAAAACTTCCGTCCAACTCATCCCAATGACTTCAGACTTTCACAAGCCACAGAAATGTTGCTGGCTTGAAAAGAATAGTTCTTACTTCCCCATGCCTTGCAAAGAGAAGTACTTTTGGAGCGAGTTTTATTCTGAGGGATTCCTGTCATAACTCTGTTGATGTTGGGCTTTGGCTGCTCTGTTGCTGGAGAATTTCTCTCCAGCTCCCGCCACCAAGTCCCGCCAGTCTCAGAGCCCACTTATAAAATAAACACACAGACTCTTACATTATTTAAACTGCTTGGCCATTAGCTCAGGCCTGTTATTGTCTAGCTCTTACTCTTATATTTAGCCCATTTCTATTAATCTTTACTTTGCCACATGGCTCATGGCTTACTGGTACCTTACATCTTCCTTGTCCTGATGGCGGCTGGCAGTCTCTCCCTCTCAGCCTTCCACTTCCCAGAATTCTTTTCCTTGTCCCGCCTATACTTCCTGCCTAGCCAATGGCCAATCAGTGATTTATTTACTGACCAATCAGCAACACACTTGACATACAGACCATCCCACAGCACTTCCCCTTTTCTTTTCTTAAAAAGGAAGGTTTTAACTTAACATAGTAAAATTACATATAACAAAACAATTATCAAGCAAGAATTACAGTTACAATATTAAAGAAGAGATCCTATCTATCTTATATTTGTAAGTTTAAGGTTTTATATCTAACTTATCTTTTATTATAACTAAGGAAAATTGTAAGTATCTAGTCTTTAACCACATCAAAGACCTCAGAAGGATATACTACTACCTGAGAAATGGAGAAGGACATAAGCAACTTTTAGGAGTCTTGTAGGGTAGACAGAGACAGCTGAGCCTGGACAGTCATGCAAAGTTTTCTTGTAAAGTTGGGGCATCTGTCTTCAGCCCATAGGCCTAGAGTCTCTTATTCACTTTTCTCTGTGTCCTGTAGAATGTCTGGCAGTTTTCTCTGCAAAGCAGGAACCTGAAGGACCATTTTGTCAAGCAAAGTTCAGTGGTCACCTTTCTATGGGTCCTGCATGTCCAGTTGATCAAGCAGTCCAGGCAAGAACAGTTTCTTGCCCAAATGGCTATTTTTGTCAAGGTGAAGATAAACTCCATATGGAGTGTCTTCGATGCCCATCCTCCTCTCTGAAGTAAATCGGTGCTGTCAGGAGCAGACATGTCTCACTGTCCAAAAAGTCTAAACTTTTAAAACATTTTAAATGCCATATTCTGTAGGTCTTTGAAGTGTTTGAAGACTACCTATCTATCTGAAATATATCTATGTATACCTAGAAGACTTAACTAACATGGCTACAAATATTATCATAGATGACTAACTATTAATCTATTTTTAATTATCCATTACAATTTTAAATGAGTTACATAAACATAATACCTCAAACAAGAATAGAAATATATATACAGTATAACAAAATTAAGTTTAAACTTGTATCAATAAACTAAAATCTATAGCAATGTAAAACATTTTAAACAAGTTGTTACTCTTTCAAAGTAGGTTCATTAATCTACCCTTTCATCCTATCATATCTAAACTATCCCCCTTTTTGTTTTAGAAAGAGATTGTATTTATAATCAACCTGATTTAAATAAAAATATTGTTTTTTCTCTGTCCTACACCAGAGGGCTCTTTTGATTTGGGACATAAGAATCTCTTAACCATTTTTTTTTTTTTTTGAGCAATATGTCTGGGTTTAGAGGGGGAGTGAGCCAATTCCATCTCTAAAGCCAGCTTGGTATATTTGGGAATTTGGGCGTAGCTTCTCTTACTACTTCCTGCTGGAGGGGGGCGCTGTATCTTCTGGAGACAGAAAGAAAATTTTAGGATCATGGAGTAGTCCGTGAGGCTGTATATCTGAGCCAGTTGACTTGAAACCATTCTGGATGTTGAATCATCTGGGCCATGGTGTCATTGGAGACCTTTCAGGGGGTCTTGGCTGGTCAAACCTGATGTATCTTAATCTGGAACAAATCCATAGTCTCTGGCTTTCTGTGGAAACAAGAGCAGAGACTCTTTTCCAAAGCAACATATCCTTATATCCAAATTTTGAAGTCAAGGTACCTTTAAAATATACATTTTGGCATAACTCAACAGCTTTTGTAATCAAATGTTTTTCTTCAGTTATGAATATCAAAGAGAACATAATCCAGATTCTCTGTGTGGTAGCCATCTTTACGTGGCTTATTTTTTTATATTACCTTGAGCCTATTGCTTTAAAGTGCAGCCTTCTAAGCCTGAAACGGTGCTGGCGCTATGGCTGCTGGCTCCGCCCACTTCAGCTTCCCAACATGGCGGCGGGCCGCTTTCCCCCAGCTCTGGGAGCCATAACTCTCAGAAATAGTGGGTCTACACTTTTACCAAGGTAGCGTGTAGCCCAGAAACCTCTTTTTTTGTTTTGTACTAGCAAAGGCTAAATTCACCACACAGTTTAATGTGCTACTTGCAGAGGCCTCATTCCCACCATACTGCAGGTCGAGCATGCACGCTAGGAACCCGCCAGTAGCTCAAACCGGCAGTTGCCGCTTATTTGAGAGAGACAATTAGGAAGCTGTTTTTAGTTCCGTTTTAGAATCTTTTTTGTAAGTTTTTAGGTGGAAACTCTTGCCACCACGTTGGATGCCATTTGTTGCTGGAGAATTTCTCTCCAGCTCCCGCCACCAAGTCCCGCCAGTCTCAGAGCCCACTTATAAAATAAACACACAGACTCTTACATTATTTAAACTGCTTGGCCATTAGCTCAGGCCTGTTATTGTCTAGCTCTTACTCTTATATTTAGCCCATTTCTATTAATCTTTACTTTGCCACATGGCTCATGGCTTACTGGTACCTTACATCTTCCTTGTCCTGATGGCGGCTGGCAGTCTCTCCCTCTCAGCCTTCCACTTCCCAGAATTCTTTTCCTAGTCCCGCCTATACTTCCTGCCTAGCCAATGGCCAATCAGTGATTTATTTACTGACCAATCAGCAACACACTTGACATACAGACCATCCCACAGCACTGCTCCAAAAGCATATAGAGGAGAGATGCTCTCTAGGGGATGTTTTATCTTGTGATAATGAAGCTATTTCTGAAATGGCCCAGGGAAATGTCTGTCTATGCTGTGAGACATGAGGCCTCTTCCCTTCCTCTGCTCCCCTCTCTTCTTCTTCCATTTCTTTCCTTTCTCTTATGTTCTCTTCCTTTAGAGACAGCATGCATCTCTATATAACCCTGGCCAGCCTGAAACTCACAATCCTTCTGCCTCAGCCTCCCAAGTGCTACAATCACCACTGCAGCCACAGATCTCTCCTAGCACAGGCCATGGGAGAAACTGCTCTCCAGGCAGAGTGATTGAAGTTCTGCTCTGACCCCACGGAACGTCCAGGATCTATTACAACCTGAGCTGTTCTCAGCTCTCCATCAGCGGAGACAACAGTGAGTTCTCTGATACAGGCAGCAACAAGCTGGATGATCAGAGACTCTAGGTGGCAAAGGGCACACTAGGTTTGAAACGTCTACATCCTCTCCAAGAACAGGGAAGAGTATTAGCCACCTTGGTGGTTATGTAGAAAACCTGAGAAAATGAACATGGGATGTTCATGGAAGATGCTCAATTTATCATCTCATTTCTCTGCTTCTCAGGAAGGTGCCACAAACAGCAAAAGGTGTAAACTAAGGGCAGCTGTGGTGAGCTGTCCACTGAAGGACAGATCCAGCTAACATTAAATGGGAAATGTCTTCAAAAGTGATAAGTTAGGAGAAAAGGGAAAGCCCAATATCTAGGTTCATTTAATTTTTATTGTGCTGTGGCTGATGGGATATATTTCCCTTGGTGACAGTTTCTTGTCCATGTCTCAGCCCCAGAAGACCTATATTCCAGGTAAGCAAGTCACCGTCTTCTGCAGGTGGCAGAGGATCTGGAGCGGCCTTCACAGGCAGTTGCCTTCCTCAACCCATGACCTGCTGTTTCTCAGGTCAACAGTGAGTGTGTGCTCATGAAGTCCTCTCTCTGTCCGGGGAGCTGTTTCATGGATTATGAGGAGCGGGCCAACCTGGCCTAACCTCTGTTCTTCCAGAGGTTTTTGTTGTTGTTAGATAGCTTATTATGTTTTTTGTGCCTCGGTTTCCTTAAAAGATAGATGTGGCACTACACCACAAGATTAATTTAAAAACTAATTCATTTCCACACATATTGAACAATGCCTTTTCATTATGTGAAAAGTTCAATTAGCCTTGGCTGCTGTCACTGTGGACTGGGGACCGCACTGGTTCTCCTGTGCCTGGCCTAGAACACTAACACTACCCTTGGGATGTACTTCAATTCACAGTCACCAGACATAGACGTGAACTGCCACAAGGGGGCAGCAGATCCCCTCTTCTGTTGGCGAATCTGCACCTTTCAAATACAGATTGTTCCTGCACTCCTGTGGAAAAGCTGCTGTACAAACATTACGTGATCTCAGGCTTGGGATCCTCACAGAAGAAGGTAAACACTGACCAGAAGAGTTCAGAACTACATGGGAAGAGCAACGCAGCTCGTCTCTCCATGGAGACTTCACAAGTACGTTATCCCTTAACGTGGTGGTCCCTGCTCTGGTAAATACTTGGAACTCACAAATACAACCGCCTGTCCCCATCCTTTGCCCTTACCTTGACCAGCCTCTTTCATGAACTGGAACCATCTTTGGCTGGCAACTCCCAGCACCAAGCAGCAAAAAATGATGGCAATGGATGACTTCATCCTGCTGTAGGGCCGGGAAAACACAAGGATGAATATGCCATTACTTAGGGTGGCAGATGCTTCTGTAATGTTGAGCTGTCCTTTTATGCCAGTAACCAATCCCTCTGGATTTTATACATAAACCCACACACGTGTAGAGGTGGATGATATAAGTGGATTCCAGGGAGCTATCTAGCTCCCCATTTCCACGTTTCATTAGACTCCTACTGACTGAGAGTTTGCAAATGGACCATTAGCATAAAGCACATTGCATTCCAATCTTGCCAGCCAAAACCAAACTGTGTATGAAGTTTCCAGAGAGCCATGTAGGGGCTTTATAGCCATCATAGACTTTTGCAGTCTATCTGTAGAGGGCTGACTCTACCCTCCCCTGAATTCACACAGAAGCATACAACAAATCTCCATGATAAAAATATCGCCTCCAGTGAATTCTAATCCATCTAGTAGATTCAGGAAAGAGACAGAGCAGGAAAACACAACAAGTGAATGCTGGCAGGGAAAAGAATCTGCAAAGAGCAAATGTCGGAAAGTTCTGACAACTCACCCTGGGCTGTCGGTTCCTGCTGAGACTCCTGGTGAGTGACTTGTGTCACTTGTTGAGGAGATGTGGCTGAGGTTATCTATATATACTGTCACTCAGCTAGTGGAGCAATCCCCCTGTTTCATCTTGCATAATCCCACTTGGCCATAATTTATCTTTCAGAACATAAAGATTTCTCTTCACACACAGGTCTGCTTTTCCCAGATTGCACAATCTGGCCATTTTCAGAAATGTGGCAAGTTGGGCTTTCAGAGTCTTCCCCATCCTAACTGGGAATAATCACAATGAGTACTTTCCATCCAATCATGTAGTGCCAATTTCTAAGAGAGGGAAATTAATATTGGAAAAAGAAATCTGAATATGTAATGAATCATGGAGGTGCATGGCAACTCCAAAGGCTGAGCTAAAGTCCTTTCAAAGCATAGTTCAGAATTTGCTGGGCCTAGGAAACAGAAGAAAGGAAGGCTGAAACTGACGTTTAGCATCCACATGGGTAAACTCAACACTGGAAAAGACTTCTCCAGACTCAAGTGTATTTATTCATGAACAGTTGGTATGGAAGATAAGAGAACAGATTAAATTCAGATACTGTGATAAACCAGGAACACGAAACAGTAGTACAGGATTTGTTTCAAAGTTGTGAATAAATAACCCACCATAAGCATGCATGAGGAAGGCCCACTGGCTGTGAAATTATGCTAACAGTGGGTTCAGGCAGAAAGTAGCAGAGCACAACAGAGGAATGCTGGGAGGTAGTACCAGGAAACAGCTTTTGGAGCTAGAAAAGCAACACTAGGTTTTGCTACATGCATTTGTCTTGTAAAGAAAATCCATTCAGGCAATCAGGGAACTACAATTCATTTTGTATCCCCACCCCTTTATTCAACAGAAAAAAATTAAATACACTGACTTCCCTAGAGAAGGAAGGGATATAGATAGCTACAAGATGGTGGATATCACATTTGTTCCTCTGTTCTAAGGGACCCGGGGCTGGAAGCCTGAGGACAGCAGTAAGGCTAAAAGACCCACCCAGAAAGAAATAGCTCGGGTTTTTTGCCTGAAATTGTTTGTTACTAGAAGAGGAATGTTAATATTTCAATGGAGAAACAAGTTGATGTAGGCAAACCATGTAAGCTGGAAGATGGTGACTAATAGCCAGGAAGAAGGAATAAGAGCCGAAGAGAATGGAAGTGAAGAGCTTTTTGTTGGACTACAAACCAGGGGGGTGGTGTGGTGTGGTGGAGGATGTGGGTAAAAGTGGTGCAGGATGAAGCAGGTCAGGCCAGGGTGGGCACCATGTTTGAGAATCGTCCTAGATTAGAGCTGTTGGGAATGAAGCCTCTTTCTAGGTTTGTCCTTTGTTTTAGTTGTTTTGGGCACTATGACATGAGAGCTGTAATGGGAAAAGCTGTCAAATGATGTCTCTTTAGTCTCTTGGTCCTTAGCCAAGGCACTGCCAAGCCACATTTGGCTACTCCTTACACGACTTCCATCCCTTGGGAAAGGGATTCTTTAGTGCCTGGGGTCCGGCTGGCTTGGCTCACATTGTTCTAACAGTAGGCAGTGAGCAGCAGCTACAACCTCCCACACCACACGCCCTGGTTGTGGACCTGCTTGGGGAGGTGCTTCACAGAAGACTGCACATAAAAGCAGCCCCTCTTCTGTCCTGACTTCCTTGGGATAGACATTTGTTGCCAGTGATTATGTACTGACCTCCTCAGCCATTCTCCATTCAAAATTCACTTCCCACATGTCCACTCTTTCAATCCACCCTTCTCCTCCTCTTTTACTTTGGTTTTACTTTATGTGTATTTTGCCTGGATGTATGTGCATGCACCACATACATGTCTGGTGCCTGTGAAGGTCAGAAGAGCATGTCAGTTCCCCTGGAACTGGTGTTAGAGATGGTTGTGAGCCAATATGTGAGAGCTGGGAATGAACCCAGATTCAATTAACTGCTGAACCATCTCTCCAGTCCCTGCCCTCTTCTTTGATAGAAATATTATTAAACAAGAGAATTCTTTCCTAGACATGAAGAAGAGCTTTTCATATGAACTTTTTCTTTATTAATAATTAACTAATTCTTTAAGGATTTTATCCAATGTATTTTGATCGTATTCACTCCTGATCTCCAACTCCACTCTCACCTCCCTACCCACCCAACTTAAAGCTTTCTTCTTTTTTTCCCTTCATCAAGTCCAGTTTGTATGAGCCAACTAGTCTTGGCGATGGGGTCTGCCCTAGAGGTTGGTCAACAAGGGTCATACCATTAAAGAAAGTTGACTCTTCCTCTCCTACCAGCTATCCAATGCCAATAACTTCTCATCTAGGGGTAGGATTTTGTTTCCACCTCACCCCATCCAAGCTGAGATTTCGTCTGCTTTGAGCTTGCACAGGTCTTGTTCATGCTGTCACAATCCCTGTGAGTTCACCTGTGTCTGGAAAACACTCTGTCCTTAAAGTCATCCACCACCTCTACCTCTTACATTCTTTCTGCCCCTATTCCAAGAAGAGCCCTGAGCCTGGGGGATGGGGTGTGATAGGTGTGTCCAGGGGCGTTTTTCTTTATTGTTCATTTTATTATCACACAAAGTTGCCCCTTGTTCATTCCTAATGTATCTCCATGGAATGGGATCTCGCGAGAAGACCACTGTCTGTTTTGTCTCGCTATCATCCAGACATTTCTCTTGGTTCCTTAAGCAGGTGATGAATAAATATAAAAATGCACTCATCTGTGCATTCTGCAAGCTTATTTACTTAAACTGGAAGAGGATTTTAGAGGACTCTAAATGTTTGAGAGAAGCATGCCAGTTTGGATGGTTCTGAGTCTAGCCCACATTGAGTAAACACAGATTGATCCACAGTGCATTGCATCTCTCCAGCACATGCAGGAACAACCCACATCAGACCCAACACTAACTTACTGTAAATGGACCCAACCCGCATTTCCCGTAGATTACTCCATAGCATTGGACTATTGCCTGCAAGTTTGCAAGGACTCCACCAACAAGGAACTTGGGTCTAAATACATGTTCTCAGAGTGTGAGCCTGGATTTTCTTTCCCATAACCAGAAATTTCAAAATGTAAACCTGGAAAAATCGAGAATTGCACAATGCCTTCTTTGGCAGCTGAGTTTGAAATTTTGCTGATGAACCCCTTTCTCCTGTTGCCTGCACCTGAGAGGATGAAGAGACTCTGATTGTTCCACACCCTGGAGAATTCGTGCAAGAAGCTGAGCCCGACCTCAGAGCCCCTAAAGTCTGGGAGGAGGCAGAGCGCAGGCTCTCAGTCCCAACCTCTCCTTCACCTCCCACTCCTGCTCTTGTGCATGTGGAGAGAACTCAGGGAGTGGACAGGACAGCTAACCCACATTGCTTGAGGGGGGCCTTAGAGCCGACCTACCATTAGAGTTGAACCGAGACTGCAGGGACTTTGCGTAGCCAACAGGACTAGAGTTGCTCTTCTGTGAGGAAAAAAAAAGTAGTTGCAGAGTTAGATCTCTTCATGTGGGTTCAGGTGCCCAGAAGAAAAGGACAAGCCTCCTGAGTCCTCAGCAGGTTTCATAGCAGGTGATACAGCCTGCCAGCTGACCCCACACCCTGCCTGGCAGATAGGAGTGTGGTGAGGGGGTCCTAGGGGAAACCCCTGAACACTCTGGTGCTTGCTCCTCATCTTGGTATTTTGGAAGGATGGAATAGCCCATATCATCAGAGTTTGAAGGGTACTGGCAGTGTGCCAGACAGATGTTCTATTCCTCTCTGCCACTTGGTCACTCGGGTTGGAAACTTTGGCTAGGTGAAGGTAGGCAAACCCTTCCTCAGGGAGCAGTGGGTGCAGCTGCTCCTCTTTCTGGTAATAACCTCCACTGCAGAGGGGGCTCATGAGGAGGTGAAATTCCTCTCAGGAGCAGCCATGCACACCATTTCTGCAGAGACCCCCAGGTCAACAGAGAATGTTAGCGTGATTAGGAGTACGTCAGACTCTGCCGAGGCCCTGGTGATACTCCCTCCCTATAGCAATCCCATCCCCCAGTCCTGAGGCGGGGAGCCATGGTGGAAAGACACCTCCAAGTCACTTGCATGGGAGGACCCTCTGGTCCTCACTCCTCCAAGTGTCCCAACAGCCAACTAGCCTGTAATGTGGGAGGTCACATTAAAGCAGACCTGTCACTGCAGTTGAAACAGGACTGCAGGGACTTCCAATGGCCAACAGTGACCCAGTGCTAAGGACAGAGAGGAGAATTTTACCTTCACAGTCAAACCAGGGTTGGGAAAACAAAGGCACTTTGTGGTGAAGCCTCCTAAACCAGCACTCTAAACTGGCTGTGTTTAGGCAGCATGTGTCAGTTTTCCGACTATGTTCCTTTGCACTTGGGACATCTGTACCACATCCTCTTCCCCCAGGGCTCACAGACCACTGCATAAGAGGAGAGAGAAGGACTGCAAGAGGCAGACATGACTACAGGGAAGTTGTTTTCCAGACACAGCCCCTGCTCACACGTGTAGACTCATAGCACAGCAATCGTGACAGTGCACAGCATCTGCACAAGCTCAGGCCAGACCGCATCCCAGCATGGAGAAGGGAGATGGGCACAAAGTCCCAGCCCTAGCCAAGGAACTATTGACAATTGATAGCTGCTGGGAGAGGGAGAGTGGGTTTTCTTTAAGGGTTCAGGCCTAGCAAGTTAGCCATGCTGTGGTGAAAGACCACACTTTCACCAAGTAGAAAAATTAGATTGGTAGATTAAAAAATCTACGAGAACACAAAGGTGGGTGGGTAGAGAAGGCAGAGTAGACCTGGGAGAAGTCGGGAGAGAATTATCATGTCTGCTATTGCTGTAATAAACACCGTGGCTGGGGTAGCTGGAATGAAAATGGTCCCATAGGCTCAAACACTTGAATGCTTGGTCCACAGTTGCTAGAACTGTTTGGGGAGTGTTAGGAGATATGGCTTCGTTGAAAGAAGTGTGTCACTAGGGTTGGGCTTTGAGATTTCAAAAGCCCACACACCACACCCTGTGAGTGTGCTCTCTCTCTCTCTCTCTCTCTCTCTCTCTCTCTCTCTCCTCTCCCTTCCCCTCTCCCCTCCCCCTCCCCCTCCCCCTCCTTCTCCCTCCCTCTCCCTCCCTCTCAACCTCCATCTTGACCTCTCTCTCTCTGCCTCGTGGTTGTTATCTTAACATGTAAGCTCTCGGCTACTGCTCCAGCACCATGCCTGTCAGCCTGCTGCCATGCTCCCTGCCATGGTGGACTCACCCTCTGAACTATAAACCAGCCTCCAATTAAATGCTTTCTTCTCTAAGTTGTCTTGATCACGATGTCTTGTCACAACAATAGAAAAGTTACTAAGGCAATGACCAAAAGTAACTTGTGGTGGAAAGAGTTTACATGGCTTGTGGGTCACATAGAGTCCATCATCAGGGGAAACCAAGGCAGGAACTCAAGGCAATAACCTGGAATCAGAGGCCATGGAGGGATGCTGCTTACCCTCTTATTCTCCATGGCTTGCTCAGCCCCATTTTCTTTTGTTTGTTTGGTTGGTTTTTTTGTTTTTGTTTTTTGAGACTGGGCTTCTCTGTGTAGACCTGGCTGTCCTGGAACTCACTCTGTACACCACATTGGCCTTGAACTCAGAGATCTGCCTTCCTCTGCCTCCAGAGTGCTGGGATTAAATGTGTGCAGCACCACTGCCCTTCTCAGCTCCATTTTCTTATAAAATGCGTTACCAACTACCAAAGGGCAGCACTGTCCCAGTGGCCTAGGACCTCCCATACCAATCATTAATCAAGAAAATGCCCAATAAGGCAGGGCAAGATGACCCACACTTTTAATCCCAGAATTCCAGAAAATATTTGTGAGTTTGGAGACAACTTAGTCTACATAGCCAGTCCCATGCCAACCAGGGCTGCATAGTGAGAACCTGCTTTGAAAGAGAAAAAGTGTGTGTGTGTGTGTGTGTGTGTGTGTGTGTGTGTGTGTGTGTGAGAGAGAGAGAGAGAGAGAGAGAGAGAGAGAGAGAGAGAGAGAGAGAGAGAGAAAGCACTCACTGGGAGTGGTGTGTGGGCTTTTGAAGGGAGGGAGGGAGGCAGGGACAGAGGGAGAGAGGGAGGGAGAGAGGGAGGGAAGGAGAGGGAAGGGGAGAAGGAGAGGGAGAGGGAGACAGAGAGACAGAGATTTCTCGATAGAGGCTTCTCTTTCCTGGTACCTCTAGCTTATGTCAAGTTGACAAAAGGCTAACCAGGAGGAGGGTGAAAGTAATAAAGTACTTTATTGGAAATTCTCAAAGAAATAAAAAAAGGGAGGGAAAAAGAGAACTAAGTTCCAGTCTGCTCATCTAACTTTGCCAGGCATGCTTTTATACACAGGCATGCACGCGTGTGCGCGCGCAAACACACACACACACACACACACACACACACACACACACACGCGCGCGCGCGCGCGCGCACCTTGCTCTCCCAGTGCCTGTAGCATTAGGACTTTTTCAGACATGGACTTTGAGATCAGGGAGAGGGGATTTGGATGGCACCCCTCGGGTCACTGTTTCACTCTTTCAGCAACACTTGGCTGCTGTTAGCTAGGCTGAGCACTCTGACTGGGAAATCTGCCCCAACCTGAGGTACCTCCCCTTCACTTCCCTGGAGGCTCTCTGCTCTTATTCCCTCTGCGTTCTGCTCTAGGAGGCTGGCCTGCACAGATGCCCTGACTCCACTCTGTGTCCCTTCTAATTTAGTTTGGCCAGTGGGGAGCCCTTGCAGGAGCTTGGGAGGAGGGAAGAGAGAGAGATTTAATGATTTGTTCATATAACTCCTTCAAAGAGGGGTCACCAAAACCCAGTTTGTCCCTCATCCAAAGGTCCTAACTCATTAATGCCTCTCTGCAAAGATTTCTGCCTTTGCCTGTCTATCATTCCCCTTCGCTCTTCCCTGTCTGCCACATTGCGTACAGGGACCACCTGTCTTTAGGGTTTTGATGAGATACTGACTACCAACTCACAGTAATTTCTGCTTTAATAAATGGGCTGCCTGGCCTCATTTCTCTACACTGTCGGCACCTTGTCACCCCTTGAGGAACACTGCTGTTGCCACCTTGTCTGACTGGGTTCTTTCCTGACAGAATCCCGACAGAGACAAAAGCCTCTGTGATGTGGATGTCTCCCCTACAAGTCCACATGTTAGAAATTTCATCCCCAACTTCAGCCGGCAGTGGGTTTTGGAGGTTTAGAGGTAAGTAAGGATCAGAAAAGGTCATAAAGATGGGACCCCCATGATGACTTTAATGTCTTTGTGATAAGAGGAAGGGACCTGATCTACCAGACCTGATCTGTCACTCAGTGTGGTGTTCTCAGAGGGGATGAGATACAAGACCCTCACCAGGGATCAGATTCCATCCTTGGACTTCCCAGCCTGTAGCATCATGAGGTAAATACACTTCTACATTTTATAAAGTTTCCAGAGGGTAATATTATATACAGCAACAGAAGCACACTAAGATTTACTTACTTAAACTAGATTTATTTCATTGTTTATTTTTACGTGCCCATCTGAGATCATACCATGGTGTCATCCACATTTATGGAGGGCCTTTCCCTCTTCTTCTCTGGAAACTTCCTTAGAGACACATTTAAAACTGTGCCTCACTAATGCCTGAAACAGGTTCATTTTCTCCTTTGTTATTATTTTATTTTTAATTACATGGATGTGGGAGCACACATGAATGCAGCTTCCCACTGAGGTCAGAGAGGAAGCCAGATCCTCTGGAGCTGGAATCACAGGTGTTCTGAGCCTCCCAATGTGGTGCTGGGAACCAAACTCAGGTCTTCTGGAAGAGCAACACACTACATTCTTAAGCACTGAGCCATCTCTCCAGGCCCCAGCATTTTTTATTGGTGGCCAGTGTATGTGTGGCACACACCACCACACAGCTGTGGAGATCAAATGGTATCTAGTGGGGTCAGTTCTCCTCTTCCACCTGTACATGGGCTCTGGGGATTGACCTCAGGCTGTGAGACTTGTGTGCCAGGAATCTTCATCTGCTCATCCATCCAACCTGCTCCTCTTCTCCTTTTCTCTTCTTCTTTTTAAAGTAATATTTTATGAAATCTTTGAGAATTTCACAGAATTTATTTGATCATATTCAACCCCCAGCTTCTCCCAGATCCACTTCCCACCTCCCTGTGCACCCATCTCCAAGCTCTCTCTCTTTTTAAAGTCACCAAGACCTGTTTGTGTCCTCAAATCTGGGATGTGTGTTCTTCCACCTGCCATGGTTCACACCCTCAGAGAAAACTGACTGCCCCCTCCCCCTTGAAAGCTACTCCCTCCTGTTGTGCCTTCCTGATCCCTCCCCTCTGTGGGAATTCTAACTGAAACACAAATTCAGAGATAACATCCACAGAAGAGATAAAGCATGTGATGTTTGCCTTTCTGAGACCAGGTTAGGTCACTTGGGATGATTGTTTACAGCCCATCATTTACCTGAAATGTTTTTGTTTTTGAGGCATTGTCTCGACTTTCAAAGGTTGATCTACAACTCCCTATGTACCCACGGATGACTTTGAACTTCTGATCTTCCTGCCTGCACCTTGTAAGAGACACTAAACCCAATTTATGAAGTGCTGGGAATAGAACCCAGGGCATCACACATCTTGGCCAGACTTTACCAAAGGAACTGATGTACCCCCAGTACCTTAAAAATTCATATTTAAACATTATTTTAATGTGAGGGATACATATGTATCCGTGTGTGTGTGCGTGCGTGCACATGAGCGCAGGTAGAGTTACACATGTGTACACATGTAAATGAAAGACAGATGTTGATATCTGGTGTCTTCTTCTCTTTTTAAAGCAGAATCTCTCACTGTACCAGAAACTCACTCTTTGGGCTCGGATGGCTAGCTTCCAAACCCGGGGATCTGCACATCTCTGTCTCCCTCCTCAGCACCTGGGTTATAGATGCATGGCCAATGCTCAGCTTTTGTGTGGGTGCTGTGGGTCCAAAGTCAGGTCTATATGCTTGTGCAGAAGGTACTTTACAGGCTGAGCCCTCTTCACAGACCCTCCCCCAGGAATGTCAATACTGAGTCAAGTGGAACCACAATTAAGCATCACCATAACTGAACGTTTATTGTTTCTTCTCGGTAGCTAAAATGGAGAGCAAGCTTCATTTCATGCTTTGTCAAATCTCAAACATACATGTACTGATTATGAATTTCCTAAATTAGGATATTCCTTAAGTTTACTAATAACAAGACAGCATTGATGAAATTAGTCACACCTGTAGGAATAAATTATTTCCTTTCTTTTTGAACATACTCAAAAACAAGACAAAAACCATCTTAATAAGGCTACAACATTTTCATTGAGTATAAGGATCTGAATGATAAGAGACCATTATCTCAGTTTAATGGGAACCATGTTTATCTTGGCAGTGTGTACATAAGTGTACATCTTTAAGGATATGGTGTTTTGTCCTTTAAAGGAATACAGTGTGCCACTACTACATGGTATGTTTTCTGCTAATGCTCCCTGTGAGAAAACAGTATGTGTGTGTGTGTATGTGTGTGTGTGTGTGTGTGTGTGTGTGTGCGTGTGTGTGTGTGTGTGTATTAGAGAGAGTGTAAGAGAGACACAGAGACAGAGAAAGAGAGACAGAGAGACAGAGACAAGATCTGCTATATAGATATATCGCCCTGGCTGGCCTCAAACTTGCAGCCATACCCCTGTCTCTACTTCCTATGTGCTTCAATTTAAGAATATGTCACCACACTTAGTATCAAAATATTTATTAAGTTCTTCTGAGGCTTTTCATAGTTTACTTATACTTCATAATTTTCATTTCTGTGAGAGCTGCAAAGCATTGCTGAGAAAATCCAACCTGTTCTATGCCACAGTAAGACTTTCTCATCTGGGGCGGTGGTGGCACATGCCTTTAATCCCAGCACCCGGGAGGCAGAGGCAGGTGGATCTCTGTGAGTTCGAGGCCAGCCTGGGCTACCAAGTGAGTTCCAGGAAAGGCACAAAGCTACACAGAGAAACCCTGTCTCAAAAAAAGAAAAAAAAAAAACTAAAGACTTTCTCATCTGGCTAGAATTTGAGCATTGATTTTGGTGTAGAATTACAGATTCATCTCAAGGTGACTCATCACCATGTTCTGCAAATAAAACTTGAATGAAACATTCATACATTATACAGCTTCTAGACGCTTCTCCAAATGTGTTGACTTCTGCGGAATACACAGTTTCATTGTCTTCTTTCAGCTCATGTTTGTAGAGCATCTACTCGTGGCAGGAGTTAAAACAGGTACTGTGGGTACAAAGATGGCATACAGCAATACAGACATTTTTGCCCTTTCATTTTTTTTATATTTTCTCTGTAGGCACATAGACACATAGACCAATAGAGTGAAGTGTGCTGAATCCTAAATGTAGCAATCTGTAATAAAAGCAGGCGCAACTGACTCCCCCCACCAGGTCCCTAGTCCTCTATCCCAGAGGCTCCATCTGTCCTCTTCCCTTCTCTTTTCTTGAGCAACTGATGTTTCTACTCTGTTGGAGTTAGGCTTCCACCTAGGAGCCTGGCTTTGGCATAGCAGCTATTCAGTTAGGACCAGTATCACCCTCTCCATCCGTGCCTTTTTGTTCCTACAAACTATAGTGACATTCACGGGCAGAATGCCTTTGCATTGTGAGTAAATTAAAACATTCATTCCTGCTCAGTTCTGCTGTGCCTCATTTCCCTTCTAGAACAGTAAGTAAAATTTTGCTTAGAGCAAAAGACAATGAGAATAAAATTAAGAAATAGTGACATTATAGGCATTTTCTTTTAGATAAAATGGACCAACACTAGTTAGAACATGTGCTGAGGTAGGCACTGGTGTGTGTGTGTGTGTGTGTGTGTGTGTGTGTGTGTGTGTGTATTTGATTACAACACAGGATCTCACCTGTCCCAGGAAGGCCTTGAAATCGTTATATAGGCAGAGCTGGCCTTGAATATCTGGTCTGTCAGCCCCTATGTCTCCAGTGCTGGAATTGTAAGTAGGTACCGTCACCGGGTTTACATAATTCTGGGAATCCTTCTATGGATTCGTGCATGCTAAGCAAACATTCTGTCAACTGAGCTATATCCCTGGTCTCCAGTGCAGTGTCGAGGTTAGGATTTCAAAGGTTAGGATAAAGCTTTGTCGAGGTGGTGTACTTCTCTACATGAAGAGGTCACAGGGGACAAGGACTGAAATCAGACCATGCATAGGCCATAACTGATAAGGTAGAGTGGCATCACTACACAGAAAAGCCTGGGAACAACAAAAACATAAACAGAGAGGCCTTGGTATGACTAAAAGATGTTGGGGGTAAAGACACACATCTGATCTATATCAAGGAGGGATTGATGGACAGCTCAGAGTAAATTTCACTTGTGGAGGCGGCTGACATGGCTGACAACACTCTACTACCTCATGCCTGTTTGTCAGGGGAAGCTGGTGTGGCTAAAGGCTAGAGCAGATTTGGTGGGGTGGGGTGAGGGGCCTGCATGGTTTCAGGCTACTTCCTGGTGGTCACAGCTCCTCCTCTACTTATCTTCTGTGTGATACATAGCAATTCTTCCCAGAAAGTATTTCTGACATTTCCACATTTCCATCAACAAATTCCATCCACAAAGTATTTGGTGGGCATCTCTAGCTTCTCTGTGATTCCTTTGGACACCAGTGACATCCTGTCAAGGGGAGAGGGATGCGGCTCACAGCTTAGTCTCCTCAGTGCAGCCTGTGTAGCAGGCTCAGAACTTCTCAGGCAGGCCCTGGGGTCTGAAGTGATTAGGGTTTTTGCCACTTTGACCCCATTCCTCGGGTTTTCAGGTAGATTCCAGGCTTTCCAATCCATGGTCCTTCATTCCAAAATAATACCGGTTTAGGAGACCCTGAAAGTATTTCCTGCTGGTGCTGAATTCCTTGTCCATAATAGTTTTTTCTAAATTACATAAAATGCTTGTATTTTGGCAAGTTTTTTTACCTCACTGCCCTAACTTCCCTGGATGATACACTGCAAGCTGTAAGCTGAAATGAACCCTTTCTTCCCAAACTTGTTTTTGGTCATAACATTTTGTCATACCAGTAGAAACCCTAATAGGACATGGACACAGTTCCAAAAGGCCAGACTCCTAAAGGCCAAGGTCTTGTTCACAGTAGTTCCGTACAGGCTTCTAAAACACCCTGATGAAGAGAGACTCAAAGGAGGAAAGGGTTTATTTGGCTCACAGTTGTAGGTGACACTTCATGATTGCAGGGGAGTCACAGCAGTAGGAGTGTGAGACAGCTGGTCACACCACATCTGGTCAAGGGCAGAGAGAATGAGTGCAGCCATGCTGCCTGCTTGTCTCTGCTCTCCGTTAGCTTTCTTCACTCTTACACAGTTGGGGCCAGCACATGAAAGGGAACATCTCATTTTCTGGGTGGGTCTTCCCACCTCAGTCAACAATCAAGAAAACCTCCCCAGACAAGCCCATAAGCCAATCTAGTCTAGGCAATTCTTCAATTTAGACATCCAGCTCAGGTAATTCTAGGTTATGAAAACTTGACATTTCAAACTTACCAGCCCACCCAGCACACAGTAAGTCTGTATAAATATTTGCCAACTGAACACATGGAAGGACCTAACCGGGGGTTCTAAATATTTCCTCATGCGATGTATGGTTAAAATGACAAGTAGCAGCCAAGAAATGGTGCTAACACAACATTTAGGAGGCTGAGATGGGAGGCAAATGAGTTCTGAGATAGCCTTGGCTACAAAATGAGAACCTGTCTTAAAACAAATAAAAGGCAAAAAGCAGGCAGGTATTAAGGTGGTACATGCCTTTTAAATCCAGCACTCAGGAGGCAGAGGCAGGTGCATCACTGAGTTCAAGGCCAGCCTGGTCTATAGAGTGAACAAGTACCAGGTTAACCAGGGCTACACTAGAAACTCTTGTAAAGCAAAAAGGGCAAGTATCTCCACTTGTCTAAATGGTGAGGCACATGTATTGAAGCCATGAAATAAGGCTGGAAATAATCTCTCTCTCTCTCTCTCTCTCTCTCTCTCTCTCTCTCTCTCTCTCTCTCTCTCTCTCTCTCTCTCTCCTCCCTCCCTCCCTCCCTCCTCCTCCTCCTCCCTCCTCCCCCTTCTCTCCGCTGGAGTTCTAGGTAGCTGATGGGCTCAGGTTCTCATTGGCTTAGCTGATGCCCAGACACAGAAGAGGACAATCTACTTTGCTGAGTTCACCAATTCTAATGCTAATCCCACCCAGAAAGAATCCCACACACAAACTAGTGCTCAACCTAGACACATGGCTTCAGAATATAATCCATTTGGTGGACACCAGTTCCTTCACATTAAAACACCCTGGGACTTAGTTCAATCAAGGTACATTCTAGAGACTTGGAAAGACCTCGAACTGTTGGATGTTTGACTGGGTAGTTGGTTTGCTGGTGTACATGTGTACAGATGCTGCTGCAGTCATTTCTGTCCTCTTTCCTTCCTTTTTTCCCTCCTTCCTTCCTTCCCTCCTTCCTTCTTTCCTTCCTTTTTTCCTCCCTCCCTTTCTATCTTTACTTACTAATTTGTTTTTCTTCTACTTGTTTAAACTGCAAATGTCTGTTATTATTTATGGAAATGATAAACAAAAAAAGAGTTTTGAAGGGATGGGTGAGGGGACAGTGATGTGTACGTACTGTGGAACAAGCTCTGAAATTGCTGGAATAAAGACCAAATTGGAAAGGTAAGGAGATGGCGCATTAAGAATGGCCAGAAGATGCATATAGCCAAGGCACAATGTGCTAATTGCTGGGATTTTTTTTTCACCTGCAAATTCCAATGCAGAAGCTAAGCTCATGCTAGGAAACTTTTACAGCATTTGTCTTGGAAGCAGACACCCCTAGGACAGATTAGTGGGGAAAATGAATGACACACAGGACAGCTGTGTTTGATATAAGATGAATTATTTTTTAAGACGTCATGATGCCTAAGACATGGGTGAGGGTGCTGGTTTCAGAACTATGGTGAAATCTTTTCATGGAACCAGTCCACAGCAGCAGCCAGTGCAATTAGACCAACACAGAGAGCTTCGGATGGACCATGAACTGTGCTTGGACAGAACACTGGGAAAGCAGCCTTAGAGCACCAAGGACTGTCAGTGATGCTGGCAGGGTTACATGGTAAGATGGACTAGTGAGATCATGTTACCAGGGAGAGGATCCAGGGAGGCTGGTTCTGGTCACTGAATGAAGGCTGTGCACTGAAAGCCAATCCTAGAGAGGGAGCCTAGGAATTGAATATTCAGAACTCTGGACAGAGGCAGCAGCCTCCCCCCCCCCCCCCCCCCGCTTCACAAGTTGGGGGCTCCATCGAGTGGCTGATACCCAGAAGCCAGGATGAAACCCTCCCCAAAGATCAAGTAGACTGTAAGGTGAATCATGGGGATGCCTTGCTGGTTTTCTCCAACAGGGCTCAGTCTACTCTTCAAAGCAGTTAGGAGAGAAGTGTGAAGTTGTCAAGGTGTGCAGAAAAGAGAAATGTTGGTTAACGTGGACAGATATGGATGTAACATGTTTTTTGAAATAGCTCTAATAAAAAGTGCTTATAATCAAGAATTTGTTTTCAGAGATGACACCACCATGGCTCAGTGGTGTATTGCTTGCTTCGCACATGTGAGGTCCTGAGTGATTTAAAACTATACAAAACAAACAAAACAAAAGACTGTACATAAGTACCTTCAGGCAACTCTGCCCTCAGAGATCCTTAAATACAGGACAGTGGGTTCAAGTTTCACCCTAAGGAATGGGATCCATGTGTCAGAGAGCCACAGTCAACCCATTCCTTCTGTCATGATCATTACCCACCCAAGGAAGGATGCTGTTGCCCAGGAAGAAGAAACAATCTATGTCAAAGTCCATTTCTCTGAAAGAGATGTGGAGCGTCTACAGAGAGCCTAAGAGAGTCTGTAGGAGTCATTCAAGGACAAACACCCAGAGCATAGCAGCCCTCAGCCAGTGCTATGATTACTCCAGCTCTCTATTTCAGAACTCCATCAGTGTACTTTCTGGAAATTGGTCCACCCCTAGAAAAGATGAAGGGTGGCTTATGGGGGGAATTCTAGGATGGGTGGCTTAGTTTGGAAGAAGGCCATGGGTCACAGCAATCCAGCTCCAGGCAACAAAAACCTGAACATTGTCCCTATGGTAGCCTGCCATGCTTATCTCCAAGAGAAATCCCTATTACAAAACACCAGAGAACCTGTCCAGGAGAGGCCTTGACCCTGAGTTCCCATCATAGATCATTTGCAAAGTGGATTTGCAAAGAGCATGGTCCTGAGGTGACTGGTCACTTGGTTCCTTGGGTCCTAAACCTACAGTGACTTCAGCTATGCACTGAATTGATACTGTAGAAGACATTCAGTGTCCTGGAAAAGGAGAGGTAATGAATAAAGGAAAGGGTGGGATGCAACAGGCCCATTTATGTTCACTCACAGTCCCATTGTGAAACTACGGATTTGTGAAATCCTAGGAAACAACCTAGGAAATTGTGCCTCAACAGATCCATGCAACAGTTCACCTGCCACCTCACAATTTCCTCCACTGGAGGGTTCACCTGCACTCGTACATTGACTAAAGAATGTTGTGGGTGTCCACCAGAGAAGACTACCAGACACAGGTCTAAGTAGAAAGTCTTTATTAAAGAAGGAGTGTTGGTGCACACTTTTAATATCAGCACTTGGAAGGCAGACCAGGTGGATCTCAGTAAGGTTGTGGACAACCTAGTCTTCATAGTGAGTTCCAGAGCTATACAGTGAGACCCTTTCTTGATAGTAAGAACCTGTCTCATGAAAAACCAAAAGCCAAGAAAATGTCTTTAGTAGCTAGATGGTGACCACATTTGGTGTTTTGGAATCCCATTGAAGCTCCAAACCTTTCTCAGGGTCATGACAAATACCATGTTCTGGGTCAACACACTTCAGTTATTTAACAAGAACAGTAGTTAGCTAGAGGCAGAACTGCAGAAACCAAAAGGTAAGGTTAGTACATTTAGAGACTGTCCCAGAACTTTGATGAATTAGGTCTTTGTTTTCGATTTGGTAGGTGATGCTGTCAATGTGCTGAGTTTTTATGGCCTGAATGGTGCTTTCATCATGGAGATAGTTGTGCCAAGTTTGGTCTGGGAGCCTGTTACAAGACAGGAATGTGTTCTGAGAGATGCAGATTTTTAGTTACTTTCTGTTTCAATAACAAATATTTTAAACAAAGAAACTTCTTGAAGAAAAAATTATTTTTAGTTATAATTCCAGAGGAATAAGAATCCATCATTCAGATGGATGGCAGAGGTGTGGGTGAGCCAGTTCCAATGTTGTGTGCATGGGAGAGCTGTCCCCATTACTCATCTGTCACATACTGGCAGGGGTTGAGGAAAGATGTCCCCACCTTATACCCATCAACACCTGAGGTTCGTGGAACAGATTGCCCTGAGGTCATAATAGTGGGAGAGCTGTTCCTGCCCCCTCATCACCTGCAGCACTCAGGAGAGTGGCCCCTATACCTCACCTGGGCAACACAGTAGAGCTGGTCCTGAAGATGTAGGTGTGGGAGAACTGACCCTGAGGAAAAAAAAAAGCTGGAGAACTGGCCTTGGCCATTGTTCCGTGTTGCAAGGGGTGAACTAGCCAGGACAGTGCTGAAGAGCTCCCCCTGGTGGGAAAGACAGGGAAGAGCTGGCAGTCTGACCAACCCTGGAACTACCCAGGCCCAGAACCAGGGTTGGCCAAGCCCAACATCAAGCCCAACAACCACCCCTACAGGGACGGGGGTCGACAATCTGGCAGATGCAGGGCTGCAGGATCTCCAGGAGACAGAGTAGAAACGGATATCCGGGAAGAATCCCAGTGATGGCCCAGTGTCAAGGATGTAGCAGAGACCAGGGACCTTGAACCAGACGAACAATTCTTTATGATGAACACCCTCATGTAAAAACGTATGGATAAAGGGTTTACTTCATGACTCACTGTGTCACAATGCAGCTTCCATGACTAGATTTTCACTTTATTCCATTTCCCCCTTTTTTCTCTAAAATTTTATTTTATTTTGTTTTGGTGGGAGAGGGAGATGGGTGGGGTTTGGAGGCATGATGTGAAAGACGTGAAGAATAAAGAAAGCTTAAAAAAATTTCATCATTCTGGGGAGACATGGCAGCTAGTGGAAAGCATGGCAGCGGGAGGAGGCAGCTCAAACCCAAGCAGGAAACAGAGAGAACAAGAAGTGGAATGAGACCTTAAACACTCAACGCCCAGTCCCAGGGACATACTTCTCTGTCCTTCCTCTAGCCTTGCTCTATTGCTAATATACAGAAAATGAGAGAGCCTTTGATAGGATTCAGTGTTTTGTGTCCAGGGGTGCCCCAATGTCTCGGCACCTTGTCAACCCTTGGGGAACACTGCTGTTGCCACCTTGTCTGACTGGGTTCTTTCCTGACAGAATCCCGACAGAGACAGAAGCCTCTGTGATGTGGATGTCTCCCCAGAAGTCCACACATTAGAAATTTCATCCCCAGCTTCAGCCGGCAGTGGGTTTTGGAGGTTTAGAATTAAGTAGGGATCAGAAAAGGTCATAAAGATGGGACCCCATGATGGCTTTAATGTCTTTGTGAGAAGAGGAAGGGACTTGAGCTACCAGACCTGATCTGTCTCTCAGTATGATGTTCTCAGAGGGACTGAGATACAAGACTCTCACCAGGGACCAGATTCCATCCTTGGACTTCCCAGCCTGTAGCATCATGAGGTAAATACACTTCTACATTTTATAAAGTTTCCAGAGGGTAATATTATATACAGCAACAGAAGCACACTAAGATTTACTTACTTAAACTAGATTTATTTCATTGTTTATTTTTATGTGTGCCCATCTGAGATCATGCCATGGTGTCACCCATATTAAGGGTGAAACTTTCCCTCCTCTTCTCTGGAAACTTCCTTAGAGACACATTTAAAACTGCCTCACTAATGCCTGAAACAGGTTCATTTTCTCCTTTGTTATTATTTTATTTTTAATTACATGGATGTGGGAATGCAGCATCCCACTGAGGTCAGAGAGGAAGCCAGATCCTCTGGAGCTAGAATCACAGGTGGTTCTGAGCCTCCCAATGTGGTGCTGGGAACCAAACTCAGGTCTTCTGGAAGAGCAACACACTACATTCTTAAGCACTGAGCCATCTCTCCAGACCCCAGCATTTTTTATTGGTGGCCAGTGTATGTGTGGCACACACCACCACACAGCTGTGGAGGTCCAAGGGTATCTAGTGGGGTCAGTTCTCATCTTTCACCTGTACATGGGCTCTGGGGATTGACCTCAGGCTGTGAGACTTGTGTGCCAGGATTCTTCATCTGCTCATCCATCCAACCTGCTCCTCTTCTCCTTTTCTCTCCTTCTTTTTAAAGTAATGTTTTTATGAAATCTTTGAGAATTTCACAGAATTTATTTGACCATATTCACCCCCCAGCTTCTCCCAGATCCACCTCCCACCTCTCTGTGCACCCATCTCCATGCTCTCTCTCTTTTTAAAGTCACCAAGTCCCGTTTGTGTCCTCCAAATCTGGGATGTGTGTTCTTCCACCTACCATGGTTCACACCCTCAGAGAAAACTGACTCCCCACTCCCCCTTGAAACCTACCCCCACCTGTTGTGCCTTCCTGATCCCTCCCCTCTGTGAGAATTCTAACTGAAACACAAATTCAGAGATAACATCCACAAAAGAGATAAAGCATGTGATGTTTGCCTTTCTGAGACCAGGTTAGCTCACTTGGGATGATTGTTTACAGCTCCATCCATTTACCTGAAATGTTTTTGTTTCTGAGGCATTGTCTCAACTATCAAAGGCTGATCTACAACTCCCTATGTATCCAAGGATGACTTTGAACTTCTGATCCTCCTGCCTGCACTTTGTAAGAGACACTAAACCCAATTTATGAAGTGCTGGGAATAGAACCCAGGGTTTCATTCATATTGGTAAGCACTCTACCAACTTCTATACCCCTAGTACTTTAGAAATTACAATGCTGCTATTATTTTAATGTGAGGGATATATATCCATATGTATCCATATCTCTGTGTGTGTGTGTGTGTGTGTGTGTGTGTGTGTGTGTGTTTTATTGTGACACAGGGTCTCATTTATCCCAGGCTAGCCTTGACTTACTATATAGCCAGCACTGGTCTTGAACCTGGTCTGACAGCCCCTACTTCCCCAGTGCAAGGAATATAAATGTGCTCCATCACCAGGTTTACACAGTTCAAAGGATCCCCTAAGGGTTCATGAATGCTAAGCAAACACTCTGTCAACTGAGCTATATCCCTGGTCCCCAGTGCAGTGTCTAGGTTAGGATTCCTAAGGTTAAGATAAGGCTTTCTCAAAGTGATGTTCTTCTCTCTATGAAAAGGGGTCATAATGAAAAAGCCTTGAGTCAGACCCTGACATGATGGATAAAGCAGAGTGGCATACCTATACAGAAAAGCCTGGGGGGCTGGAGAGATGGCTCAGAGGTTAAGAGCACTGCTTGCTCTTCCAGAAGTCCTGAGTTCAATTTCCAGCAACCACGTTGTGGCTCACAACCATCTGTAATGAGATCTGGTGCCCTCTTCTGGCCTGCAGTCATATATGCAGACATATATAATAAATAAATCTAGAAAGAAACGAACGAAAGGAAGGAAGGAAGGAAGGAAGGAAGGAAGGAAGGAAGGAAGAAAGAGAGAAAAAGAAAAAGAAAAAGAGAAGGAGGGAGAGAAAGAGGGAGGGAGGGAAGAAGTGAGAGAAATGTGTATTTGAGACAGAGGAGCAAAATGGCAGTGGCTGAGGCAGAATTCACCACGGCAATTTTCCCACAGTTGTGTCGCTGTCCACAGAGGCAGAGAAATATCAGACTAATGCAGCGAGAGAAGAGAAATTTCTGGAACAGTAGGCACAGAGGGTAGTGGTCACAATATGGAAAGGTCTAAAAACAGTATCTCTGTAACTTCAGGGACTTGAATAGTCACATGAGCCTGAATGGGGAATGGGGCAGTCATCAGAGCTATCTCTCTATGTAACTTCTGAGAATATCAGTCCTAAGCCTAAATATTCTATTCCGGACTGTGTTTAGTATTGACCCTTTATACCACACAACTCCACCCACTAAAACACAATGACAGGAAACTTCATCTCTTATGAATTTATTACATGTGCACTGTATGCCCTCCACACCCACAGTGGACACAAAAGTGAAGAACCCCATGTCCTGACCCCAGAGCCCGCAGCACAGCCTCCTGAGGCAGTAAGGAGGATGCTCAGTATTTGGCAGGCAGTCTTGCAGGTCCGTAGTGACTGGGGTCCTTTCCACTGCGGCCCCATCTGTTCGCTTCCTGGTCAGCCATGGAATCCTCATGTCCATGGCCCATGAGACTGTGAATGCCCTCTCTTGCATCACTAGGAGAAGCAGACATGGAGGAGATCTATCACCAAGCTTCATCGCCACAGCTGACACCCCCAGTTCTCTCATTTGCGTGGAATGGCTTTAGGAGGAAACCAGGAAGGGCCAGGAAAGAGGGCCTGAAACAGTGACCCTGCCAAGCCCAGCAATGCTTAGGCCAGTCTGGCCACCCTACACTGAATGACCATCACCAGACAGGCAGGGATGAATCATTCCCTGTCTGCATTTGGAAACAGGCCTATCAAGCATGAGCTGAGTGCTGACTCTGCCCACAGCCCAGGATCCACACTGAGCATGAATGGAGGAAGTAACTGCATGAGCAGGAGGGGGAGGGGCCACAGATTGGCATGACCTTCTCTGGGGCTCATCTGCCCCTGGTCTCCTAGCACAGTCAATACCTTCTACCCAGGCCCAGTGTCCCAACAGTCTGTGTTTACCTGATGACTTCAGGAGCCTAGACTCTCCCATGACCCCTTTGGGCAGCATCATAGTTCCCTCTAGCATGGAAGTATTTGTCTGAATCTTTCCAGTTGGCCTCCTTCATGTCAGAGTAGGCTTGTCACATGTCCCCAGCCCCTGGGTGGGAAAGACAACATGAGAGGATGACAGGGATGGAAAAACTCATGGCTTGAGCCTGTGGTCAGAGCAGCCTGAGACATGGTAGAGAAGAACATTTTCTAACCCTAGCTGGCCTCTCCAGGTTACTACTGAGAGTTCTTAGAAGGTGCTCCTGTGAGAGCTGGTGCCGCAATCTCCCCTCCCCCATGGGAGAGATGGCCCTGCCTCTGGCAAGGGAGAGCTGGCCCAGATGGCATGGCTTAGGAGTGCTGGCTCTGACCCTTCCCTAAGGGGGTGGTCCCAGTGGCCCAGACTGACCAGCTCATCTACCATCCAGACCCACCTGCCGGGCCTTGGGTTGGCCCACCCTAGTAGCTGCCCCATCTATGACCTGCTGGAGAGCACAAGGGCACTGGTCCTTCAGAACAATGACTGCAGGATCTCCATGACTCGGGGCAACAACAGGATGACCAGGAGGAGTTTCAGTGGGGGCCCAGGGTTGATGGTGTACCAGATCAGAAGCCATGAACCAGACCAATGACTCATTACAGTGAATAATTGGTAGGTGGGGCTGACTGGACAAAAGGGGTATACTTCGTGACACACTGCAGCTCCCGATACCACTAGGATGAAGGAGGACGTGTTGAAAGACGGAGGAGTGAGGTGGGTTTTTTGTTTTGCTTTGTTTTGAATTAATTTTGGGAGAGCATACTGCAGGGGTGATGGTGGGTATGGAGGGACTGGGAGGTGAGAGGGATTGGGGGGCACGATGTGAAATTTCCAAAGAATTGATAAAGAAAAGTTTTTTAAAACTAATGAATTAAAAATCCTTAAAAACAAGACAGTCCACCTGTGATGTGTTAGTGTGAGAAACACTGTGTACATGTGAGCTGCCTCTTTTTACACAATGGGAATGTGGAACAGAAAGACGGGAGCTATCATCACAGAACAGAACTTCTCAGCCTTGGCTCTATTGCTGTGTTGGGTCCCTCGTTTCCAGGGCTGATCTGAGCACTGAATATGTTTCCAGCATCCGTCTCTCCTCCCAACAGCACAACCCCCTAGTAGTCATCTAATGTACCTTCAGAAATTGAAAATGTCCCGAGCCACTGTCACATTAACCTTAATCCACAATGAGTGTTCGAGAATGAATTTGAGTTTCTGAGGGACTTCCAAATGCAGAAGACACAGGAAAGGGGGAGAAAGGCTGAACATGGGGAGCACTTCTGTACTGATTTCTAAGCAATCCATCTCAACAGTGTGCATGCACATCACTGTAAACAGGCACTTCTAGTCCTTCTAAACAGACTGTGCAGTGGGGTGGATGCTTGAGGAGGAGCTAGAGCCACAGTCCTCAGTGGTGGCTGTAGGTTCAGTCACATAGGGATTTACTGAAAGCTGCCATGACAGCCACACCCAAGATCAGTTCCTGAGACTCTAAGAGGACACAGGCTTCAGTAGCATTGAAGTCTACTGGGGATTTCACATGCTCCTAAGAAGTTCACATGGGAGACAGCAAGAAGGCACATCAACCAGGCTAGACTGGTCTCAGGCTCAGCCAAGTTCAAACACAGCTCTGCCACCTGCTGTGTTCAGACCATTACAGTCACTAGTACAAGATTTATATTTATATGGCACCCTACAAAAACCCAAAAAAGTACATACCAAGGCAGTGGGAAAAAGCTTTGAAATAGTTGGCTGAACTCCACAAGCCATACTTCATCCATCAGCCTTACCTCGGTAAGCCTCACCAGTAAATGAAAACCAACTGCTGACCCCCAGGGCCAGGGAGCAGAAAATGAGGCCAGTGAGAAGCTTCATCCTGAAGAAATCAAAAGAGAATCTAGGAGACACACGCAAATTTGTACCTTCCCCTTAAACATCTGTAATCCAGGAAGAAGCTAGTTGTCCATTCCCACTGCAACTCACTAGAATTCCAGTGGGACACCTAGGTGACCTTGCAACAGGACCTTCCTCAAAATCACAAGCCTTCAGTTATGATCCCATCAGCCCTGAACCAAGTCTGTCTGGGAGGACAGCAAGACATCACTGATGGAGGAAGAGAGACATCGAGAGCAGATTGTCTCCCCCTACAGGAACCCACAATTCACTGAGAGGCATTTCCCACATGTCCCTGAAGCACAGCACAAACTTCACACCATATATATTTAGAACACAAAGATATATATTTAGGCATTTCCCACATGTCCCTGAAGCACAGCACAAACTTCACACCATATATATTTAGAACACACCATATATATTTAGAACACAAAGATTAAAAGGAAATCACACTCTGGGACAGAAGAGCAGAAGTGTTTGTGTAGGTCAGTCCATGGAGTCATCTCTCACCTGAGTCCTGGAGAGTAGGTGATAGTCTGTGGCTGTCAGGGAGAGGATGCTGCTATTTATGTTGAGATTCCCCATTGAGGCCAATGGCATGTGTGCCTGGCTGGGTTCCTGGAGAAAGTCCCACCATGTCATTTCCCATGAAAGACTACAAAGGAATCTCCCTGGACTCCAGGATACTCTTTATTCACATGTCAGCTTAACCAGAGGACACAGGATAGTTTTGATTTTTTTTTTGATTGGCTGTTGGGTTAGGAAGGGTTCGCTGGGGTAAGGAGGTTCCTTAAGGTGTGCAGAGACAGGTGTCATCTATCCAGGATCTAGTTTTCCTTGCTGTTGGCCTATGTGGAACTTTGGTAGGTAAAGTCAGATGTCTTGAATCTCTGCTCCCTAACAATGCTCCCGTTTGTGATGGGGTGGGGACAGTTTTTCTAATGTTTGATCAGTCAGTCAATGCACATAGCCAGGTGGTAAAGGTGGTATATTTGAAGGCTGCCAGAATGATTGAAATGCAATAAAGTTGGTAGATTTCTTATGAGTATTCATTTATTCAGAAGTCATAATGGACATTGCTAATATATAGAAAATTATGATAGTTTGTGATTGAAATTATTACTTTATGTGTCCATGGGTCCCCCACTGTGTGGGAACCTATGAGCCTGAGTTAGAGCAAACCTCACAGACATACCCACTTGCAGCGAGTAGCCTGCAGTCTGGAGAGTCAACCTGGCAGCAGAGTTCAGGAGCTGTAGGGCCTGAGAATTTTCCCCTCTTCAGCAAAGATCACAACATGTTAATTTCTCAAACACAATATCCAGAATTAAGACAGTAAACAGCAGAAAGAATTTTAAGCCACAGCTGGTAATCTGTGAATCAGGGAAAAAACCCAGGTGGCTGCAGAGTATGATCCAATTGGTGGACACCATTTCCCACCCACTGAAACCACCTGGATTTAGGGGGTCTTGAACTTTTGGTTATTTGATGATTGGATAATGGCTTGTGGATGTACATTTGTTCAGAATGATGCTGCAGTCCTTTCTTTCTTTCCTTCCATCTTTCTTTCTTTCTTTTTTGTCTTTTTTCTTACAAATGTCTATTATTATTTGTGGAAATGATCATCAAATTACAAGAGTTTTGAAGGGATGGATGAGGAGACAATGATGTATACGTACTGTGAAGCAGACTCTGATGTGGCTAAAGACCAGAATAGAGAGGTAAGGAGATGGTGCATTGTGAATGGTCAGAAGATGCACAATTGCTGGGTTTGTTTTTTTTTTTTTTTCATTGTCAACTTCCAGTGCAGAAGCTAAGCTCATGCTAGGAAACTTGGAAGCAGGCACCCAGTAGGATGGATTAGTGGGGAAAACGAATGACACAAAGGCCAGATATGTTCGATATGAGAGGAATTGTTTTTGAAGATGTCAGGATCCCTATGAGTACATTTGAATGGGTGAGGGTGCTGATTCAGAACTGCAGGGAGAGGTTTTGATAGAACCAGTCTATAGCAGCAGCCAGTGCTGTTGGTCCAGCACAGAGAGCTTTGGATGGACCATAAATCATGCTCTGGCAGAACACTAGGAAAGCTGCATGTAGAGCAACAAGGACTGTCAGTGATGCTGGCATGGTTAGCATGGTAAGGTGGACTAGTGAGATCTTGTTAGCAGAGGGAAGATCCTAGGAGGCTGATACTGGTCACTGAATGAAGGCTGTGCACTGAAAGCCAATTTAGTGAGGGAACCTGGGAATTGAATATTCAGAACTCTGGACAGAGGCAGCAGCCTCCCCTCTTTGCTAGTTGGGGACTCTGTGGAGTGGCTGATACCCAGAAGCCAGGATGACACTCTCTCCTAAAGACCAAGTAGACTGCAAGGTGAATCATGGGGATGCTTTGCTGGTTTTACCAACAGGCTTCAATCTATTGAAAAAAAGAGGAAGAAGAGAGATGAGAGAGAGGGAGGTAGAGGGAGAGAGGGAGAGGAAGAGAGAGATAGAAAGGGAGGGAGGCAGAGAAGGAGAGAGAAAGGGAGAAACAGAGGGAGAGAGAGAGGGAGAGAGACGGGGGAGGGAATGGAGGGTCAAGAGTGAAAAAAACTAAAAAGTCTGACTAGTAGGGATAGATATGTCTATCATATATTTTTGAGACATTTCATAAAAAGTGTTTATAAACAAGATTTTCTTTTTAGAGATAACATACAGCACGCAAAAGTGAATGTGGGGCTAGGAATGTGGCTCATTGGTATAGTACTTGCTCACATGTGTGAAGTCCTGAGTAGTTTGAAACAATGCAATATAAACAAAACGAAAGCACACACATTAGGAATTGCAGACTAATTCTGAACTTGGAAAACCTTAAATACAGGACAGAGCGTTCGAGTTTCACCCGAAGGAATGGGATCCGTGTGTCAGAGAGTCACAGTCAACCCATTCCTTCCATCATGAGCAGGACCCCTTCTGGGAAGAATGCTGTTACACAGGAAGAAGAAACTATGTCCAGATCCATTTCTCTGAAAGAGCCTGTAGAGAGTCTACAGAGAGCCTAAGAGTCTGTAGGAGTCATTCAAGGACCAGCACCCAGAACATAGCAGCCCTCAGCCAGCACTCTGCCTACTCCAGCTCTACCTCAGAACTCCCTAAGAAGACTTTCTGGAAATTGGCCCATCCATTAAAAAAATGAATGGCTTACAGGAATTCTAGGGTGGGTGGCTTAGTTTAGAAAAGGGCCATGGTTCACAGCAATCCAGCTTCAGGCAACAAATCCTGGACATTGTCCCTTTGGTACCCTGTCATGCTTCTCCGTATGTGAAAGCCCTGTTACAAAATACCACAGGATCTGTCCAGGAGAGGCCTTGAACCTGAGTTCCCATCATAGATCTTAAAATCCAGCACCTTGGGCTTGGAAACAGCATGGTCCAGAGGGGAAGAGTCACCTTGGGTTCCAGGACCTAGAGTGACTTCAGCTATGCCCCATAGTGAAACTGGGAGACCCTCAAAGTCCTGGTGTAGAGGGGATAGTGTCTAAGAAAAAGCGTAGGGTGGAGTGGCCCCAGTGATGTTCAGTAGCATTTCTGCTGTTTTCACAGCCAACAAAGTGTGCATCAAGGGGTCCATGCCTCTGTACTCCTGGGCCTTCTGAATTTGCACCAGTGGCGTGTTCACCTACATACATGCACTGCTTAAAGACAGGGATGTGCTCTGAGAGATGTAGAATCTTAGTTACTCTTCTATTGCCAAGACAAAAATACCATAACTTAGAAACGTACAAAAGAATGATTTTGTACTTATGGTTTCAAAGGAATGAGAATCCATCATGGCGGGGAGACATGGCAGGAAGTAACAGGAAGTTCAAAGGCAGGCAGGAAGCAGAGAGTAAACAGCAAATAAGATATAAAAACTCAAAACCCACCCCCAGTGACATACTTTCTATAGTAAGGTTCCAACTCTCAAAGGACCCACAATTGTCCTAACAGCTCTACCATCTTGGTTACTTATGGAGGGCATAGTTCCTCAATATCACAGTATGGCAGAAGGCACCCAGGTCATTGTGTGCACATGCACCTGCACACAGCTAGACAATACAGGCTAACTCACCCATGTTGTCTCCAGGTACGACAAAGAAATAGTGAGTATCAGGTATATGAGGCTGTTGCTGCACAACAGGGAAGACTCTTGTACACTAACGTGGTTAACCAAAAGAAGTGCGTTGGAGTAAGTACAAACCAGGATTGGAGATATTCTTTACCATAATCAAAGCCTGTATAGAATTCTGTGTGCTGTGGTTTCATGTGAATGGCAACACAGTAGTTTTCCATACAGCAGTGCCATCCACATGTGAGCAGTACCTTGGTATATGGCAATCCCAAGGCTATTTTGTCAGCAACAGGAGTTCTTCTGCTCCATTATACTTTCATGGGTGTCAGTGACTAAGGTGTTGGGTTTTATCCCATGGCTGTTTAATCATAGGACAAGCATTCACTGGGTCTTTTATTTAACAGTCACTGAAGCAGATGTTGGACAGACAGTGGAGGCCAAGTCCAGCCTATGATTTCATGAATGTGAGACTTATAATGAGGGGATGGTGATGCATGCTTAAGACAACTCTCCTAGATATTTAATAACAAAATGGGTAATAAATAGAAAAATATATGAAGGAGTGTATATATAAAAGTTCAGTTAAGGAACTATTAAAGCAGAGGATACATACAGCCTAAGATTGCTATCTCCCATGAAGAAAAAACAAGAAATAAAATAATTCAGAACAGGGGCTTAGCAGTCAATTCCACTGTCCATTTCCTTCCCCCTTCTTGGCAGCAAGCAGCCCATTACAGCCATGAGGGACAGAGGGAAGTGTGTCCTTCTTGAGCCTCTTCTCACAAGTCACACGTGTGCTGGTCTAAAGGACATGGTGAAGGGAATAGACTCCTAGCTCTGTGGAGATGTGTCCCTTCCAAAGCTGGCACCCACAGTGAAGGGTAAATCCTTTTGACCTGGTGAGTGAGAAGTACCCAGGAGCATCAGAAGAAACCAGCAGGCCCTGTGTGTACAACTCTGCACTTCTCTCTTCTCCACAGTCTTCCTGCCTTCTGCGGCCTGCTGAGCTTTATGTGATGGAAAGAATCAGGGCAAAGGACACCACAGAGAGAGGGAAGATTCAGTCTCCACCCTACTGTCTGCAACAGTGACTGGAATCTGGAGTCTACCTGCAGTGTGGGCCAGCAGATAACTGCATCCTATACACAAATTGCTGGTGCTCTCCTCTGAGAACATTTGTGAAAGGGATAGTGCGTTACAGAGTGCTCAAACCAAATTGTTCCATGAAACCATAAAAATTGGTTCAAATAAAAACTCATTTCTAGACATAGTTTTTTTTTTTTTTTGGTTCTTTCAAGACAGGGTTTCTCTGTGTAGCCTTGGCTGTCCTGGAACTTGCACTGTAGAATACCACCAGTGCCAGGCTACAGATACAAATTATCAAATCATTTTTGAAGCTTTGTTAAAAGTCAAAGGATCAAGAATAACTCCATCCTATGCACCCAAACTAAACCTTCTGTACCTGGATCCCGGCACCCACCTAGGCTGGAGAAATGGCTCAGCAGTTAAGTGCACTGGCTGCTGTTCCAGAGGATTTGGGTTCAGTTAGCAGCACTCAGATGGTGGGTCACAACCATCTCTCCCTCCAGTGCCAGGGCATCTGACACCCTCTTCTGGCCCAGAAGCACTAGGCATTCATGTGGCACACAGACATAGATGAATGAGGCAATTTTTTACTTTTGGAATTTATCATGCATAGTTATTGTATCATTGGGAGAAGATAAAATTAGCCCCTTCTTCTCTGTGTTAAGGTGGATTGTACACAAAACATTCATCAATGAGTTCATTGGTCAGTAATTAGGTAGTTACTATTTTAGTCATTTTATTTATTTATTTTTAATATTATTTATTTATTTATTTTACATACCAACCACAGCTTCCCCTCCCTCCTCTCCTCCCGTTCCAAACCCCAGCCTCTCATCTACCCCCCTCCCCATCCACCCCTCCTCTATCTCCATTCAGAAAGAGGCAGGCCTCCCTTGGGCATGAATAAACATGGCACATCAAGTTGAGGAAGGACCGGGCTCCTCTCAAAGCATCAAGGCTGGATGAAGTAATCCCAGCATGGGGAACAGTTTCCCAAAAGCCAGCTAAGCACCAGGGACAGGTCATGATCTCACTGCTAGGAGCCTCCTCACAAACAGACCAAGCTACACAACTGTCACACACATGCAGAGGACCTAGGTCAGTCCCATGCTGGCTCCCTAACTGTTGGTCCAGAGTCCATGAGCTCCCACAAGCTCTGGTCCACTGTCTCTGTGGGTTCCCTCCTCATGACCTTGACCCCCCTGGCTTATACATTTCCTCCTCCCTTTCTTCAGCAGGACTCCAGGAGCTCAGCCCAGTACTTGGCTGTGGATCTCTTCATCTGCTTCCATCAATTACTGGATAAAAGCTCTCTCATGACAATTAGGGTAGTTAGTCATTTTATTATATAAAAATCCTTGGTGGATTGTTGAATGTATTTTCAAGTGATTATGATATTTGTAAAAATTGATTCTGAAAATATTTGTAAAAATTTACTAGAGATTAATTTTAAAGATTTGTTTTTATTATTTAATATGTACGTATGTATGTCTGTGTGAGTTTATTTACATCATACACATGCAGGAGCCTGCTGAGACAGGAGTGTTGATACTCTGAAACTGAGTTATGGGCAGTTGTGAGATGCCTAACGTGGATGCTGGGAACCAAACTCAGGTCCTTTGAAAGGGCAGCAAATGCTCTTAAGTGTTGGGCCATCATTGCAGCCTGAGATTATTATTATTTTATCTTGTGAAAGAGTGAAAATGATTGGTATTCAAAAAGTTGCTATGGCTGATCAAAAAACCATTTCTTCCCAACAATCACCAGGGATAATTTAAATCCAGACACTGAGGGTGGCCTGCTTTGTGTCGTGTGCTTATTTATTGGTCTCTGCAACATAAACACCACGAGGCCGGACCTTTCAGTACAGGGATGGTGTTAGCCCAGTGTACCAGTTCTGCAAGTCCCACTAGGACAAACATGGTGATGAGTGGCTGCTGACCACCCTCCAGGTGGTATGACAAACACCACATACATGCAGGGACAGTACAGACCCAATTTCTGCTGTCACTCTGAAGTTACAATGTGGGAGTCCTTGGAATCATTATGTAAACAAAACATCATCTGTCATAAGGCTACAGTTGGGTTTGACTTTTTGTTTTGTTACTACTTTCTGAATCTTTAACCTCAAACAAAGAAGGTAGACTGGTCAGATTCCTAACTTGCTGGCCAGGCCACAGGGGCCGTAACTGACCTCTTTTATTCCGCTAACGGCATGTGTGCACATAAGACATCTGTAAAGTCAGGTAGAATCTTGATGCCCCTCTCTTCGCCTCCCACATGCTACGTACCCTGGGGAGTTTAAAAGTCTGTTTTTCATTCATACCAAGGAAGAAGAGCAGGATGACAGGAGAGTGAACATCAGAAAGAAGAGACTAAATGAGCTTGTCTGCTGGGATGAACCAAACCCAGCAAAAGGAGGAGGAACAAGAAACTAGTTTCAGGCAGAGAATCAGTCCGTCTCCTCCATCCATCTTCAGTTTGTAATGATGTCACCTTGTCTAGGCTGCCTGTGGTGTCCAGAACCCTCTCCCTAGAATATTTCTGCTTAAGAAGAGCAAGAGAGCTTATTTTCTGGATGGCAGCAGGCTGTGTTCCTACATGTACAGGCTGGTGTAATGCCAGCCCTCATCTCCTACCCCTGATGACCCTGAGATTTCCAACTCACACTGATGAGAGGGCTAAGAGGGATCCTCTGGGAAATACAGCCCTGAGAGCTAGGCTCATCTTTCAGTGCCTGACCTAGCTTTCCCTCACCCCACCACCACCATCTCTGCTGGCTGCTCTTCTCTGTGAGAAATGGTACTTCCTTCCTCCCTTCTATGTGTTTCTTAGTTCCTTACTCCCCAAAGCCTTAGCCCTGACCTTATGCTCCTTCCTAGGACTGAGTTAAGAAAGGAGTAGGGCCCCTCTAGTACCTTGTCCCTGTGAGACAGTTTAGTTAATCTTTTTGTCACATCACAAAGAACATAGAAATAGAGGTGCCTCCCTAAGAGCTGAGAGCGGAGTATGCTAGTGAAAATGCTACAGGTGCCTTGGAAACACACAATGTCTGGTGGGGCTGGCTGGTCAGTTTTGCAATTTTAGTTTAGACATGAAAAAGAGACTTATGGCCAGCTGGGCGGTGGTGGCACAGGCCTTTAATCCTAGCACTCGGGAAGCTGAGGCAGGTGAATCTGTGAGTTCTAGGCCAGCTTGGTTTACCGAGTAAGTTCCAAGAGAGCCAAGGCTACACAGTGAACCCCTGTCTCAAAAACTAGAGAGGGGGAGAGAGAGACTGACTGACTGACTGACTGACTGACTGACTGACTGACTGAAGGTAAAGTGTCAGTTCCAGGTTAAAAAAATAAAAACCAACCTGAGGCAATGCCTGGGAAAGCAAGTGTTGGCTACAGGAATTATTCTCCTATCCTTAGGAGCCCTGATCCTCTACTGAGATGGCCACTCCTTGACTCTCAGCATCCTCAGTTCCATCAGTATTAAAAAGTATGTACTCTGACCCAGAAGACTGAAAAGACAAAGGTGTATAGTGTGTTCACATTGCATAATTACAGGAAATGACCTGTGGATGGAGCAAGATTTCTGTTGCAGCCTTTTAGAAGAAATGACCTGCTGGGAGTTTCCCCAAGCACCATGCCAGTCTCTCTCTGCCCCTGACCCCAGCAGGGAGGCTCAGCATAAATACCAGCCTCCTCTCACTGACAGCCACAGCCACCCATCTCTGCCCACCAGACATCAGGTGAGGGACAAACCTATGCACAGATACTTAGTGTGTGCTGTGTTTCAGCAAGTGTGCTTTCCTCTCAAGGGAATTCCTCACTTCCGTTCACCTGGTGTGGGATTTGTGCCAGATGAGGGGGCATGTGGTAAATGCTTCCTGCTGAATCAGAGGCTCCTGGAGAGAGTAGTAATCTAGTCTCTGCTCCTGCAGCTCCATCAGAACTGCCTGCTGCCTTCATAAACAGTTCAGCAGGCAGGATGGGGTCAGAACTGAGACCTTGTGGCTCTGAGCGGGGTCCTGCTGTGAGGTCTCCAGGGGCCACTGCTAGGACACTACTGAACATCAGTAAGACAGAACAACCAGGGCATCTGTGGATGAGACACTCAAGAGGGAGGCGCCAGACTGTGGGCGTCTCCTTCAGCCTGTCCTTTCATTTCAGCAGGATGAAGCTTCTCACTGGACTCATTTTCTGCTCCTTGGTCCTGGAAGTCAGCAGTCAAAGCTGGTTTTCATTCCTTAGAGAGGCTTACCATGGTAAGGCTTTGGGGGCAGAGAGGCACAGCCTCTAGGGGTCTCCTGAGTGTTGGGAGAATTCCTGCAGATTCCGGAGTGTTAGCACCTAGCTTTGATCTGCCTTTTGTGATTGCTAGCTCCTGTCTCTGGTACCCTCTGTTTGAAGTCTTATCTGAGAGTTTCCTAAGGGGTTTAAAGCCTATGCAAACTTGGTTTAGGACCCAAAACACTGTGGTATTCCTTTACTGAGAATTTGCATTTTGCATTGTCCCTTTAGGGGGCTTAGATAAGAGGTTTTGGTAAATGGAATTGACTTACTAAGGTGTAAATTGTATAACAATGAAAGGGCCCTTTGCTAAGCTACAGTGGTTCAGTCCAGAGAGATGAATCCACCTTGCAGTTGGAAAAGGCTAAGATTCATCTTTGAGGTGCCTCTGTGAATTCATTCCATGGACCCTCATTAACACCACCTGTTATACAACACCTGAGCATTCAGAAGAGCTGGACTCACTGTCCTGCTTGTCAGGATGGACCAGGGACTCTGGCAAGACTTCCTGAAATGCACTGCCTACAGCAGGGGGCAGAGCAGAGATCACAACCTAGCTATGCTTGAGGACAATCCTGTCTGTCAGTCTGGCGGACACTTTCTAAATTCATTTGTGACCAATATAAGGTACCAATGGCATCACCTAGAGAGTTGTAATACCACCCAGGTCTGGACCAGTCATCCCCCTGCACCTAGAGACTCAAGATTGGCCTTGGGTGTGGCCTGGCATGGTGACTCTCAGTGTCTCCTCAGAGGATCAGAACCTGCAGCCACAGCTGAGATCATTGCTTCAAAGCTCCCTAAAGACAGCACAGAACCTGTGCAGTCTAGTCCAAGGGCAGAGATGACAGTGTCACTGTGGTGCACATGCTCTCTGTCAGGACAGAATTCTTAGGGATCAGAGTCGATGCTCCCTGTGTGCAGCCCCCCTCTGCCTTCTGTATACTAAGTCACCTCAGGATGGGACTTCCTAGCTGAGGGTAGCTGCCTCCAGAAACACTGGCCCTAGCTTGGAGGTGGTGTGCTCGCAAGACATTTTCAATGGCTGTAGAGACACTAGGTTGCACTACTAAGGAAATGTGCTTTGAGGTCTAATGGCAGAAGCTAACGACTCTGTAGCAAACACTTCCATGATACTGAAGCTGACACACTCTGCTATGTAATGACACAGTGCTGCCTCATTGGCTGCTTCCCACCCAGGCGAGGGGCAGCTCACAGCAGAATTGTGGAAGAAAGGTGAACACAGGGCAGCTGGGCCCCCTAATGGCCCTCCTGAGTTACTAAGAGAGGACAGTGAGGATCAGGAGATGATCTTCCATTCACGCTCACAGCTGCTCTGACCACAGGCTCAAGCCATGAGTTCTTTTCATCCCTTTCATTCTCTCTAAGGCATGGGCAGAGCTTTAAGGTTCATGTTCCTGCTGTCTTTCCCATCTAGGGGCTGGGGATATGTGGTGAGCCAACTCTGACATGAAGGAAGCCAACTGGAAAAACTCAGTCAAATACTTCCATGCTAGAGGGAATTATGATGCAGCCCAAAGGGGACCAGGAGGAGTCTGGGCTGCTGAAGTCATCAGGTAAACATAGATTGATTGGAAGACTGGACCTGGGTAGCATCATCACCAGTGTTTCTGTTGTTCAACTAGTGTGGGGTGACCAGTCTGGGCTGACCTCCTGCCTGGCCCTTCCTGGGTTCCTCCTAAATCCATACCATGCAAAGGGGGAAAACTCAGACAGTGGACTGTGGCCATGCATCTCGGTGATGGATCTCTTCCATCTCTGCTTCTCCTATTGATGCGAGAGAAGTCTTTCAGAGTTTCATAGGCCGTGGACACGAGGACTCTATGGCTGACCAGGAAGCAAACAGATGGGGCCGCAGTGGCAATGACCCCAATCACTACAGACCTAAAGGACTGCCTGACAAATACTGAGCATCCTCTTTATTGCCCCAGGAGGCTGTGATGTGGGCCCTGAGGACAGGGACTGGGGTTCTTCTTTCTCATGAACACTGGAGTTGCTTGAGAACACACAATAGTTATCTCACATGAATATGGACCAAGAGTTTCAAAACTGTGCTATTCTTGGAGTAGTAACTACTGCTTGAAAAGAGGGTAATGAACACTAACATGGAAGTGGAGCTGAGCCTGAGTATCTGTCATTGAAGGACATTTCTGGGTTCACTCAGGGCAGACACCACTCTCACAGAATCTGGCATGATCCCTTCTCTGGGCTCCTGTGCTATGGGTATGTTGTTATTTGCAGGCCTTTCGATGTCCAGGCCCTTACTCCCTGTCAACCACGTCCAGTCCCCTGTTCTCATACCACAGCCTTGTGCTCCCTGTCTCTGGGGACCAGGTGCACAACCATAGGAGGGCTTGCCCTGCAGCTATCACCTGATCTTGCTCACTCCTCAGCAGCACCGAGACAAATCCAGTATTACACAACTTCTCCATCCTAAGAAATATTCCCAAGTAGTTTCCTCTCGCCTTAGGTCACTATTTCTGTGAGAAAATACTATGGCCAAAGCAACTTAGAGAAGGAACAGTTTGTTTGGCTTTCACTTCCACATCACTGAAGCAAGTCAGGGCAGGAACTCAAACAGAGCCGGAACCTTGTGTCAGGAGCTGATGCAGAGGTCATGGAGAGGTGCTGCTTACTGGTTTGCACCTCGTGGCTTGTTCAGCTGGCTTCCTCATAGAACTCAGGACCACCATCCCAGAGATGGCACCACCCACAATGGCTGGGCCCTCCCCCATCAATCACTAAGAAAATGCCTACAGCCAGATCTTATAGACACATTTTTAATTGAGGCTCCCTCTTCTCCAATGACCCTCTTGTGTGCAATTGACACAAAACCAGCCAGCACACCTCTGCTTGCCTTACACTGAGTCCAGAGAAATATCACAGGGAAAACTGTCTCTGGGGATACAGACACAGCATCAACACCAAGATGCAGCCTGTTTGTGTGGCCTTTGACATCCCTGTTCTGGGGAAAAAGCCACTGTCCTTCTAAGCCTATTCTGGCTGTACAACTTACACACTCCTCAGGAGTCTGGGCACTTTCCTCCTTAGATAGGAATTCTGAATGCTTTTCTCGTATTGCACCTCTAAGAAATCGATGACCTGGCCTTTCCAAACTAGTGAACAGACTTCTCTGTCCACATGTTCTATTTATCACATGCTAAGAAGTGGTGGTTGTTGAGACAGGGTCTCACACTGTTACTCAAGCTAGTCTTGAACACAAGAGATCCTCCTGCCTCAGGCTCCCAAGTTCTGGGATTACAAGCATGTGCCACCACACCAGGCTGTTTAAAAATGTTTTATATGAGTATGGTGTGTGGGAGAGTACTGTGCTGGCTGGTTTGATGTCAATTTGACACAAGCTAGAGTCATCAGAGAGGAGGAAATCTCAATGGAGAAAATGTCTCCAAAAGATCCTGCTGGAGGTTGTGTAACTTGGTCTTCATGTGAAACTCCTAACAGTGAGAGCAGGGTCTGTCTCTGACTGTGTTGCCTGCTTTGGAATCCAGCCATAATAGAAGAGGAGGTGCCTAATCTCGCTGCAACTTGATATATCATGGCTTACTGATATCTAGGGATGCCTGCCTGTATCTGATGAGAAACAGTGGGTGAGTGGATGCGGGGCAGGGGGTGTAGGAACTGGGAAGAGGGGAGAGAGGGGAAACTTTGATTTGATTGTAAAAAGAAATTTATATATACACAGACCAAAAAAACCCACACAAATTAAAAATATCTAGCTGTAGGGTATTTTCTTAATTAGTGGTTTATAGGAGAGGGCCCAGCCCATGCAGATGATGCCATCCATCAGCTGGTGGTGCTGGGTTCTATAAGGAAGCAGGCTGAGCAAGCCATGATGAGCAAGCCGGTAAGAAGCACCCCTCCATGGCCTCTGCATCATCTCCTGCATCCAGGTCCCCGTCTTGTTTGAGTTCCTGTCCTGACTTCCTTCAGTGATGGACTATGATTATAAGTGTAAGTCAAATAAACCCTTTCCTCCCCAACTTGCTTTTGGTCATGATGTTTCATCACAGCAATAGTGACCCTATGACATGTGTATGTTCATGCTTGCAAGTGTGTGGAGGTACAGAAGACTCTTGGTTGATATTGGCTGTTGTCCTACTTTGTTTCTCTGTTGCTGTGATAAATACTTTAACCAGTTGTGGGGGAAAGGGTTTACCAGGCTTATAGGTTACAGTCTGTCACCAAAGGAAACCGAGGCAAGAACCTAGAGGCCGTCACTGAAACAGAGACCACAGTGGAGCACTATTTCCTGGCTCTAGTTTGTGTACGGTTGACAACAACTAACCAGCATGGGTATCTTCCTCAGTCGCTCTCACTTCTGTTTACTGAGGCAGTTCTCTCTGAAGCCGCTGCTTGCCTGCTCCTGCTGGCTCTCTGTCCTTGCTCCCTGGGCACTGGGGTTAGAGGCAGCTACCACACCTGCCCAGCTTTTATGTGGGTCCTGGGAATGCAAACTCTAGTCCTCATGCTTCTCAGACAAGTGCTACCCACTGAACCACCCTCTCCCGCACTGTGCAGACTTTAATGTCTCTCATATTTATAAAGCCTTGGAAGGCTTGCTTTATTCAGCCTCACAGCTCGTCCTTTCTCTGATCTTTTGTTCTCTTTTCTTGCATTTCATGAAAATCTAGAACCCGACTTGGGGCCTCACTCTGCTGTAGGAATCTGACCACGGACCTGCCCCCTCAGTACTACACTCTCCTGGAGTCAAGTCCATGGCCACACTACCCTCAAGGCCAGGGCTTTGAGCATGGTCACAGAGCCACCCTGCCACCACTGTCTCCCCAATCTCATTTATTCTGCCCCCAACTCCTTTTGTCCTGAATCCAAGACAGAGCTTATCCCCTCTCCCTCTCCCTCACCTCTGTTTGAACCTCCTCACAGGAACTGGAGATGTTCTGCTGGGAACTACTCTGCTCTATGTTCACATTTCCTTTATTCTTTCATTTTTGGTTTTTCTCTAACAGGGTCTCACTATGCAGTCCTGACTGTCCTGGAACTCACTATGTAAACCAGGCTGTCCTCAAATTTACAGAGATCTGCCGCTTCTGCCTCTCAAGTGCCAAGACTAAGGGCTTGTGCCACTATGCCCAGCTCATTTATTCTTTTCAGTTGTCTTCCTCTGAAAATATAACTTCACCAGTCTCCTCCCCTGAAGAGTACTCAATTCCACTTTGAGCTCCCGTGCCCTCCTGTGATTTGTCTTCTCTGCCAGAAGAGGGCGCTGGCAAGGCAAGTCTGAAATAAGATCCCTGCTTCTGTACACTTGGCTTCTTTCCAGCTGGTGTTTCTGGGACCCCCGGTACCCCTCACCCCAGAGAGTTTTCGGACTAACAAAATCCAAGTCTGCTTCCCACAGGTTCAGTGGCAGCCCAGCTAGATTGCCAAGGGATTCAGAAGTACGTATCTTACCTTTCTTTCCATGGCTGGTTCTCCCTGCCCCTCCCTGGCAGTGCCCTGTTGGGGGCAACTTTCCCAGGAAGGCTGTTAGAACCCCAGCTGACTGCCTGGTCAGTTAGAAAAAAAGCGGCTACTCTCCTGGACTCCTCCTTTCCAAATAAATCTCTTTCTCAAAATCTTCATTCACTGAGGCACAGAAGAACCTTGCTGGGACATCCCATAGTGGATTGAGCAAGGGGGATCTGAACAGATCTTTGCTGAGACGTCCCTCAGTGGACAGAGCAAGAGAGAGCTGAAAAGTAACACTTTTCTCCTGAGCCTGAGGGGATTGCTACATTTCTGCAATTTCTTAGGCCAGAGAAGCAGAGCTCTGCTGGGAAGCCCCCTTAAGTGGGTGCTGAGCAAAGCTCAGCTGTAGCAAGCAGCTCTCCAGGAGAGGAGCAGGATTGCTATATCCTGCGAGGAGACCATCCCCATCACACCAGGTACAGTCTGACTTTCCCTAACAATCAGGATACCCTTCTCTGCTGAAGCAGTTCCAGGCCTGACTTTCCCAAGAAGTCAGAAAAACTTCCCTTCAGGGATGAACTGTGTCTTAGCAGTTCCAGCTGTCACAGCTGTGCTAAACAGGACACCTTCAGGGCAGAGCTGCTGTTCTGAGCAACTCGAGGTGTCCGGGATACCTCGCCCTCCAGGGCTGAACTGTCTCCTTGCAGTTCAGCCATCAGAGCTATCCTAAGCATCTCAAGGTGTTGCCTGACTCCCAGGTAGTCAGGACACCTTTCCCAGAGTTGCAAAACTCACGTTTTGGTGCCAAAATCCGGGACCAAACCCAGACTTGTTGCAACCAATTTATTAATTGTTGGTGCTGAAACCCAGGACCAAACCCACAGAGCTGCAAACAATTTACTTACACACAGTGCTTTTCCTGCTACCTGCAGATCAAGATGTAGGACTCTCAGCTCCTTCTCCAGCACCATGTCTGCCTGTGCACTGCCATGCTCTCCACCATGACGATAATAAACTCAACCTCTGAAACTGTAAGTTAGCACCAATTAAATGTTTTCCTTTGTAATAGTTGTCAAGTTATTGGGGTCTGTTCACATCAGTAGAAACTCTAATTAAGACAGTGCTGTCATCCCTCTTCTCGGCTCCCAGGCCTTATACCCTTTAGCTACCACCTCATTTTGTCTTTGGGAAGAGGAGCCCCTGGAGTCCTGGCAATGGATACACTGGGCTCTCCACCCCTTGTTCCTGACTCAAAGTACAACCCTTGCACTGTGAGGTCTAAGAGACCTTTTTCCTATGGTTCAAACTCAGTCTCTAAAACCATAGAACTGAAACACTATTCCATGAATACCCTCTGGCCTTGCAGGAGAAGGGAGGCTGACTCTGCCTGGAGCTGTTTCCACTGCACACCTCACAGGCGGCTTCCTCTAGTTCACATCTTTCACTGAGGTAAGGCTAAATTGCTGTGACAACAATAACTCCAAATACTGAAGCTTATGGAACCTACAGATGCACCTCACACTTAGCAGTTTAGGGCCCATATCTCAGCTACCATGGGCTTCAGCTCTGCATTTCACATTCCTTCCAAGCTGTTTTACCACACTGCAGTCTTGCACCTCAAATTATGATCTGAAGGCCAGAAACATCAGTCACCTTGAATCTTGTCAGAAGTACAAAACCTCAGGATCCCCACCAGTTCTGTGGTGACATTAAGGATCACCTCATTTGTGAGTACCATGAAAACCAGAAATGCGGGTGCCCTACTACAGAAACCATTTAGAATTACAAGATTGAAGAAACAGAGCACTAAGTCAAGAGCAGGAGCTCTCCCGAGCAGCAGATTCTGTTACTGTGAGTGCACATGGGGCTTCCTGGGGGCACAATAAAGGCCGATTGAGTCCCAAGGCATTCCCAAAGCATATCCACAAGGTCACACATACCAATGAAATAGGACAGTTTACTATGAAATGTTACTCAACCAGAGGGTTGAAAATACTATGACATAGCTGGGCGGTGGTAGTATATACCTTTAATCCCAGCACTTGGGAGGCAGAGGCAGGCAGATCTCAATGACCCATTTACCTGTTCTACATGGAGTGTCAGTTCTTATTCCTGGGCAGGTGGCTCTACACTCAGTTCCTAGGTGCCAGATCCCAGGGTAAAGCTCTCTATCATTTAATCCACACAATCAAAACTTAAAAGAGACAAAGTACCTCACCAAGATCATTAGTGGGGAGATACACCCAGGCTGAGTGGCCACCCTCCCATGTAGTGGGTAGCCATTCCAGCTTTGTTCTGGAAGTTCCAACCCCTATTGAGACTTAGGCAACTGTCAAGCCTACAAGGCGGGGCCAAGGGAGGCGCCTGGGGACCTGAGATCTGGATGGGCAAATGCTCTCTTGGTTCCAGGACCCTGGATGGTGGAGGTGGACAAAGCAGAGCTCCAGAGAACACCGCTGGACTGTGATACACCTTCCCCAGACCCCGCGACCTACCTATCCCTTAATTTGTAAGTTACGCCATTAAATAAATCTCCTTTTAACTACGTGGAGTGGCCTAAATAATTTCACCAATATCTGGCGCTCATGTGGTGCAAATTCCAAAAGCCTGGGTGGCTCCTGCCCTCAGCCTCCTCCCCGGCTAGTGGGTACCTAAACCCGCCTGCAAAGTTCCATATAACCAGGGAACACCTACAGGGCTCCATTCCCGAAAAAGGGAGCAGCTAGTCCGGTCTCAGCTCCCTAGCTTAGCCCCGAGACCAGCGAAAGAGGCACTCCCCAGCTTCCTGAGTGCACGCACGCCAGCTGCGGCTCGGCTCTGCCATCTTGACTCCAGCAAGCTGCAGTCAGCCAAGATCACCAGCAGGCCCTGCTTTGGAGCTGTACCATCACCACTTGCTGGCTGAAAAGTGCTACTACACCCCCCAAAACCACAAAAGGTAAGTAAAAGTACCTGATAATTTTACACCTTAAAATTGACTAACAAATTTTGAGTAATTCTTGTAATATGGCTGACAACATTACCTCACAAGAATTTGAAAACCTTTTTGCCTGTATGATGAATGACATCTTCCTGGAAATATACGACCTTCCTAAGGCATATCTGGCCTGTACCATTTTGGCATTCATTGTAATAATCCACGCAGTGTTCAAACACTGGTTTAAAAACAAGAACAAAGATGAGTCATTATTGGGACTGATACAGGCTTTAAGCGAGAGCAATGAAGGCTTACAGAAAAAGATTCTCTCTCTGGAATCTGCTAACCAGGATTTACAGGCTTTCAAAACTAACAATGACGGCTTACAGAAAAAGATTCTATCTCTGGAATCTGCTTTAATGGATAGCAATGAGACCTTAGAGAAAAAGATTCTCTCTCTGGAATCTGCTAACCAGGATTTACAGGCTTCAAAACTAACAATGACGGCTTACAGAAAAAGATTCTATCTCTGGAATCTGCTTTAATGGATAGCAATGAGACCTTAGAGAAAAAGATTCTTTCTCTGGAATCTGCTAATCAGGATTTACAAAACAGGCTTGTACCAAAAATTGATCTTATTGATAATAAATGTGAATATTTAATGGACAGAACACTAACTCTCCAGACACTATATAAGGAAGAAAGATTATCATTAATTGATAAGATAAGGTCCATGGAATCATGTGTTTCTGAGGAACATAAAAACTTCTATGATTCCATGAGAAATCTGGAGTCCCTTGCCAGAGAGGAGGTTCACTCCCTAGAACAGACCCTAGGTGCTCGTTTGCAGGCCTTAAAGAAACTCTCAGTAAACATGACAAGGGACCTAATAAGCAGAAGGGCAAGACCATAGAGGTTGTAACATCTCCAAATGGCTCTCACACAATGGCTTATCCTGTTATCATCCATGAGAAGCCAGCGGATGACACACACCCCGAGCCATATAATACATATACATTACAACCAATTTCAACAAGGGACTTTAAAAATATAAAGGAAGCAGTAGTTACATATGGGATACACTCCACATACGTAAAACAATTGTTAAATTCATGGTCTACCTCACATAGAATCATCCCAGATGACTGGCATCAGTTGATTTCAGCTGTTCTAGAATATAGTCAGCAGCTACAGTGGAAAAGCTGGTTGAGAGAAGAGGCAAAAAATTTAGAACAACAAGGTAAACTCAGAGGTTTTGTGATCTCCCAAGATCAAATACTTGGTGAGGGATGTTTTGCTGACAGGAATGTACAAGCCATTTATGATGAACATACAATATCCCTATGCCGTACAGCAGCTCTAAATGCTTGGGAAAAAATTCCAGAACCTGGAAAACCAACTGAGGTATACACAAAGATATTTCAGGGACCGCACGAACCCTTCACTGATTTTTTACAAAGACTGAACACAGCTATAACAAGAGCTGTATCAGATAAAGAATTAAGAAAAGTATTAACTGAGTCCTTGGCGTTCGACAATGCTAATGCAGAATGCAGCTTAAGGATGTGCTGTGCAGTAGATCACTCTTCTCAGTTTGATGAAGCCTAATGATTCTTCTCAGAGAAAAAAGCAACATAAAATACAAAATCAAAACTTTTAAGATGAGCTCATCATCAAACAGTTTAAATAAGATATAAACCAGGTATATTAACTATTGTTATTTCAAGTTGCTAACATGTAAAAGATCTTTAGAGAAATCTTCAAAAACATCACATTTTAAGTGAAAATTTCTCTGATTTATATTGAGGACTTGTAGTGGGTAGCCCATCCAGATCTCAGGTCTCCAGGTGCCTCCCTTGGCCCCGCCTTGTAGGCGTGACAGTTGCCGAAGTCTCAATGGGGGTTGGAACATCCAGATCAAAGCTGGAATGGCTACCCACTACAAGGACTAAATCCCAAGAACTGTAATTCAGTCACAGCATTTGCTATATGCATCTTGGTGGAAAAAAACTAAATATTTAGGTTACTGAAATAAAGAATTTATATACAAATTTACAGGTCTCCTGATATTTACACAGGACTCTGACTTAGGAATCCCTGATGTGGAGCATTCCTGTGTGCTGAAGATCACTCATTAACATTCTGTTCAGACTTCCTAAATTTAATTGAAATAATTCTCACTGTAACCTCAGTTATCTGGGAATCATTCACTTAGCCAAGAGGCTATTTTAGGCAGTACTTGTTTCACACTCTCCAGTGAAACATCTAGAACCTTCAGGGTATGTTAATAACCTTCACTTTTCTACAGAATAAATATTATTTATGGTTTTCTGAAGAGACAAGAAATTGTATCTTTTAAGTATAGATCTGAATTGAAAATCATATGTCTAAGAAAAACCTACAGCTCGTCCATCAGAGATATAAATACGGTTCTAGCTGGTTTATATTCCTTATTGTTATATTAGAATGTTCAATATTCTTCTATAGGATTATAAATAGGGAATTATTTATCTTAGATAACACTCGCATCATTTAAAAATACACTATATATTTCTGTCATTCACTAAAACAAGGAATTCATAGCCTCATAAGAGGAAATATATGAGCTCTATGACAGCACACATTTTAATAATGAACCCATGTTTGGATATATTATAAAAATAAAATTGACTTCAGTCTTCTTAAATTTTTTGAATGGCATGTCAGGAAAAAGTTGATACTGGAAAATACTAAAAATACAACATTCTTTGTCATCTTAATCCTTCTGGACCAGTACTGAATATTAAATCTACGAAATTTTCCACTTGAATGATTTGGCCTCATTGTCAAGTGACTGTCAATTTGGAGAGAAATCTTCTAAATGCTGAGGTGTGAAGATAGGTGAAACTTCACTGAGATGCTGTAACACCAGCTGTGGTTTTGACATGATCTTGTCTTTGATCTGTGGGATGCCTTCAACTGTCTGCAGACAGATGCTAGTGTGGGATATAGCCCAATATAGCTGAGCTACATAGTCACACGCAGGTAACTTTGTGCCCTGTCCCTGTTCCATGTCCTTGTCAGTACAGCAGGAGGTTATGATTCAGTTTCTTTTTTGCTGAAGCATCATCATATGTACACAGACCACTGTACTCTGTGGCAGATGGCCAGACTTGGTCCATGGACCCTAAGGATTGTATGCTTACATATCTCAACAGTGCTTCCACAAGGAGATATAACATAAATTAATTTAGACAAAAGAAAGACTTCCATGATGTCTCAGTGCAGGGATTCCAAATTTCTGTATGTTTTGAAGCATTTGAGGTGAGAAGCTTACAAAATCCTTTTAAACGACATTAAAATTTACCTTTCTTTTGTTGTGTGAGGAAATGATTTACACAAAATTATAAAGCAAAGATGCAAAGTATGAACTAGAAGTTTCAGAAAAAGAAGCCACACCCACACTAAACTTTCCACAATGCTGATCAGCTCAATGATTGTGGAGAGTTGGACTACTTCAGGTCCAGAACCAAATTATCATGGACTGTTTTAGTCCCCCCTAAATAGTTATTAATGGACTACCTCTGTGAATGACCTAAAATCCTTGCACTTCAAAGACACTCTTCCAGAGTTACAAACTCTCTGCTACCTCCCTGCAACCCAAAAGCTAAGAATATAATCAGATACCAGCTAAGACTGCTAGCAGAAATTTTCCCTTTGCTGTAAACTGGTTACCTGATGGTTCCACCAATATATCTGGAATGTTTCTTGGTTTATGATTGCCTTTGCCCTGTTTTTATAAAAAGCTTCATGAGGCTTTTACAACATCACAACATGGTATTTGGAGTGACATGAATCTGTGTTGTCAGGCCACAGTCACTTATGTCCTATCTACTATTCTCTCTGACATGGAAGCTGTATTTCTAGTGTCAATAATAGCATGGGGCCAGGCTTTGATTCTCCATCCACTCAGCAAGAAAAAAAAATAAATCACTAATAACCAGGACACTCGTAAAATGACATATTTTCCCTTTTTTGTACTCTACACAGAAATTATGACTTTAGTGTATTTTCCACAACTGAAATATAGACTATGACAACTGAGACAATATGAAGAAACAAACACAAAGAAGTTCTCAAAGAAAAACATAGAATTAATAACCAGTCAAAGCTTGTATAGAACACAAATTAAGAATCATAAAAAAATAAGAAAACCCCAAATAATTACAAAATAAAAGGAAAATGCAACCTTGTATGGTATTACTGTTGACAGCTTGAATGAGACAAAATGCCATCCTGCCTGTGAGAAAAAATTGTTTTACTTAATGGGGTAATTTGAGACAATACAAATTACTAATGAAATTTGTTTTAAAAATACCTAAGCTGAATAACGAAATCAGCTCAGTTACCAAAAAAATAAATAAGGTAGATGATTCAATCTGAAGTACCAGAGAAAGAAGTTATATATTATGAAGAGGAGAACTGAAGTAAAAGAAAAATTTTAATATGTACAATTTTAATATGTACACATTTTAATATGTACAATTCTGTATAGTTTTAGTAAAGATTACTCACAGATGATTTAATGAAATTGTGGATCTCTATGTGCATAAAACATTAGCTGTAAAAGTGCCATCCACCTCAAATTAGATATTAGATATCCTTTTCGCTCTGGTTGTTGGTTGAACTACTATATATATATATATATATATATATATATATATATATATATATATATATATATTATATATATATAAGTTTTTCGTATTGTAGCAGTTGAATGTTCAACTGCATTTGATCATTTTTAGTGCTGTTTGTTCCTGTTGGCTCTCTGAGAACAGTCCCCCTGTCTAGTCTAAGTTTGTCACCTTTGGCTTCACTATCACCCAGGGTTGCTCAGGGGAAATAGTCAACTCCCACAAGATACTAACTTACTAAATTTAGCAGTAGATAGAATCTTTTCTTGTGTATCCCAGATTCCCTGTGTAAGTTTGGAATTCACTCTGACTGAACCTTATTACAGTGTGGTTGTACTGAAGACATCAGAGCAGAGTGAAATGGATAGATGGAGGACTGACTGCCAAACTCATATTAAATGCAAAGTAGAAGCTGGATAAATAGTAAAGAAACAAGAAACAAGAGGATTGGACTTTGGAGACAGAAAAGAAGCATGTTGTTCCTCTGTGTATTTCATTACCTTAGACACTTTGTGGATGATCTTTTTTCTTTTTTCTTTAATTAATTAATTAATTAATTTTCCCCAGCCTGATTACAGATTCCCCCCCTCCTTCCTTTCCTCTTTCAGTTCCTTTCTTCTTTGGAGAAATAATACAGACAATAATAGCAAAGTAAAAGAAGACTCACGGTAAGCCATTGTGTACAAGGGAGTATGTAGATTCCATATTGTCACTGGATCATTAAGTTAACTTCACTTCTAAACATTTTCAAAAATGTTGTCCAGACACTTGATATAGGAATTAGTGTTAAAAGTCTGAGTCCTAGTGCTAAGGACAATGAACCTCTCTTACGGGGGATGCCACAATCATCAGGGTGCACACCCAGAGCTCGGGACCCAAGCTCTTTGCACATCCCAGTGATCACATTCTGACCTCTAACAACAGAACCTAAGATTTCTGCCTTTAAATTGTGGAGCTATTTGCTACTTCAGAAAAGGGAGAAAGAGAATATTTTAAAAAGTAAAATGAATTTTTCTTATAATAGATGAACTAGAAAAGATCATCCTGAGTGAGGTAACTCAGATCGAGAAAGACAAACATGGTATGTACTTACTCATAAGTGGATATTAGCTGTAAAATAAAGGATAAATATGCCACAATCTACAGACACAGAGACTAGGTAACAAGGAGGGTTCAAGGGGCGACACCTGCATCTCTCTGGGATTTTGTAAGCAGACTGCAGGTGGGTGGAAATGAGAATATGAGTGATCAGGTGGTGGGCAGAGAGGAAGGGGAAGAGTACTGAAAGAGACTACTGGAAATGGGGGGCATTTCAGGGTCAGGATAAAAACCTGACACAGAGGAATCTCCCAGGAATCTACAAGGATGGCCCCAACCATGACTCCTGGAAATAGCAGATAGCCTGAACTGGCCATCTCCTGTGACCAGGCAAGACTACAAGTGAAGGAGGTGGGAAACCAACCCAGTCACATAACCTTCAACCTACAGTCTATCCTGCCTGTGGATGTGCTGAGGTAAGGGTGGCCTAGAAATTGATGGAGTGGCCAACCAATGTCTGGTCTATCCTTAAACCCATGCCTGGAGAGTAGGCCCACCCTGAGACCACCTGGAACATCAGAACTCAGAGGCTGGATGACCCAGAGACCTAGAATAGAAGCAAACATGATTGAAGGGAAAAAATGTCAATGTAATGATGCCTAATGATATTCCACTATACTCATAGATTGGTGCCTAGCACAATTGTCATCAGAGAGGCTTCATTGAACAGCTGACGGAAACAGATACAGACCCACAGCTAAACATTAGCTAAAGCACAGGGAATGCTGCATAAGAGGGGAAGAAAGGACTGTAGGAGCCAAAAGGTTCAAGGACACCATAAGCAAATTCACAGAATCAACTAACCTGGGCTCATAGGGGCTCACAGAGACTGAACTGACAACCAGGTAGCCTGCACAGGTCTGACCTAGGCACATCGCACATATTAACATTATATACATTGGTCCTCTTATGGGACTCCTAACAATGGGAGCAGCGGCTATCACTGACTCTTTTACTGGCTTTTGAGACCTTACTACTCATACTGCTCAGTCTTAATACAAGGGGAGGTGTTTAGTCTTACTGCAACTTGATATGCCATATTTTATTGATACTCATGGGAGACCTACCCTTCCCTAAACAGAAATGGAGGAGAGGTGGATTGGGGATGGGAGCAGAGAGGCTGAGGGAGGGGCTAGGAGGAGAGGAGGGAGGAGAACCTGCAGCCAGAATGTAAAATAAATAAATAAATTCATAAATAAATAAAAAGTAAAATGTGTTTATTTTCCTTTCCTTGACCATAGACTCTCTGATATGAAAATATTAGTGTCTACTTAGTATTACTTAAGCACACTTTTCTGTAACTTTCAGTCATATCTGAGAAAAAGGGATTGTGCCTGGAACTTCTTTTTTCCTTTTCTTTCCTTCCTTCCTTCCTCCTTTCCTTCCTTCTTGCCTTCCTTCCTTCCTTCTTTCCTGCCTTCCTTCATTCTTCCTTCCTTCTCTCATTCTTCCTTTCTTTCTTTTTCTTTCTTTCTTTCTTTTTTGTCTGTTAGTTTTGAGACAAGTTCTCACAGTATAGCAAGGTTGACACCCCATACACTATGGTGGCCAGGAATGTTCAATGAAGTACTTCCTCTGCCTCCATATGCTGGGAGTGGAGGAGCTTGTCACTACAACTACCCAACAATAAGCTTACATCCTCAGACAATAATCTCATAGTCACTGTCTATTAAATCTCAGCCTTGGTGCATAAATGTAGGGTTCTGTGCCAACTTGTTCTTCTATGATAATACTGTACACTTTGTATAAAAGCTTTCTCTCCCAATCCCTATTATATTCTAGGCGCTATCCCACTGGCTGTAGATGCTTGTCAGATGTGTCTCATTGCTAACTGATGATTTGTATGCATCCTCAATGAATATAGCAAGACACAAGCTTTATATCCAAGAGCACCAACATAACTGATAAGTCAATGTAACTAAGTTACATGGGAAACGGTGCTTTCTTCAAACCATATGGTGTATAATAATGTTTTAGAATGTTTTACATTAGTATATATGTTTTTCAGACACAGTAGGTTTTGTATAAAAGTAGGTATGAATAATTCCATTAATAAAGATGTGAAGACTGGGAGGTAGGGGAGTAGCTCAGTAAATAAAGCTCTTATCATGCAAGGACTGGAGCCTGGATGCTAGAATCAACTTAAAGTCAAAGGACAAAAAGCCCTCTTAAAATTCCAGTGTGAAGGTCACGTGACACAGGAGACCAACCTAGCGGGATGGCTACATTGAGGAGCCCACATCTGTGAGCTCTGGCTTCAGGGAGACCATGCCTCAGTGAATGAGGTGGAAAATGACTGAGGAAGACTGCTGACATCAAACCTAGGCTTCCATAAGCATTTGCACCCATACAATTGCACAGACACATATGTGCCACACACATGCCAACAAACATACACATCTGCACACTCACACACAAACACATGCAGAAAATGTGTGCATAGAAATAGAAAGTAGTTCTATTTAATTGACCACCACATAGGTGAGCAAACATCATAGCCTCTAATATAATAATTATCAGAATTATAATATAAAATATTGCACTGACTGTGTGTGAGCAATGTGTTAGGCATCTGAAAGGCAAAACACTATGATTCTTAACTTCATAAAGCTTACTTTGTAGGCTCTCTTTTGCTTAACTTAATTTTTTAATCGTTCTATTACAACAAACATATTTTGTTTTTAGGATTTTAAAACCTGGTATTTTGTTTTCCCTTGCTATCTCCTTCGGCTGTCAAGGATGCAATGACATTCAATATTGCTCACTGCAGAATGAGCTGTGCGCATGGAGCAAATACCCTTCCATATTTCCCAAAGCTCCAAGGCATATAACTGTGGAAGATTATATTACTGACAGTTTTAGTGTATGGCTGCATTGTTTTAGTGCCCAGCTGTGTCTTCTTAATGAGTGGCTATGCTGTACCTTTCCTTTTGTTTCAGGGTTCATCATATAACACATAACAAACTTTTCTTACAGATTGAGTGAAAAGTAAAAATCCCTTTAATAGTTTAAATTGACCATTAGATATGCGCACTTCATTTTGAAACCTTGATGTACCAGGGTAATTGTGGCATGGAACTAGTGGGAGTGACCAATCAATGACTGCTCCAGCTTGAGGACCATGCCATGAGAGAGAGACATTGCCTGGGTGGCCAGGAACCAGAAACAAACACAACTGCCTGCCCATCTCACCCCCCAGAAAAAAGAAAAGAAAAGTCAATGAAGTGATCGACTGCTATACTCACAGATCCAGTGCCTAGCCCAATCATCATCAGAGAGGCCCACCCAGCAAGTGATGGGAGCAGACGCAGAGAACCACAGCCAAACAGTAGGCAGAGCTTGAGGAGCCCCTCAGAAGAGGGGGAGAATGGATTATAGGAGCCAGAGGGGTCAAGGACAGCAGATCATGGCAGGCAGAATCAACTAAGCAGGGCTTATAGGTGCTCACAGAGACTAAAGTGGCAATCACTGAGCCTGTATGGGTCTGAGCTAGGTCCTCTGCATATATGTTACAGTTGTATAGCTTGGTGTTCTTGTGGGACTCCTAACAGTGGGAGTGGGAGTGTCTGTGACTCATTTACCTGCTCTTGGGACTCTTTTCCTCGTACTAGGTTACCTCTTCCAGCCTTGATACGAGGGTTTGTGCTTAATCTTATTGTAACTTGTTATGCTGTGTTCAGTTGATATCCCTGGGTAGCCTGCTCTTTTCTGAAGGGAAACAGAGGAGGGGTGGGTATGGGAGAGAAGGGAAGTGGGTGGGAGAAACTGCATTCAAGATGTAATGTGTGAGAGAAGAATAAATTTTAAAAAATATTTTATAAGGAAAAAAAGAAGGGGTCTTGAAAGTTCTCAAATCAAGTTTGATGGCATTGTAAACTACTTGCACTAAATTTGAGCAGAAGGAATTATGGGGCATTAAAAAGAGGTAGCTCCAATAGTTGTTGCATAGGTTGTTATTTTGGTTAATTTTAATGTCAATTTAACAGAACTAAGAGTCACTTAGAATCTCACTTTTAGATGAAATCATACAGATAGTAAATGGCTACTGAGAGAAGAATTAGTCTGTCTACCCCAGGCATGAGCACCCTAATTGATTATCTAACACAAATATATATATTGTATCTGTGTACACACACACACACACACACACACACACACACACACACACACACATATTCATGATAGAAACATTATGTGGACCCAGCAGGGTATATTTATATATTCATGTGTGTGTGTGTGTGTGTGTGTGTGTGTGTGTGTGTGTGTGTGTAGGAAAAAGAGGCAGTGCATTTGAGATTGAGCACGGGATTGGGGTAGAAGATGACATGAGAGTGTTGGAAGAAAGAGATGAAGGTGTAAATTATGTAAATGCAGTACACATCTACAAAATTAAAAATAAATTTAATTTAAAAGACCGGTACAAGACCGTGAATATAACCTGGTGTGATGATGGAGCTGTGACTAAATATATTCACACATTGTACCTCTATCTGGGCCCTACAACTACTTCTTCCTAAGATGTACAGGAGGCCAACTGAGAAGATAGCATTATTCTGTCTTTAACTCTCCTGTGTGCCAAGCCTGCTCAAACAAACTGACATTCGTTCAGGTGGAGGTAGGAGGACCAGGAGTTCAAATCCAGCTTTGGCTGCATAGATAGTGAGTTGGAGGCCAGCCTGGACTACAGGAAAGCTGGTCGGTCTCTAAAACAGGAAAAGAGGAGGGGAAGAGGGAGAAAGAGAGAGGAGAGGGGAGAAGGGAGGGAAGGAGGAGGGGAGGGAGGGAAGGGAAGAGAAGAGATGGGGGAGTGGAGTGGAAGGGAGGGGAGTAGAGAGGAGGGGAGGGGAGAGGAGTAGAGTAGAGGGGAAGGGAGGAGAGGGGAGGGAGGGGAGTAGAAAGGAGGGAAGAGGGGTGGAGGAGAGGGGAGGGAAATAGAGTAAAGGGGAGTGGAGGGGAGTAGAGTGGAGGGGAGGGGAGGGGAGTAGAGTGGAGGGGAGGACAGGGGAGTGGAGGGGAAGGAAGTAGAGGGGAGGGAAATGTCAATAACAAACAAAGACAAATAAGAAAAGAACATAGTGCTTAGAAAAGATCAACAACAGATAAAATTTATTCTTGGTTTTACTGTAAATCCCTACAATTTTTAGGCACAGCAGATAATGATGACTTTAAATAAGTGATATAGAGTCTGCAAGAGATCTGCAAGTGTGAGTTTGAGGGAGAGATGGGGGGCACAGAGAGAAGTAGACAGATAGATGATAGATAGATGGAAGGACAGATAGACAGGCAGAGAGACTGAGTCCATAGGTGGATTGCCTCAGAATCAACCTGATGAAGGGAGACATCAGAACTCTGTTTTCCCTTAGATGTTCTGCATTTGGACTGAAAATAGCTATTATTAAATTTTGATGTATTATCATTTAAATTATTCAAATTATTATAAGAAGTCTTTTTTAAATCCATTTTCAAGGGCTACAATTTGTTATGGGGAGCAAACTAATACAGCTTTTGCATAAATGCACAGAAGAGAGTTTATTGGTTTTGTGGCATTTATCTATCTATTAAGAATATTATGTGCATGCTGACAAAGATTGGTCAGGCTAATGGCTCTGACTGTAGAGAAGGTGGTTCACTGCTGCTGACTAAGACAAGTCACAAGGTTGTTTTTAAAAGCCAAACAACACATTTGAGTAATAACTCATGTCACACAATAAATCACCCTGAAATATAATGGTTTAAGGAACCATCATGCATTTCTCTGAGCGTGTAACCATGCTCTCAGTATTCCACATCCAGCTGCAGCTGTATGTTTCTAAGAGTAACATCTGCTTTGGGATGTTCAGGTTTGGCTGTTGTAGGATTACTAGGTTTTGATGTTACTGCATTGCTCTTTATGTTGTTTAATGTGTTCTTACACTGCAGTCTACCCATTTCTTCCTTTAATATAAACAGGTGGAGCTCCAGATCATTCTTCCTCCAATTGGTGCAGGTGGACCCTCTGAGTCCTGTGGTTGCTCTTCTTCCCAATTGGTCCAGGATAAGGCATATGGCTCTGGTGGTCACTGGTGCCTAACAGGATGGTTGGCCAGAGGTGGGGGTAGGAGGAGGCTGATGCCCAGTCTCTGGAACTGCACTGGTGCGGGGAGTGGCACTAAATGTGCCCTCAGGACCTAGGGGGGCTGAGCAGTCTGGAGACTGGGGCCTCACCTGTTCCCAATTGGTGCAGGGTGGGCGTACAGGCCTGGTCACCTCCCATCCTCTTAAAGTATGGGAAGAAAAGTTACACATTAAGGATGGTAAGTATGCTTTGTCTTTTAGACTGATTGAAAGCCATCCTTTTATGGCTTGTGTACCATTACCTTACTAGCTACTAAATGGGCCTGTACAATTGTGCCGTAATAATTATTGCATCACTTGTGAATGCTGTACCCTTCATACCTGTGTTAATTCTAGTATGTCTTTAAACTTACTATTTCAAAGTTTATATATTCTTAGAGCAAGGGCAACAATCTGGATACCAGTGAAGTTGTCGATGTCATGTCAAGGCACACACATTTGATGAACCTGGTACAGAAGCTAGCTGAAAGAATATTTAGAAGAATACATCAAATGGTTGGATTGATTTTTGCAGTTATTATGAGAATTATTGCATTGACTGCTACTGGTGCAACAGCCAGAGTGGTGCTTCATAAAGAAATTCCAACTACTGGGTTTGTTAGAAACTGGCATAAGCATTCTACAGAACTTTGGACTGAACAAAATAAAATAGATAATGAGATAGTTAATGAATTAGCTGATTTGAGACAAGCTGGTATATTGTTGAGAGATCAGTTAGAACTATCAAAGGAGCAAAGAAAGTTAAAATGTGATTGGAATGTTATTGTATTACTCCTTTAAAGTTTAATGAAAGCAAGTATGGTTGGGAAAAGATTAAGATGCATTTGATGGGTCACCCTAACTCTTCTCAAATGATTTATGATTTACAGCAAGAAAGTAAGAATTTTTTAAAGTTACCTGATATGACAAGAATGGATGTTATGGAAAGCCTTGCAGATACTATAACCTCATTCAACCCTGTACATCACTTTAATAGATTTCTTGTTTGAGCAAGTGTTACTCTTTTGCTAGCAACAGTAACCTTATTGGCTTTAAGATGTGTTTTGATTTACTTATATAAGATTGTAAAACAGAAAGATAGAGAAAAGGCTGTATTTGCTGTGAAGCTACATAACCTCCAAAATAATTAATTGTTGCATGTAAAAAGGGGCATATGTTGGGAGAATTTCTGCAGAACTGCAGCTGGTTTGATTCCTGAGTGTTAGCACCTAGCTTTGATCTGCCTTTTGTGATTGCTACCTCCTGTCTCCATTATCTCCTGTTTGAAGTCTTATCTGAGAGTTTGCTAGGAGTTCAAAGCCTATGAAAACTTGGTTTAGGGACAACCCAGAAAACTGTGCTATTCCTTTACTGAGAATTTGCATTTGGCATTGTCTCATTGAGGGGCTTAGATAAGAGGTATATGGAATTGACTTGCTAAAGTTGTGAATTGCATAACAATAAAAGGGTCCTTTGCTTATCTACAGTGTTTCAGTCCAGAGAGATGGACCCCCTCTGAAGGTGATAAAGTCTAAAATCATTCTTAGAGTGCTCTGTGCCTTCTTTCTTTGATCCCCCATGAACACACATCCAATATCCCACAGTTTATCTTGGGCAAAGGACATTGAGTGAACAGCACCTGGATTGTTACGGCTGATGTTATATCTCCACCTTCAGATCCTATTCCTAGTCTGAGCCAGGGGTTCCACCATCACATCTACAAGTGGCCAGCATGAAGAGAATCAAAGCAAAGGGCTCCCTCTTCCCTTCTCAAAAGCAGAAATTTAGCCTTGAGAAGGTTCTGCCAGGGAAGTAATTGAGGTTCAAGGAGGGGAATGCACTCGACCTTGGCCACATTGTCATTGGGGATCCTAGGGCTTACACGAAGTCTCAAGTGCTCCCTCATGCTCATTCTCAGCCCTGAGCCCAGCTGTCTTCCTGAACACTGGAAATCCCAAGATCATGTTTCTGACTTTGTACCTGTTTCTGACTTTGTGACAGATACAGTCTCTTCCTCCCTCTGCATGAACTCTGGAAGCAGTACATCTGTGATCTATGCAGTGAGCTCAAGCCAGACACATGAGTTTTATTTCTGAAGCCTGCCATGGGATTAGACCCTCAAGTCTTGAGAGCACTAGAGATGCAGCCTGAGAAACCATCTGGCTGTGGGTGTTTGTGATCCTGTTTGCTTTGTTACCAACGCGTCTTTGTGGGCTCTTTTCACCACCTAGGCAGCTGCACATGATTCAGGCCAAGCATGTAAAGGCAAATCTTCATGGTGCTATTATCTCAGGTGATTTCTATGAGAGCATATGTTCATCTGGGGACTGTTACTCAGTGGCAGTATTCTGCTTGTCATCTGTCACTTGGTGTCCCTGAGGTACAAACAGTGAAGTTACAAACAGTGAAGATCTAAGATGGTTGTGACCTCAGCCATCCTGGAACCTTGTTAAACACACTAAGTGCTCTCTGCATGTCATTGGCTCACACTGTTGGAACCTAGCCTCTATCTGAGACTCTTGGGGGCAGATTCTCTCTCATCATGGTTTCCAGGGTGCCATCACCAGTGCAGATCTTTCCTGTCATTGCCAGACTCATTTACCTCATTGCACCCAACAGCTACCTGGACATCCAGGAGGTACCTCAAACTCCCTATCTAACACAGAACCCTTGGTCTCCATTTAGGTCAGCTCTCTCTGACCTGAATTCCTCATCTCCGAAAATGACACATCTCTGTATACAATTTGTTCAGCCTAGAAACCTAGAATCACACACATCACCTCTTTCCTAATCCTCCACCTCAAGTCAATTAACACCTTGTTTTTGTATCTAACTTACCTCCAGCTCCCTCAAGTTGGTATAGAAGCTTTCCCTCCTCCTCCCCCAGCTCACATACTGTTTTTTCCCACATACACACCAGATTAAATTCCCAAAATGAAGGCTGTTATCAGACATCAGACTACTAACTGCCATTTGCCTCTTCTTTAGCAGCTTCCCATCCAGTCAGAGTAAAAATTTTCAGTGTCCGTGGCTGGCCTCTGTGTGACTTGCACATCAGGTGCCTTTGCTTAGGTCCTTCTCTTAATAAGGGTACTCTGCAGGTTTGTGTATTGATTCCTGCTGTAACTTAGGTCACCTTTCTGATGTCACTTCCTGAGAGTCTACCACTCCTAAAGTTTTCCCCTCTACTCAAATTATTCTGTTATTATTTTCCTTACAGCCATTATCAGTATCAAGAAATAGAATTGCCCAGGTGTTGTTATGCACTGTCCTTCATGAGAACTTCAGCTCCACAGGAGCAGGATATAGGTCATATCATTCAGTGTCCTACCTCAGCAGCCACTTAGCACACTAGGCACATAGTTTGCTCCAAATGTTTACTACATGGAAGTGGGCAGGGGCCTGTCTGTGAGGAGGCTCACCCCTTAGTGCTGGGCAGCTCTATAAAAGAACTATATTCCAGGAACAGTTCAAGAGGCCCAAAAATGAATGATGGGTGTCCTACCAATGGCAATTGCTCCACCAAGGCAACAAGACTGGGCTTTGTTGGTTCTGTGTATGACCTGTTGGCTCCAGAACCCTGGCTAAAGCCCAAAGGACACTTAAGAACAGCCCGGAGATTGCAAAGCCCAGGACAAGGAGTTGGGGTGCCTTGGCTCTTGCTGGCTTGATCATTGCCAGGCTACAAAGGCACTATCCTCTGGAGACTCTCTTCCTCAGCTATGAAGGACCAGGCTACCAGTCCCTAAGGCCAGGCTGTGACTGCCGGAACTACCCAGGCCTTACCCTCAATTATTTTCTCCTTTGCAGTCATAAAATCCAAGTGACCCTCTTATTGGGGGGGGGGGTCACAGGAATCCTTCTGCAGGAGACAAGGCATGTCTTCAAGACCATCACCAAAGAAGACAACCTGAAAGGGACCAGTCAATTCCCAGTTAGCCACAGACCTTCTTTATGCAGAAACCAAGAGGTATTATATGGCCTTAAGAAATTATCATTTCTATATAAATCATTCAGGATTATAATCTGGTTGTATGCAAAGATTAGAACTACAGGGAAATAAGAATGGTAATAGATGAAAATGTTACTGCCCTAGAAAAATCTGTTAGCTAATAGTTCTTAATTCCCAATACACTTGAGCCCCAGGACAAATAGGACTCATGATTGAGTCCTGTCATTGGTACTTGTGAAGGGAGGGGGGGTTATGGGGCCTGGGGCAGTTGCCATGACAAGCTTAATAAAAACCAGCTAAAAAGTAGGCCTGAGTTTACTGGCAGGCATCACCTGGATCCAGGAAAAGCTATAAGCTGACCCCACCCAGAGAGGGCTAGCAACTAAGGGGAAATACCTCAAAACAACCTCAATACTATAAGAAGGGAGACAAGATAAAATGAATGCCCATGTGTCTGAGGCCAGCATGAGATACATCGTGAGCTTCTGAAAAACAGGGGCTACAGAGACTTGCCTGTCTCAAGAAAACAAAAGACAAGAAGGAGAGAAAACATCCAGAGGTAGACAAGTCTGGGCAGCAAATAGCAACAAGTTTGAAAGAGGTAATATGTGCAGCAAGGCTCACCATCAGCCCCTCAAGTGCTTGCTTCTACCAGCAGCATCCAATTACAAGCATCTTCACGATGAACAGAAGACCACTGCTTCTGCAAGTTCACCATGATACTGCCCACCACTTTAAGGATACAGGGCCATGTTGGCCCAAGAATCAAACCCTACTAAAAAGGGATGAAAAGCAGAGAAGGGAGATATGAGTCCTGCCTGGGGAAACACAGACTAAGGAAGGCATCTAGGAGAAGACACCAAAAGAAAAGATTCTTGGAGTTCATCATCCAAGGTGAACGCATCACACTCAGCCCTGTGTTTCAACACAGTCACAAAGGAGCCCTTTGATCTCTTCCTTGGGTCATGGACAGATGCTGACAGCTCATAAAAAAGATCAACTGAAATGGTTTCTCATCCAAGTTTGTTCCACCTAGCTGTTCCTCTCCTTCCTGTCCAAGGCTACTGACTCTATATACAGTGAATGCTGATAGGACACTTTCAGCTGGAAGATGACACCTCATAGGATCACTAGATACAGCTTATTATAAGTAGCAATGCCAATACCCTGGACAGACCTCATGGGAAGGGGTACTTTCATACCAGGATTGCCTCCATTCACTAGTCCACACCTCAGCTTCCATGACTACTGTTGGTCTCCTGGCATCCTCTCCAACCAATTCCAACTTTTAGCTCAGAATCCAACCTTCCCATTGCCTGCTGCCCCATTTATGACATCATTTCCCCTCCAACCCCACTACCACCTGGTACTTCTTGGGATTTGCATGGTGATGCCTGTAAACAAATTTGGATCATCACAGGTCACCTGTGCCCAGTCACCAGTAAGTGCTGTCTGATACCAAACACACTTACCACTCAGGTCAGCTGATCAGACAAGAATAACCACTTCTCTTGCTCCATTGTACTGTGGATTGCTGATACTCTCTCTCCAACCATGGCAGGTAAGGAAAGAAACTTTAACACACTTCTTTTGATCACTTCTCCCTTATTTTTAACTATGCTTTTAAATCTTTGTTTAATGGGGATTCTATTGATGTTGATATCTCCAGTTGATTGTTATATTTAGATGTTTTTCTTAGCAGCGGTTAGAAAATATGGAAATAAAAGAAGACAAATGGAAGAGATGACTGGAGGTAGTTTGAAACTGAATGTTTCAGATAACCACAGATTTTAAATAAAAAGATACAAGACATCATATCCCAAGCCATTTTTAGACACCACACTGTTGAGATCAGTCTAGGTAAAGGTTCCCTTCAAATATAGGAAACCATATCCTCTTCTGATCCCTAGCTCTTAAAATCTGTCCAGCCCATCTTCCACAGCATTTCCTACATCTTATGAGCACTGGTTGTGTTGGATCTTATCAGCTGAGGCTGGGTACTCCATAGTGAGTAGTTCTCTGGACAAGAAGTGACACACCAATGTGTAGGGAAATTCTCACAATAATTTCCAACTAAACAGTAACAACAAATTAACAGTTACTGAGGAAGTATTCACTTAAGAATCAATTTAACCAGTTATTAAATTAAGAAACAATCTTATTCAGAGATGAACCCTATACTACATTAGTAATCCCAAGATGTCACACAAAACACAGGGAAGCCTCAACTTGATATGCTAGATTTTGCTGACTCCCCAAGGGAGGCTTTATTTAACCTCTCTGAAGTCAGCAGAGCCCGGCACACTGAGCCTAGCCAGGTCCAAGCCCCTCCTCACTGCACCAAGGTTGTTTAACCTCTCTGAAGGTGGATGGGGGTGGGGGAGTAAGTAGCAGGAAGAGGGTATGGAGGTTAACTGTGGTTGATATGTAAAATGAAATTAAAATAAAAAAGAAAGCTCAGAGTAGAGATAAGCTTGGTGGACATGGCAAGTACCTATGATCCAGCACTCTGGATGCAGAGTCAGGCCTACCTGTGTGATTTCAAGGCCAGACTGATCTAGATAGAATCTATATCTTCCTTGAGTAGGGATAAGTAGAGTAAGATATGCACAGAACAGAACAAAGGCACAGGCATGAGAAGCTGTCTAAGGTTCTCCTACTTTAAACACTTCTGTTCTGGGACACAGGTGTGAGGCAGTGCCACAGCAGGTACAAGAACAAGACAATGTAGGGCAAAGAAGGGTGTACCTGTTTGCACTCCCACCAACAGTGGAGGAGTATTCCCCTTGCTCCACATTCTCTCCAACATAAGCTGTCTTCAGTGTTTTTTATCTTAGCCATTCTGACAGGTGTGAAATGGTATCTCAGAGTTGTTTTGATTTGCACTTCCCTGATTACTAAGGATGTTGAGCAATTCCTTAAATGCCTTTCAGCCATTTGAGATTCTTCTGTTGAGAATTCTCTGTTAAGCTCTGTAGCTCATTTTTTAATTGGATTCTTCAGTATTTTGATGTCTAGCTTTTTGAGTTCTTTATATATTTTGGAGATCAGCCCTTTGTCAGATGTGGGGTTGGTGAAGATCTTTTCCCATTCTGTAGGCTGTCGTTTTGTCTTATTGACCATGTCCTTTGCTCTACAAAAGCTTCTCAGTTTGAGGAGGTCCCATTTATTTATTGTTGCTCTCAGAGTCTGTGCTAGTGGTGTTATATTTAGGAAGTGATCTCCTGTGCCGATGCATTCAAGACTACTTCCTACTTTCTCTTCTATCAAGTTCAGTTTAACCAGATTTATGTTGAGGTCTTTGTTCCACCTGAACTTAAATTTTGTACATGGTGACAGATATGGATCTATTTACAACCTTCTACACACTGATATCCAGTTATGCCAGCACCATTTGTTGAAGATGTTTTCTTTTTTCCATGGTACTACTTTTTTGGCTTCTTTGTTCGTATGATCATAGGTATATGGATTAATGTCAGGGTCTTCAATTTGATTCCATTGCACCATGTGTTTGTTTTATGCCAGTACCAAGCTGTTTTTTTTTATTGTAGCTCTATAGAGCTTGAGGTCAGGGATCATGATGCCTCCAGAGGTTGCTTTATTGTACAAGATTCTTTTAGCTATCCTAGGTTTTTTGGTTTTCCATATAAAGTTAAGTATTTTTCTTTCCAAGTCTGTGAAGAATTGTTTTGGGATTTTGATGGGAATTGAATTGAATCTATAGATTGCTTTTGGTAAGATTGCCATTTTTACTATGTTAATTCTACCTATCCATGATCATGGGAGATCTTTCCATTTTCTGATATCTTCTTCAATTTCTTTTTCAGAGACTGAAAGTGCTTATCATACAGGTCTTTCACTTGCTTAGTCAGAGTTACCCCAAGGTATTTTATATCATTTGTGGCTATTATTTTAAAGTGTGATGTTTCTCTGATTGCTTTCTCAGCCCATTTATCATTTGTATATTGGAGGGCTACTGATTTTTTGAGTTAATCTTGTATCCTGCCACATTACTCAAGGAGTTTATCAGCTGTAGGAGTTCCCAGGTAGAATTTTTGGGGTCACTTATGTATACTATCATACCATCTGCAAATAGTGAAAGTTTGACTTCTTTCTTTCCAATTTGTATCCCCTTGATCTCCTTTTGTTGTCTTATTGCTCTAGCTAGAACTTGAAGTACTATGTTGAATAATTATGGAGAGATTGGTAGCCTTGTCTTGTTCCTGATTTTAGTGGAATTCTTTGAGTTTCTCTCCATTTAATTTGATGTTGGCTGTTGTCTTCTTGTAATTTGCCTTTATTATGTTTAGGCATGTTCCTTGTATTCCTGATCTCTCTAGAACCTTTATCATGAAGGGGTGTTGGATTTTGTCAAAGGCTTTTTCAGCATCTAATGAGATGATCATGTATTTTTTTTATTTCAGTTGTTTTTTTATGTGGTGTATTACATTGACAGATTTTCATATGTTGAACCATCCTTGCATCCCTGGGATGAAGCCTACTTGGTCATGGTGGATAATTTTTTTTATGTGTTCCTGGATTCGGTTAGCCAGTATTTTATTGAGTATTTTTGCATCAATGTTAATGAGAGAGACTGTTCTGTAATTCTCTTTCTTTGTTGCATCTTTGTGTGGTTTGGGTGTGAGGGTAACTGTAGCCTCATAAAAAGAGTTTGGTAATGTTCCTTCTATCTGTATTGTGTGGAAAAATTTGAAGAGTATTGGTATTAGATCTTCTTTGAAAATTTGGTAGAATTCTGAGCTAAAACCATATGGTCCTGGGCTTTTTTTGGTTGGGAGACTTTTAATGATCATTTCTATTTCTTTAGGGGTTATTGGTCTATTTAAATAGTTTATCTGGTCTTGACTAACTTTGGTATGTGGTACCTATCCAGAAAATCATCCATTTCTTTCAGATTTTCCAATTTTGTGGAGTACAGGTTTTTGAAGCATGACCTGATGATTCTCTGGATTTCCTTGTTGTCTGTTGTTATATTTCTCTTTTCATTTCTGATGCTCTCTCTCTGGTTTTTCATTAATTTGGATAAGGGTTTATCTATCTTGTTGATTTTCTCAAAGAACCAACTCTTTGTTTCATTTATTCTTTGTATTGTTCTGTTTGTTTCTATTTTATTGATTTCAGCCCTCAATTTGATTATTTCCTGGCATCTGTTTCTCCTGGGTGAGTTTGCTTCTTTTTGTTCTAGAGCTTTCAGATGTACTATTAACTACTCACTAGTGTGAGATTTCTCCAACTTCTTTATGTGGGCATTTCGTGCTATGAATTTTCCTCTTAGTACTGATTTCATAGTGTCCCATAAGTTTGGGTATGTTGTACATTCACTTTCTTTGAATCCTAGGAAGTCTTTAATTTCTTTCTTTATTTCTTCCTTGACCCATTGGTGATTCAATTGGGCATTATTCAGTTTCCATGAGATTGTAGGCTTTTTGTAATTTTTGTTGTTATTGAAATCTAACTTTAGGCCATGGTGGTCAATTAAGATACAGGAGGTGATTTCATGTTTTTGTATCTGTTGAGATTTGCTTTGTGACCAAGAATGTGCTTGATTTTGGAGAAGGTTCCATGGGGTACTGAGAAGAAGGTATATTCTTCTGTGTTAGGGTGGAATATTCTATAGATATCTATTAAGTTCATTTGAGCCATAATGTCTGTTAGTTCCCTTATTTCTCTGTTAAGTTTCTGTCTGGCAGACCTGTCCATTGGTGAGAGTGGGGTGTTGAAGTCTCCCACTACTAGTGTATGGGGTTTGATGAATGATTTAAGCTTTAGTAATGTTTCTTTTACAAATGTAGGTGCCCTTTTATTTGGGGCATAAATATTCAGAATTGAGATTTCATCTTGTCGGATTTTCCCTGTGATAAATATGAAATGTCCTTCCCAATCTCTTTCGATTGATTTTAGTTTTGAAGTCTATTTTATTAGATATTAGGATAGCTACACCAGCTTGCTTCTTAAATCCATTTGACTGGAAAGTCTTCCCAGCCTTTTATTCTGAGGTAGTGTTTGTATTTGAAGTTGAGGTGTGTTTCTTGTATGCAGCAAATGGATGGATCTTGTTTTTGTATCCATTCTGTTAGCCTGTGTCTTTTTATAGGTGAATTGAGACCATTGATATTAATGGATATTAATGATGAGTTATTGCTAATTCCTGTTATTTTTGGAGGTAGTGTTGTATATTTCCCTTCTTTAGTATTTGTTGGTGTGGAACTATCTATTGCCTATGTTTTCATGGGTGTATCTAACTTCCTTAGGTTGGATTTTTCATTCTAGTGCTTTCTATTGGGCTGGATTTGTGGAAAGATATTGTTTAAATCTGGTTTTATCATGGAATATTTTGTTTACTCTGTCTATGTTGATTGAGAGTTTTGCTGGGTATAATAGTCTGGGTTGGCATCCATGGTCTCTTAGTTTCTGCATAATGTGTGTCAAGGACCTTCTGGCTTTTAGGGTCTCCATTGAGATGTCAGGTGTTATTCTTATAGGTCTGCTTTTATATGTTACTTGGCCTTTTTCCTTTGCAGCTCTTAATATTTTTTCTTTATTCTGTATGTTCAGTGGTTTGACTATTATGTGGTGAGGGGACATTTTTTTGGATCCAGTCTATTTGGTGTTCTGTAATCTTTATAGGCATTTCCTTCTTTAAGTTGGGAAAGTTTTCTTCTATGATTTTGTTGAATATAATTTCTGTGCCTTTGAGTTGGTGTTCTTCTCCTTCTTCTATCCCTATTATTCATAGGTTTGGTCTTTTCATGGTGTCCCAAATTTCCTGGACATTTTGGGTGACGACTTTGTTGGCTTTAGTGTTTTTTTGACTGATTATTCTATTTCCTGTATCTTCAACGCCAGAGATCTGCTCTTCCATCTCTTGCATTCTGTTGGTTATGCTTGCATCTGTAGTTCCTGTTCATTTACTCATATTTTCCACTTCCACCATTCTCTCAGTTTGTGTCTTCTCTATTGTCTCGATTTCAGTTTTCATATCTTGAACTGCTTCCCTCACTTGTTTAATTGTTTTCTCTTGGCTTTCAAGGGATTTATGATTTCTTCCCAATTTTTGTTTGACTTTTCCTCGAATTCTTTAAGGGAATTTTTCATTTTCTCTTTAAAGATCTCTATCATCTTCTTAAGGTCATTTTAAGGTCAATTCCTTCTTTTTCTTCCGTGTTCAGATGTACAGGTCTTGCTGAAGTAGGTTCTGATGGTGCCATATTGGTTTTTATGTTTTTGACTATATTTTTGCACTGGTGTCTACCCATCTCTTTCTCCACTTGGTGAAAGTGGTGTCTGTGTCTGAGGGAGCCTCTCTTGGTACAGTGGGAGCTCTTGGTCTAATTGGGGCCGGTGGACTCTTTGTCTCAAGGAGCAGCTCTTAGTCCAATTGGTGCTTGTGGGCTCTATGTCAGGGAGTAGCTCTTAGCCCAATCTGGCACCGGCAGGTTCTGTCTCAGGGAACACTTGCAGTCTCGGAGGATGGGTGGGATTTGAGGGAGGTGGGGCTTTTGGGTTACAGGGCCTGATGGGGGATGGTGGTAGTCTGACCTGCCTGCAGGAGGTCTGTCTGCCCACTAAACTCTAACTGGGACTGCAATGGGTGGTGGTGTGGGGGTATAGGGTTGTCCCCCAGGGCCCAAAGCCTAGGGGCTGGGGTGTTCAGGTATGAGGATAAAGACTAACCTTTTAGTCCAATTGGGTGCTGGCAGGCTCTGTCTCAGGGAACAGTTGCAGTCTCAGAGGGTTAGGTGGGATTTCTCATTAATTCTTTTTAGCATTTTGGATCTAATTTTAGGTCCAGGGCATATTCTTTCACTGGATTTGAATTGAGGGACAAAGTGAGTTTCTTTTGCTCTGGTATCAGGGTCAGGGTATGCTTCTTAGGTTCTGTGTTGAGGGCTAAAGTGTTTCTTTCACTGGCATGTGTCCCAGGGCCACGGTGTGTTTCTCTCACTAGCTCTGATTTCCAGGTTAGAATGGGTTTCTTTATTTGGTCCCATTTCCTTACATGGCTCCCCACAGGAAACTACAAAGCTGCCATCTCATCATTTTTTCCCATTATCCTCTTGCTTCCTACAGAAAATTTCCAAACTGTGCCTGCCATTCTTTGGGACAGAATGTGCTCTGCAGCCCCCTGTGCCTGTGCTGAGGAATGCCACGCCCTTAGCAGGAAGTGTGTGCAACTTCTCCAGGGTCTCCACCCCTGCTCTGAGTTCAGCATGGCTCCTGCCATCAGACTCCAGCACTTGTTGCCAGCAGCTCATGGACAGTGCCTACCCCTACCTACCAGCTGGCATGACCATGGTGACTGCATTGACTGACCAGGGATGGAAGCCTACATTGGCACTCTCCTATCCAGGTGTTCTCCAGTGGGATCCCATGGGAAGCACTGACAGGAGGGGAGCTGTGTGGTGATATTGTATTTGTGATGAAATGTGATATTTTATTTGTATGTTAATAAATGAAGTTTGCCTGGAGATCAGAGGTCATAGACAGCCATAAACAGAAGTCAGGCAGTGGTGGCACATGCCCTTAGTCTGATCACAAGCAGACAGTCTCTATGTGTTCAAGGACACAGCCAAGCATGGTGGCACATGCCTTTAATCCCACTACCAACCATAGAGACCTGGAGGTCTGTATATAGAGGCAGTGATGAGGAAGTGAGGTGGCTGGGTTAAGAGCCAATGAAAAGGCAAAACAGCAAGGCAATAAAGGTAGAGGTTACACAGGAAAAGGATCTCTTGGGAAGCTATGGCGACGTGGTGAGCTAAGGTTAGTTGGTGGCTATCACTCTGATCTCTATGTATTTTACCCCTGTATTTGGCACTGTGTTTCTTATTTAATAAAACTGTTTAGAAATTTGTCTACATTTGGCACCCAACGTGTGGCCATGTTGAGTCTCATGACCATGATCATATGTGGATAGGAGAAGCAATTACAAAAGTTTTGAGGAAACATGTCATATGTTTTGAGTGTGGAAAAGAAGGTCATTTGAAAATGGAATGTAAACAAGGCATTCCTAGAAAGAAGGTTTATTCAAGGAACAATGGCAACAGAATACCCCTCCCTTCAGGATTATGCAGAAGGTGTGGTAAGGATAAACATTGGACCAATGAATTCAGATCAACAAGGGACAGACAAGGTAATCCTTTGCCTAGGTCCTCGGGAAACTCCCAGAAGGGCCTCATGCAGGCCCCCACAGAAAATTCACTTCTGACTTTTCCTGCCATCATAGAAGAAACCCCTTCTCAGAGCAATTAAATAACCAGATGCCTATTGGAATAAACCAGGCTCCTTGGGGTGATAGAACAGTTGAGGCAGAGAGAATAGAAAATTCAGGAGAAACCATGAAGCAAATTTTTTGGCAAAATTTTATAAATGAACAAAGACCAATATTAAAAATATGAATAAATGACATTTTTGGATGGTTTGGTAGACACGTGTGACAATAATTGCACCAGAATTTTCGCATCCAAATTGGCTGCTTCAGGAGGTAAACATTCAGCTGTTAGAGATTGGAACATTATCTCAAGTGAAACAAAGCACAAGATCGCTTGAATGTATATGTCCAGAAGGACAGAGAGGAAAATTAAAACCATATGTGGCTAATATAGCTATGAATTTTTGTGGCCGTGATCTATTACAACAATGAAATACTCAGATTAACACTCCTCCGATAACAGGACAGGGAATGTTCACCAGGAACAACTGAGTAGTTACTAAGTGTCCGTAAACCCAGGTGGTACCATTGCTACTCAAACATAGCTCATAGGAATGCCTGGCCCACTACTGAAGGAACCTGAGTGCTGAGGTGCACTGAAAGGAGAGGATCATCTCACTTACCAGGCACTGACTCCTTCCTTGACTCTTTTCCAGTGGTGGAAATGGAGACAGCCTGAAGATTGACACCTTCAGGCCTGACACTCTGTCTGCTACAGAGTCCTGACTGCTGCAATGTCTGCACCCAGGATACCCAGATGAAGATACCACCTGTTGATGGGGACAGGTCATTAACTGCCCTCATTCACAGTCCTTCAGAATTCCTTCTTTGTCTCCAGCTCCAAGCCTGGAACAAACAGAGAATAGCAATGTGGAAGAGATGACTGCTGAGCAATCAAAGCTGCTGAATGCCTATGAGGGCAGTACAGAAAACCAAGGCTCAGCCCTCCTCCCTTTAGCACACCCTGACATGCAGCAGCCCCTGAACTACACTGATGCTGGGAGATTAAGGTAGAAGCCAGATTCTGATAATGCCATCTTGGGAAGCAACAGCCTTGGTCTAGGAGAGCCTGGGTCTTTGTAGAGTGTCATGGTCTCAAGCATTGACTTGGAAGACATGACTACAGTGCTGTCAGATATTCACCTTCCTCAACTCTTAAACTCCCTCACTGACCTAGACTACTGGGAAAATCCCACAGCAATCCATTCCAAAGACTCCACAGTCATCAGGAGGGATCAGGTTCAGGAATGCTCCAGGATCATAGGACTCTCTGAATAGGTGAGCAAGAAAGAAATTATCTTATCTGCTTCATGGAGCTCTTCAGGCCCAAATCCAGCACCAGGACCTGGTGGAGGGTAGAGACGCTGGGGCCAATGCTGCAGCTAGTGAAGGGGTTATTGACAACATGAACAACAAACATTTGGAAGGCAAAGCTCAGGAAGCCACACCCAGCCGGCTCAGGGTAACTAGGGTGCAGGGGCAAGACGGAACTAAGAGGACTAGGGAAAACAATTTCAGCAAAATACAGCAGCTGAAGCCATCAAGTAACAGAGTCAAGACACAAGAGAAGCCCACCATCCCCAAGACCAAGAGGAAGAAAATATAAGACAGCTTTAAAAAGCCTCGAACTCACCTCGGAAAGCACATGCTCCATGCAGTTCCTTCACACACTGGAAAAGAAGAGTGAGAAAAAAATGGCAACTCATCCACCCAGGCTCTGCTAAATTTCAAGTGCAACAAAGATCCCAGAACAGACCCAGGCACCACATCACTACAGGATGTGCCATGTGATGGCCGAGGCCCTGTTAAAACGCTGGGCAATGCTCAAAGACCAGAGAGCAGTGTTTGCAAGTAGCTCTCTCCATCCCACTATGAGCTGCCCCCACCTGGGAAGGTCAAGTTAGTACCTCTGCCTTTCCCAGCCCCGGACAAGCCGCAAGCCAGACTGGTTTCTAGAAAGCCTCTCTCCCTGGCTTCACGCAGGCCCCCTGCAGTATGCCCTGTGAGGCCTCATTCCCACTCGGCTTAGCCTACCATACTCAAGCCACCCCATAAAAATGTCTGACATAGTTTCTATACTTGTAAATATTTGAAGACACTAAAAGTGACTGAAGAAACTAAAGTCAGTTATAGCATCCATGAGTAAGTATATATATAGAAGGCTTTGATGGTTTCTTCATACCTTTGCTACTATTCATGTTGCCAAACTAGAAATATGTGTTACATAAATATATCATATACTATAAATTACTGGTAGTGTTTATTTAAGGTAAAAGTAATTATTCTCTTTGACTTTTATTTTCAAATAAAAGTATTTGAACTTGGTATGTTTCCTATAGTGTATACTGTTATAGTAAACACACTCCTGTTCTCACCACACTTCCTCCCATTTAAAACCACTTACCCCAGTCCTTTAATCATTACTGGTCTGGGACAGATCTCCTTCTGAAATTTCATGAAATGAAATACAGGATTCCATGTATACACTATCAAGCACCCACCTTAAAGAGAAAATATACAAGGCTGACCATCTTCCTGAGAAGAGTTTCATTTCATAACTATGTTTATCTCAAGTTGTTTCCATCTTTGAATTCATCCATTTAATACTTTAATTTATTTTGCATGTGTGTTTGTCTGTGTATCGTCCACCTGAATTCATGTGGAACACATGTGTGGAGTGCCCACAGAGGCTGGAAAAGGGCATCATCTCTAGGGTCTGGAATTAAGAGAGTTAGAAAGCCACCAGGAGGTGCTCTGAAGCAAGCCTGGGGATTCTGCAATCACTCCAGTGTTCTTATCTACTGAGCCATCTCATGGAGCCTGAGTTGAATCCACATACTGCAAACAACATAACTTCATTTTCCCTATGGCTGAAAACACTTTACTTTCTTCAGACATCCCATTTTCTTCACCCATGGCTATGCTGTTGGACACCATGCTTGTTCTCCAAACAGTGCTGCAGTCAACATTGATGGGAAAGTACATCTCTAATGTATTGAGTTCTTTGGAAAGGCATATATGATCCATGTGGTGGGCCAGGTTTTGGCTGTTGGAGGACCTGCCACACTGACCTCCAATCAGGCAGGAAAACTTCCCATCCCCTCCAGCACTGTATAGCATTCCTTTCTGTGAACTCTCTCAGTGGTGGCTGTCATTTCTTTTCTAGTTGGCCTTGGATGGCATCTAGGAGGTTCACATGCATGTCTTTAATTCCTCCTCCATCTGAACCTTTGTATGTCCTCACTCTCCTTTTTAAGAAATCAGGGAGGACTGTCTTTTTCTTTGTCCTTTACTACCTGGGTTGTCTTCTTTCGTATGATTTATGTATTTTATCTAATTGTAAATAATCTAGATATTAATCTTCCTACTGAGGTAGCAATAGCAAAGATGTCCTCCTGTTCTCTAGGACCCCCTCTTAATAACTATTACCTTTTTCTGGCAACAAATGCTTTACTTCCCTGAGAGACCATCTGTCAACTACAGCCAGGATTTCTGAGTGGCTGGTGTGTTGCTCCATTCTGGCCTGTCTGTGAACATTCAACTCTTTCACATACTCTGTGCTCTGATATTATCAGGGTTACGCACACTATGACCTCTGAGGCATTTGGCATTTCATTTTACAGGGTGACACATAGGAAATATAACTCATTTATTTATTAATTTGCTTTTAATTTATTGAACCAGGTTCTCTCTCCATAACCCTGAATGTTAATGAACTGACTATGTTGTAGCATGAATCTTAAAGAGTCTTATTAATAAAATCAAACCTGAAGCCAGGTATTGGGATGAATGCTGGAAGGACAGAGAGACAAAACAAGGCACAGCTTCCTCACCTCACCAATTCCTCAGTTGATGCTGTGTCCTCAGACTGGAAGCTTCTGAGCCCTTATCCAGATGAATCTCAGCTGAACTGCTTCTCGAAAGCCTGAATGCTTAACCAGCCTAGTTCCTGGTTTTCACACCTTATATACCTCTCTGCTTTCTACCTTCACTTCCTGGGATTAAAGGCTCACTTTCGGGGGTTAAAGGCATGTGTCACCATGCCTGGTTGTTTCCAATGTGGTCTTGAACTCACAGAGATCCAGAGGGATTTCTGCCTCTGGAATGCGAGGATTAAAGGAATGAGTGCCACTATTTTCTAGCCTCTGTATCTAGTGGCTGTTCTATTCTCTTACACTAGATAAGTTTATTAGGGTACACAATATTTTGGGGAACACAATACCACCACACTATGTTGGTAAGGCTAGCCTTGAACTTACTAACATCAGACTGCACCTACCTTTGTCACTACCTCTACCTCTGACTATGACTCTGCCTCTGCCTCTAAAATAGCCCTGGACCTACCCCTGATCCTGGCCCTATCTCAAGAGTGTTGAGACTAAAGGAATGCTCCCAGAAACTAAATGGAATCAAGTTTCTTTCTGTCTATGTAGATATCCAGGTTTCCCAGCATGATTGGAAGAAGAGGACATGTGTAAGCCAAGGTGCATTTTTGGTACCTACCCCAAATCCTCACAGACTTAACTGAATGTGTTTACAACTGGAACTCAACTCTTACTGATGTTTCCGAATATCTGCAGCTGTGGCAGAGATCCTAAGAATGTCACCCAGCTGTTGTAGGGGCCTAAGTGCAGAGGTGCACTGAGAGGAGGGGACATCCCACTTAACTGGTACTGACTTCTTCCTTGACTCTTTTTCAGTGGTGCAAAGGTAAACTTCCCTGGGAATCTCCCAAGGAAGGCAGACTGTAACAGTTACATCTGCACCTGAGACTACATTAATCTCCTGCAAAATTGCAAAGGTTTAGAAAGGAAATGTAGAGACCCAACCATTCCAGTCAACAAAACAGTAGCATTTGTCTTCCCTCTAGACCTGGAACTCCTCAGTCACCAGAGATTTTGTACTGGGTTGCAGTATAAGATTAGAATTCCCGTCTATGCATGTGTACACATATCAAATTGGAGAGTTATTTCCAATATACCTCACAACTCTGCCTTCTCTGTCCCAGTGTATACATCTCTCTGGATATTTTAGTATGGGGGAGAGACAGCCAACATCCTAAGAGCACAAATGCAGGTAATTCTTCACCAAAATGGTCGAAGAGCCTGCTTGGTCTATGAAAGCCAGCCTGCTATCAGAAAGGGGGTTCCAGCTTGCGGCAAGTCTGACTCTTTCATAGCCTACTACTCAATCAATTCAGCGTTACTCTACTTTGGGCTCATAACTTAAACAGGAATGAAATAGTTTTCATATTCTGGGAAGTCCTAAGGACCTTCTTGGCCAACATCGTCTGAGGCTTAAGCCCCCTCTTGGCACTTAGCATTTAGCAGGCATATGTCTTCAGGGAATGCCATTTTTTTCATCCATGCAGGATACCATCTTTCAGATTTTTTTAACTTACATTTATTTTCCTGGAGATTATGGCCTAAAATTTTATTTTACAATATTTATTTGTTAACTCTTGAAAGCTCTTTCTTTTCTAGAGAGCAAACAGAAAGATAATAGGAACTGAGAAGTGGGGACTTGGAAAAGAATTAAAAGGACTTGAGGGTTCAGAAACTAAAAACAGTATAGGCTCTTAGAGAAAAGGAGTTGTTTATTACACTGAATAATAAATAATGTGCAAATGTTTAAAAATAAAAAGCACAGAAAAGATGGGAATTAAACACAGAACACCGTTCTATCTATGTGTCTACTTCTCTCTCTCTCTCTCTCTCTCTCTCTCTCTCTCACTCTTTCTCTCTCTCTATATATATATATAGATATAGATATATAGATATAGATATCTTATCTATGATCTCTCATTTTTTTCTCCACTCTCAGAATTCTCAGTAACACAGGGCCACTCATGTTCTGCTCACTTGGGTCTATGCTGCTACAAGAGGACACATTTTTCAGATTGGTCTTTGACCAGGAGCCTGGATGAACCTTCTGAATTTCAGTCATTGCCACTTGGAATGTGTCACATTATCTGACAAGTGGTCAGTCATGAAGGAAACTGCAAGGGTGAATGACATAGGCAGCCTAGTCACCTATGAAAAATGACATTCTTATTGCAGAGTTTTGCCAAGCAATCCAAAACATGAAACAATCTGCATGCAGGAACAGTTCTACTGAGCTGGGCCTGTAGATGCAAACTACAGCAGTAGCTCAGTGTAAAAGAGGTCCCAAGGGAAAGTGCTGGCAGCTCATGTGAATGCAGGAAGAGAGCTAAACAGGCTCCAGGGTCATTTTCAGTGAGGACTGACAGACACTGTCATAGTAGTGCCTGTTGAGGAAGTTAGAGTAAGATATGTATATAAATGCACGCGACACCCATGCCATAAGACAGTCTATGAACCCACCAGTCAGTGACCAAAGAGAATGATAACAATCAAAACCAAAATGAGGGAACACACAATATTTACCCATACTTAAACAAAATATCATATTCCTGTCTAAGAAGATACACTGCGATGGGAAATGGGTTGTTCATCTTTTCAAATATAAAGGGAAATTGTAGGATAAAAGAGCCAGCCAAAGAAACACATCCTAGCCCTGAAACCAGAGTGAAAACGGTAAAAAGGGCCTGTGAAAGAAACACACTTTGGCCCTGAAACCAGAGTCAAAGAAACACACTCTGCCTCTGACCCACTCAGCACAAAAACCAACCAATCCCTAAGCAGGAAAACCTACAGACCATAAATGAACCATTCTCTGGGTTTGTCCAAACTCAGGGATTGGAATCTGAGTAATTCTCACCCTGCAAAGCTTCACCCTGGAAAAGCTCCCCCACTAAGAAGCCATACATAAGTCCTGTACCTGTTCAGTTGGTAACTGCCTTTTTCCATCTGACAGAGGAAGTCACACTCCTGGATTCTTCCTTTCCAAAAATTTCTTGAATGAGGTTTAGGTGAGACATACTTTTGTTTGAAGGGAGCAGAGCAGAGAAGTAACAGTAGCCACTGTGGAGCAGAGCAGAGCAGAACTGTAACACTTTCCCTGGGGGAAACATTCCCCTAAAAAGAAGAGTTGTTACATTGGAGGGAAGATTTCCCTGGAGCAGGGATGTAACCTACTATGCTTAAATTCACTTTGTGCTATTCCTTGGCTCTCAACAGCTAAGATCCCTTGACACCAAGCTGCAACACTTACAAAAACACCCACATGGCTTTTTTTTTTATGTAACCCACCACCACATACCAACAAATGCCTTCCTGCTCCAGGTGTTCCTGTCTCTTTTTAGCCCTTTCTCAAAAAAAAAAAAAAAAGCATGATAGAGAATGCTAGAATAACAGGATTCTGCAGAGACTGTTGCCAGGAGGAAGAAGCTTCAGTAACTGTCACACTCATTATACTTGTGGAAGAAGAGAGAAGGCAACCAGACTCAATAACAAACAAACCCAATACTGTAAAAAGGGAGGCAAGATACAAAGAATGCCCATGTGTCTGAGACCACAGTGAGATACAAGATGAGCACCCAAACAGGGGTTACCCCTCAAGTGCTTGCTATAACCATTGGCATCAAATTACAAGCATCTTCACAATGAACAGAAGACCACTGCTTCTGGAAGTTCACCATGATCCTTCCCACCACTCTAAGGATACAGGTTCACCCTAGTCCAAGAATCAAACCCTACCAAAAAGGGATGAAAAGCAGAGAAGGAATGCTCCCACAAACTAAATGGAATCAAGTTTCTTTCTATCTATGTGGATATCCAGGTTTCCCAGCATGTGATCAAGAGGACATGTGTAAGCCAAGGTGCATTTTTGTTATCTACCCAAAATCTGAATATCTGTAGCCAAGGTAGAGATCCGAAGAATGTCATCCAGCTGTTGTAGGAGCCTAAGTACAGATGTGCACTGAAAGGAGGGGGCATCCCACTTACCAGGGACTGACTTCTTCCTTGACTCTTTTTCAGTGGTGTAAAGGGAGACTTCCCTGGGAATCACACCTCAAACCAGACACTCCCTCAGCTGGAGAACAGATCTCTGCTACTCCTGCACCCTGGATTACCAGATGAGGACACCACCTGTTGATGGAGACAAGACATTACCTACCCCAACTACAACCTTCAGAATTTCTTATATTGCCACAAGCTCCATGACTGGAACAAACAGTGAATGACAACCTGCATGAGATGGCAGCAAATCTTTCAATGCCTCTAGATGCCTATGAGTGCATGAAAGGAAACCAAGACCCATCTCCCTCCCTTTAGCACATCCCAACATGAAGCATCCGTTGCACTTCACTGATGCTGGGAGCCTAGGTCAGAAGCTTGCTTCAGACAATGCCACATTGGAGGCAGCAGTCTTGGTCAGGATGAGCCTGGGACATGCACAGTGTGTTGGCCTCCAGCATAGACTTGCAGATATGACTACACTGGTGGCAGAAATTCACCTTCCCAAATGATCACCTCCTTCTCTGAACTAAACCAATTCCAGGTTCCCACAGCCACCCAATGCAAAGTCTCCAGGGTCTTCAGGAGCGATCAGGCCCAGTAAAGATAAAGTGTTTTCAGCACACCCTTAAACCAGCTGAGGAAGAAGGAAGAGCAAAGCCCTAATCTGCTGGATGGAGATTCTCTGGCCAGAATCTAGTGTCAGGACCTGGTTGAGGGACAGAGCCTTGGAACAGTGCTGTGGGTAGAGAAGGTGATATTGACAACATCACCCAGCATATAGAGGCAAAGTTAAGAAAGCCACACTCTGCAGGCACAGCAGACCTGGGAATCATAAAAGACAAGACCAAGTGTATTAGAGATATCAACTCCAAGAAAGCTGAAAGAGTTGATGCTATTAAGTCACAGAGTCAAGACAGAAGACAAGCCCACTGTCCTCAACAACAAGAGGAAGTTCAATCAACCTGAGCTTAGCAATGATGGCTTTAAAAAAGCCTCAAAACCACCTCAGCGTGCACATGCTGGAGTCTGTGAAGGTCTGTCACTCACTGTGGAAGGAAGGGTGAGAAGAAAACTGGCATCTCCTGAACCTTCAACTCTTTGTGCTACTCTGTGCTCTAATAATAACAGAGTTTATTACACTTTGGCCTCTGGGGCATTTGCCATTATCTTTTTCCAAGATTACATATAGCAAGCAGAATTCATTTATTTATTAAGTCACTTTGAGTTACTTAAACTGGGACCCACTCCATGGCCCAGCATCTCCTAGAACTGACTACATGGAACAGACAATCATTGAACTCACAAAGATCTGCCTGCCTCCCCCTCTGCCTCAACCACCATCTCAGCCTCTGCCTCCCCTATTGCCTCCACATCTGCACACTCCTCAGCCACTGCCTCAAGATTGTTGACATGAAAGGAATTCTCCAACATGCAAGGTGGAATCAAGGTTCTTTCTGTAAGGTGCATAACCATGTTTCAGTGCATGACTTGATGAAGCGGCCATGTGTACTCCAGGTTACATTTTTGGAACATACCTAAAATCCAAAGAGACAAAAGCACATGTTTTTATAATGCAACTTCACTCAGAATCATTTGTTTTTCTGAAAATCTGCCATGTTTCAGTTGTAGGCTGCACTTGCAACAAAGCCTGTGAAGCACTATCCTCATATGAGGTATGCTCATGCAATCCTGTGTATTTTCTTCTTTTATAGTAAAGTTATGATTGCTTTCCTACTTCTAGGAAGTGGAGCATCTCAGGAATTGTTTTCTCCCTCTCCATAGAGTTTCTTGATGCATCTTTCTTCACAATATCTAACCCGCAACTACCGTGTATGCCCCAAATTGTTCATTCTAACAAGGGCTAAGTCCAGTCTAACTCACCTAGAAAATGTATACAAACTCAGCATGAAAAGATCCTTCTTCCTGAATGCAACGATCTCAGAGGGACAAATTTGAGTACAGCAGGATGATAGAAAGCAATGGCTTAGGGAGGCCTCTGGTTTTATCACTCCCTGTGTGTGGCTCAATGACAGATTTGCACACTGCCATGAGACTACTGTCTTCATCTCACACCTTAGGAGCAGCAGAAACACATTTGGATGGATATCTTCTAAACTTGATATTATTATTTTAATCTATATTTTTTCAAACTAAGGGTCTTGTAAAATAATCCTTATTAAAGAAGCTCAGGAAGCATTTTTATATTAAAGCAATTCACACAATGCTGTACTTGTATTGAATCCTCAATGTCATTAATTCCCATTGTACTATTCATTGAACACATTCTTTTAAAACTATACATTGTATACTGAGCCCAGTAACTTTGCGACCAAGGCCTACCCTATTCCTTAACTCTCACCAAAAATCTTAGGCATTGGTCATATACTCAACAGCATTGCCTTCAATGTCAGGAATGGAACATGGAGGTGTGAGTAATCTAGCATTCATATACAGACAGCATCGGGAGATATTTGTCTGGGACTAGATACATATGGTATAATATGATTATCACGAGTTACAAGAACTCTCCTGCAATCACCTTGACTACATTCAACACTTTAGCTGAAATGGTTCTGTTGTGTGTAGACATCACATATTCCTTCTCCATTGCTCTCTTATTGGACAGCAAGATCAACTAACATAGATATTCCTGAAAAACTCTGCGATCTGTACTGATGTGCAAAGCAATAACATGTTCAATTCCTTGGAATAGTATAGATGGAAAATGAGATAGACCTGGTGTTGGTGTTTAAAGTCACTCCATACTGAAATAGAGAGAGGGTAGAACACTTCACATTATACCCACCAAGTTATTGGTGTTTCCTGTGGAAGCAATACTTAAAAGCCCCCTATATTCAGTTAACTCTCCATTTCTATTCTCTTGCATCAAGGAAGACCATTTTCTAATGGGCCTGGTGTTCAAATTCAAGTTATGTCTAGAATGACAAGTCAAGTTTTCATGAACCTCCATGGCTCCTTTTACTATGTACAGCAAAGCTTCACAGCCAAAGACCTGTCTATCACTGCATCCATCTCTTCAATTACTTTCAAAGGTCTCCATCCAACTGAAGATCCATCACAATGGGATGTTCCTTTGATTTTGGAATAGGAAGCCATGCTACTCTATTCTACCCCACTGCTCTAACTCTCACTTTAAATGGGCTCCTACTTGCAGGACACTCCCTGAGCTTTGGATGGACTGCTTTGCACATGATCCACTTCTGAGTACCAGCCTGCCATCTCACCACAACAGCAGCCACTGAGACTCAGCAGCTGAAACAATGACAACTCTCTCCAACAGCAACAGAAACAAATACCAAAGGAAGGCCAGCAAGGAGGCAGACTGTAACAGTTACATCTGCACCTGAAACTACATTAATCTCCTGCAAAATTGCAAAGGTTTAGAAAGGAAATGTAGAGACCCAACCATTCCAGTCAACAAAACAATAGCAGTTGTCTTCCCTCTAGACCTGGAACTCCTCAGTCACCAGAGATTTTGTGCTGGGTTGCAGTATAAGATTAGAATTCCCGTCTATGCATGTGTACACATATCAAATTGGAGAGTTATTTCCAATATACCTCACAACTCTGCCTTCTCTGTCCCAGTGTATACATCTCTCTGGATATTTTAGTATGGCAGAGAGACAGCCAACATCCTAATAGCACAAATGCAGGTAATTCTTCACCAAAATGGTCGAAGAGCCTGCTTGGTCTATGAAAGCCAGCCTGCTATCAGAAAGGGGGTTCCAGCTTGCGGCAAGTCTGACTCTTTCATAGCCTACTACTCAATCAATTCAGCGTTACTCTACTTTGGGCTCATAACTTAAACAGGAATGAAATAGTTTTCATATTCTGGGAAGTCCTAAGGACCTTCTTGGCCAACATCGCCTGAGGCTGAAGCCCCCTCTTGGCACTTAGCATTTAGCAGGCATATGTCTTCAGGGAATGCCATTTTTTTCACCCATGCAGGATACCATCTTTCAGATTTTTTAACTTACATTTATTTTCCTGGAGATGCTGTACCAAAATTTTATTTTACCATATTTATTTGTTACCTCTTGAAAGCCTTTCTTTTCTAGAGAGCAACAGAAAGATAGTAGGAACTGAGAAGTGGGGACTTGGAAAAGAATTAGGAGGAGTAGAGGGTTTAGAAACTAAAATTCCTATAGGATTTTAGCATTAATAAGTTCATTACTACACTGAATAAAATAGAATGGACAAATGTTTAAAAATAAAAAGCACAGAAATGATGGGAATTAAACAAAGAACACAGTTCTATCTATTTATCTTTCTATCTATCTATCTATCTATCTATCTATCTATCTATCTATCATATCTATGTATCTCTCAATTTGCTCCATGCTCAGACTTCTCAATAACACAGGCCCAGACTAACTTCGGTCTATGCTACTAGAAGAACACACGTTTTTCAGAATGGTCTGTGACCAGAGGCCTGGATGAACCTTCCAACTTTCACTCATTGCCACTTGGAATGTGTCACATTATCTGACAAGTGGTCAGTCATGAAGGAAACTGCAAGGGTAAAACACAAAGACAGCCTGCTGGCTTATAAAAAAGGACGGTCTTATTGTAGAGTTTTGCCAAGAACCACAAAACATGAAACAATCTGCATGCAGGAACAGGTCTACTGAGCTGGACATGTAGCTGCTAGCTACGGCACTAGCTCAGTGTAAAAGAGGTCCCAAGGGACAGTGCTGACAGCTCATGTGAATGCAGGAGGAGAGCTAAACAGGCTCCAGGGTCATTTTCAATGAGGACTGACAGACACTGTCATAGTAGTGCTTGTTGAGGCAGTTAGAGTAAGAAATGTATATAAATGCACACTACACCCATGCCATAAGACAGTCTATGAACCCACCAGTCAGTGACCAAAGAGAATGATAACAATCAAAACCAAAATGAGGAAACACACAAGATTTACCCATATTTAAACAAAATATCATATTCCTGTCTAAGAAGATACACTGAGGTGGGAAATGGGTTGCCCTTTTTTTTTTCAAATATAAAGAAATTTTGTAGAACAAATGAGCCAGCCAAAAAAAACACACCCTAGCCCTGAAACTAGAGTGAAAACGGTAAAAAGGGCCTTCGAAAAAAACACACCCTAGCCCTGAAACTAGAGTGAAAACAGTAAAACAGGCCTGTGAAAAAACACACTTTGGCCCTGAAACCAGAGTCAATGAAACACACTATGCCCTTGACCCACTCAGCAAAAAAACCAAAAAATCAGTAAGCAGGAAAACCTACCCAAAAAAATCGAACCAATCTCTGGGTTTGTCCAAACTCAGAGATTGAAATCAGAGCAATTCTCACCCTGCAAAGCTTCACCCTGGAAAAGCTCCCCCACTAAGAAGCCATACATAAGTCCTGTACCTGTTCAGTTGGTAACTGCCTTTTTTCTTTCTGGCAGAGGCAGTCATGCTTCTAGATTCTTCCCCGAAAATAAACTCTTGAATGAGGTTTGGGGGAGACCATCTTTTGTCAGAAGTGAACAGAGCGGAGAGGGAACATTAGCCACAGTGGAGCCACCGTGGAGCAGAGCAGAGCAGAAGTGTAACACTTTCCCTGGGGGAAACATTCCCCTCACAAAGCAGAGTTGTTACGTTAGGGAAAGCTTTCCCTGGAGCAAGGATGAAAGCTGCTATGCTTAAGTTCACTTTGTGCTATTCCTTGGCTCTCAACAGCCAAGATCCCTTTCCATCCAGCTGCAACACTTACAAAAACACCTACATTGCTTTTTTCATGTAACCCACCACCACATACCAACAAACGCCTTTCGCCTCCAGGTATTCCAGTCTCTTTTTAGCCCTTTCTCAGAAAAAAGCATGGCAGAGAATGCTAGAAGCACAGGATTCTGCAGAGACTGTTGCCAGGAGGAAGAAGCTTTAGTAACTGTCACACTCATTATATTGTGGATGAAGAGAGAAGATGGCCAGACTCAATGACAAACAACCTCAATACTGTTAGAAGGGAGAAAGACACAAGGAATGACCACATTTCTGAGACCAGAGTGAGAAACACGATGATCTCCCGTTCAACAGGGGTTACCCCTTAAGTGCTTGCTACTACCAGCAGCACCAAATTACAAGCATCTTCACAAGGAACCGAAGACCACTGCTTCTGGAAGTTCACCATGATACTTCCCACCACTCTAAGGATACAGGTTCACCCTAGTCCAAGAATCAAACCCTACCAAAAAAGATGAAAAGAAGGGAAGGGAGATGTGAGTCCTGCCTGGACCAACACAGATTAAGGAAAGCATCTAGGAGAAGAAACCCAAAGAGAAGATTCTTGGAGTTCATCATCCAATGTGATCTCATTACACTCAGCCCTGTCCTTCAACACACTCACAATGGAGCCCTTTGATCTCTTCCTTGGGTCATGGACTGATGATGATGGCTCATAAACCAGATCAACTGATACAGTTTCTCACCCAAATTCCCTCCTCCCATGTGGTCCTCTCCTTCCTGCCCAAGGCTACTGACTGTATGTACAGTGTATGCTGAAAGCACACTCACTCCTGGAAGGTGACACCTCATAGAAACCATAGACACAGCTTCATAGATGAACGTTATTAGAAGCTCTGCCAATACCCTGGAATAAACCTCCAGAAAGGGGGATTTTCTGCCAAGATTGCCTTCTTTCTCTAGCTGACACCTCAACCTCCATGGCTACTGTTGGTCTCCTGGCATCCTCTCCAACCAATCCCATCTGTTAGCTCAGAACCCGACCTTCACATTGGCTGCTGCTCGTTTATGACATCATTCTCCCTCCAACCCAACCTACCAACCCTGGTAGGTTCTTGGGGTTGCCATGGCAATGCCTGTAAACAAATTTGGATCATCACAGGTCACCTGTGACCAGTGACCAGTAAGTGCTGTCTGATACCGGACACACTTGCGACTCAGGTCAGCTGATCAGACAAGGACAACCAATTCTCTTGCTCCATTGTACTGTGGATTGCTGATACTCTCCCTCTGAACATGGCGGGTAAGGAAAAAACTTTTAAAACATTAAAAAAATATAGGATCACTTCCCCCTTATTTTTACTATGCTTTTAAATTTTTGTGTAATGGTTATATTATTGATGCTGATAGAGATATCTGGTATTACATGTCACATTTAGATTTGGTTCTTACTGGGGAAAGAAAATATGGATATAAAAAAAGACAAACTGCAGAGATGACCCTGATGTACACAAGGCAGTTGGGAACTGGATGTTACAGATAACCAAAGATTAAATAAAAAGACAGAAGATATTGTCACATCCCAACCCATTATTATGCAGCCACACTGCTGAGATTAGTCTAGGTAAAGGTTTCCTGTTACATATAGAAAACAATGTCCAGCTCTAGCCCCTGGCTCTTACACTCTATCCAGCCCATCTTCCACAGCATTCTCCACATCTTTTGGTTGTGTTGGATGTTAACAACATGGGCAGGGTTCTCCACAGTCAGTTGTTCTCTGTACAAAAACTGACACACCAGTGTGTGCAGGAATTCTCACAAGGATTCCCTACTAGTAGAGTTACAAGAAATTAACAATTACTGTGGAAGTGTTCATTGAATAATCAATTTAACCAACTTTTAATTTAGAAGTGTTCATTGAAGAATCAATTGAACCAAATTTAATTAAGAAACAATCTTATTCAGAGATGAATACTATACTACATTAGAAATCCCAAAATGTCACTTGAAACATAGGGACTAAACATGAAATGTTATCAGCAGGTTGTATTCATGCAGTCATATTGGATGTGTACTGAATTTATATAAAAAAGTAAGAAATAATGACTTCCATAAAAAGTAGTGGGGCACAGGAGGAGCTAGATGACCAAGGGATTCTTAGCTAAATAGAGTTTTTATCTATAAAAATCCTGATACATCATTTCATTAAGAAAGCTCAGAGTAGAGCCAAACCTGGTAGACATGAAAGAACCTACAACATCAGCACTCTGATGTAGAGGCAACCAGTCTGTGTGATTTCAAGGCCAGATTGATCTAGGTAGAGAATATCTCTCTCTGCATAGAGGAATCTCTGCACAGAACAGGACAAAGGCACAGGCATGAGAAGCTGTCTAAGGTTCTCCTACTTTAAACACTTCTGTTCTGGGACACAGGTGTGAGAGAGTGCCACAGCAGGTATGAGAACAACACAAAGCAGGGCAAAGAAGGGTGTTGTCTAGTCAGAGCAAGGGTCAACGTGGATCAACTAGGAAGTGCATGCCCACACAGGAAGAACAGGCAGCTCATCAAATGAGTGTCATCCTATCCGTTACCAAGAATCATTCTGAACCATTTGTTTGGGATGTGTGAGGGAAAATAGGTCTCACTCTCCCAGACAGGAAAACTACAGAAAACAAAGCTCCTCATGGGAAGCCACACAGATTCCATCTCACTGTTCTTCCCACTTTCCTCTTCTTTCTTACAGAAAATTACCAAAGTGCACCTTTCTTTGGGACAGAATGTGCCTTGCAGCCTTCTGCACCTGTGCTGAGGAATGCCACGCCCTTAGCAGGAAGTGTGTGCAACTTCTCCAGGGTCTCCACCCCAGCTCTGAGTTCAGCATGGCTCCTGCCATCAGACTCCAGCACTTGTTGCCAGCAGCTCATGGACAGTGCCTACCCCTACTTACCAGCTGGCACAACCATGGTGACTGCACTGACTGACCAGGGCCAGAGCTCTGCCTCAGCACTCTCCTATTTAGGTGTTCTCCAGTGGGATCCCACGGGAGGCACTGACAGGAGGGGAGCTGCACTCCAGGACTTCACTGTAACTGTCATTGACCAGAATACCACATTCTCCTCCTTGTCTATGACAGCCCAGGGTGACAATATTTTAGATCCCAATTCCTTAGTCCTCTCGTATCCAATACTATCTGCCAGCCTTGTTCAGGCCACACCACCACAGGTGTCAAATCAAGGATACAGCCTGGCACCTTCCTACCAGGAGGGCAGCCAGGTCTATTACAATGACGTCAACAGCCTGGGCCCTCTGATGGCTGGAGAACTCAGGCAGTGCCTGCAGGCCTGTGGCTCTGTGTCCTACTCTGGGGGTCAGGCCTCTGCCCTGCAACCTGGGATGGTGGTGATGCCAAAGGAGATTCAGCCAATGAATGTCCAAACACCCTTCACCACCTCTGCCATCTACTATCCCACACCTGCTCAAGACATGCCAGACACCAGTCTTCAAGGTGAGTAAAGCCAGGAGGGGAGGAGTGAGATCAGCACACAAAGCAGACACAGCTCGACCTTTCAGCAGTGGATGTCTTCAGGGAGAAAGGATGGGAGTCCTGAGAGCTCAGCCTTGGCCTGGCTCACTATCCCCATTTTCAGTCCCTATAATGACTGACAATGCAGGACAATGAGTGGCACTCATCCTCCATTAAGACATGTCCAAGGACACCACCACAGACACACACATCACTGACCTAGCTTATCATTCCCATGCACCGTTACACAGCAATCACCTCCTTCCTAATCTATTCCTCGGGGCTGTAGAGGACACCAAGGCCTTTCTGTTTGGGAACACTTTATTTTCTCTGGGTTCAATTCTGACTCTAGAGCAGTGCAACTCCAAATCTGTCCTAGAAGAAGTATTGCTCGCAGATTCCAAGTGCTGGCCCTGCCGGACTCTTCCAAGCATAAGTGCATTGAGAGTCCAGTATAAACAGTGTACCAGTGTGAAACTGCTAAGTTGGGCAAAGCTTCTCTCTCTCTCTCTCTCTCTCTCTCTCCTCTCTCTCTCTCTCTCTCTCTCTCTCTCTCTCTCTCTCTCTCTCTCTCTCTCTCTACTCCTCTCCATCTCCCTCTCTCTATCCTTTTCTTTGCTATGGTTATTCTGAAGTGAGCCAAGCATGATCACTAGGATATGTTCTAAACTACAAACATAACACAAGCTAAAGATTTCACCTTCTTAAACCAATTTTCACATCATTAATAACAAGACTGTGAAATTTGGAGCTGGAGGAAATACATGGTTGTAGAAATGATTGCCTTGCAGGAGTGAGGAACTGGGTTTGGTTACCTGAACCCATTTAGAAAGTCAGGCAACTGGGGGCATTTGAGTAATGCCAAGAGTTGGAAGACAAGATTAAGTTCTTGAAAATTATGGACCAGACAAGCTGCCTAATGGCTAACTTCAAAGGAAATGAGGGTCACTCTTACAGAGACATGGGGAAGGCAAGGGAGGACCACACCCCAAGGGAATTCTGTCACCTCCTTATGATTACTATACATGCACACAACACACAAACACCGAAGAAAACACAAACATCTGAGAAAACATGATATCACATGTTTACCAGAAATAAGACAGTGGTCACAAGTCTCCCAATAGAGGTGCCGTGCCGCCTGTGCTACTCAAGCAGAGCTCATAGGAAAGCCTTCCCCACTGTTGTAGGGGGTCTGAGTACTGAGGTGCACTGAAAAGTGGGGAGCACCTCACTTACCAGGCACTGACTTCTTCCTTGACTCTTTTTCAGTGGTGAAAATGGAGACAACCCTGGGATTGACAGCTTCAGGCCAGACACTCTGTCTGCTGCAGAGTCCAGACCTCTGCAATGCCTGCACCCAGGATGTCCAGAAGACACCACCTGTCCATGGGGACTGGTCATTAACTGCCCCCATTGACAGTTTTTTGGAATTCCTGCCCTTGCCTCCTGCTCTGAGCTTGGAACAAACAGAGAATAATGACTTGGATTTGATGACAGCTGATCTGTCAACTCCTCTGTATGCCTATGAGGGCATAAAAGAAAGCCAAGATCCATCACTTCTCCCTTTAGCACATGCCAACATGCAGCAGGCCCTGAACTCCACTGATTCAGGGAACCTAAAACAGAAGCTTTCTCCTGACAATGCCACCTTGGGAAGCAGCAGCCTTGGTCAGGATGAACCTGGGGTGCTGCAGAGTGTGATGGGCTCCAGCATGGACTTTGCAGACATGACTACACTGGTGGCAGATATTCACCTTCCCCGACTCTTCAACTCAATCACTGAAATGAACCAATTCCAAGATCCCACAGCAACCCAATCCAAAGACACCAGGAGGGATCAGGCCCAGGAAAGCTCCAGCATAATCAGTGTATCTGTGAACCAAGTGAGAAAAAATAGCCAGAAATCCTCTGAGATGCTTGATGGGTCTCCTCAGGCCAGAATCCAGCTCCAGGGCCTGGTGGAGGAAGAAGAGGCTGTGGGCAGTGCTGGGTCCAGTGAAGGGGCTATTGACAACATGCCTAAGCACTTGGAGGGCAAAGCTCAGAAAACCACACCTAACATGCCCAGCAGAGCTAGGGCTCAGGGGCAAGACAAGACAAAGAGAACCAGAGAAAACAACTCCAAGAAAACAGAGGAGCTGAAGCAGTCAAGAAACATAGTCAAGGCAGAAGAAAACACAACCATGCCAAAGAACAAGAGGAAGAGGAATCCTCCGGAGCTCAGCCACAACAGCTTTAAAAAGCCTCGAACTCATCTCGGCATGCACATGCTAGAATCCGTGCAAGTCTTTCACCCGCTGGGGAAGAAGAGTGAGAAGAAAACTGGCATCTCCTCCTCCCAGGCTCGGCTAAACCTCAGCAAAAACAAAGATCCCAGGACAGGCCCAGCCACCACATCCCTTCTTGATGTGCCAAGTGATGGCCGGGGCCCTGGTAAAACCCCGAGCAATGCTCAGAGACCAGAGAGCAATGCTCACAGGGAGTGTCCATCTCCATCCCAGTATGAGCTGCCCCCACCTGGGAAGGTCAAGTTAGTACCTCTGCCTTTTCCAGCCCTGGACAAGCCACAAGCCAGACTGGTTTCTAGAAAGCCTCTCTCCCTGGCTTCACACAGGCCCCCTGCAGTATACCCTGCGAGGCCTCATTCCCACTCGGCTCAGCCTACCACACTCAAGCCATCTAAACCAGCTCCTGCCAGCACTTCTTTGATGGCCTCTGACAAGCCAGCTCTGCCTATTGCTACCAGGGACACACGAGCTAACATAACCAACCCCATCCAGTCTTGCCCTGGGCCTCAGCCAGCTGTCTGTAGGCCATTATCCTACAGGGCATCATCTCACCCTTCACTACAGAGGGAGCTTGACTCTTCTAACAAGAACAAGGCCCCATCAACCCCCAAACCTCAAATCCAATATCTACTACAAGACTTCAGCCACCAACCTATTCCATGGAGGAAAGTCCACATTCCAGGGCCAGTCATCTCACAGCCCATCACAGAAGAGCAGAGACCAGAGAGGGAGGCCATGAAGAGGCAGGCTCAACGGGAGAGAGAGAATGCTGCCAAGTTCACCTCTCTGGGAAAACCACAGCTCTTCCTTCAGAAGCAGAAGGATATGGAAATTTCTACATATTTTGGCTATGTCATGTAAGGGCTACCCTAGACTTTGGAACACAGTACTATTCAACACAGATAAGGTAATAGAGACACATATACATGAATACATTGGATTTAAAGACTTGGACGAATGTGTAAATATGTACGTATATATTGAGCTAATGTGACTAATAAGTACATCACAGGATTTATAGAAAAATGGTCAGACATAGTTTCTATACTTGTAAATATCTGAAGACACTAAAAGTGACTGGAGAAATTAAAGTCAGTTATATTTTATCCATGAGTAAGTATATATAGAGGGTTTTGCTTGTTTCTTTGTACCTTTGCTGTTATTCACGTATGTTGTCGATATAGTAATATATGTTACATAAATACATCATATGATATAAGTCCCCTGGTAGTGTTATTTAAGGTAAAAGTAATTAGCCAAAACTTGTAGTGGTAATAAAATTATTCTTCTTGACTTTTATTTTTAAATAAAATAAAAGTCTTTGAACTTGGTATGTTTCCTATAGTGTATACGGTTATAGTTAACACACTCCTGTTCTCACCACACTTCCTCCCATTTTGAAACTCTCACCCCAGCCCTTTAATTATTACTAGTCTGAGACAGAGCTCCTCCTGAAGTTTCATGAAATGAAATACAGGATTCCATGTGCACAACATCAAGCACCCACCATAAAGAGAAAATACACAAGGTTAACCAATTTCCTGAGTAGGGTCTCATTTGATTACTGTTTGTCTCAAGTTTTATCCATCTTTGAAATCACCCACTAATACTTTATTTTGTGTTTGTGTGTTTGTTTGTCGTCCACCTGAATTCCTGTGGAACACATGTGTGGAGTGCCCACAGAGGCCAGAAGAGGCCATCGGATCTCTGAGGTCTATAACCAATAGAGACTGAAAGCCTCCAGGAGGTGTTCTGGAGTAAGCCTGGGGATACTTCCAGAAAAGCAAGTGTTCTTATCTACTTAACCATCTCATGAGCCTCATTTGAACCCACATGACTGCAAACAACATGACTTCATTTTCCCTCTGGCTGAAATGACTTCACGTTCTACAAACATCCCATTTTCTTCACCCATGGCAATGCTGTTGGACACCGTGCTTGGTTTCCTAATATTCTTGAAAAGGTTCTGCAGTCAACGCTGATGGGCAAGTACATCTGTAATATATTGAGTTCTTTGGAAAGGCATATATGAACCATGTGGTGGGCCAGGTTTAGGCTTTTGGAGGATCCTCCGCATTGACATCCAGTCAGGCTGGAAATCTTTCCATCCTCTCCAGCACTGTATAGCATTCCTTTCTGTGAACACTCTCAGTGGTGTCTGTCATTTCTTTTCTAGTTGGCCTTGGGTGGCATCTAGGAGGTTCACTATGCATTTCCCTGGTTCCTCCTCCATCTGAACCTTTGTATGTCCTCACTGTCCTTTTTAAGAAATCAGGGAGGATTCTCTTTCTCTTTGCACTTTACTACCTGGGTTGCCTTCTTTCTAATGACTTCTGTGTTTTATCTAATTCTAAATAATCTACATATTAATCTTCTCACTGGCATAGCAATAACAAAGATGTCCTCCTGTTCTCTAGGACCCCCTCTTAATAACTGTTACCTTTTTCTGGCAACAAATGCTTTGCTCCCCTGAGAGACCATCTGTCAACTACAGCCAGGATTTCTGAGTGGCTGGTGCGTTGCTCCATTCTGGCCTGTCTGTGAACATTCAACTCTTTCGCATACTCTGTGCTCTGATATTATCAGGGTTACTCACACTATGACCTCTTTGGCATTTGACATTTCTTCCACAGGGTGACACACAGGAAATATAACTCACTGACTTGTTCATTTGCTTTTAGTTTCTTGAGACAGGTTCTCTCTCCATGACCCTGCATGTTCAGGAACTAACTATGTTGATCAGGCTAGCCTTGAACTCACAAACTTCAGCCTGCCTCTACCTGATACTATCTCTGACTCTGCCTATGACTCTGTGACTGCCTCTGCAATTGCCATGGTACTGATCCTGCCTCAAGAGTGTTGAGACTAAAGGAATGCTCCCACAAACTAAATGGAATCAAGTTTCTTTCTATCTATGTGGATATCCAGGTTTCCCAGCATGTGATCAAGAGGCCATGTGTAAGCAAAGGTGCATTTTTCTTATCTACCCAAAATCTGAATATCTGAATATCTGTAGCCATGGCAGAGATCCTAAGAATGTCATTCAGCTGTTGTAGGAGCCTAAGTACAGATGTGCACTGAAAGGAGGGGATATCTCACTTACCAGGGACTTCTTTCTTGTCTCTTTTTCAGTGGTGGAAAGGGAGACTTCCCTGGGAATCACACAACAAGCCAGAGACTCCCTCAGCTGCAGAACAGAAAGAACTCTGCTACTCCTACACCCTGGATTACCAGATGAGGACACCACCTGTTGATGGGGACAATACATTACCTACCCCAACTACAATCTTCAGAATTTCTCGAATTGCTTCAAGCTCCATGACTGGAACAAACAGAGAATGACAACCTGCACGAGATGGCAGCAAATCTTTCAATGCCTCTGGGATGCCTATGAGTGCATGAAAGAAAACCAAGACCCATCTCTCCTCCCTTTAGCACACCCCGACATGAAGCATCCCTTGCACTTCACTCATGCTGGGAGCCTAGGGCAGAAGCTTGCTTCTAACAATGCCACATTGGAGGCAGCCGTCTTGGTCAGGATGAGCCTGGGACATGCACAGTGTGTTGGCCTCCAGCATAGACTTGCAGACATGACTACACTGGTGGCAGAAGTTCACCTTCCCAACTGCTCAACTCCCTCTCTGAACTAAACCAATTCCAGGTTCCCACAGCCACCCAATGCAAAGGCTCCATAGTCATCAGGAGCGATCAGACCCAGTAAAGATAAAGTGTTTTCAGCACACCCTTAAACCAGCTGAGGAAGAAGGAAGAACAAATCCCTAATCTGCTTGATGGAGATTCTCTGGCCAGAATCTAGTCTCAGGACCTGGTCAAGGGACAGAGCCTTGGAACAGTGCTGTGCCTAGAGAAGGTGATATTGACAACATCACCCAGCATATAGAGGGCAAAGTTCAGAAAGCCACACTCTGCAGGCACAGCAGACCTGTGAATCATAAAAGACAAGACCAAGAGTATTAGAGATATCAACTCCAAGAAAGCTGAAAGAGTTGATGCTATTAAGTCACAGAGTCAAGACAGAAGACAATCCCACTGTCCTCAACAACAAGAGGAAGTTCAGTCAACCTGAGCTCAGCAATGATGGGTTTAAAAAGCCTCAAAACCACCTCAGCATGCACATGCTGGTGTCTGTGAAGGTCTGTCACTCACTGTGGAAGAAGGGAGAGAAGAAAACTGGCCATCTCCTGAACCTTCAACTCTTTGTGCTACTCTGTGCTCTAATAGTAACAGAGTTTATTACACTTTGGTCTCTGGGGCATTTGCCATTATCTTTTTCCAAGATTACATATAGCAAGCAGAATTCATTTATTTATTAAGTCACTTTGAGTTTATTAAACTGGGACCCACTCCATAGTCCAGCATCTCCTAGGACTGACTACATCGAACAAGCAATCATTGAACTCACCAAGATCTGCCTGCCTCCCCCTCTGCCTCAACCACCATCTCAGCCTCTGCCTCCCCCACTGCCTCCACATCTGCACACTCCTCAGCCACTGCCTCAAGATTGTTGACATGAAAGGAATTCTCCAACAAGCAAGGTGGAATCAAGGTTCTTTCTGTAAGGTGCATAACCATGTTTCAGTGCATGATTTGATGAAGAGGCCAAGTGTACTCCAGGTTACATTTTTGGTACATACCTAAAATCCAAAGAGACAAAAGCACATGTTTTTAGAGTGCAACTTCACTCAGAATCATTTGTTTTTCTGACAATCTGCCATGTTTCAGTTGTAGGCTGCACTTGCAACAAAGCCTGTGAAGCACAAACCTCATATGAGGTATGCTCATGCAATCCTGTGTATTTTCTTTCTTTTGTAGTAAAGTTATGATTACTTTCCTACTTCTAGGAAGTGGAGCATCTCAGGAATTGTATTCATCCTCTCCATAGAGTTTCTTGATGCATCTTTCTTCACAATATCTAACCCCCAACTACTGTGTATGCCCCAAATTGTTCATTCTAACAAGGGCTATGTCCAGTCTAACTCACCTAGAAAATGTTAACAAACCAGCATGAAAAGATCCAACTTCCTGAATGCAATGATCCTCACAGGGACAAATTTGAGTACAGCAGAACGATGGAAAGCAATGGCTTAGGGAGGCCTCTGGTTTTATCACTCCCTGTGTGTGGCTCAATGACAGATTTGCACACTGCCATGAGACTACTGTCTTCATCTCACACCTTAGGAGCAGCAGAAACACATTTGGATGGATATCTTCTAAACTTGATATTATTATTTTAAGCTTTATGTATTCAAACTAAGGGTCTTGTAAAATAATCCTTATTTAAGAAGTTCAGGAAGCATTTTTCATATTAAAGCAATTCACACAATGCTGTACTTGTATTGAATCCTCAATGTCATTAATTCTCATTGTACTATTCTTTGAACACATTCTTTTAAAACTATATATTGTATACTGAGCCCAGTAAATTTGTGACCAAGGCCTACCCTATTCCTTAACTCTCACCAAAAATCTTAGGCATTGGTCATATGCTCAACAGCATTGCCTTCAATGTCAGGAATGGAACATGGAGGTGTGAGTATCTAGCATCCATATATAGAGATAGCATCGGGAGATATTTGTCTGGGACTAGATACATATGGTATAATATGATTACCATGAGTTACAAGAACTCTCCTGCAATCACCTTGACTACATTCAACACTTTAGCTGAAATGGTTCTGTTGTGTGTAGACATCACATATTCCTTCTCCATTGCTCTCTTATTGGACAGCAAGATCAGCTAACATAGATATTCCTGAAAAACTCTGCGATCTGTACTGATGTGCAAAGCAATAACATGTTCAATTCCTTGGAATAGTATAGATGGAAAATGAGATAGACCTGGTGTTGGTGTTTAAAGTCACTCCATACTGAAATAGAGAGAGGGTAGAACACTTCACATTATACCCACCAAGTTATTGGTGTTTCCTGTGGAAGCAATACTTAAAAGCCCCCTATATTCAGTTAACTCTCCATTTCTATTCTCTTGCATCAAGGAAGACCATTTTCTAATGGGCCTGGTGTTCAAATTCAAGTTATGTCTAGAATGACAAGTCAAGTTTTCATGAACCTCCATGGCTCCTTTTACTATGTACAGCAAAGCTTCACAGCCAAAGACCTGTCTATCACTGCATCCATCTCTTCAATTACTTTCAAAGGTCTCCATCCAACTGAAGATCCATCACAATGGGATGTTCCTTTGATTTTGGAATAGGAAGCCATGCTACTCTATTCTACCCCACTGCTCTAACTCTCACTTTAAATGGGCTCCTACTTGCAGGACACTCCCTGAGCTTTGGATGGACTGCTTTGCACATGATCCACTTCTGAGTACCAGCCTGCCATCTCACCACAACAGCAGCCACTGAGACTCAGCAGCTGAAACAATGACAACTCTCTCCAACAGCAACAGAAACAAATACCAAAGGAAGGCCAGCAAGGAGGCAGACTGTAACAGTTACATCTGCACCTGAAACTACATTAATCTCCTGCAAAATTGCAAAGGTTTAGAAAGGAAATGTAGAGACCCAACCATTCCAGTCAACAAAACAATAGCAGTTGTCTTCCCTCTAGACCTGGAACTCCTCAGTCACCAGAGATTTTGTGCTGGGTTGCAGTATAAGATTAGAATTCCCGTCTATGCATGTGTACACATATCAAATTGGAGAGTTATTTTGAATATACCTCACAACTCTGCCTTCTCTGTCCCAGTGTATACATCTCTCTGGATATTTTAGTATGGCAGAGAGACAGCCAACATCCTAATAGCACAAATGCAGGTAATTCTTCACCAAAATGGTCGAAGAGCCTGCTTGGTCTATGAAAGCCAGCCTGCTATCAGAAAGGGGGTTCCAGCTTGCGGCAAGTCTGACTCTTTCATAGCCTACTACTCAATCAATTCAGCGTTACTCTACTTTGGGCTCATAACTTAAACAGGAATGAAATAGTTTTCATATTCTGGGAAGTCCTAAGGACCTTCTTGGCCAACATCGCCTGAGGCTGAAGCCCCCTCTTGGCACTTAGCATTTAGCAGGCATATGTCTTCAGGGAATGCCATTTTTTTCACCCATGCAGGATACCATCTTTCAGATTTTTTAACTTACATTTATTTTCCTGGAGATGCTGTACCAAAATTTTATTTTACCATATTTATTTGTTACCTCTTGAAAGCCTTTCTTTTCTAGAGAGCAACAGAAAGATAGTAGGAACTGAGAAGTGGGGACTTGGAAAAGAATTAGGAGGAGTAGAGGGTTTAGAAACTAAAATTCCTATAGGATTTTAGCATTAATAAGTTCATTACTACACTGAATAAAATAGAATGGACAAATGTTTAAAAATAAAAAGCACAGAAATGATGGGAATTAAACAAAGAACACAGTTCTATCTATTTATCTTTCTATCTATCTATCTATCTATCTATCTATCTATCTTATCTATGTATCTCTCATTTTTGCTCCATGCTCAGACTTCTCAATAACACAGGCCCAGACTAACTTCAGTCTATGCTGCTGCAAGAACACATGTTTTTCAGAATGGTCTATGACCAGAGGCCTGGATGATCCTTCCAACTTTCACTCATTGCCACTTGGAATGTGTCACATTATCTGACAAGTGGTCGGTCAGTCATGAAGGAAACTGCAAGGGTAAAACACAAAGACAGCCTGCTGGCTTATGAAAAAGGACGGTCTTATTGTAGAGTTTTGCCAAGAACCACAAAACATGAAACAATCTGCATGCAGGAACAGGTCTACTGAGCTGGACATGTAGCTGCTAGCTACGGCACTAGCTCAGTGTAAAAGAGGTCCCAAGGGACAGTGCTGACAGCTCATGTGAACCCAGGAGGAGAGCTAAACAGGCTCCAGAGTCATTTTCAATGAGGACTGACAGACACTGTCATAGTAGTGCTTGTTGAGGCAGTTAGAGTAAGAAATGTCTATAAATGCACACTACACCCATGCCATAAGACAGTCTATGAACCCACCAGTCAGTGACCAAAGAGAATGATAACAATCAAAACCAAAATGAGGAAACACACAAGATTTACCCATATTTAAACAAAATATCATATTCCTGTCTAAGAAGATTCACTGAGGTGGGAAATGGGTTGCCCTTTTTTTTTTCAAATATAAAGAAATTTTGTAGAACAAATGAGCCAGCCAAAAAAACACACCCTAGCCCTGAAACTAGAGTGAAAACGGTAAAAAGGGCCTGTGAAAAAAACACACTTTGGCCCTGAAACCAGAGTCAGAGAAACACACTCTGCCCTTGACCCACTCAGCACAAAAACCAAAAAATCAGTAAACAGGAAACCCTACCCAAAAAAATCGAACCAATCTCTGGGTTTGTCCAAACTCAGAGATTGAAATCTGAGCAATTCTCACCCTGCAAAGCTTCACCCTGGAAAAGCTCCCCCACTAAGAAGCCATACATAAGTCCTGTACCTGTTCAGTTGGTAACTGCCTTTTTTCTTTCTGGCAGAGGCAGTCATGCTTCTAGATTCTTCCCCGAAAATAAACTCTTGAATGAGGTTTGGGGGAGACCATCTTTTGTCAGAAGTGAACAGAGCAGAGAGGGAACATTAGCCACAGTGGAGCCACCGTGGAGCAGAGCAGAGCAGAAGTGTAACACTTTCCCTGGGGGAAACATTCCCCTCACAAAGCAGAGTTGTTACGTTAGGGAAAGCTTTCCCTGGAGCAAGGATGAAAGCTGCTATGCTTAAGTTCACTTTGTGCTATTCCTTGGCTCTCAACAGCCAAGATCCCTTTCCATCCAGCTGCAACACTTACAAAAACACCTACATTGCTTTTTTCATGTAACCCACCACCACATACCAACAAACGCCTTTCGCCTCCAGGTATTCCAGTCTCTTTTTAGCCCTTTCTCAGAAAAAAGCATGGCAGAGAATGCTAGAAGCACAGGATTCTGCAGAGACTGTTGCCAGGAGGAAGAAGCTTTAGTAACTGTCATACTCATTATATTGTGGATGAAGAGAGAAGATGGCCAGACTCAATGACAAACAACCTCAATACTGTAAGAAGGGAGAAAGATACAAAGAATGACCACATTTCTGAGACCAGAGTGAGAAACACGATGATCTCCCGTTCAACAGGGGTTACCCCTTAAGTGCTTGCTACTACCAGCAGCACCAAATTACAAGCATCTTCACAAGGAACCGAAGACCACTGCTTCTGGAAGTTCACCATGATACTTCCCACCACTCTAAGGATACAGGTTCACCCTAGTCCAAGAATCAAACCCTACCAAAGAGATGAAAAGCAGAGAAGGGAGAGGTGAGTCCTGCCTGGACCAACACAGATTAAGGAAGGCATCTAGGAGAAGAAACCCAAATAGAAGATTCTTGGAGTTCATCATCCAATGTGATCTCATTACACTCAGCCCTGTCCTTCAACACACTCACAATGGAGCCCTTTGATCTCTTCCTTGGGTCATGGACTGATGATGATGGCTCATAAACCAGATCAACTGATACAGTTTCTCACCCAAATTCCCTCCTCCCATGTGGTCCTCTCCTTCCTGCCCAAGGCTACTGACTGTATGTACAGTGTATGCTGAAAGCACACTCACTCCTAGAAGGTGACACCTCATAGAAACCATAGACACAGCTTCATAGATGAACGTTATTAGAAGTTCTGCCAATACCCTGGAATAAACCTCCAGAAAGGGGGATTTTCTGCCAAGATTGCCTTCCTTCTCTAGCTGACACCTCAACCTCCATGGCTACTGTTGGTCTCCTGGCATCCTCTCCAACCAATCCCATCTGTTAGCTCAGAACCCGACCTTCACATTGGCTGCTGCCCCGTTTATGACATCATACTCCCTCCAACACAACCTACCAACCCTGGTAGGTTCTTGGGGTTGCCATGGCAATGCCTGTAAACAAATTTGGATCACCACAGGTCACCTGTGACCAGTGACCAGTAAGTGCTGTTTGATACCAGACACACTTGCGACTCAGGTCAGCTGATCAGACAAGGACAACCGATTCTCTTGCTTCATTGTACTGTGGATTGCTGATACTTTCCCTCTGACCATGGCGGGTAAGGAAAAAAATTTTAAAACATTAAAAAAATATGGGATCACTTCCCCCTTACTTTTAGTATGCTTTTAAATTTTTGTGTAATGGTTATATTATTGATGCTGATAGAGATATCTGGTATTAAATGTCACATTTAGATTCGGTTCTTACTGGGGAAAGAAAATATGGATATAAAATAGACAAACTGCAGAGATGACCCTGATGTACACTAGGCAGTTGGGAACTGGATGTTACAGATAACCAAAGATTAAATAAAAAGACAGAAGATATTGTCACATCCCAACCCATTATGATGCAGCCACACTGCTGAGATTAGTCTAGGTAAAGGTTTCCTGTTACATATAGAAAACAATATCCAGCTCTAGCCCCTGGCTCTTACACTCTATCCAGCCCATCTTCCACAGCATTCTCCACATCTTTTGGTTGTGTTGGATGTTAACAACATGGGCGGGGTTCTCCACAGTCAGTTGTTCTCTGTACAAAAACTGACACACCAGTGTGTGCAGGAATTCTCACAAGGATTCCCTACTAGTAGAGTTATAAGAAATTAACAATTACTGTGGAAGTGTTCATTGAATAATCAATTTAACCAACTTTTAATTTAGAAGTGTTCATTGAAGAATCAATTGAACCAAATTTAATTAAGAAACCATCTTATTCAGAGATGAATACTACACTACATTAGAAATCCCAAAATGTCACTTGAAACATAGGGACTAAACATGAAATGTTATCAGCAGGTTGTATTCATGCAGTCATATTGGATGTGTACTGAATTTATATAAAAAAGTAAGAAATAATGACTTCCATAAAAAGTAGTGGGGAACTGTTGCTGGAGAATTTCTCTCCAGCTCCTGCCACCAAGTCCCACCAGTCCCAGAGCCCACTTATAAAATAAACACACAGACTCTTACATTATTTAAACTGCTTGGCCATTAGCTCAGGCGTGTTATTGTCTAGCTCTTACTCTTATATTTAGCCCATTTCTATTAATCTTTACTTTGCCACATGGCTCATGGCTTACTGGTACCTTACATCTTCCTTGTCCTGATGGCGGCTGGCCGTGTCTCTCTGACTCAGCCTTCTACTTCCCAGAATTCTTTTCCTTGTCCCGCCTATACTTCCTGCCTAGCCAATGGCCAATCAGTGATTTATTTACTGACCAATCAGCAACACACTTGACATACAGACCATCCCACAGCACTTCCCCTTTTCTTTTCTTAAAAAGGAAGGTTTTAACTTTAACATAGTAAAATTACATATAACAAAACAATTATCAAGTAAGAATTACAGTTACAATATTAAAGAAGAGATCCTATCTATCTTCTATTTGTAAGTTTAAGGTTTTATATCTAACTTATCTTTTATTATAACTAAGGAAAATTGTAAGTATCTAGTCTTTAACCACATCAAAGACCTCAGAAGGATATACTACTACCTGAGAAATGGAGAAGGATATAAGCAACTTTTAGGAGTCTTGTAGGGTAGACAGAGACAGCTGGCAGCCTGGACAGTCATTCAAAGTTCTCTTGTAAAGTTGGGACATCTGTCTTCAGCCCACAGGCCTAGAGTCTCTTATTCACTTTTGTCTGTGTCCTGTAGAATGTCTGGCAGTTTTCTCTGCAAAGCAGGAACCTGAAGGACCATTTTATATCTCTCTCTGCATAGAGGAATCTCTGCACAGAACAGGACAAAGGCACAGGCATGAGAAGCTGTCTAAGGTTCTCCTACTTTAAACACTTCTGTTCTGGGACACAGGTGTGAGAGAGTGCCACAGCAGGTATGAGAACAACACAAAGCAGGGCAAAGAAGGGTGTTGTCTAGTCAGAGCAAGGGTCAACGTGGATCAACTAGGAAGTGCATGCCCACACAGGAAGAACAGGCAGCTCATCAAATGAGTGTCATCCTATCCGTTACCAAGAATCATTCTGAACCATTTGTTTGGGATGTGTGAGGGAAAACAGGTCTCACTCTCCCAGACAGGACAAACTACAGAAAACAAAGCTCCTCATGGGAAGCCACACAGATTCCATCTCACTGTTCTTCCCACTTTCCTCTTCTTTCTTACAGAAAATTACCAAAGTGCACCTTTCTTTGGGACAGAATGTGCCTTGCAGCCTTCTGCACCTGTGCTGAGGAATGCCACGCCCTTAGCAGGAAGTGTGTGCAACTTCTCCAGGGTCTCCACCCCAGCTCTGAGTTCAGCATGGCTCCTGCCATCAGACTCCAGCACTTGTTGCCAGCAGCTCATGGACAGTGCCTACTCTTACTTACCAGCCTGCACAACCATGGTGACTGCACTGACTGACCAGGGCCAGAGTTCTCCCTCAGCACTCTCCTATCCAGGTGTTCTCCAGTGGGATCCCACGGGAAGCACTGACAGGAGGGGAGCTGCACTCCAGGACTTCACTGTAACTGTCATTGACCAGAATACCACATTCTCCTCCTTGTCTATGACAGCCCAGGGTGATAATATTTTAGATCCCATTGCCTTATACCTTTCTTATCCAACACTGTCTGTCAGCCTTGTTTAGGCCACACCACCACAGGTGTCAAATCAAGGATACAGCCTGGCTCCTTCCTACCGGGAGGGCAGCCAGGTCTATTACAATGACGTCAATACTCTGGGTCCTCTGATGGCTGTAGAACTCAGGCAGTGCCTGCAGGCCTGTGGCTCTGTGTCCTACTCTGGGGGTCAGGCCTCTGCCCTGCAACCAGGGATGGTGATGATGCCAAAGGATAATCAACCAAAAACTGTCCAAACACCCTTCACCACCTCTGCCATCTTCTATCCCACACCTGCTCAAGACATGGCAGACACCAGTCTTCAAGGTGAGTAAAGCCAGGAGGGAGGACTGAGATCAGCACTCAAAGCAGACACAGCTCGACCTTTCAGCAGTGGATGTCCTCAGGGAGAAAGGATGGGAGTCCTGAGAGCACAGCCTTGGCCTGGCTCACCATCCTCAACGTCCATCTCGTAAGTAAGAAACATGCATGTTAGGGGCTGACATCCATCCTTCATTAAGACATGATCAGCAACCACACCACAGACACACACGTCACTGGCTACGCCAATCAGTGCCATGCTCCATCACACTATAATCACCTCCTTTCTAGGATAGTGCTCAGGGCTCTAGAAGACATCAAGAATTTTATATTTGGTTAGCACTTATTTTTCTCTGAGTTGAAATCGGATACCTGAGCAACACAACTGCAAATATCTCTCTCTGTCTGTCTGTCTGTCTGTCTGTCTGTCTCTCTCTCTCTCTCTCTCTCTCTCTCTGTCTCTCTCTCACTCACTCACTCATACTTACTCACTCTCTTGCTGTATCTTCTCTTATTCTCTTTCTTTTTCTCTGTGATTCTTCAGTGTTGACACAAGTCCATGATCATGTACCCATGTTCTCTATAACAAAGTCACACTCATGCCACACTATTTCACTTTCTTCAAGTAATTTTCATATCACTTATAACACGTCTGTGAAATGGGAGCTTGAGGAAAGTTGGGGTTCTTAAATGGCTTGCATTTCAGGAGTGAAGGCCTGGGTTTGCACACTGAAAACCCAAAAAATCCAAACATCTGGTTGCACATGAGTAATGCCACTACTTGAACGAAGTAAGCAGATTGTGTAAGTTTTGGAAATTATAGACCAGACAAACTGCCTAATGGCACACTTCCAAATAACTGAGAGGAACTGTTTCAAAGTCAAAAGGAGGACAAGGAAGGACCACACACCAAGAGAATTCTGTAACCTCCCCATGACCACTATGCATGCTCACACCAATAAATGATATGGAACACACAAACATCTGAGAAAACAAGACATTGTGTGGTCACCAGAAACAACTGAGTAGTTACTAAGTGTCTGTAAACAGAGATGCTACACTTGCCACTCAAGCAGAGTTCATAGGAATGCCTAGCACACTGCTACAGGAGCCTGAGTGCTGAGGTCCACTGAAAGGAGGGGATCATCTCACTTACCAGGCACTGACTCCTTCCTTGACTCTTTTCCAGTGGTGGAAATGGAGAGGGCCCTTGGATAGATAGCTTCCGGCCAGACACTCTGTCTGCTGCAGAGTCCTGACTTCTGAAATGCCTGAACCCAGGATACCCGGATGAAGATACCACCTGTTGATGGGGACAGGTCATTAACTGGCCTCATTCACAGTCCTTCAGAATTCCTGGCCTTGCCTCCAGCTCCAAGCCTGGAACAAACAGAGTATAGCAATGTGGAAGAGATGACTGCTGAGCAATCAAAGCCTCTGAATGCCTATGAGGGCAGTACAGAAAACCAAGGCTCATCACTCCTCCCTCTAGCACACTCTGACATGCAGCAGCCCCTGAACTACACTGATGCTGAGAGACTAAGGTAGAAGCCAGATTCTGATAATGCCATCTTGGGAAGCAACAGCCTTGGTCTAGGAGAGCCTGGGTCTTTGCAGAGTGTCATGGTCTCAAGCATGACATGGAAGACATGAATACAGTGCTGTCAGATATTCACCTTCCCCAAATCTTAAACTCCCTCACTCTCCTAGACCACTGGGAAAATCCCACAGCAATCCATTCCAAAGACTCCACAGTCATCAGGAGGGATCAGGCCCAGGAAAGTTCCAGCATCACTGGACTCTGAAAAAGTGAACAAGAAAGACCAGAAAGTATCTCATCTGCTTCATGGACCTCTTCAGGACCAAATCCAGCACCAGGACCTGGTGGAGGGAGCAGAGGCTGGAACCAATGCTGGGGCCAGTGAAGGGGATATTGACAACATGGACAACAAACACTTGGAGGGCAAAGCTCAGAAATCTGCACCCAGCAGGCCCAGGGTAGCTAGGGTTCAGGGACAAGACAAGACCAAGAGGACCAGAGAAAACAACTTCAGCAAAATACAGCAGCTGAAGCCATCAAGTCACAGAGTCAAGACACAAGAGAAGCCCACCATCCCCAAGACCAAGAGGAAGAGGAATCCACCCGAGCTTAGCAATGACGCCTTTAAAAAGCCTCAAACTCACCTCGGAAAGTACATAATGGGCATCCACTCAGGTCCTTCACCCACGGGGGAAGAAGAATAATGACAAAACTGGCATCTCCTCCTCCTGGACTCTGCTAAACTTCAGCAGCAACAAAGATGTCTGGACAGGCCCAGCCACCTCATCCCTTCTGGATGTGCCATGTGATGGCCGGGACCCCGGTAAAACCCCGCGCAATGCTCAGAGACCAGAGAGCAATGCTCACAGGGAGTGTCCATCTCCATCCCAGTATGAGCTGCCACCACCTGGGAAGGTCAAGTTAGTACCTCTGCCTTTTCCAGCCCTGGACAAGCAGCAAGCCAGACTGGTTTCTAGAAAGCCTCTCTCCCTGGCTTCCTGCAGGCCCTCTGCAGTATACCCTGTGAGGCCTCATTCCCACTTGGCTCAGCCTACCACACTCAAGCCATCTAAACCAGCTCTTGCCAGCACTTCTTTGATGGCCTCTGACAAGCCACTTCTACCTATTGCTACCAGTGTCACACGAGCTAACATAACCAACCCCATCCAGTCTTGCCCTGGGCCTCATCCAGCTCTCTGTAGGCCAGTATCCTACAGTGCATCATCACACCCTTCACTACAGAGGGAGCTTATTTCTGCTGCCAGGAAAAAGGCCCCATCACCTCCAAAATCTCAAATCCATTATCTGGTGAAAGATTTTGGCCGCCAACCAATTCCATGGAGTAAAGTCGACATTCCAGGGCCAGTCATCTCACAGCCCATCACAGAAGAGCAGAGACCGGAGAGGGAGGCCATGAAGAGGCAGGCTCAACAGGAGAGAGAGAATGCTGCCAAGTACACCTCTCTGGGAAAACCGCAGCTCTTCCTTCAGAGGCAGAAGGATATAGAAATTTCTAGATATTATGACTATGTCATATAAGTCCTAGCCTAGATTTTGGAACACAGTGGTATTCAACACAGACAAGGTGAGATATAGACATAGATATACATGTATATGTTGGATTAAAATCTTGGTGAGTGTGTAGATAAGTAGGTACATATGGAGTTAAGGAGATTAATTGGTAGATCCAGGGATTTATATATAAATGGTCAGACAGTTTCTATACTTGTAAATATTTGAAGACACTAAAAGTGTTTGGAGAAATTAAGTCAGTTATATCATCCATTAGTAAGTATATATAGAAAGCTTTGATGGTTTCTTCATACCTTTGCTATTGTTCTTTAATGTTTCCAAAGTAGAAATATGTGTTACATAAATTCATCATATGCTAGAAATCACTGGTAGTGTTATTTAAGGTAAAAGTAATTAGTCAAAACCTGTAGTGGTTATAAAATTATTCTCCTTGACTTTTATTTTCATTATACTGGTTTTTGAACTTGGTATGTTTCCTATAGTGTATACTGTATAGTGAACACACTCCTGTTCTTCCAACACTTCCTTCCAATTTTAACCACTTAGCCTAGTCTTTTCATCATTACTGGTCTGGGACAGATATCCTCCTAAAATTTCATTAAATGAAATACAGGATTCCATGTATACACTATCAAGCACCTACATTAAAGAGAAAATATACAAGGTTGAACATCTTCCTGAGAAGGGATTCATTCATAATGACGTATGTCTAAAGTTGTATCCATCTTTGAAATCATCCTTTTAATACTTTAATTTTTTTTGTGTGTGTGTTTTTGTGTGTCATCCATCACTATGTATTTCCCTGATTCCTCTTCAATCAGAACATCTTAATGTGCTTATTATCTTTTTATTATATCAGAGTAGATATCTTTTTCTTTGTCCTTTACTACCTGGGTTGCCTGATTTCTTATGATTTATGTATTTTATCTAATTCTATATAATCTAGATATTAATACACTTACTGAGGTAGCAATAGCAAAGATGTCCTCCTGTTCTCTAGGAACCCCTCTCAAATATCTCTTTCTTTTTCTAGTAACAAATGGTTTACTTCCCTGACAAACCATCTGTTAACTACAACCAGGAATTCTTGAGGAGCTGGTGTGTTGCTCCATCCTGGCCTGTCTCTAAACATTCAACACCTTGACATACTTTGTACTCTAATACCATCGGGGTTACTCACACTATGGCCTCTGAGGCATTTGGCATTTCATTTTACAGTGTGACACATAGGAAATATAACTCATTTGTTTATTAGTTTGCTTTTAGATTCTTGAGACAGGTTTTCTCTCCATAACCTTGCATGTTCATAAATATGTTTATCAGACTAGCTTTGAAATGACTAACATCAGCTGCCTCTACCTCTGCCACTATCTCTGCCTTTGCAACTGCCCTGCCCCTGGCCCTGCCTGAAGACTGCTGAGACTAACAGAATGCTCGCACAAACTAAATGGAATCAAGTTTCTTTCTGTTTATATGAATATCCAGATTTCCAAGCATAATTGGATGAAGAGGACATGTGTAAGCCAAGGTGCATTTTTGGTACCTACCCAAAATCCCAAGAGACTTAACTGAATGTGTTTACAACTGGAACTCAACTTTGACTGATGTTTCTGAATATCTGCAGCTGTGGCAGATATCCTACTAATGTCATCCAGCTGTTGTAGGGGCCTAGTACAGATGTGCACTGAAAGGAGGGGGCATCCCACTTACCAGGGACTAACTTCTTCCTTGACTCTTTTTCAGTGGTGCAAAGGGAGACTTCTCTGGGAATCACACCTCAATCCAGACACTCCGTCAGCTGCAAAACAGATCTCTGCTACTCCTGCACCCTGGATTACCAGATAAGGACACCAATTATTGATGGGGACAAGTCATTAACAGTCCCCAACCTTCAGAATTCCTGGTATTGCCACAAGCTCCATGCCTAAAACAGAGAATGACCACCTGCATGAGATGGCAGCAAATCTGTCAATGCCTCTGGATGCCTATGAGTGCATGAAAGAAAACCAAGACCCATCTCTCCTCCCTTTAGCACACCCCAACATGCAGCATCCCTTGCACTTCACTGATGCTGGGAGCCTAGGGCAGAAGCTTGCTTCTGACAATGCAACATGGGCAAGCACAAGTCTTGGTCAGGATGAGCCTGGGACTTGCACAGTGTGTTGGCCTCCAGCATAGACTTGCAGGCATGACTACCCTGATGGCAGAAGTTCACCTCCCCAAATGATCAACTCCCTCTCTGAACTAAACCAATTCCAGGTTCCCACAGCCACCCAATGCAAAGGCTCCATAGTCATCAGGAGGAATCAGGCCCAGTAAAGATAAGGTGTCCTCAGCACACCCTTAAACCAGTTGAGGATGAAGGAAGAGAAAGTTTCTAATCTGCTTTATGGAGCTACTTGGGGCAGAATCCAATGTCAGGATCTGGTGGAGGGAGAGAGGCTGGGACCAGTGTTGTGGCCAGACAAGGGGCTATTCACAACATGGCCAAGCAAATAGAGGGCAAGGCTCAGAAAGCCACACTCTGTAGGCCCAGCAGACCTAGGGTTCATGGGCAAGACCAGACCAAGAGAACTAGAGAAAACAACTCCAAGAAAGCTGCAGGAGCTGAGGCCATCAAGTCACAGAGTCAAGGCAGAAGACAAGCCCACTGTCCTCAACAACAAGAGGAAGCAGGATCTACCTGAGCTCAGCCATGATACCTTTAAAAAGCCTCAAACCAACCTCAGCATGCACATGCTGGAGTCTGTGATGGTCTGTCACTCACTGTGGAAGAAGGGAGAGAAGAAAACTGGCATCTCCTGAACCTTCAACTCTTTGTGCTACTCTGTGCTCTAATAGTATCAGAGTTTGTTACACTTTGGCCTCTGAGGGATTTGGCATTAACTTTTTCCAGGGTTAAATATAGGAAACAGAATTCATTTATTTATTAACTCACTTTTAGATTCTTGAGACAGGGACCTTCTCCATAGCCAAGCATATCCTGAAACAGGCTGCACCTACCAAGTAATCACTGAACTCACAAAGATCCTTGCCCCTGGCTCTGGCTCTGGCTCTGGCTCTGGCTCTGGCTCTGCCTCTGCCTCTGCCTCCTCCTCAGCCAATGCCTCAAGAGTACTGGGACTAAAGGAATGTTCCAACAAGCCAAGTGGAATCAAGGTTCTTTCTGTACATGTGGATAACCATGTTTCCCAGCAAGGCTCGATGAAGAGACCATTTCTAATCCATGGTGCATTTTTTTTGCACATACCTAAAATCAAAAGAGAGTTAACTGCAAGTGTTTACAACTGGAACTTAACTTGGATTCATTTTTTCTGACAATCTGTTTTGTTTCAGTTGTAGGCTGTACTTGCTACAATGTCTGTGAAGCCCTGACCTCTAATGAGGTAGGCTTATGCTATGTTGGGGACTTTTTGCTTTTGTGGTAAAGTTTTTATTGCTTTTCTACTTCTAAGAAGTGGGGCATCAAAATATTGCTGAGCGATTGTATTCAAGCTGTCCATAGAGTTTCATCATGTATCTATCTTAAAAATATCTAAACTCCAACTACTGTGAGGGCCCCAAATTGTCCATTCTAATAAAGGCTATGTCCAGAGTCACCCAATTAGAAAATGCTAACAAAGACAGCATGAAAAGATCCCACCTTCTGTATGCAATGATCCTCACAGGGACAATTTTCGATTAACAGAATGATGAATAGCAATGGCTTAGGGAGGCCTCTGGTTTTATCTCTCTCTCTCTCTCTGTGGCTTTAACTACAGATTTGGACACTGCGATGAGACTACTGTGCTTCACTTTACACCTTAGGAACAATAGAAAGGCATTTGGACAGATATCTTCCAATCATGATATTATTATTTTAATCTTTGTTTTCAAATTAAGTATCTCATAGAACAACCCTTATTAAATAAATATCAGGAAGTATTTTTCTTATTAAAGCAATTAACACAATGCTCTTCTTATGGAATTCTTCTCAGTGACTATTAATTCTCATTGTACTATTCATTGAACACATTTTTCTTAAAACATTACATTGTATTCTGAGCCCAGAAACTCGGTTACTTACACCTACTCATTCCTTAACTCTCAACACAAATTTTAGCAATTGTTCTGCTCCACAGCATTGCCTCCAATGTCATGAATGGAAACATGTAGGTAAGTGTAATGTAGAATTGATATATAGAGACAGCATCAGGAGATATTTGTCTGGGGCTGGATACACTTGGTACAATATGATTATCTCAAGTTAAAAGAATTCTCCTGCAATCACCTTGACTGCATTCATCACTTTAGCTGAAATGAGTTCCATGGTGTGTAGACATCACATATTCATTATCCATTGCTGTTACTGAAGCAAGATCAGGCCCTAACATAGACATTCCTGAAAAATGCTGCAATCTACACTGATGTGCAAAGCAATAACATGATCAATTTCTTCTAATAGTAAGGATGAGATATGTGGAAGACCAGGTGTTGGTGTTTAAAGGCTCTCCACACTGAAATTCATAGAAGGTAGAATACTTCACATTATACCCACCAACTTATTAGTGTTTCCTGTGGAAACAATACATGGGAATCCATTACTTTCAATTAACTCTCCACTTCTTCTATTTTCTAGCTTCCAAAAAGACCCTTTTCCACCAGGGCCTGGTGTTCAAATGCAAGTAACATTTAGAATGACAAGTCAAGTTATCATGACTCTCCATGGCTCCTTCTACTATGTACAGTTATGCTTCACAGCCACAGACCTGTCTATCACTGCATTAATCTGTTCAATTACTTTCTAAGGTCTCCATCCATCTGAGGTAATCACTGCTAAGAAATCACAATGGGGGCTGGAGAGATGGCTCAGCCGTTAAAGGCTAGGCTCACAACCAAAAATATAAGAAATCACAATGGGATGTTCATTTGATTTTGGAATAGAAAGCCATGCTACTCTATTCTACCCCACTGCTCTAGCTCTCAATTCGATTGGGCTCCTACTTGCAGGACAATCCCTGAGCTTTGGATGGACTGCTTTGTGCATGATCCATTTCTGAGTACCAGCTTGCCATCTGACCACAACAGCAGCCACTGAGACTCAGCAGCCTAAACGATGACAACTCTCTCCATCAGCAACAGAAACAAATGCCAAAGGAAGAACAGCAAGGAGGCATACTATAACAATTACATCTGCACCTGAAACTACATTAATCTCCTGCAAAAGCAAGGCTCAGAAGGGATATATAGAGACCCAGACACTCCATTGAACAAAACATTAGCAATTGTCTTCCAACTGGGACCTAGTACCTCCTTACTCACAAGAGATTTTATGGTGGATCATACTACAAGATAAGAATTCCCTTCTGGGGCATTACATACTCATCCCAGGAAAGATCCACCAAGATGAAGTTTCAATTCTGAACATTTATGCCCCAAACACAAGGGCACCCACATATGTAAAAGAAACATTACTAAAGCTTAAACCACATATAAAACCCCACACATTAACAGTGGGAGACCTCAACACCCCACTTTCACCACTGGACAGATCTCCGAAATCAAAACTTAACAGAGAAATAAAGGACTTAACTGATGTCATGACTCAAATGGACTTAATCGATATCTACAGAACATTCCATCCTAACAAAAAAGAATACACCTTCTTCTCAGCACCCCATGGAACCTTCTCTAAAATTGACCACATACTTGGCCACAAAACAAATCTCAACAGATACAAAACAATTGGAATAACCTCCTGTGTTCTATCAGACCACCATGGTCTAATGTTAAATTTCAACAATAACAAAAACTACAGAAAACCTACAATCTCATGGAAACTGAATAATACTCAACTGAATCACCAATGGGTTAAGGAAGAAATAAAGAAAGAAATAAAAGACTTCCTAGAGATCAACGAAAATGAAGACACCACATACCCAAACCTATGGGACACTATGAACGCAGTACTAACAGGGAAATTCATAGCACTAAATGCCCACATAAAGAAGTTGGAGAAATCTCACACTAGTGACTTAACAGCACACCTGAAAGCTCTAGAACAAGAAGAAGCAAAGTCTCCCAGGAAAAATAGACACCAGGAAATTATCAAAGTGAGAGCTGAAATCAATAAAATAGAAACAAAGAGAACAATACAAAAATTAATGAAACAAGAGTTGGTTCTTTGAGAAAATCAACAAGACAGACAAGCCCTTATCCAAACTAACCAAAAGACAGAGAGAGAGCATCCAAATCAACAAAATCCCAAATGAAAAGGGGGACATAACAACAGACAATGAAGAAATCCAGAGAATCATCAGGTCATACTTCAAAAACCTCTACTCCACAAAACAGGAAAACCTAAAAAAAATGGATAACTTTCTGGTTAGGTACCACATACCTAAGTTAAATCAAGACCAGGTAAACTATTTAAATAGTCCAATAACCCCTAAGGAAATAGAATCAGTCATTAAAAGTCTCCCAACCAAAAAAAGGCCAGGACCAGATGGTTTCAGTGCAGAATTCTACCAGATCTTCAAAGAAGAGTTAATACCAATACTCTCTAAATTGTTCCACACAATAGAAATAGAAGGAACATTACCAAACTCCTTCTATGAGACTACAATTACCCTGATTCCTAAACCAAACAAGGATACAACAAAGAAAGAGAACTACAGACCGATCTCCCTCATGAACATTGATGCAAAAATTCTCATAAAATATTGGCAAACAGACTCCAAGAACACATCAAAACAATTATCCACCATGATCAAGTAGGCTTCATTCCAGGGATGCAAGGGTGGTTCAACATACGAAAGTCCGTCAATGTAATACACCATATAAACAAACTCAAAGAAAAAAAACACATGATCATCTCACTAGATGCAGAAAAGGCATTTGACAAAATCCAACACCCCTTCATGATAAAGGTCTTGGAGCGATCAGGAATCGCTCCTAAACATAATAAAGGCAATTTACAGCAAGCCAACAGCCAACATCAAATTAAATGGAGAGAAACTAAAAAAAAATTCCACAAAAATCAGGAATGAGGCAAGGCTGTCTGCTTTCTCCATTCTTATTCAATACAGTACTTGAAGTTCTAGCCAGAGCAATAAGACAACATAAGGAGATTAAGGGGATACACATTGGAAAGGAAGAAGTCAAGCTTTCCCTATTAGCAGATGACATGATAGTATACTTGAGTGACCCCAAACATTCCACCAAGGAACTGATACAGCTTATAAACACCTTCAGCAACATAGCAGGATACAAGAACAACTCAAAAAAATCAGTAACCCTCCTATATACAATGGACAAAGAAGCTGAGAAAGAAATCAGAGATACATCACCCTTTACAATAGCCACAAATGACATAAAATACCTTGAGGTAACACTAACCAAGCAAGTGAAGGACCTATATGACAAGAACTTTAAGTCCCTGAAAAAAGAAATTGAAGAAGATGTCAGAAAATGGAAAGATCTCCCATGCTCAAGGATAGGCAGGATTAACATAGTAAAAATGGCAATCTTACCAAAAGCAATCTACAGATTCAATTCAATCTCCACCAAAATACCAACACAATTCTTCACAGACCTGGAAAGAATAATACTCAACTTCATATGGAAAAACAAAAAACCCAGGATAGCCAAAAGGATCCTGTACAATAACACAACCTCTGGAGACATCACGATCCCTGACTTCAAGCTCTACTATAGAGCTACAGTAATAAAAACAGCTTGGTATTGGCATAAAACCTACATGTGGACAAATGGAATCAAATTGAAGACCCTGACATTAATCCGCACACCTATGAACATATAATTTTTGACAAAGAAGCCAAAAGTGCACAATGGAAAAAAGAAAGCATCTTCAACAAATGGTGCTGGCATAACTGGATATCAACATGTGGAAGGCTGCAAATAGATCCATATCTACCACCATGCACAAAACTTAAGTCCAAGTGGATCAAGGGTCTCAACATAAATCCAGCTACACTGAACCTGCTAGAAGAGAAAGTAGGAAGGAGTCTTGAACGCATTGGCATAGGAGATCACTTCCTAAATATAACACCAGTAGCACAGACACTGAGAGAAACAATCAATCAATGGGACCTCTTGAAACTGAGAAGCTTTTATAGAGCAAAAGATACAGTCATGGCAAAGCGACAGCCTACAGAATGGGAAAAGGTCTTCACCAACCCCACAGCTGACAAAGGACTGATAACCAGAATATATAAGGAACTCAAGAAGTTAGACATCAAAATGCCCAACAGTCCAATTAAGAAAAGGGCTATAGAACTAAACAGAGAATTCTCAACAGAGGAAACTCAAATGGCTGAAAGACATTTAAGGAATTGCTCAAAATCCATAATCATCAGGGAAATGCAAATCAAAACAACTCTGAGATACCACCTTACGCCTGTCAGAATGGCTAAGATCAAAAACATTGAAGACACCTTATGCTGGAGAGGATGTGGAGCTAGGGGAACTCTCCTCCACTGCTGGTGGGAATGCAAGCTTGTACAACCACAATCAATATGGCGCATTCTTAGAAAATTGGGAATCCATCTCCCCCAAGATCCAGCTATCCCACTCTTGGGCATATACCCAAGGAATGCTCAATCATACCACAAGAGCACTTGTTCAGCTATGTTCATATCAGCATTGTTTGTAATAGCCAGAACATGGAAACAACCTAGATGCCCTTCAACTGAAGAATGGATAAACAAAATGTGGTACATATACACAAAGTAATACTACTCAGCAGAGAAAAACAATGACATCATGAGGTTTGCAGACAAATGGATGGATCTAGAAAAAATCATCCTGAGTGAGGTTACCCAGACTCAGAAATACAAACATGGTATGTACTCATAGGAGGATACTAGATGTGGAAGAAGGATGACTGGACTGCTACTCACATCACCAGGGAGGCCACCTGGAAAAGAGGACCCCAAGAAAGACACAGGGATTGCCCAATGATGGAGAAAGGGAAGAGATCTACATGAACAGCCTGGACATGAGTGGGGTTAATGAAGAGTGAGCGTCCAGGGAAAGAGAGCTTGGGGGAGTGGGAGATCCAAGCTGGATCAACAACAGAGAGGGAGAACAAGGAATAGGAGACCATGGTAAATGAAGACCACAAGAGAATAGGAAGAAGCAAAGTGCTAGAGAGGCCCACAGAAATCCATAAAGATACCCCCACAACAGACTGCTGGCAATGGTCGAGAGACAGTCCAAACTGACCTACTCTGGTGATGGGATGGCCAAACACCCTAATTGTCGTGCTAGAAACCCCATCCAACTACTGAGGGATCTGGATGCAGAGATCCATGACTAGGCCCCGGGTGGATCTCTGGGAGTCCAATTAGCAAGAAAGAGGAGGGTTTATATGAGTGAGAATTGTTGAGACCAAGGTTGGATAAAGCACAGGGACAAATAGCCAAACGAATGGAAACGCATGAACTATGAACCAATGGCTGAGGGGTCCCCAACTTGATCAGGCCCTCTGAATGGGTGAGACAGTTGATTGGCTTGATCTGTTTGGGAGGCATCAAAGCAGTGGGACCGGGTCCTGTGCTCATTGCAAGAGTTGGCTGTTTGAAACCTGGGGCCTATGCAGGATCGCTTGGCTCGGCCTGAGAGGAGGGGACTGGACCTACCTGGACTGAGTCTACCAGGTTGATCTCAGTCCTCCTCAGGGGAGGCTTTGCCCTGGAGGAAGTGGGAATGGGGGTGGGCTAGGGGGAAGGTGAGGGGGGCGGGAGGGGGGAGAACAAGGGAATCCGTGGCTGTTATGTAGAACTGAATTGTATTGCAAAATAAAAATTAAAAAAATTAAAAAAAATATAACACAGAGTACAACTGCAAAGCTGGTTGGCCCATGTAACTGTATCCTGAATGAATTGTGTGTCTTAAGAAGTGGAGACTTTAAAAATAAAGAAGATTTGCTTTGTAAAAAAAAAAAAAAAAAAAAAAAAAAAAAAGAAAAGAAAGAAAGGGGGACCATTGGGAGCCCATTGTCAGGTTCCTCATGGCTTTACCCAGCAGGTCCTCATAGAGAGGATGATTAGGACCAGGGGCCTGAGTGCAGGTGTCTGAGATGGTCTGCACTTGGCTGTGCTGGGGGGGGTCTTTTGCTCCCCCCTTGGCCTCTCTATAAATACCCTGGCGCAGAGACAGTCAGGGCCCATTGCAAAAGGTTCCAGGCCCTCTCGAGGCTATCCTTTATTTTCTATCTGTTTATCTCCGCAATATGAATCCTTCTATTTAATATTTCCTGCTGCTCACACTCAAGAAAACTCTGAAGAGCTGTGGGGTTGGTTGGTAAATGCCCCACAGACCTGAAGATGACCTATGCACTGAGAAGAGAGAACAACACCCCTATGAACCTGAAGAATGCTGGTGCCAATGGGTCCATGTTCTCCTCTATCCAACACCTGTAGTTCCGCTTGCCAGTCCTCTGTACTGACACCAGAGTTTGGATCAAGTGCAAAACAGGGTCAGGGAGTTCGTAATCTGTGCCTTGTATTTTTGAGGGTATGGATAAAGCTGGGTATCTAATGTTAAGCAGTGCTGTCTTGCAGAGTAGTCCAAGCCAGCCTATGAAGCAAGCACAGGAGAACCCACAATTTAAGAAATGCAATGACCCAGAACCCAAAGTGTCCTGAAAAACCTTCAGATTTCAGATCAATTTACAGCTTTAAGTTTCAGATTAGGATTTTTCAATCAGCAAATCCATGCCAACATTCCCACAGTCCAGAAAAATCCAAAGTATGAGACACTGCTGGTCCCAAACATTTTGGATAAGATGAGAAATACCCTCTGATGTTCTCATAGTATTTCACACAGGGCTTTCTTGTGTGAAAGCCCAAAAAGGCCTGTCTCTCTCACATACAAATAACCATTGAAAAGAACCGGAACTGGACCTGATGGTGATCTCCTATAGTCCTGTCACTGGGCAGGTTGAGGCACATGTATGCATGTGTGTATACATATTTCATACGACAAATGAAATAAAAGAGTAATGAAACAGTTTCCAGCTCTCATGATTAATAAGGCCTCTGGTTCTAATTGCATGCTTGGGGTTAATTTCTTTCTAATCACTAAGTTTTTAAGCAGTGACTAAAACTCCAGTAGAAATGTTTCTCCTTAATCCAAAAGTGAAGTGGGCTACAGAAAGTAATTCCCACTGTCACCAGAAGTCATTAGATAAATGGATCTCATTCACTAATGGAACACATGGTTTGAATCTGCAATGTCTCCCAGAGGCTCATGTTTTGACCACTTGTTCCCCAGCTGGCGACACTATCTGGGAAGGCGATGGAACCTTCAGGAAGCCCAGCTTCCTGGCAGAAGTAGATAATTAGGAGTGGCCTTTAAGGTTACAGCCCAGACATAGTTCTGGTCATTCTGCTTGTCCTGGTCAGCCATGACATGAGTAGCACTGCCACACACTTCTGCTGTCATGGACTGAGCCACTACACCATGCCCACCCTGCTGTGATAGACTGCAGATCACTGACCCTGAGCCAAAGTTAACCTTTTCACCATTGTTTCTGTACATATAGTGTCAACGGCAGCAAGAAGTAAACTAAGGGGCTGGCAAGATGGTTCTGTGGGTGTGCTGTCTAGTTTTGTGTCAACTTGGCACAAGTTAAAGTCACCTGAGAGCAGGCGAAATAGAGGTTTCCACTAAGAAAATGCCTCCAGAAAGTCAGGCTATAGGCAAACCTGCAAGGAACTTTCTTAATTAGGGATTGATGTGAGAGGGCCCAGCCCATTGTGGCTGGTGCCGCCTGGGCTGGTGGTCCCAGATTCTGTAAGAAAACAGGTTGAACAAGCAATGAGGGGTAAGTCAGTAAACATCACTCCTCCATGGCCTGTGCATCAGCTCCTGCCTCCAGATTCCTTCCAAGTTTGGGTTTCTGCCTTGACTTCCCTCAATGGACTGTGACTGGGGATATATAAGAGAAATAGACCCTTTCTTCCCCAAGTTGCTTTTGGTCATAGTGTTTCATGACAGCAGTAGAAACCCTAACTAAGACAGTGGGTAAATGTGCTGGCTGCCAAGCCTGATGACAGGACTTCAATTTTGGGACACACAGACTGCAGGGTGAGAACTGACTCCTTCAGCTATCCTTAGACCATCACGCGTGCTGTGGCACACACGTGCCAACACTCGCAGACACACATAATAATTGTAATAGAATGAAGGAGGGCTGGAGAGATGGCACAGTGGTTAAGAGCACTGGCTGTTCTTCCAGAGGTTCAATTCCCTGTACCCACATGGCAGCTCACGATTGTCTGTAACTCCAGTTCCAGGTACCTGACACACTCATATAAATACACAAGCAGGAAAAACAACAATGCACAGAGATTTTTTAAAAAATGGAATAAAAAGTAGAAAAAGAAAGTAATCCAAGTTATGGCCTGATTTTCAAATACTCATGTGTTTAATAACTGAAGTTATTCTTGAATCTCTGTATGAAAATGTGCTTCTGTCTTTGATATGACAGCCTGAAGGTCTTAAGACAGCAAGCCAACATAATCTGCACAAATGTAGCAAGATGTCAACTGCAGAAGTATACTGGTACTGACTGGAGTAGGTGTATGTGAGTGTGGTACACACGTGGCACAGCATGTATGGGGAGGTAACAGGTCGACTCTCTGGAGTCAGTCCTTTTCTGTCCTGGTGGAATTTGGTGATGGAATTCAGGTGGTCAGATTTAGATGGCAAACACCCTTACCTGCTGGCCATCTCACCAATCCTACTTCAAGTTTTCCATAGTAAGTTGTTGGAAGTGGGTGGAGGCACCATCATGCCATTGAACCTCAAATTCTCACAGAATTTTCATAGATTCACTCGTGGGAAAATGCATGACTATCCATGATGCAAAGTTTACCATTCATCGCTACAAAGAGAAAAAAATTAAGATGTCACTTTCATAAAATGAAGTTTTTAAATAAGCAAAGGTATTTCCTCATCCATTTATAAAACCTTTCAATGTATTTGTACAATTTTTCTGTACAGATTTGGTTTTATTTACTAATATTTCTATAACCATCCTAAAAATTGTGATTATCTAACCTGTAATGGGACCTATTACATACCTGAATATAAGAACATCTCACCTGAGAACATTCTTTAAAAATACAGATTCTAGGGGCCAGGGAGATGGCTCAGGGGTTAAAAAAAAATTGCTGCTTTTCCAGATGTCCCAGAACCCACATTGGGTGGCTCCAAACCACATGTAACTCGAGATCCAATGGAGTTTTCTTCTAGTCTCTGTGGCTACTGGCACATGCATAGTGCACATGCACCCACACACACGTATACACACACACACACACACAAACACATAAACACTTTTAAAATCTTTTTTTTCAAAACATAGATGCTGGGTACTCATTTGCTAGGTAACTCTAAGAGATGCCTAGGAATCAGAAATTTTGAAACCTTTAATTTGTTTGCTTTCTCAAACAGGGTCTCACTGTGTATCCTAAGAGGACCTTAAACTCTCTATCCTCCTGGCCCAGCTTTCTGAGGGCTGGAGTTATAGGTGTGTACTCTATCACCCATGTGATAAATTTAATTTACCAAATAAATCAGCCCATACTTCATTTGCTCAGTCCATAGCTGTCAAATATTATTCTGAGTATTTTGCTATCATAAATAATAATCACAAAAATTCTAATAGGTATCTCTCTTCATACACTGTTTTCTGAAGAGGATAAAGTGGGGGCACTCCCTTCTTAAAAAGCAAATATTTTAGTAAGCAGGCAACTGTGGTCACTGTTGCTCTGGGGAACCCACCACCCTACTGTAATCTGAGAATCACAGGGAACACTGGCAGATATTCAAAGCTATGCTTGCTATTTAAAAATGATTCATTAAGAGATTCCTATTAATTGGGGTAGAAAGAGGGCTCAGCAGCTAAAAGCACCTACTATTCTTGCCGAGGATTGGGGTTCAATACACATTGAACACATGAAGGCTTACAACCATCTCTGTAAGTCCAGTTCCAGAGAATCTGGCACCCTCTTCTGGCCTCTGCAGGCACGAGCCACACACAATGCACGTACCAGATACGTACGTACATGCAGTCAAAACACTATAACATAAAGCCGGGCATGGTGGCACATACCTTTAATGCCAGTACTTGGGAGGTAGGCACGATGATCTCTGTGTGTTTGAGACCAGCCTGGTCTACAGAGGGAATTCCAGGACAGCTAGGGCTGTTGCACAGAGAAACCTTGTCTTGAAAAACCAAAAAGAAAAACCACTCATAAAATAAAAATAATTCTTTTCAAAAAGAGAGACTCCTTTGCCTCTGTCACTATAACCACAGAATCCACGCTACTTTTGAGTCTACAACCCACAAAATGACTCCTATATTTTCAGTTGTCTAACCTCACCCCCACCATCTGCTACTCTGGTAATTAAACTCAAGGCCTCAATGTACAAAGCAAGTGTTCTGCCACTGAGCTACACCCCTAGACCACTCTTGTCTTATACTTATCTAAGTTCATAATGGTAAGGGAGGAATAGCTCAGTGATACATACCATGAGTTAGGTCCTGGGTTGATCCTAACCACCAAAAATAAATAAGTAAATTCATTAATTAAATAACTTTTTAAAGAAAAGGCTAAAAGCTAATTCATAATAATCTAATGTATGTCATAGCTACTATAGTAGCAGCATATACTTCAAAAAAATCACTAAAATTTTAAATGTCTCACCAAAAAAACAATTACATGTGGTTATTTAGACTGATTTAGCCATATCATAATATATAAATTTCAAAGTGTTATTTTAAATGTATACCATTTTTGTCAAGTAATCTTTTACCATGTTTTAATTCCAGCACTCTTAAGACAGAGGCAGGTGGATCTCTGTGAGTTTGTGGCCAATTTGATCTACATAGCCAGTTCCAGAACAGCCAGGCCTGCAAAAGGAGGCCTATCTCAAAATAGAAATCAAGTATTCATTATTGAGTTCACATTTATGAGTCCCCAAGGGCACTTTTCACACACAGTCTTATACATGCTAAACTAGTGTCAGGCCTTTGCAAATGCAAAACATTTGGTGTCCATCCTGTTGTTGTTAGGCTGGCCTCAAAGTCTAAAGCATATGTGTGTTACCATGGCCTGTACTGCTAAAGATCAAAATGGCACACAGTTATCACCCAAAGACATATAAAGCCTATGTTTCTTAAACAAGAATGTGGTGCTCTTTGCCCAAGTTTCTCTAAAATATCGTTTCCCTCTTTAAAAGGAGGTCGCATAGTACTCAATATTAAAAATCACCGACTGAAGAGACCACAGGGACTGTTTCTCTCACCTACCATCCAAGTTAGATCCAGCACTCATCAGAAATCAAGGGCGGTGTCTGGACAGAACCCAGGCAGGCTGAGAAGGCTGGGCTGGGCCTTTGTGTCCCAGATCTGCAGCCACAAGAATCACTTTTTGTCTTTTATCATATTGACAAAAACTAATGCGCCAAGTCTCAAGAATGCTTTCTGGGTTGGATGCAGTAAGAGAAGCCTGTAAATTCCAATGCTCCAGAGGCTAAGGCAGGAATAGTGATTAGACTTAGGAGCTCAGCCTCGGCTACATAGAAAGTGTCTGGGCTACACAGGGAGACTTTGTCTTCAGAAGGAAAAATAAATAAATTTTAAAAAGCAAGCATTCTGAGACTAAAGCCAGCTAAAGCTACTCTATTTTACTCATAGGAAAGAGACCCTTAAACGAGGTCATAAAATTACATAGTACCTTAAATAGAAGAAAATCCCTGGTCACCATTACAAAAGATAACTAGCAATCCTGTGAGTGAATTCTAGGCCAGCCAGGGACACATGAGTCCCCTGGGGGCCGAAAAGAAAATCCAGACAATGGTGGCTCAAGCCTTTAATCCCAGCACATAGGGGGCAGAGGCAGGCATTTCTCTGAGTTTGAGGCCACATGGTCTACAAGAGTGAGTTCCAGGATAGCCAGCTCTTACAAAGAGAAACCTTGTCTCGAAAAACTAAAAGGAAAAAAGAAAAAAAAAAATCCTAAGACCTCAATACAGCCATTACGTCCACTACGTCGGGCCCATTTCTGCCCTCCGTAGTCCCAATCTCCCTCGCATCCTCTCCATGACAGCTTGCCAAGCTATACTTCATTAATCCTGACCTGCAACCGGACTGCTAGGCCAGGATAGCCATAAACTGAAGAGGCCACAAATAACAGACTCCACCGGCCACAGAACCGGCGCTTAGCTAGCCCCTCCCTCGGTAGCAGAGCTAAACCCAAGGCGCTGCACCGCCAGAGCCCGTCGCGCTTCCATGGCGTCACACAAAGCGCATTATCCGAGATATGGTCCCATCCATTGATGCCGCCTGGAGCAAGTCTGTCTGTGTACTGTGCGCAAGTTGTTTCTTGGGCACAACGGATTTTTCCAGCGGAAAGGTAAACAAGAAAGAGTCCTGGTGGCTGAAAGCTGCTGAACGAAGTGAAGAAAGGGGAAGAGTGAGTGAGACCTGAAGGAAACGTCATCAAAGCGCTCCGGAAGCGTCCGACAATGAAGGGTAAGCGGGATGAGAGACACGAAATTGGGCCGGGATGACAGTATAGAGGGTCTGGAACAGGAAGCTGAATCAGGGATACCTGTCACAACAGAGTCCCAAGACAGTTTCCAGGGAACTGACTCATAGTACACAAAAGAAATCAAGGTGCAGAGTGTGAAGTGGCCGGACACAGTCTCTAAGCTAGGAATAGATGTCAAGATCCAGTGTGTGTGTTTTCCCCAGGGGAGCTAGGGCTGCTCAGGGGAACTAGAAGAGGTGGATCCAAGACCTTGGCAGGACTTAGCCACTACCTGCCCAGATAACTGCTGACAGGACCTGCTCCCCTCTACCACCTGGCTTTTCACCCTTTGTCATGTAAAAACCTTCTTAGGCCCAGTATAGCAAACCTAAGGCATTGGTATTTGAGCAGAAAAGAGATATTCCAGGAAAGGAAGCAAGCACTGGAGCAGTATAAGAGGGAGAGGGGATACTGTAAAGATTAAGCTTCTGATCTGTTGATTTACACTCCTGCCATGTCCTTTTATCAGAGATCAAGTGCCTTGGCATATCTCAACTTCAATATTATTTTGTACATAACTAGGAATAACTATGTTTAAAATTGCTTAGAAAGATTAATGAGATTAAAATAAATGTATACATGCACCTACCAGTGTATATATGTGTTGTTTTAAATCAACTACTTGACAAGCAGTGAGTGTACCAGAGCTATTACATGTGTACTGCTGCAGAAAGACTTCCAACTCTGTTGCTAGTCACCTGGAGTAGGTAAAACAAAGTTATTCCTAGAGTCCCAGGCCCTGCACATTAATCTCAATAAACAAACTGGAGTCTCAATCTGCAGTTCAACGGAGAACTAGATTCTGTATGTAAAACTGGTAACTACCTTGGTTTGTTTGCTTGGTCAAACATGTACTCAGGGAAGCACAGGAGAACAGAGGTGGGTTTTTGTTTCTTTGTTTGTTATTATTGTTGCTGTTAGGATAAGGTCCGCTATATAATTCTGACTGAGCTGGAAACAGACTGTAAAGGAGGCTGGCCTCTCCCTCTGAAGTGATTGGATCAACTGTGAGCGCTACCACACTCAGCTCAGAGACTAAATGTATAGAGTGTAGTGTGAGCTACATTTTCTGGTCATTTGCCCTTTCCTACCACATTTACAACTGTACTCTGTCCCCCAATGCCACCGTGATGGTTTCCTCCAAACAAATAAGAAACAGAAGCATGGAGGTTTAGAGAGATTTTGGCATCATGCTGGCCATATTTAGAATTTGCAGAAAGACTGTTGTATTTTGTCTGTCAGGATACATTCCAATTTTATAGATTCTAAACAGCGAAAAATATGTTTTAAATTTCTTATAGTCAGCAAAATACAGTGTTTCAACCAACCACCCCCTAACCGTTAACATCACCTCAGTTTTAGTGTCTTCATTCCTTAGTGAGCAACTGCCCCAGCATAATTATAACTTGTATTTTAAATCAGAATTACTCTAAATGTGATCCAATGAGGAGTTTTTCTGGACATGCAGAGTCTGGAGTAGGAACTAAAACCCCATGTTTTAATAAGATCCCAGAGGTTCTTAAACACATTAAGCTTTGAGAGGTGCTCTTTTAAACCTCATCCTAAATATTTCTAGGACAAATCTGGCCAGAGGGAAGAGTTAAGAAGTATCTAAGATAGTTGTGGTGGTACATGTCTGTAATCCCAGGAACTAGCACTTAGGAGCCTGAGACAGAAGTATTGGAGGTTTAAGGCCATTGTGAGCTACATAGCAAATTCTAAGTCAGCCTAGGATGCCAAGTGAGACTGTGTCTTTAAATAAATATGTAAATAAGCAGCATTCAGTAGGACCAGGGACATGGATCCATGGTGAAGCATTTGCCTGGCATGCATTAAACTCCAATGAGTTTAATCCCCCAGGACTGCAGAGTAAAACAGAAGTACCATCCAAGAAAGCTTTGCCTTTTCATACTAACTGTTAGGCCCAGATTGTGACACCAAAGATACCACCAAAGACCTTAGGTACAGAATGCAAAAGCAAGGTTTATTTCTGTTTACAAGCCGCGGGCAGGGAAGCTCGATCCAAAGCACTCACTCATAGTAACCGTGAGGCCAGGAGGAACTTGCTTTTTCTTTGTGTGGCTAGCTTTTTAAAGGCAAAATCCACAAGCTCTTCAGGGGGGTTGGGGGAGTTTTGCACGGGTGCAACTCAGATTGGTTTATTTTTATCTCTGTTCTCTTTCAATTGGGTGGGGGTATGTAACCTTTGAATTTACTGGTTGGTGGTTACAATTTATCACTTTGGGGACAGTCCAGCACAAGTCCCAGGCTTTGTCCTTGAGCCACCATGGGGGCTGGCTGGCCAAGCACGTACTGCACATAACTCTAAGTTGGTGAGGGGCCCCAGAGAGTAAACGTCTGGCTGAACTTTGAGCAGTCTGAGTACGTGCAGAAAGGGAGCTACTGCAAGGACTATGTCTTTTGTTCATGGCCCTCCCAGAAACTGCTTGCTTAAGTCTCAGGAAACTGAAATTGAGGCCTGATCTCTGAGAGAAGACTGAGCAGCCTGTTATGGCATCTGCTTGGTCCTTTCACTAACCAAGTATTCCGTCTCTAAATAAGTGTAGTTTTGGTCATACTTAGAAGAGCCTTGGATATTACACTCATTCCTAACAGGAAGTAATCTTCTATTTTTGTCTTTCATCCCCCAGCTGTGATTTACCATGCCTTTTCTCATAAAGAAGCCAAGGAGCACGATGTACAGGTACAGTCTTTCAAAGGTGGGCTGGGAGCAGTAGACTTGATAGCAAAGATGGTTCAATGTCTTCTAAGACTGGTCTAGCTGTCCTTTCCCATGGATTACTCTTCACCTTAACAGTCAGCATATTAGACCCCATTGAGGTCTTTTGTGCTGATGTCTTCTTGTGCCAGACTCCTTTTTTAGGGTACCAGAGTCAGCTCTGAGGGACTTGGACTCCTAGATTTCATGTCATCTTCCACTCCATGGGGAATGACAGCCGGTGCCTACCTGAAACCTGACTTGCTCTTGCTTCTGTGTTCAGTGTTCAGGCCATTTCATAAGTGAATGTTATAAATTCTGTCTGGATGCTTCAGCATGCTTTGTCAGTTGGGTGGACATGTCACCTGTGTCTCATAAAGAACACATGCCCTACCAGGCTGTGTGGCGCATGCCTTTAATCCCAGTTCTTGGGAGGCAGAGGCAGGCAGTTCTCTGAGTTTAAAGACAACTAGGGATATACAGAGAAACCCTGTCTCAAAAAAGCAAAAGAGAGAGAATATCCTTGAAATCAAGATTTTAAAAGGCCTTGATTTTATTTCCCCATGAAAGAGAGACTACATATGAGTTTAAAAGAACCAAATTGTTCTGATATTGATGATAGATTGTTTAGCCATCCCGACTTTGAACTGCCTCAAAGATTGTGTGTTCTGTCGTTTTACCCCCTGCTTTAGCAGAGAGAGGATATCGGCCACTGTTGATATGTTAACCTAAATAAAGCTGGAAGTTAGCCTCAGACTTGTTTTTACTGTCTGGTTAGTGCAAAAAGAGCCCAGCAAATGGTCCAGTCAAGAGGTAGGTCCTCAGGAAAGAGCACTGTCCGGGTTGCAGCAGATGAAGGCCAAGTGAGATGCCTGCTGCCCAGTGAAGAATAGACTGTTGCTGCCCCAACTTGAGAGGTGGTGACACTAGAGTGTCTCAGGACTGGCTGCAACAGTGAAGTGGTTTCACCTGCTCTTCCCTAGGGTATTACAGTCCTGTGGATGAGAGTCAGTAGTGCCCGAGATGCACTTCACGCTTTCTGCCTCAAGGGGGACTGGAGCAGACCTCTCCAACAGCAGCCACATGGAGGCCACAAGGCTGAAAAGCAAGGAAAGGGGACTATGGTGCTCAGTATCAGATTTCCTCCTCCTTGACCTGTCTGGAACCCCCAGGCAATTTCCCCTAGTTCTGGAATGGCTATTTCCCTAACACCCCCAGCTCCCTTCCACTTCAAGCTAGTCTTGTGGTCATGACTTATTAAATAACCTGTATCATCCATTTCTCAAGCTTCCTTCCCCACAAGGATTAGAGAAGTCTTGTGTTACAAAGGATTTTGAATGCTCAATAGAGTTACCTCAGAGAAACAGGACAGGAAGTAAGTGTTTGACCTGGCTACAGTGTAGGACAGTGTCACAGTTAGCATGTGAGTGTTACTTTTACATCTTGGTAGTTGTGTGTAGCAAACACTTGGAAGACAAGGGATTTGTAACCTAGATCAGCAAAAATGGTGGCTCTCAGGAACGGGACATGAGGACCCCGGAGTCTGAGAACAGAACAGTAAACCACACCACCATGTTTCCCAGCAGGAGCTTGGAAGCCAGCGGGCTGAGGCCTTTGTGAGGGCCTTCCTGAAGCAGAGCATAGTTCACTGGAGCCAGCAAGACTTTTGAGAGCCATCTGCAACTTAAGGCTGTGGTCTTGGAATACTTGTCAGAAGCCAAAGCAGCAGAAGAAGAAATCCAAAGGCCTCACTGCCAAACAGAGGAGAGACATGAGGCTCTTTGACATTAACCCAGAGCAACAGAGGTACGCCCATCTTTCCTAAAGGCCTTGCCACTCATCATTGCCTAGTCTTTCTGGTCAGGGTGTGCACTGGTGATTCCAGGGGCTCACTAGGCAGCTCTGCCCCCTTAGTCTCAGGGGCTTCTCTGCCTTCCGTCACAGGAGGCAGCCTCCCCCTATCAATGTTTTTATGTCTTGGCTTGGCTTCTAAAAGTCAGGCATTGGTGAGCCAGAGAACTTTCATCATTGAGTGTCTCTCCTAGGTTCACTAATAAGTGAGTCTGTTACCCATAGCCACAGACTGTCTTTGCTTTCTAGAAAAGTGGAACTGATTTTCCTTAATATGGACTTTCTTATAGCTTTTAATATCACTAGACAGAATCACCCACTCAAAGGTTACTGCCAAGGAGAGGTACTGCCTACACTTGTCTGAAGTTTCTGAAAGGAATATATCACTTTCTTATGGGAGGATGTCTCCCTTAAGGCAGTTCTGAGTTTGTGTGTACAGTCACTATTTATAGGCTTTGTATAACACTCTATTGCCACATAGCCTTGCACATCAGGTGCCTTTGCTTAGGTCCTTCTCTTAATAAGGGTACTCTGCAGGTTTGTGTATTGATTCTTGCTGTAACTTAGGTCACCTTTCTGATGTCACTTCCTGAGAGTCTACCACTCCTAAAGTTTTCCCCTCTACTCAAATTATTCTGTTATTATTTTCCTTACAGCCATTATCAGTATCAAGAAATAGAATTGCCCAGGTGTTGTTATGCACTGTCCTTCATGAGAACTTCAGCTCCACAGGAGCAGGATAGAGGTCATATCATTCAGTTTCCTACCTCAGCACCCACTTAGCACACTAGGCACATAGTTTGCTCCAAATGTTTACTACATGGAAGTGGGCAGGGGCCTGTCTGTGAGGAGGCTCACCCCTTAGTGCTGGGCAGCTCTATAAAAGAACTACATTCCAGGAACAGTTCAAGAGGCCCCAAAATGAATGATGGGTGTCCTACCAATGGCAATTGCTCCACCAAGGCAACAAGACTGGGCTTTGTTGGTTCTGTGTATGACCTGTTGGCTCCAGAACCCTGGCTAAAGCCCAAAGGACACTTAAGAACAGCCCGGAGATTGCAAAGCCCAGGACAAGGAGTTGGGGTGCCTTGGCTCTTGCTGGCTACAAAGGCACTATCCTCTGGAGACTCTCTTCCTCAGCTGTGAAGGACCAGGCTACCAGTCCCTAAGGCCAGGCTGTGACTGCCGGAACTACCCAGGCCTTACCCTCAATTTTTTTCTCCTTTGCAGTTATAAAATCCAAGTGACCCTCTTATGGGGGGGGTCACAGGAATCCTTCTGCAGGAGACAAGGCATGTCTTCAAGACCATCACCAAAGAAGACAACCTCAAAGGGACCAGTCAATTCCCAGTTAGCCACAGACCTTCTTTATGCAGAAACAAAGAGGTATTATATGGCCTTAAGAAATTATTATTTCTATATAAATCATTCAGGATTATAATCTGGTTGTATGCAAAGATTAGAACTACAGGGAATTAAGAATGGTAATAGATGAAAATGTCACTGCCCTAGAAAAATCTGTTAGCTAAGAGTTCTTAGTTCCCAATACACTTGAGCTCCAGGACAGATAGGATTCATGATGAGTCCTGTCATTGGTACTTGTGAAGCGGGGGCTATGGGACAGCTGCCATGGCAAGCTTAATAAAAACCAGCTAAAAAGTAGGCCTGAGTTTACTGGCAGGCATCACCTGGATCCAGGAAAAGCTATAAGCTGACCCCACCCAGAGAGGGCTAGCAACTAAAGGGAAATACCTCAAAACAACCTCAATACTATAAGAAGGGAGGCAAGATAAAAAGAATGCCCATGTGTCTGAGGCCAGCGTGAGATACATTGTGAGCTTCTGAAAAACAGGGGCTACAGAGACTTGCCTGTCTCAAGAAAACAAAAGACAAGAAGGAGAGAAAACATCCAGAGGTAGACAAGTCTGGGCAGCAAAGAGCAACAAGTTTGAAAGAGGTAACATGTGCAGCAAGGCTCACCATCAGCCCCTCAAGTGCTTGCTTCTACCAGCAGCATCCAATTACAAGCATCTTCACGATGAACAGAAGACCACTGCTTCTGCAAGTTCACCATGATACTGCCCACCACTTTAAGGATACAGGGCCATGCTGGCCCAAGAATCAAACCCTACCAAAAAGGGATGAAAAGCAGAGAAGGGAGATATGAGTCCTGCCTGGGGAAACACAGACTAAGGAAGGCCTCTAGGAGAAGACACCAAAAGAAAAGATTCTTGGAGTTCATCATCCAAGGTGAACGCATCACACTCAGCCCTGTCTTTCAACACAGTCACAAAGGAGTCCTTTGATCTCTTCCTTGGGTCATGGACAGATGCTGACAGCTCATAAAAAAGATCAACTGAAATGGTTTCTCATCCAAGTTTCCTCCACCTAGGTGTTCCTCTCCTTCCTGTCCAAGGCTACTAACTCTATATACAGTGAATGCTGATAGGACACTTTCAGCTGGAAGATGACACCTCATAGGATCACTAGATACAGCTTATTATAAGTAGCAATGCCAATACCCTGGACAGACCTCATGGGAAGGGGTACTTTCATACCAGGATTGCCTCCATTCACTAGTCCACACCTCAGCTTCCATGACTACTGTTGGTCTCCTGGCATCCTCTCCAACCAATTCCAACTTTTAGCTCAGAATCCAACCTTCCCATTGGCTGCTGCCCCATTTATGACATCATTTCCCCTCCAACCCCACCACCACCTGGTACTTCTTGGGATTTCCATGGTGATGCCTGTAAACAAATTTGGATCATCACAGGTCACCTGTGCCCAGTGACCAGTAAGTGCTGTCTGATACCAGACACACTTGCCACTCAGGTCAGCTGATCAGACAAGAATAACCAATTCTCTTGCTCCATTGTACTGTGGATTGCTGATACTCTCTCTCCAACCATGGCAGGTAAGGAAAGAAACTTTAACACACTTCTTTTGATCACTTCTCCCTTATTTTTAACTATGCTTTTAAATCTTTGTTTAATGGGGATTCTATTGATGTTGATATCTCCAGTTGATTGTTATATTTAGATTTTTTTCTTAGCAGCAGTTAGAAAATATGGAAATAAAAGAAGACAAATGGAAGAGATGACTGGAGGTAGTTTGAAACTGAATGTTTCAGATAACCACAGATTTTAAATAAAAAGATACAAGACATCATATCCCAAGCCATTTTTAGACACCACACTGTTGAGATCATTCTAGGTAAAGGTTCCCTGTCAAATATATGAAACCATATCCTCTTCTGAACCCTGGCTCTTAAAATCTGTCCAGCCCATCTTACACAGCATTTCCTACATCTTATGAGCACTGGTTGTGTTGGATCTTATCAGCTGAGGCTGGGTACTCCATAGTGAGTAGTTCTCTGGACAAGAAGTGACACACCAATGTGTAGGGAAATTCTCACAATAATTTCCAACTAAACAGTAACAACAAATTAACAGTTACTGAGGAAGTATTCACTTAAGAATCAATTTAACCAGTTATTAAATTAAGAAACAATCTTATTCAGAGATGAACCCTGTACTACATTAGTAATCCCAAGATGTCACACAAAACACAGGCAAGCCTCAACTTGATATGCTAGATTTTGCTGACTCCCCAAGGGAGGCTTTATTTAACCTCTCTGAAGTCAGCAGAGCCAGGCACACTGAGCCTAGCCAGGTCCAAGCCCCTCCTCACTGCACCAAGGTTGTTTAACCTCTCTGAAGGTGGATGGGGGTGGGGGAGTAAGTAGCAGGAAGAGGGTACGGAGGTTAACTGTGGTTGGTATGTAAAATGAAATTAAAATAAAAAAGAAAGCTCAGAGTAGAGATAAGCTTGGTGGACATGGCAAGTACCTATGATCCAGCACTCTGGATGCAGAGTCAGGCCTACCTGTGTGATTTGAAGGCCAGACTGATCTAGATAGAATCTATGTCTTCCTTGAGTAGGGATAAGTAGAGTAAGATATGCACAGAACAGAACAAAGGCACAGGCATGAGAAGCTGTCTAAGGTTCTCCTACTTTAAACACTTCTGTTCTGGGACACAGGTGTGAGGCAGTTCCACAGCAGGTACAAGAACAAGACAATGTAGGGCAAAGAAGGGTGTACCAGTTTGCATTCCCACCAACAGTGGAGGAGTATTCCCCTTGCTCCACATTCTCTCCAACATAAGCTGTCTTCAGTGTTTTTTATCTTAGCCATTCTGACAGGTGTGAAATGGTATCTCAGAGTTGTTTTGATTTGCACTTCCCTGATTACTAAGGATGTTGAGCAATTCCTTAAATGCCTTTCAGCCATTTGAGATTCTTCTGTTGAGAATTCTCTGTTAAGCTCTGTAGCCCATTTTTTAATTGGATTCTTCAGTATTTTGATGTCTAGCTTTTTGAGTTCTTTATATATTTTGGAGATCAGCCCTTTGTCAGATGTGGGGTTGGTGAAGATCTTTTCCCATTCTGTAGGCTGTCGTTTTGTCTTATTGACCATGTCCTTTGCTCTACAAAAGCTTCTCAGTTTGAGGAGGTCCTATTTATTTATTGTTGCTCTCAGAGTCTGTGCTACTGGTGTTATATTTAGGAAGTGATCTCCTGTGCCGATGCATTCAAGACTACTTCCTACTTTCTCTTCTATCAAGTTCAGTGTAACCAGATTTATGTTGAGGTCTTTGTTCCACCTGAACTTAAATTTTGTACATGGTGACAGATATGGATCTATTTACAGCCTTCTACACATTGATATCCAGTTATGCGAGCACCATTTGTTGAAGATGTTTTCTTTTTTCCATGGTACTACTTTTTTGGCTTCTTTGTTCGTATGATCATAGGTATATGGATTAATGTCAGGGTCTTCAATTTGATTCCATTGCTCCATGTGTTTGTTTTATGCCAGTACCAAGCTGTTTTTTTTATTGTAGCTCTATAGAGCTTGAGGTCAGGGATCATGATGCCTCCAGAGGTTGCTTTATTGTACAAGATTCTTTTAGCTATCCTAGGTTTTTTGGTTTTCCATATAAAGTTAAGTATTTTTCTTTCCAAGTCTGTGAAGAATTGTTTTGGGATTTTGATGGGGATTGAATTGAATCTATAGATTGCTTTTGGTAAGATTGCCATTTTTACTATGTTAATTCTACCTATCCATGAGCATGGGAGATCTTTCCATTTTCTGATATCTTCTTCAATTTCTTTTTCAGAGACTGAAAGTGCTTATCATACAGGTCTTTCACTTGCTTAGTCAGAGTTACCCCAAGGTATTTTATATCATTTGTGGCTATTATTTTAAAGTGTGATGTTTCTCTGATTGCTTTCTCAGCCCATTTATCATTTGTATATAGGAGGGCTACTGATTTTTTGAGTTAATCTTGTATCCTGCCACATTACTCAAGGAGTTTATCAGGTGTAGGAGTTCCCTGGTAGAATTTTTGGGGTCACTTATGTATAGTATCATACCATCTGCAAATAGTGAAAGTTTGACTTCTTTCTTTCCAATTTGTATTCCCTTGATCTCCTTTTGTTGTCTTATTGCTCTAGCTAGAACTTGAAGTACTATGTTGAATAATTATGGAGAGATTGGTAGCCATGTCTTGTTCCTGATTTTAGTGGAATTCTTTGAGTTTCTCTCCATTTAATTTGATGTTGGCTGTTGTCTTCTTGTAATTTGCCTTTATTATGTTTAGGCATGTTCCTTGTATTCCTGATCTCTCTAGAACCTTTATCATGAAGGAGTGTTGGATTTTGTCAAAGGCTTTTTCAGCATCTAATGAGATGATCATGTATTTTTTTTTATTTCAGTTGTTTTTTTTATGTGGTGTATTACATTGACAGATTTTCATATGTTGAACCATCCTTGCATCCCTGGGATGAAGCCTACTTGGTCATGGTGGATAATTTTTTTATGTGTTCCTGGATTCGGTTAGCCAGTATTTTATTGAGTATTTTTGCATCAATGTTAATGAGAGAGACTGTTCTGTAATTCTCTTTCTTTGTTGCCTTTTTGTGTGGTTTGGGTGTGAGGGTAACTGTAGCCTCATAAAAAGAGTTTGGTAATGTTCCTTCTATCTGTATTGTGTGGAAAAATTTGAAGAGTATTGGTATTAGATCTTCTTTGAAAATTTGGTAGAATTCTGAGCTAAAACCATATGGTCCTGGGCTTTTTTTGGTTGGGAGACTTTTAATGATCATTTCTATTTCTTTAGGGGTTATTGGTCTATTTAAATAGTTTATCTGGTCTTGACTAACTTTGGTATGTGGTACCCATCCAGAAAATCATCCATTTCTTTCAGATTTTCCAATTTTGTAGAATACAGGTTTTTGAAGCATGACCTGATGATTCTCTGGATTTCCTTGTTGTCTGTTGTTATATCTCTCTTTTCATTTCTGATGCTCTCTCTCTGGTTTTTCATTAATTTGGATAAGGGTTTATCTATCTTGTTGATTTTCTCAAAGAACCAACTCTTTGTTTCATTTATTCTTTGTATTCTGTTTGTTTCTATTTTATTGATTTAAGCTCTCAATTTGATTATTTCCTGGCATCTGTTTCTCCTGGGTGAGTTTGCTTCTCTTTGTTCTAGAGCTTTCAGATGTACTATTAACTACTCACTAGTGTGAGATTTCTCCAACTTCTTTATGTGGGCATTTCGTGCTATGAATTTTCCTCTTAGTACTGATTTCATAGTGTCCCATAAGTTTGGGTATGTTGTACATTCACTTTCTTTGAATCCTAGGAAGTCTTTAATTTCTTTCTTTATTTCTTCCTTGACCCATTGGTGTTTCAATTGGGCATTATTCAGTTTCCATGAGATTGTAGGCTTTTTGTAATTTTTGTTGTTGTTGAAATCTAACTTTAGGCCATGGTGGTCAATTAAGATACAGGAGGTTATTTCATGTTTTTGTATCTGTTGAGATTTGCTTTGTGACCAAGAATGTGCTTGATTTTGGAGAAGGTTCCATGGGGTACTGAGTAGAAGGTATATTCTTCTGTGTTAGGGTGGAATATTCTATAGATATCTATTAAGTCCATTTGAGCCATAATGTCTATTAGTTCCCTTATTTCTGTTAAGTTTCTGTCTGGCAGACCTGTCCATTGGTGAGAGTGGGGTGTTGAAGTCTCCCACTACTAGTGTATGGGGTTTGATGTGTGATTTAAGCTTTAGTAATGTTTCTTTTACAAATGTAGGTGCCCTTTTATTTGGGGCATAAATATTCAGAATTGAGATTTCATCTTGTCGGATTTTCCCTGTGATAAATATGAAATGTCCTTCCCAATCTCTTTCGATTGATTTTAGTTTGAAGTCTATTTTATTAGATATTAGGATAGCTACACCAGCTTGCTTCTTAAATCCATTTGACTGGAAAGTCTTCCCAGCCTTTTATTCTGAGGTAGTGTTTGTCTTTGAAGTTGAGGTATGTTTCTTGTAGGCAGCAAATGGATGGATCTTGCTTTTGTATCCATTCTGTTAGCCTGTGTCTTTTTATAGGTGAATTGAGACCATTGATATTAATGGATATTAATGATGAGTTATTGCTAATTCCTGTTAATTTTGGAGGTAGTGTTGTATATTTCCCTTCTTTAGTATTTGTTGGTGTGGAACTATCTATTGCCTGTGTTTTCATGGGTGTATCTAACTTCCTTAGGTTGGATTTTTCCTTCCAGTGCTTTCTATAGGGCTGGATTTGTGGAAAGATATTGTTTAAATCTGGTTTTATCGTGGAATATTTTGTTTACTCTGTCTATGTTGATTGAGAGTTTTGCTGGGTATAATAGTCTGGGTTGGCATCCATGGTCTCTTAGTATCTGCATAATGTGTGTCAAGGACCTTCTGGCTTTTTGGGGTCTCCATTGAGATGTCAGGTGTTATTCTTATAGGTCTGCTTTTATATGTTACTTGGCCTTTTTCCTTTGCAGCTCTTAATATTTTTCTTTATTCTATATGTTCAGTGGTTTGATTATTATGTGGTGAGGGGACATTTTTTTGGATCCAGTCTATTTGGTGTTCTGTAATCTTTATAGGCATTTCCTTCTTTAAGTTGGGAAAGTTTTCTTCTATGATTTTGTTGAGTATAATTTCTGTGCCTTTGAGTTGGTGTTCTTCTCCTTCTTCTATCCCTATTATTCATAGGTTTGGTCTTTTCATGGTGTCCCAAATTTCCTGGACATTTTGGGTAACGACTTTGTTGGCTTTAGTGTTTTTTTGACTGATTATTCTATTTCCTCTATCTTCAATGCCAGAGATCTGCTCTTCCATCTCTTGCATTCTGTTGTTGTGCTTGCATCTGTAGTTCCTGTTCATTTACTCATATTTTCCACTTCCACCATTCTCTCAGTTTGTGTCTTCTCTATTGTCTCGATTTCAGTTTTCATATCTTGAACTGCTTCCCTCATTTGTTTAATTGCTTTTTCTTGGCTTTCAAGGGATTTATGATTTCTTCCCAATTTTTGTTTGACTTTTCCTCGAATTCTTTAAGGGAATTTTTCATTTTCTCTTTAAAGATCTCTACCATCTTCTTAAGGTCATTTTAAGGTCAATTCCTTCTCTTTCTTCTGTGTACAGATGTGCTGAAGTTAGTTCTGACGGTGCCATATTGTTTTTTATGTTGTTGACTGTATTTTTGCACTGGCATCTACCCATCTCTTTCTCCACTTGGGAAAAGTGGTGTCTGTGTCTGAGGGAGCCTCTCTTGGTACAGTGGGAGCTCTTGGTCTAATTGGGGCCGGTGGACTCTTTGTCTCAAGGAGCAGCTCTTAGTCCAATTGGTGCTTGTGGGCTCTATGTCAGGGAGTAGCTCTTAGCCCAATCTGGCACTGGCATGTTCTGTCTCAGGGAACACTTGCAGTCTCAGAGGGTGGGTGAGATTGGAGGGAGGTGGGGCTTGTGGGTTACAGGGCCTGATGGGGGATGGTGGTAGTCTCACCTGCCTGCAGGAGGTCTGTCTGCCCACTGAACTGTAACTGGGACTGCAATGGGTGGTGGTGTGGGGGTGTAGGGTTGTGCCCCTAGGGCCCAAAACCTAGAGGCTGGGGTGTTCAGGTATGAGGATAAAGACTAACCTTTTAGTCCAATTGGGTGCTGGCAGGCTCTGTCTCAGGGGACAGTTGCAGTCTCAGAGGGTGGGTGGGATTTCTCATTAATTCTTTTTAGCATTTTGGATCTAATTTTAGGACCAGGGCATATTCCTTCACTGGATTTGAATTGAGGGACAAAGTGTGTTTCTTTTGCTCTGGTATCAGGGTCAGGGTATGCTTCTTAGGTTCTGTGTTGAGGGCTAAAGTGTTTCTTTCACTGGCATGTGTCCCAGAGCCAGGGCGTGTTTCTCACTAGCTCTGATTTCCAGGTTAGAATGGGTTTCTTTATTTGGTCCCATTTCCTTACATGGCTCCCCACAGGAAACTACAAAGCTGCCATCTCATCAATTTTTCCCTTTGTCCTCTTGCTTCCTACAGAAAATTTCCAAAGTGCACCTTTCTTTGGGACAGAATGTGCTCTGCAGGCCCCTGTGCCTGTGCTGAGGAATGCCACGCCCTTAGCAGGAAGTGTGTGCAACTTCTCCAGGGTCTCCACCCCAGCTCTGAGTTCAGCATGGCTCTTGCCATCAGACTCCAGCATTTGTTGCCAGCAGCTCATGGACAGTGCCTACCCCTACCTACAAGCTGGCATGACCATGGTGACTGCATTGACTGACCAGGGACAGAAGCCTACATTGGCACTCTCCTATCCAGGTGTTCTCCAGTGGGATCCCATGGGAATCACTGACAGGAGGGGAGCTGTGTGGTGATATTGTATTTGTGATGAAATGTGATATTTTATTTGTATGTTAATAAATGAAGTTTGCCTGGAGATCAGAGGTCATAGACAGCCATAAACAGAAGTCAAGCAGTGGTGGCACATGCCCTTAATCTGATCACAAGCAGACAGTCTCTATGTGTTCAAGGACACAGCCAAGCATGGTGGCACATGCCTTTAATCCCACTACCAACCATAGAGACCTGGAGGTCTGTATATAGAGGCAGTGATGAGGAAGTGAGGTGGCTGGGTTAAGAGCCAATGAAAAGGCAAAACAGGGGCTGGAGAGATGGCTCAGAGGTTAAGAGCACTGCCTGTTCTTCCAGAGGTCCTGAGTTCAATTCCCAGCAACCACATGGTGGCTCACAACCATCTATAATGTGATCTGGTGCCCTCTTCTGGCGTGCAGGCATGCATGCAGCTAGAACACTGTATACATAAATAAATAAATTAAAAAAAAAGGCAAAACAGCAAGGCAATAAAGGTACAGGTTACACAGGAAAAGGATCTCTTGGGAAGCTATGGCGACGTGGTGAGCTAAGGTTAGCTGGTGGCTATCACTCTGATCTCTATGGATTTTACCCCTGTATTTGGCACTGTGTTTCTTATTTAATAAAACTGTTTAGAAATTTGTCTACATTTGGCACCCAACGTGGGGTCATGTTGAGTCTCATGACCATGATCATATGGGGATAGGAGAAGCAATTACAAAAGTTTTGAGGAGACATGTCATATGTTTTGGGTGTGGAAAAGAAGGTCATTTGAAAAGGGAATGTAAACAAGGCATTCCTAGAAAGGAGGTTTATTCAAGGA